>NC_041753.1:67352292-67991326 GCF_004115215.2 Ornithorhynchus anatinus
AGAGCTTTTTAAAGGCACGCTTTTGGCCCAGGTATAACTTTCGTCATTTCTGTATCTAAGCAGGTTGCCAATGAGGTAAAGGGTAGGGGCACAGAAATGTCATCTCGGTTCAGAGATTCTAAACTTTTCTGTATTTGTTCCTCGAACCCCAGCAGCGGAAAAATCCCCGTAAAACCCAAGCCTTTCCCAAACTAAGGCATAAATAAAGTCTCACCTGATAAGCAGAGTTACTATAGCCATCTTCTCTGTTAGCATCGAGAGACTCCCTCAGTTCCATGTGTGCAGCCTCTGAAAGATCTTGCCAGCTCTGTTTGCTCAAACCTGTTCTTGGCTGCTGCTCTGTAGTTCCAGCTACTTGGAACAAAAGCCACACCCCCCCCCCCCCCCCCCCCCCCCCCCCCCCCCCCCCCCCCCGGTGATGTCATTTGCCATTTTAGGGAACGGACCTGTTGTAAAATTTCAAGAGTCTCCAGCATGAGAATGTTTGGCCTTTCGGAAACAGTGAAGTGAAACTCACCTAAGACTGGACGGTGGCCAGGTTGCACCTTTGTTAAATCCTTCCCCATTTCTGGTATCCACATCTCTAGCATTGTTTCTCTCTTTTAATAATAATTTATGGTATCTGTTAAGTGCTTACTATGTGCCAGGCACCGTACTAAGCGCTGGGGTGGATACAAGTATATCGGGTTGGACACAGTCCCTGTCCCTCATAGGGCTCACAGTCTTAATTCCCATTTGACAGATGAGGTAACTGAGGCCCAGAGAAGTGAAGTGACTTGGCCAAGGCCACACAGCAGACAAGGGGCAGAGCTGGGATTAGAACCCATGACCTTCTGACTCCTGGGCCTATGCTCTATCCACTACGCCGTAATGCTTCTCCTCTTCCCTCTGTCTCTGAATACCTCATATTAATCGCTAGACTGTAAGTTCATTGTGGGCAAGGGCATGAGAAGCAGCGTGGCTCAGTGGAAAGAGCCTGGGCTTGGGAGTCAGAGGTCGTGGGTTCTAATCCCAGCTCCGCCGCTTGCCAGCTGTGTGACTTTGGGCAAGTCATTTAACTTCTCTGTGCCTCAGTTACCTCATTTGTTAAATGGGGATTAAAACTGTGAGCCCCATGTGGGACAACCTGATCACCTTGCATCCCCCCACCGCTTAGAACAGTGCTTTGCACATAGAAAGCGCTTAACAAATACCACCATTATTGTTATTATTGTATGTGTCCACCAACTCTATCGAATTGTTCTTTCCCAAGCGCTCAGTACAATGCTCTACCCACTAAGTGGTCAGTAAATACCATTGAAGATGATTTGTCAACTGTAAGAATCTGGAGAGCAGAGACCATGTCTCTTAGTTATAGCAACAGCAGAGAAGCAGTGTGGCTAAGTGGAAAGAGCACGGGCTTGGGAGTCAGAGGTCATGGATTCGAATCCTGGCTCTGCCACTTGTCAGCTGTGTGACTGTGGGCAAGTCACTTAACTTCTCTGTGCCTCAGTTCCCTCATCTGTAAAATGGGGATTAAGACTGTGAGCCTCACGTGGGGCAACTTGATTACCCTGTATCTCCCCCAGCACTTAGAACAGTGCTTGGCACATAGTAAGCGCTTAACAAATACCATTATTATTATTATTGTACTCTCCCAAACCTTATCACAATGCTCTGCACATGTAAAATGTTTGATTAATACTACTGATTGATGGATGTTTTTATGCTATTCAGAGCTAGAATATTGGGTTGGAAAGACCCTTGGTTGATCTCTATGGAATTGCTTATATTCTGATGGACTTAAATTGCTATACTGTCCGCTTCCAACCACATAATAATAATAATACTACTAATAATAATGAAGTTGGTATTTGTTAAGCGCTTACTATGTGCAGAGCACTTTTCTAAGCGCTGGGGTAGATACAGGATAATCAGGTTGTCCCACGTGAGGCTCACAGTCTTAATCCCCATTTTACAGATGAGGGAACTGAGGCACAGAGAGGTTAAGTGATTTGCCCACAGTCACACAGCTGACAAGTGGCCGAGCCGGGATTCGAACCCATGACCTCTGACTCCCAAGCCCAGACTCTTTCCACTGAGCCATGTAGCACTCAAGAAATATGAATCGATTGAATGATTGATGCTTTCACAGCCCTGATGTACCTTAAGCTCATTGCTGGCGGGGAACACATCTACCCACTCTGTTATATTGTTCTATTGTACTCTTCCAAGCGCTTAGTACAGTGCTCTGCACACAGCTAATGCTCAATAAATACCACTGATTGATTGGGCTGTAGGGGATTGGACAAGTCATCTTCCTGAGTTACTCAACTCGCCCACAGGAAGAAAAGTGTGGGATTGAATGTAGAAAGAGGACTTATCTTTAAAGCGAGGTTCTTGATATTTATTCATTCATTCATTCAATAGTATTTCTTGAGCGCTTACTATGTGCAGAGCATTGTACTAAGCGCTTGGAATGTACAATTGGGCGACAGAGACAATCCCTGCCCATTGACGGGCTTACAGTCTAATCGGGGGAGACAGATAAAAACAATAGCAATAAATAGAATCAAGGGGATGTACATCTCATTAACAAAATAAATAGGGTAATAAAAACATATACAAATGAGCAAATGAGCACAGTGCTGGGGGGAGGTGAAGGGAGAGGTGGAGGAGCAAAGGGAAAGGGGGGAAAGGGAGCTTATCTGAGGGGAGGTGAAGGGGGGGCTCAGAGAGGCAGCGAGGGAGCAGAGGGAAAAGAGGAAGCTC
Organism: Ornithorhynchus anatinus; assembly: GCF_004115215.2. Classification (NCBI taxonomy): domain Eukaryota; kingdom Metazoa; phylum Chordata; class Mammalia; order Monotremata; family Ornithorhynchidae; genus Ornithorhynchus; species Ornithorhynchus anatinus. The sequence continues at coordinate 67,355,044 of NC_041753.1, forward strand.
AGTCTGGGAAGGCCTCTTGGAGGAGGTGAGCCACTTAGAAATTCTTGGAGCCTTAGCTAGACACATAAAGGGAGATCTATACACTCACACTTCAGGTGACTGACCCATGGATCCTAACAGCAGAAGTGTAGCTCAGGTAATCACTGTACCTGGCTCACACCCTCCCTCCTGCCTGGAACTAACTCCCCCTACATATCCGACAGACCACCCCTCTCCCCGTCTTCAAAGCCCTACTAAAAATGAATAATCATACCTCCTCCGGGAAGCCTTTCCTGACTAACCTCTCCCAAACCCACTTTATTCTCTCTCCCTTCTGCATCACGAACATAGCTTCATACTTGGTTGCTCCTGCTATCTAGCAACATTCCCTCAACCTTTCTTGCTCTTCCCTCAGTGACAGTCAACATTTCTTCGGTTGTAATTGGGTTATTTGTTAAGCTCTGGGGTAGATACAAAATAATCAATCCCTGTCCTTCATGGTGTTCACAGTGTAAGAGGGAGGGAGAACAGGTATTAAATCCCCATTTTACAGATGAGAAAACCGAGTCGCAGAGAAGTTAAATGACTGGGCAATTGGCAGAGCCGGGATTAGAATCCAAGTCTTGACTCCTTGGCCCATGCTTTTTCCACTATAGGTCATGTGTCTGGTTTGCAGGGCTATACCATTTGAGCCCAGAGAGCTGGCTTAAAAAAGAAAAACACCCCACCAAATTTCTATTGTGTTTAATGTTTCCTGCTGATGAAGAGCTGATTTAGGAAATTTTATCGTTTGGACGGGCTATCTTAAATTTGTAATAATAATAATTATGGTACTTTTTAAGTGTTTACTATGTGCTGTTCTAAGTGCTGGGGTGGATACAAGGTAATCAGGTTGAACACTGTCTTTGTCCCGCATGAGGCTCACACTCACACTCTTGGAGAAGCAGCAAGGCTTAGTGGGTAGAGCAGGACCTGGGAGTCAGAAGGTCAGGGGTTCTAATCCCAGCTCCGCCACATGTCTGCTGTGTGACCTTGGGCAAATCACTTCACTTCTCTGGACTTCAGTTCCCTCATCTGGAAAATGGGGATAAAGAGTGTGAGCCTTATGCGGGACAGGGACTGTGTCCAACCTGACTATCTTGTATCTACCCCAGAGCTTAGAACAGTGGTTGGCACATAGGAAGTGCTTCACAAGTGTCATAATTATTAGTAGTATTATTAATCCCCATTTAACACATGAGGTAACGGGATGGTCATGGCACAGAAATTATCTAAACCAGAGCAGGAAAACAATCCTTAGACTGTAAGCTTCATGTGAGACAGGGAGTATGTCTGACCTGATTATCATGTATCTACCCCAGCACTTGGTACAGTGCCTGGCACATAGTAAAGTGCAACGAATGCCATTATTATTATTATTATAAAATAATAATAAACTATCATTTGACATCTGTAGCTTAGAGTTTCTAGAGATCTACTGGAGAACAAGACCTATAGAGGCTATTTTCCTGGGTAGCGAAAGAGAAAGAAAATTGACTCATGGTGTATAGTGGTATTTAAGTGCTTTCTAAGTGTCAAGCACTGTACTAAGCGCTGGGATAGATACAAGATAATCAGGTCCCACATGGGGCTCTCAGTCTAAGTAGAAAGGAGAACAGATGTTGAATTCCCATTTGCAGATGAGGGAACTGAGGCCCAGAGAAATTGAGTGACTTGTCCTAGGTCACGCAGCAGGCAAGAGACTGAGCCGGGATTAGAACCCAGGTCCTCCAACTCCCAGGCCTGAACTCTTTCCACTAGGCCTCGCTGCTTCTCAAATGATAGGGCTTCATCAATGAAAGGGCTTCAATAGTACTACAGCCTACTCGGTGTTCTGGGTTCATTTTACTTGTGAAACTGTAATGAGAAAACAAGTGAGGCAGATATTACCAATGACTCAGTTATCGAATGATCAGTAAGAACAGTTCTAGTTTGATGAGATAATTTAGTGTAAAGCTACAACCTCCCACAGAGTGAGGTAGGCCCATTGCTAGTTGCAGTAACCCTGTCATGTCAGTCAGGGACCAACCATTTAGAATCCTGAATAGAAACATATTCCAGTATCATTCACCAGTCAGTATATTTAATAATAATTATTATTATGGTACTCATTAAGCACTTACTTTGTGCCAAGCACTGTTCTAAGCACTGGGGTAGATACAAGTTAATCAGGTTTGACACAGTCCCTCTCCCGCATGGGGGTCACAATCTTAATCCCCATTTGACACGCGAGGTAATTGAGACCCAGAGAAGTGAAATGACTTGCCCAAGGCCACTCAGCAGACAAGTGGTGGAGCTATGATTAGAACCCAGGTCCTTCTGACTCCCAGGCCCAGCACTTAGTACAGTGCCTGACACATAGTAAGTAAATAATTATTACAGTCAGTCGGTCAATCAACCATATTTACTGAGGGATTACTGTGTGCAGAGTACTGTGCTAAGCACTTGGAAGAGTACACTATAACAACATAACAGACACATTCCCTGCCCACAGAAAGCTTCCAGTCTAGAGGGGGAGACAAATACTAACATAAATAAAATGACAGATATGTACACAAGTGCTGTGGGGCTGGGAGGGGGGTGAATAAAGGGAGCAAGTCAGGATGACGCAGAAGGGAGGGGAAGAAAAGGAAAAGAGAGCTTGTCAGGGAAGGCCTCTTGGAGGAAATGTGCCTTCAAAAAGGCTTTGAAGGTAAGGGAGTAATTGTCTGTCTGATATGAGGAGGGAGGGCATTCCAGGACAGAAGCAGGATGTGGGCTAGAGGTCGGCGGCGAGATAGACGAAATATAAGTACGGTGAGAAGGTTGGCGTTAGAGGAGTGAGGTGTGCGGGCTGGGTTGGAGTAACAAAGTAATGAGGTGAGGTAGGAGGGAGCAAGGCGATTGACTGCTTTAGAGCCAGTGGCGAGTTGTAAAGCAATGTTAGGACAACAGCCTGGTAGACACTGATTTTTGTCTTCAGGATAATAACGATTATAATTATGGTTTTCGTTAAGTGCTTACTTCCTGCCAATCAATGTTCTAAGCCCTTGGGTAGATGCAAGATAATCAGATCTCATGTGAGGCTCACTGTCCAAGTAAGAGGGAGAATAGGTGTTGAATCTCTCTAGACTGTAAACTCGTTGTGGGCAGGGAATGTGCCTACCAACTCTGTTATATTGTCCTCTCCCAAGCGCTCACAGAGTAAGTGCTCAATGAATACAGTTGATCGATTGATTGAATCCCCATTTTGCAGATGAGGAAGCCGAGACACCGAGAAGTGAAGTGACTTGGCCAAGGTCACACGAGTGGTGGAAATGGGATTAGAATCCAGGCGATGTTTGATGCCTTTTTACCTGGACGCGGCCTCTCTACCAGTTCAAAGCCTTCTCGAAGGCACATCTATTCTAAGAGACCTTTCCTGACTAAGCCCTCCTTTCCTCTTCTCCCACTCCCTTCTGCATCACCCTGAATTGCTCCCTTTATTCATCCCTCCTCCCAGCCCCACAGAACATATGTCCATAGCTGTAATCTATTTATATTAATGTCTGTCTCCCCCCTAAACTGTAAGCTCATTGTGGGCAGGGAATGTGTCTGTTTATTGTCATATTGTATCCTCCCAAGTGCTTAATAGAATGTTCTGCACACAGCAGAACCAAGGTTAGAACCCAGGTCCTTCTGACTTGAAGGCCCATGCTCTTTCCATTGGGTCATGCTGCTTCATCTTTGTGAAGTTTTCCAGGAACACCAGTGAAACAGGTAGCTAGCTGGTTGAGATGATTATTTCCAAGTTAACCCCTCCCCAACAGGAAGGAAACAGAGCGAGAGGTTGGGCAATTTGTCCCAAGGCACTTCATCCTAACCAGGCTGAACACACAGTGTTGAAAACTGGGCTGTGAGGACTCCATCCCAGGCTCTCACACCTTCTTCCCCTTTTCTCTCGGGTGACCAGGCCCACAGCATCCTGAAATGGTCACACGACAAATCCCAGAATGCGGTGGGACCTAGCATGGAAGGAGCACGCTCCAGCCAGTATGTGGCTTTCCAAGCACTTAAAGTGAGCAGGACCAGCTGGAGATTGGCTGACAAACCTTACCTGGCGGTCCTCAGTCTGAGACCTTGGAATTTCTCTAAAATTTTCCAGGATGGCCTAGAAAAACTGGGATTCTTAGCCCGGTTCCAGGGTTCTTTCTGTCTGTTAGTCACATCACCTTCCTTTATGCTCTCTTTGGAAATAGCTCTCTGAAGACTATAATTCAGGGAAATAAGACTATAATTCAGGGAAATAACTAACTCCTTCCCCTTTTCCTCCGGAAGGCCATTTTCCAACTCTGCGACCATTGCCTCGGCCCCTCCCTCTGACATACCCTTCTTAATTAAGTTTCGATTCTAGGCCCTGCCTGGAGATTTTTTAAAAAATGAAACTGCTCTTAAGGAAGATGAAAGTTTAACAGGGAGCTGTTGTCCCTAAATTCTGAGAGGCCAAACGGAGGAGGGAGTTTTATCATGGGATGGTGGCATTCAGAAAGTGGCTTCAGGTTACAAGGAAGGTACTCAGGGATATAGCACCCTCACTTTCCTGCATCTCTCCTCTCCCTGTCCCCCTACACTTTCACCTGAAATATCCAGCTGAGCATGGTTTTCCTTTGGCTGGGGTCCATGGAGTAATTTGTTAGTGTAGACCTGGCTGGAGTTACCTCACCTGGGCTCATTAGGTTATTCAGCTACTCACTGTCTACGTGGCATTTGATGATGATGATATATGTTAAATGTTTACTATGTGCCAAGCACTATTGTGTCTCATTCCTTCATATAAGAGTCAGAGTTTCCCCATAATTTCTACTTGCCCTTTTGGGATGTTCCCACTACACCTAATTATTTCAGGAAACCTAAGTTAGAGAGAGAGAGAGAGAGAGAGAGCATTTACACACCTCCCTCTGCTCATGGCAGGGCTCTGGGATGAACATTTTCTGACCAGCCCTGAGAGTTTCCAATGAGGAACAGCAAAGATCCCAAATGGTGGTTTTCTGACCTACTCGTTCTTGGAAGTCTGCCTCCTCTCAATCTTCACTCCCAGCTACATATCCCTGCTCCCTTTTCACCCTCAAACTCAAAATGAACAGTTGATCTCTAGAGTGAAAGTCACAATGTCAGCATGGCGTAGTGGATAGAGCCCATACCCGGGAGTCAGAAAGTCATGGGTTCTAATCCAGTTCTGTCACATCTGCTGTGTGGCCTTGGTCAAGTCACTTGACTTTTCTGTGTGTCAGTTACCTCAGCCAGAAAATGGGGATTAAGACTGTGAGCTTCATACAGAACAGAGACTGTGTCCAACCCGATTTCCTTGTGTCCACCCCAGTGCTTAGTACAGTGCCTGGCACAAAAGTGCTTAACAAATGCCACAATTATAATATTCTATGTTCCATGTGACAGCTACAAACCCACTAGGTCACACTAATAATAATAAAAATTATGGTATTTATTAAGCGCTTACTATGTACCAAGCACTGTTCTAAGCACTGGGGTAGATACAAGGTAATCAGGTTGTCCCACGTGGGGCTCACAGTCTTAATCCCCATTTTACAGATGGGGTAACTGAGACACAGAGAAGCTAAGTGACTTGCCCAAAGTCACACAGCTGACAAGCAGCGGAGGTGGGAATAGAACCCATGACCTCTGACTCCCAAGCCCGGGCTCTTTCCGCTATGCCACACAGTATCTCAAAAAGATTCACTGCTTCCCCGATTAAGCCCCCTTTTCCCTGACTCCCGCTCCCTCCTCTGTCGCCTGTGCACTTGGATCTGTACCCTTCAAGCACTTGATATTCAACCCTCCTTCGGCCCCACAGCCCTTATGTACATGTCTGTAATTTATTTATTTATATTCATGCCCGTCACCCCCTCTAGACTGTAAGCTCCTTGTGGGCAGGGAACGTGCCTACCAATTCTCTTGCACTGTACTCTCCCAAGTGCTCTGCACACAGTAAGTATTCAGTAAACACCATTGATTGAAAATAGAATTTCTGAAAAATATTTGCAGTCCCTTTCTCCCAACCCCCTAAGCCTCCTCCAGTCCTGGATCATCAGCCAATCAATCACTGGTAGTTATTGAACACTTATTGTGTGCAGAGCACTGAGAACTTGGGAGAATAAGAGAGGTGGGAGACATGCTGGATATTCTGATATTTCAATATTCCAGACGCGTTCCAGGGTTGCACTCCAGCGCTCGTCCTCTACACCGTAAACTCGCTGTGGGCAGGGAATAAGTCTGTTGACTGTTCTCTTGTACTCTCCCAAGCGCTCAGTACAGTGTTCTGCATACAGTAGGCGCTCAATAAATACGATTGATTGAGTGAATGTCCCTTGCTGGTTTTGCCTCATGCCATTTTCCCAAACTGAAGCCCTCTCTCCCCTGGTGAGGCTGGCTACTCGGGCATGCCCATTCTGTTATGCCACTCTCTCGCCTTCCCCTTGGCCAGAACAGGGAGAAGTGTGGCAAACACACCTCCAAGTCCCTGTCGGAGGGAGTGTTGGAATCAGTGCCAGGATGTGGCCGACACGGGATGTGGCAAGTCGCAGGGGTTAGAATAGTTGATTACTAATCACTGGCATGTGTCCTATTGATTTCTAGCTCCGCCCCAATCTGCCGAGTGAACTTGGGCTAGTTCATTCCAATCTCTGGATGTTAAGTTTCTCTATCTGTAAAACAGGTATTATTCTATTTGTTTTCATTCATGGGTGAGAGGTCCACAATGGGTTATTAGAGAGAAAAGTCAGGAATGGTTAGATGATCCATCCCTCACCATGCACTGGGTGCATGGTGAAAATAAATCAATGTTATTTATTGAGCACTTACTCTGTATAGACCACTGTACTAAATGCTTGGGAGAGTACAATACGGTAGAATTGGCCGATATGTTTCCCTCCCACAGCGAGCTTTCGGTCTAGAGGGGGAGACAGACATTATTGTAAATAATTTATAATATATAATTTAAATTTATGTATGAGCTGTGGGGGTGCGGGGGTTGGGGGGAGATATCAAATGTCAATCATAATCAAAATCAAATAGAAAACCACTCGTTTTCGAGGATCCTGCTGCCACTGTCAGAAGCAGAGGGTTGAACTAGATGGACAAATTGGTCTGACCCAGCGTGGCAGGATTTAGATGCTTAGATCCAGCTCAGAGGAGTATTGGGAGTACTTTATGAGAAGTCCCTCATAAGACTCTTTAAGATGCTGGGATGAAAGACCTGACATAAGTCCAGCATAAGTCATTGCACTTAAGTAATTTAACAAAATTGGCATCAGTCCGCACCTATCAGCTGCCCCACCTCTTAGAAACAATACATTTGCAACAGGATGAGAGGCGCCACCCTTTTCGGCCTTCCTTCACTCTTCTCCTGAATAAGAGGGAAGGGAGGAAATGGTGATCTCAGGAGAGACCGTGTCTGTTTAGTGAGATAATGAACTCTCCCAAGCACTTAGTACAGTGCTCTCCACATAGCGCACGCTCAGTAAATACGACCGAATGACCCACGGGGCTGAGATTGTCCGACGATGCCGTCTCCTCTTGGTGCGGCAGCATCCTCATTCGTGCCCTCTCATGCACCTTGTCTGGGGACGGGAGAGAGCAGGATGTGCAGATGGGGTTTTGGGGTTCTATTCTGCTGTCCCCTAGATTCTACGTTCCTTGAGGGCAGGGCTCATGTCTACTAACCCTACTGGATTCTCCCAAGCGCTTAGTACAGTGCTTTTCCCACAGTAGGAACTCAGACAATACTATAGCTTGATGGATTGCTTTTCATTCATTCATTTCTTTAATTTATTGAGCTCTTACTGTGTGCAAAGCACTGTACTAAGCGCTTGGGAGTACAATGGAGCAATAACAGACTTATTCCCTGTCCACAACAAGCATACAGTCTAGAGGGGGAGACAGACAATATAGGAAAAGGTTTTCCCTAGTATGTACATTGTGGGCAGGGAATGTGTCTGTTATTGTTATAATGAACTATCCCAAGTGTTTAGTACAGTGCTCTGCACATAGTAAGCGTTCAATAAATATGATTGAGGTAGGTTCATGCTTCAAGATGACAGGATCTTCCCCTTTACTGTGGGCACTTGTGGGTCATGTCAGGTAATTTGTGATATCGAAAGTCTGTATGGTAAAATGGACAGGGCTGGTTGGGCGATCCCCTATGCACCCACCACCTGTTTCTTTTCCTGGTTCATAGGCACATAATGATAATAATAATACTAAATGTGGTATTAAGCGCTCACTGTGTGCCAGGCACTGTACTAAGCTCTTGTCTTGTCTCATGCCTTCGAATCATTTCCGACCCATAGCGGCACCGTGGATATATCTCTCCCAGAACGCCCCGCTCTCCATCTGCAATCGTTCTGGTAGTGGATCCAGAGAGTTTTCTTGGTAAAGATACAGACGTGGTTTACGATACTAAGCTCTGGAGTTGGACACAGTCCCATCTCACATGGGGCTCACAGTCTCCATCCCTATTTTACAGATGAAGTCACTGAGACCCAGAGAAGTGAAGTGAGTGCCCAAGGTCACACAACAGACAGTGGCAGAGCTGGAATTAGAACCCATGATCTTCCGACTCCCAAGCCCAAGCTCTATCCACCACGCCATGCCCTGCTGTTCTTCTTGGGGCAGAGTGGTGTAGGTAGGAGCTGAGGATAGAGTGACAGAATGAAGGAAAAGGATAGTTTTTTTTAATGGTGCTTAAGTGCTTACTATGTGCCAGGCACTGTACTAAATGCTGGGGAGGATACAATCTAATCGTGTTGGACACAGACCTTGTCACAAGTGGGACTCACAGTCTTAATCCCCATTTTACAGATGATGTAACTGGGGCACAGAGAAGTTAAAGTGACTTGGCCAAGGTCACACAGCAGACAAATGGCAGAACTGGGATTAGATCCCAGGTCCTTCTGACTCCCAGGTCAGGGCTCTATGGCGGCGGGGGAGCAGGGAGGGTAGTAAGGAAGGGTAAGGCAGGATGGCTTCTAGCTGGGTCATGGCACAGTCCCACTCCTTGCTTATCCTGAGTGTCTTTACAGCCATAAAGCACTGGCAGCAACTACTCATTCATTCGTTCCTTCAACGCAGTGGAATTTACCTGCACCCATCCTTCTGCCCCCTTGGCCCAGCCTACACCCGTATCACACCTGCATCCTAACGTTAATCCCACCCACAGCTTTGTCACAGGACTCCACGAGGTGGATTGGGTCATTCGCAGGTAGATCGGTCTCTACTCCACCACTGCCCGCCTACTAGTTTTTTGCCCTTCGTGCCAGCTGGAATTGGACCGATTCACACTCAACGAGAGAGAGTGAGGAGCATTGTGAACGGCCTGTGCTATTGGCAGTTTCTCTGGGCAGGTTCCTGGTGCTGAATTTTCTGGCCCGAGACTCGCCCGACGTCCCTGATGGGAGATTTCATCACTTTGCTCCTCGGTTGATTCTTTTCGAATTTTAGATTCCGTATGGGAGAGATAAACGCGCAGCATAGCCTAGTGGCAAGAGCATGGATCTGGGAGTCAGAAGGACCTGGGTTCTAATCTTTGCTCTGCCACTTGTCTTGCTGTGTGACCTTGGCCAAGTCACTTGACTTCTCTGGGCCTCAATTTCCTCATCTGTAAAATGGGGATTCAATACCCCAGCAATTTAGTACAATGCTCAGCACATAGCGCTTAAAAAATACTACACTTACTATTATCATTCTTGCTCACCTTGCCTCTCCCTCCCTCCTGCACAACTCCACATTTTTCACCCAATCATTCGCATTTATTAAGCGCTGTGTGCAGAACTGTACTAACGTTTGGGAAAGTACAATAGAACAATGTAACAGACACATTCCCTGCCCATGATGAGCTTATAGTCTAGAGGGGGAGACAGACATAAATAAATTACGGGTATATACATAAGTTCTGTGGGGCTGAGGTGGGGGTGAATAAAGGAAGCAATATCAGGGTGATACAGAAGAGGGTGAGAGAAAAAGAAATGAGGGCTTAGGGAAGGTCTCTTGGAGGAGATGTGCTTTCAATAAGGCTCTGAAGGTGGGGAGAGTAATTGTCCGTCGGATATGAAAAGGGAGGGCGTTCCAGGCTAGAGGCGGCACGTGGGCAAGAGGTCTGTGGTGAGATAAATACAATTGAATGAATAGATGAGATCGAGGTACGGCAAGTAGGTTGGCATTAGAGGAGCGGTGTGTGCGGTCTGGGTTGTAGTAGGAGAGTAGTGAGGTGAGGTAGGAGGGGGTGAGGGGATTAGCACTTTGCTAATGCACTGCCTAGGACTGCCTGCAACGATTGCATAAGAGCCCAGGATAATAGCTATTGTCCATTCCTGGGCTCTTATGTCAATGAGACAAAATTCTCCAATCCAGGAATGACAGCGGTGAAATGTGGCCAATGAATCCACGACAAAATGGGGGGCGGGGGAGGAGGGGAGACGGGATTGAACGCTAAAATACCATTTTAGATAGTGCTAAACTTCTCCCAGTTTAAGGTGGGCGGACGCAGTTTTGACCCATGGGCAGAACAAAAAGAAAGCCAGCCGTATTTCACCAAATTCCAAGTCACAGGGTTGCTTAGTTTATGCCAGGATGAAGCTCATGTGTGGAATGGAGCAGGGAGTGGCAGGTGCAGTTGTCAGTTCTGAAGGTAGTTTCCCTTCGTAATCACAAAAGCAAATGAGGAAATTCACAAGATGGTGAATTGACCCAACAAGGTGGTTTGGTCAAACCCAACACCTTCCCAGCAAACCCGAGCCCTCCTTACCAGCCTATTAAGGATACTTGCCAAGCCCTTGGTCCAGTGCTCTGCTCACAGTAAGCGCTCAATAAATATGACAATGAATGAATGAGATCTTACCTGGGTAATGACCAGTGGAGACCTGATCTGAAGTTCCGGTGGCTTAAACTCTGCAGTACCATCAGAAAAGCAGCATGGCATAGTGGATAAAGCACGGGCCTGGGAGTCAGGTCATGGGTCCTAATCCCAGCTTTGTCACTTGCCTGCTGTGTGACCGGGGCAAGTCACTTCACTTCTCTGGGTCTCGGTTACCTCACCCGTAAAAGGGGGATTGGGATTGTGAGTTCCACGTGGGACAGGGACTGGGTCCAACCCGATTGGCTTGCATCCACCCTAGCACTTAGTACAGTACCTGGCACATAGTAAGCGCTTAACAAATACACCATTATTAATTACTATTACCATAACGTAACCTATCAGCACTTTGCTAATGCACTGTCTGTGTCTGCAATGATCGCATAAGAGCGCAGGACGAGAGCCATTGTTGATTCCTGGGTTTTGTGTCAGTGAGACAGAATTCTCCAGTCCAGGAATGAGAGGCAAAATGGGGCCATTGGATCCATGACAAAATGGGGGGGAGGGAAGGGAAGAAGAGAGGAGATGGGGTTGAACGCTAAGGTACCATCAGAATCTAGCAATTTAACAGTGTTACTCCTTAAGCGACTTGCAAATGGAAAGACTAAAACTAATACTGTTACTCAAGTAAAACTGAGTTGTTGTTTTTTTAATCTTCCTTTGGCAGCTCAAAGCTTGGTTGTGTCATCCTGGAAAAACCTCTTCAGTTAATCACTCATTGTTTAATTAGTCCAGGGAACAGGAAATGCTTCATTGGGCCTGATAAAGACCCAAAGTAAGCTCAGTTGGAGATTTTCGAGGCAGAAAGGAGATTGCAGAGGGCAGAGAAGAGGCTCCTCTCTTTACTAGGAGGCAGAAGATAGCAAGTTGTTTTGTTCTGAAGTCTAATTTGTTCAGCTGTGGTGACAGAACACCTAAGAAGGTCAGGCTCCCCGAGGGCGGGAAATGAACAAAAAGAAAGAAAACAGACCAGAGTGAGAGAGTTGAATCAATTAGATGTCTCAGCAGCTGCCTAGGTAAGGGCTGATTTAGAAAACATTTCCCTAAGAAAACACAACCCTCTAGGCACTGAAGTACTCTCCCCACCCTCCCACCCCCACAGCCCCTGTGTACATACATATCTTTATACTTGGTTATTTCCCCTTCCTGTAATTTATTCTTCTAGCTGTCTCTTCTCCTAATGTCTTCTCTGTTGTACTTTTCTAAACTTTAGGTGTAGTGCTCTGCAAATAGGAGACTGTAAGCTCCTCGAAAGCAGGGATCATGTCTGATTACTCTAGTGTTCTCTCCCTAGTGTGTAGTACAGTGCTCAGCACACAGTAGACTGCAAGCTCCCCAAGGGTAGTGAGCATGTCTACTTATTCTACTCTACTCCCCAAAACGCTTTGTCAGTGTTCTGCCAGCATTTAATATCACTGGTTGATCGATCGATAGATTCCACCATGACGTCCTATTAGGATGAAGTACATTTACTGGAACACGTCGATGTCTTTCCTTAGTGTTTATTATTATTGTTCTATTTGTTGAGCACTTACTGTGCGTCAAGCGCTGTTTTAAGTGCTGGGGTAGATACGAATTAATCGAGTTGGACACAGTCCCTGTCCTGCATGAGGTTCGCCGTCTAAGTAGGTGGGAGACTGTGAGCTCGTTGTTGGGTAGGGATTGTCTCTATTTGTTGCTGAATTGTGCTCTCTAAGTGCTTAGTACAGTGCTCTGCACACATAAATGCTCAATAAATATGATTGAATGAATGTATCGAATCCCCATTTTATAGATGACACTAAGGCACAGAGAAGTTAAGTGACTTACCCAAGGTCACACACAAAGTAGTTGGCAGAGTCAGTTATTCACACACACACACACACACACACACACACCCAATTACCCCCCCCCCCCTTCTGTTTGGGGTAGTAATGCAGTCCATTCAGTAGAGAAGCAGCGTGGCTCAGTGGAAAGAGCACGGGCTTTGGAGTCAGAGGTCATGGGTTCGAATCCCGGCTCGGCCACTTGTCAGCTGTGTGACTTTGGGCAAGTCACTTAACTTCTCGGTGCCTCAGTTACCTCATCTGTAAAAAATGAGGATTAAGACTGTGAGCCCCACGTGGGACAACCTGATTCCCCTGTGTCTACCCCAGCGCTTAGAACAGTGCTCGGCACATAGTAAGCGCTTAACAAATACCAACATTATTAAATGGGAAAAGGGTTCGGGCCAAACCTGCAAGGCAAAGGGAGCGGGGCCCAAACATGAACGAAAGGGTTTGGGGCCAAATGTGCAAGGCAAACTCTAGGGGTTCCAAACTGGAACTCAAAGGGTTGGGGTATTAACTGCAAGGCAAACTCTGGGGGGGCCAAGCCGCTACCAAAAGGGTTCGGGACCAGTGCTTCAAGGCTTTCTGAACCACTCCCAGATTTGAAATGATGGTAACAAGGGTCCAGAGTGGATTAGATCTAAAACTGGTTGGAATATCACAGTTCAGGTTTCCAGGGGGCTTCTTATTAATCAGTCATATTTATTAAGCACTTACTGTATGCAGAGCACTGTACTACTACTACTAATAATAATGTTGGTATTTGTTAAGCGCTTACTATGTGCAGAGCACTGTTCTAAGCACTGGGGTATACAGGGTAATCAGGTTGTCCCACATAAGGCTAACAGTCTTAATAACTGAGGCACAGAGAAGTTAAGTGACTTGCCCACCGTCACACAGCTGACAAGTTGCAGAGCTGGGATTCAAACCCATGACCTCTGACTCCCAAGCTCATGCTCTTTCCACTGAGCCATGCTGCTTCTCCATAAAAAATAAGCACTAAGCACTTAATAATGTTGGTATTTGTTAAGCGCTTACTATAGGCAGAGCACTGTTCTAAGCGCTGGGATAGATACAGGGTAATCAGGTTGTCCCACGTGAAGCTCACAGTCTTCATCCCCATTTAACAGATGAGGGAACTGAGGGACAGAGAAGTGAAGTGACTTGCCCACAGTCACACTACTGAGTCGGGATTCGAACCCACGACCTCTGACTCCCAAGCCCGGGCTCTTTCCACTGAGCCACGCTGCTTCTCTAAGTGCTTCTCACTTGGGAGAGTACGTACACTCTAACAGAGTTGGTAGACGTGTTCCCTACCCATAACGAGGTTACGGCCTAGAGGGGGAGACAGGCATTCATAAAATAAATTATGAATATGGACATAAGTGCTGGAGGCTGAGGGAGGGGTGAATAAAGGGGTGACTAAAGGGTGCAAATCCAAGTTCAAGGGTGACGCAGAAGTGGGTGGGAGAAGAGGAAATGAGGGCCTGGCCTGGGGAGGTCTCTTGGAGGAGATGTGCTTTTAATAAGGCTTTGAAGCTGTGGAGGGTGATCGTCTGTCAGATATGAAGAGGGAGGGCGTTCCAGGCCAGAGGCAAGATGTGGGCGAGAGGGCTGCGGCGACGTAGATGAGATTGAGTTTCAGTGAGTAGGTTGGCAGTAGGAGAGCAGAGTGTGCGGGATGGGTTGTAGTAGGAGAGTAATGAGGTGAAGTAGGGGGCAAGGTGAGCGAGTGTTTTAAAGCCTATGCCAAGATGTTTCTGTTTGATGGGGAGGTGTATGGGCAATCAGTGGAGGTCCTTGAGGCATGGGGAAACAGACTGAACGGTTCTGAAGAAAAATGAACTGGGCAGCAGGGTGAAGTACAGACTGGAGTGGGGAGAGACAGGACACAGGGAGGTCAGCAAGGAGCCTGATGCAGTAGTCAAGGTGGGACAGGATAAATGCTTGGATTAACGTGGCAGCACTTTGGATGGAGGGGAAGGGAGTGGATTTTAGCAATTTTGTGAAAGTTGAACCGACGGGATTTGGTGACATTGAATATGTGGGTTGAATGAGAGAGATTAGGGGGTTGTGAGAGAGGGAGGGTGGTGGTGCTGTCTACAGTGACGGGAAAGTCAGGGGAAGGACAGGGTTTGGGTGGGAAGATAAAGAGTTCTGTTTTGAATATGTTAAGTTTGAGGTGTAGGATCCAAACGCACGTGGGGTCCGATCACAGGGGGCAGAGGAAGAAGACAAATGGGGGGATGATGATGATGGCAACAGTCCAGCTGAGAAGACTTTGGGGTTGAGAATGTGCATAGAGGAATTGATGATTGTGGTTTGTGCCGTGCCACTTTACCCCTCTCAGGGTGACACCTGGCGACTTTCCAGTCCTCTACCGGTCACGACTACAGGAGGGAGAGTCAAGCAGAGGCCCACCCATTCCATTCCCAGCTTGGCCAGCGGCTAGCGAGCGGAAGGCCATCTGCTACAAGTCAAAACTCCCCTGTGCTGGGCGGCAGCGGCACGGGAGAGAGTCGAGGGCGGAGACTCAAGTTGACCGTGCGGAAGGTGGCAGTGGTAAACTGCTTCTGGATTTTTACCAAGAAAACTCTATAGATCCACTACCAGAACGATTGCAGATGGAGGCGGGGCGTTCTGGGAGAGATGTGGCCTTGGGGTCGCTATGGGTCGGAGACGACTCGACGGCATAAGACCAGGCAAGCAGAGCCACTTGCGCTCTCTCATGCCGGCCCGTCAGGTTCCTACCAGACCTTGGACAGCCACGAGCCAGTAGGTGGGCACGGGTGCAGCCCACTGTCTCGTACACACATGAATTTTACATGGGAAACTTTCCTTTCACTGTAGACGACACCACTATCCTTCCTGTTTCTCATGCCCGCAAGCTAGGCGTTATCCTTGACTCCTCTCTCTCATTCAACCACTTATTCCATCCATCCCTAAATCCTGTCGGTCCCACCTTCGCAACTTCGCTAAAATCAGCCCTTCCCTCTCCATCCAAAGTGCTACCACATTAATCCGATCACTCATCCTATCCCTCCTCGATTACTGTAACAGCCTCCTTGCTGATCTCCCTGCTTTCTGTCTCTCCCCATTGCGGTTCGTACTTCACCCTGCTGCCGGGATCATTTTTCCACAAAATAGTTCAGGCCACGTTTCCCCACTCCTTGAGAAACAGTGCTCTGCACACAGTGAATCTCAATAAATACGATTGAATGAATTTACACTTCCAAGCATTTAGTACGGTGCCTTGCACAGAGTAAAGGTTCAATAATTACTATTAATTGATCGATTGATTTATTTACTGTCAAAATAATAATGTTGGTATTTAAGCGCTTACTATGTGCAGAGCACTCTTCTAAGCGCTGGGGTAGATAGAGGGTCATCAGGTTGTCCCACGTGAGGCTCACAGTTAATCCCCATTTTACAGATGAGGTAACTGAGGCACAGAGAAGTTAAGCGACTCGCCCACAGTCACACAGCTGACAAGTGGCAGAGCTGGGAGTCGAACCCATGACCTCTGACTCCGAAGCCCAGGCTCTTTCCACTGAGCCATGCTGCTTCCCCAAAATGACCACAACATAGTGCCTAATGCCATAGACCAGCAGGCGGTTGCCATGGTAGCGACCTTGGTAGCTTCTGTGACCCTCGCCACCCACTTAAGCTGGTTACATTTTGGATTCTTGCCGAACCTGGCTCTCAGGTGAAGAACACTAGATGGCTCTTCGATCAGAAGCCTTACTCGCTGTACCTCGATCTCGTCTCTCTCTCCGCCGACCCCTGGCCCACGTCCTCTCTCTGGCCTGGAACTCTCTCCCCTTTCATAGCTGACAGACGATCTCTCTCGCCACCTTCAAAGGTTTATTAAAAGCACATAACAATGATGGTATTTGTTAAGCTCTTACAATGTGCCAAGCTCTGTTCTAAGCACTGGGGTAGGTACAAGGTAATCAGGTTGTCCCATGTGGGGCTCACAGTCTCAATCCCCATTTGACAGATGAGGCAACTGAGGCGCAGAGAAGTGAAGTGACTTGCCCAAGGTCACACAGCAGACAAGTGGTGGAGCCGGGATTAGAACTCACGACCTTCCGACTCCCAGTGCCATGCTCTAGTCACTGCTGTAGGGCCTCAGTAAATACTATTAACTGCAGAGGTTCCAGAAAAGAGCAACAAAAAGGACAAAATCATTGGAAATGGAATCTTGTATGGAGAGGTGAATGGAATTTGGGTGGCCTAGTGGAAAGAGCATGGGCCTGGGAGTCAGAGGACCTGAGTTCTTATCTCTGTTCTGCCACTTGCCTGCTGCCTTGGATAAGTCAATTAGCTTCTCTGTGCCTCAGTTTCCTCATCTGTAAAATGGGGATTTAATAGCTGTTCTCCCTCCCCCTTAGATGGCGAGCCCCTTCTGGGACAGGACCTCTGTCCTATCTGATGATCTGGTATCTACCCCAGTGTTTAGGACAGTGCATGCTTAACAAATACTGGTTGAATAGTGGATCTTCAAAGCACTTTTGCAAACATTCAGAATCTATTCTTCCCAACAACTCCAATCAGTTGAGCAATGATATTTATTGCGCTTACTGTGTGCAGAGCACTTTACTAAGCACTTGGGAGATTACAGTACTACAGAGTCGATTAATCAATCAGGGGTATTTATTGAGCTTTTACTCTACTTTCCTGACCTAATAAACAAGGGCCAGATAGCGTCGTGAGCCACAGCAGCACTGGGGTTCAAACTCTCTTTCCTTTCCTTGTCTCCTTGGCTCATGAAGTGCTGAACTCTTCAGAGCTCCGGTTCCTCCATCTATAAAATGGAGGCCGGCCTCACATCATTGGAGTGGGAAGGGGAAAATTTTTCAAAGTTCTCTGCGCTCCTCAGAGGAAGGAGAGCAGAAGCAGCCTGGCCTAGTGGATACAGCACAGTCCTGGGAGTCAGAAGGACCTGGGCTCTGATCCTGGTTCTGCTGTGTGACCTTGGTCAAGTCATTTAAATTCTCTGTGCCTCACCTGTAAAATGGGGATTAATCCTGTGAGCCCCCTGTGGGACTTGTACTGTATCCAAACTGATTAGCTTGTGTCTACCTCAGCATTTAGTACAATGCCTGGCACGTAGTAAGCACTTAATAAATACCATAAAAAGAAGGGGGGTGGGCAGAAATGCAGTGTGGGTATTACATTAATCCTGCTTTAATGAAACCACGTGACTTTGAAGAAAAATCAGGCCCGATCCTTATTTTGCTCATAATGGAAGTGTGAGCTGCCTTTCCTGTGGGAAACCAGGCCAGATACAAGTCATCTGAGGACGGAAATGGAGTTCTTTCCTGAAAATGAAAACATCTGATATCTCATTTTCTAGTTTCTAAAGCATTGTAGTGTCCCTGATAGGAGGACCTAGAGAAACCCTAGGAGCTGATGACAAGTTGCACATTCTTCGGGAAATGAGTCATTAACTGTCTGGAGGCCACCCTTTCTGAGGGCATATTCAGAGAAGATGATCAGTCCAAATGATCCTCAAAAACACGATCATTACAATCATCGAAGAGAGACAGGAGGAGGAGCACGTGAAGAGGGCCCAGAGGCGAACCATGAAAAGATTGAAAATTGGGTCCAAAAGGAAAGGCTGGAGGAAACAGGATGGGATGGGAGAGTGCTGACCGGTGGGGGTGATGACCTCTGTAAGCCTAGCAGAGGGTGCGCTGGTTATTGTTTTCATCTCCTTGGAGTCAGCTTTGGCTTTGCTGGTTGCCTGCCCTTTGCTGTTGGCATATCTTTATGTGGCATCTTTCTGTGCCCTGGCTAATAATAAGAATGATAAATGTGGTGTTTGTCAAGAGCTTTTTTAGCCAAGGCAGAACTTCCTCCAGCTTCCCCCACTTGCCCTTCTCCACTCCCACCAGCCGGTTGGTTTGTTTTATTTCATTTTATGGGACTTGTTAAGCGCTTATGGTGCATCAAAAACCGTTCCAAATGCTGGGGTAGGTACAAGTCGGTAAGGTCGGACACAGCCCCTGCCCCACGTGGAGCTCGCGGGCTTAAGTAGAAGGGAGAACGGGTATTGAATCATCATTTTACAGTCGAGGAAACTGAGTCACAGAGAAGTGAAGTGACTTGCCCAAGGTCACCCAGCAAGTGATTGGCAGGGCTGGGATTAGAAACCAGGTCCTCTGACTCCCAGACCTGGGCTCTTTCCACTAGGCCACACTGCTTCCGCTGCTGTGGGAGAGCCAGAGACAGGGCTCCCACTTCCAAAAGCCTAGTGGTTTGGGCACTGCAAGACTTAAGAGACCAAGTTGTGGTGGGAGGGGGTCCTTTTTTCCCCTCTAGAATGTAAGCACGTTGTAGGTGGGGAATGTGTCTGTCTTTTGTTATACCGTACTCTCCCAACTGCTTAGTAGAATGCTCTGCTCACAGTAAATGCTCAATAAATACCATCGATCGACCCACTGACAGGACCTATGCGCTCTGGGCGCTGATGTAGTTGAAGTGGCTGCTCTGGCCACGCCACACACACGTTCTTTCCTAAACATTTCAAGATATCTGTCGAGATGCAGTGCCTCATTTTTCTGCCCGGGGTGACATTACAATCTGAGTAAGGCTGAGCCATGCGCCTGGCCAAGGGAAGGGCAAATTTCATTTTCATGGTAGGTACGGCAGGCCGCTGCCTTAAAGACAGACAGCGGTTATGCAAGAAAACTCGATAAACAGGAAAGGTCTGGGAGGAGTGAGTGGAAGGAATGCCAGGAAGAGATCTAAAAAGAGAGCGAAGACTTCCCATGATTACCCTTCCTCTGAAGAGCTTTAAAGGAGATTCCCGAATTGAGCAAGTCCTCAAAGCAATTAGCCGTGACTTCTCAGTGAGCTCTGGTGCCCTCTTGAGTTCTTCGTCTAGTCCTTACCGGAGCTGAATTGTTGTGGATCCACCCTGGCATCTGAGGTGACTGATCTTGCATGGTTTTTATTCAAAAAGTTCAACAGCCTTCAGAGCCTACTGTGTGCAGAGGCCTGCTCTGGACACCTATCGTGTGCAGGATGCTGTACTGGGCACCCATTGTGGGTAGAGCACTGAACTGAGCACTTCCTGTACTAGGCTCTTGGGAACGTAAAGCAGAAGTAGAAAAGAAGGGTGGGAAAGAGCACAGGACTGGTTTTAATCCAGGCTCTGCCCCTCTTCTGCTGTGGGACCTTGGGGCAAGTCACTTAACTTCTCTGGGCCTCAGTTTCCTCATCTGTAAAATGGAAATAAGATTTTTTTCCAATCGTATTTTTAAGCGCTGATTATGTACTAGGCACTATACTAATCTCTGGAATAGACACAAGCTAATCAAGTTGGACACAGCCCATGTCCCACATGGGACTCACAGTCACAATCTCCATTTTACAGATGAGGGAACTGAGGCACGGAGAAGCAAAGTGATGTACCCAAAGTCACAGAGACAAGTGACAGAGCTGGGATTAGAACCCAGGTCCTTCTGACTCTAAAGCCCATGTTCTATCCACCAGGCCGCCCTGCTTCTCTGTGCCTCACTTACCTCATCTGTAAAATGGGGATTAAATCCTTCTCCCTCCAATTTAAGCTATGAGCTCCATGTGGATCAGGGACTGTGTCAACCTGACGACCTTGTACCTACCCCAGTGCTTAGAGCAGTGCTTGACACAAAATGAATAGGAAGTGCTTAACAAATGCCATAAAAAAAATCAGTGGTATTTATTGACAGTTTACTATGTGTAGAGCACTGAACTTAAGTGCTTCTCATCAGTGGTCTCCCAGCAGGGCAGCTAGGACTGAAATGAGGCAGAAGAAGACCGTAAGCTCATTGTGGGCAGGGAATGTGTCAGCGCTTGGCACATAGTAAGCACTTAACAAATACCATTATTATTATTATTATTATGCTGTTATAGTGTACATGTTGTTATTATGTTGTTATATTGTACTTAGTACAATGCTCTGCACACAGTAAGCACTCAGGAAATACAATTGACTGACTTGTAGAGAGGCTCTTGTTCTTTGATGAAGGGGTTGGCGGGGGTGGGGATTTGGAGATATCTGCTCAAGAGGTGCATCATCATCATCAGCAACATTGAGCTCTCACTTCCTGCAGAGCACTGTGCTAGTCAAATTCGGGGAGGCAAATGGACGTAAATTGTCAAAAGAACAGAAGGGACAAGAGTAAGAGCATAAATGCATGTGGTCACCATAAAAAATGTCTAGCATTTCTATCGTATGGTTCTCTTTCGAGTGCCTAGTGCAGTGATCGGCACACCGTGCTCAGTAAATACAGTTGATTTTTTTTTACCAATTCTATTATATTGTACTTTCTCAAGTGCTTAGTACAGTAAGCATACAACCGATGGATTGATTGGTTAATAGAAGTAAACAATTAAATCAACCATCTGTTGAGTGTTCAACTGGGCAGTCAACAATCCGTTGAATCAACAGAAAGACAGAAGTGATGATTGGCATTTGGAATGACATGACCAGCAAGTAGGGGATTAATCAGGGAGGGTCTCTTGGAGGAGGTGGCTTTTAAAGAGGCTTTGAAGGCGAGGAGGACTGTGATTTAGGGGATTTGAGACTGGGAGGGAGGTCCGTGGGATGGAGTTGGGAAAACCGTGAGTGAGAGATATTTTTGGTCCTATCATCGTGGCTACTAAGTGCTCTAGGGTCGCCAGAGGATGAGCTAAGTTACTGGGCTCTGAGTTCGATTATCCCATTTCAGTTTGGAGAATTCAGGACATCAACAGCCCCACCCTCACTCTATATTTGACCCCTCCCATTGGAACTTCCCGGGAGAGCGCTCGGCTTCACCACTTGTCTGCTCTCTGACCCTGGGCAAGTCACTTCACTTATCTGGGCCTCAGTTACCTTCCCCCTCTAGACTGTGAGACCTTAGAGGGCAGGGGATGTGTCTGCTTATTTTTATTTTGTACTCTCCCAAGCATTTAGTACAGTGCTCTGCACACAGTAAGTGCTCAATAAACACGACAATGAATGAACGAATGAATGAGACAAGGGATGATTCCCTGTAGATGTGAGCGGTGCTGAACTGCAGGAGATGGGCTTGTCTGAGAGGCCTCAGTGGAGGTTCAAAGACCTTCTCCCCCTCCCGCCCGCCCCCCACCCTGCCCCAAAGAATTCCTCTCCTGCACATTTAGGTGGGAGAAGGAAGGCTGAGTGGTGACTTGATATCAATCTTGAAGGGGAGTGTGGGTGTTTCTACATCTTCATCCATGACAGAATGAGAACAGATGTTCCAGATTTTCACGGGAAGAGTTTGATGGCTATGAAATCATCATCCTTGGAGACCTTCAAGAGCAGGTGAGTGGGGCCCTTATGTTTTGGACGGCTTGGGTGTGGTTCTGCCTAGAAGCAGGGGGATGGCCTGGATGACCTCTTGAGGCCCTTCCAGGTCCATGATTCACCTCTTCCCCAGAACAGTAATCGAAACTAGGTTCACATAGAGGAGAGGGCAAGGAAGATAGCCCTCCCCCACCCCCCTCTTTTTCTCTATTTTTCTAATTAAATGATAGTTCACAGTATTGACTTAAACAACGCCGGTTAGGCATGGTGGGTTTTTTCAAGCCACTTTTCCTTTATGGCCCATTATCGAACCATAGTAAGCGCAACACTAATTCTGTTTTATGTGAGGAAGTGCCAGTGGGGCTGATTTCTAATGGTATTAAGCACCTCACCGAAGCAGACAGTGATGTCATGGGAGAAGTTTCGCATTATTGCCTCTTTGACTGTAGTGCGAAGTTACAGTATTCAGAGTTAGTTGGTCAAAAGAAAGGCCTGGAACCTATTTTCAAGCATGCAGTCATGAAAATGCTGCTTTGCTGTCTCCTTAGGAAGGTCATCAGAGAAATTAGGGGTAAGGGGAAAAAAAAGGGTTACACCAAATGAAAGGAATTCTTCCTATTCCTGCCCATTAAAAGGAGTTTGTGCTCAATTTCTCAGGTTGTAACAAAGACAATTCAAATTGAAATAAAATTCTCTCTGGGCAAAGAAGTTAGAATCTGTTTTCCTTCATGGCTCAGGCTTCAATTTCCTTTTTCCCTCCTGTCACACATTATTTTGAAACAAGTAATTCTCTATGGTTTGTTTGGGAGTGGTGAAACGGGATTTGACTGACCTCCAAAATAAGCTTGGCAAAAGGGCTAATGGTTGACACTTTTTTGTATCGTGTTGGATTTTGAAGAATGATTTTTCCTATGCGCGAAAAGAGCTGAACCAAATCTCCTTTTCTCTATGTGCCAAGAGGCCAGTGAATAATCCTCTCGCCAGAAGCTTAAATGTTGGGGGTCTTTGTCCAGGGAGCAAAGGTGAGGTGATGGCTTAGTGGAGAGATCTTGGAAATGGGAGGTAGGAGATCCCAGTCTAACCCCAGCTTTGTCACTGGCCTGCTGTTCATTCAACTGTATTTATTGAGTGTTTGCTATATACAGAGCACTTTACTAAGTGCTTGAGAGAGTACAATATAACAAAAAAAGACACATTCCCTGCCCACAATGATCTTACAGTTATGTGCTGTGCACTGTACTAGGCACTTGGGAAGTATAAAATAAACAAAGCGCCACGTTCCCTGTCCACAGGAGCTGACACTCTAATAGGGGAGACAAACATTAAATGATTTACAGCTAGAATAGTTAAAAAAAAAAGAGTGCATTTATATATATATATATATATATATCAAAGAGGTGCAATGCATTTCTGCTCTAATCCTAATAATAATAATGGTGATGGTAATTGTTAAGCTCTTACTATGTGCCAAACACTGTTCTAAGCGCTGAGATAGATACAAGTTATCCAGGTTGGACACAATCCCCGTCCCACATAGGGCCCACACTCTTAATCCCCATTTTACAGATGAGGTAACTGAGGCCCAGAGAGGTGAAGTGACTTGCCCAAGGTCACGCAACAGACATGTGGCAGAGCTGGACTTAGAACCCTTGACCTTCAGACTCCCAGGCCCTTGCTCTGTCCATTAAACCACTCTGCTTCTCCTAATCCTGGGTTCTAATCCGGCCTCCATCATTTATCTACTGTGTGACCTTGGACAAGTCACTGTGCCTCTGTTTCCTCATCTGTAAAATAGAGATTAAATACCTGTTCTTCCTCCTACTTGGACTGGGAGGGAAAAGGACTGGGTCCATCCGAGTGACTTATATTGGCTCAAACCCAGTGCTTAGTACATCGCTTGGCACATGATAAGCACTTACAAATTACCACAGGTATTATTGTTATGATTAGTTAGTAGACACAGTCCTTGCTGTCAATGCATTTGCTATCTAGTGGGGGAGATGAACATTGGATCTCATTATTATTATATTTGTTAAGCATTTACTATGTATGAAGCACTGTTCTTAGTGCTGGGGTAGATATAAATCCATCAGGTTGGACACAGTACCTATCCCACGTAGGGCTCACAGTAGGAGAGAGAATAAATTTTGAATCTCCATTTTACTGTCGAGGAAACTGTCACAGAGAAGATAAGTGACTTGCCCAAGATCACACAGCAGACAACTGGCAGAATTGGGACTAGAACCCAGGTCCTCTGACTCCAGGCCTGGGCTCTTTCCACTAGGCCACACTGATTCTCATCCAGTGTATCTACCCCAGGGTTTAGTATGGTGCTTGTCACATAGCAAGCACTTAGATACTCTTATTATTATCTCAAATTCTCTAGATTGCCAGGAAATGGGTTTCAACTTGGTCTAAAGAATGAAATAGAAAATTAGTTTTTGGTGGTGTGTGAAGGACTGACACATGCTTTTCTAATAAGTGGGAAAAATGGAGAGTTTGTATTGCCCCTGATGGTAGAGGACAGAACATGTAAAATCTCAGTGCATCCCCAGAAAGCAGAAATACACTGCACTTCTTTCATCAGGTAATGTCATTTTCAGATTTAACCCATTTCCTGTTTAGTCTTTTGCTCACCGAAGAGGAAGTCTCCATGCCTCTTGAAAGAAAGCTCCGCTCCTACTGATGGTGATTTCAGATCACTGATTGGACAAGGATCTTCTCCTGGCCTTTGGAATGAAGGTTCATAGGTGGCTGAAGGAAAAAAAAAAGAACAAAAAAAACTAAAGAAAGAACAGTTTGGAAAAGTCCAGGGCAGACTTATCTTGAAAGCTCTTCATTTTGGAAGGTGATAGCTGTTTGTCCTTCTCTTTTCAAAATCCTCTTCCAAACTGATTCACAGTTTACTCCCTGAAATTCCAAGGCTGATTCTCAGATAAGGGAAAGAACACTTCTCTTGTCCTATCTTGAAAGGGGTAAGGACAATAGGAAGGATTTCCCTCTCTTCTCCATCCTCTCCTCTGCCCCCCTCTCTCTCTGTGACCCTCATTTCCCATATCTTTCTCCCTGCATCCACCACCGAAACTGGGGACTGGTTTTGAGTCCTGAAGGATTTCAGTCTGCAGTCACAGGCTGCAGTAGAACTCCTCAAGTTGCAGGGAAACAGTTCAAAGACTTAAAAGGAGTCGAAAGATGACAGCATTCAATTGCACTTAATTGACGGCACAAAAAAATCATCATCATCAACTGTTGAGTCCCTTTGTGTCATCAGTCAATCAGTAGTATTTGTAGAGCAACTACTGTGTATAGAACACTGTACTAAGCATTTGGGAGGAAATGATTACTAAGAAGCATTGTCCCCGCCCTCAAGGACATTAAATGCTACAGCTGTCGATTGCAGGAGTGTGGAAGGGTGACCGTTGTGAGCAGGGAATGTGTCTGTTCTATTGTTACATTGTCCTCTCCCAAGCACTTAGAACAGTGCTCTGCACACAGTAAGTGCTCAGTGAATATGACGTTGATTGAATAAGTAAATAAATAACAACATAAAAGACAGGACCACTAAAAATTCAGAAAATATCTGACTCCACTATCGATAGGAACTTTCTCTTAGTTTGTTGCCACTTAAAAGTGAAAAATATAACCTCAATCACCAACTCAGACTTTCCCTCCAATTCTGGGAGGCAGTATGGGAGCCCCTGAGAAGCAGCGTGGCTTAATGGATAGAGCACGGCCCTAGGAATCAGGAGGACCTAGGTTCTAATCCCGGCTCCTCCGCTTGTGTGCTGTTGTGACCTTGGGCAAGTCACTTAACTTCTCGGTGCCTCAAGTACCTCTGTAAAATGGGGATTAAGACTGTGAGCCTCATGTGGGACATGGACCGTGTCCAACCTGATTAACTCGTATCTACCCCAGTGCTTAGAACAGAGCCTGGCACGTAGTAAGTCCTTAACGAATGCCATTTAAAGAAAAAAAAAGGATATCATTCCTTTTCCTTCCCATTGCCTGCCCTCCTTAGGTCTGAAATAGCAGTGCCACAGATCAGGACCTGGGAAACAGAATCAGATAAGAACTGGGATGGCACCTGCCCCAAGCCTTCCTTGAAACTGAGGTCAATAGTCAAACCGACCTGTAATTTATTTTCACGTCTGTCTCCCCGTGTACCTTGTAAGCTCCTTGTGAGCAGGGATCGTGTCTACCAACCCTATTATATTGAATTTTCCCAAGCACTTAATACAGTGCTCTGCACACAGTAAGCACTCATTGAATAGCATTGACTGACTGATTATTTTGGCCTTCCCAGACCTTAGGCAGTATGCCTGTCAGAAGCTTTATAATTGCAACAAGTCCAGGAAATTGAACTGGGAAAGGTTGGAAGCACAAGAAGAGGAAAGGTTTGGGTTTCTTCCCCTCCTTAATCTTGTTCTTTTTCACATCATCATTAACCTTTACAGCAAGCCTCTCTGGTAGCTCATGTCTTCCTCTATTAGACTGTATGCTCCCCGAAAGCAGGGGCTATGTCTTCTATTGCATGGTGCTTTACACACAGGAGTCAGTAAATACGGATGAAGGCAAGGGATGGGTCTTCTTTTATTGTATGGTGCTTAACACACAGTAGGTGTCAGTAGGAAAGAGCATGGGCTTAGGAGCCAGAGGTCATGGGTTCTAATCCTAGCTTTACCTGTCAGCTGTGTGACTTCGGGCAAGTGACTTAACTTCTCGGTGCCTCAGTTACCTCACCTGTAAAATGGGGATTAAGACTGTGAGCTTCACATCGGACAACCTGATTACCCTGTATCTACCCCAGTGCTTAGAACAGTGTTTGGCACATAGCGCTTAACAAATACCAACATTATTATTATTATTATTAAATACTGAAGATTAACAGAGATAGCAGTGGAACCAAGATGGAGGAGCTGGGGCAAACACCTCAATTCCCCAGTGCCCTTTATCCCATCTAAATCCAGGCATTTGCCTAATTTCTCCAAAACTGGATGTCAGTTTACGCAACTACTCATGTTTGGCTTAACCACAGAAGCACTTGAATTTCTGGTGTTTTGGGCTCAGAGCAGGCAGTCAGTCAATCAATTGATACCATACAATCAATCATTCATCAATTCAATTGTACTTATTGAGCATTTACTGTGTGCAGAGCACTGTACTAAGCATTTGGGAGAGAACAATACAACAGTAAACAGACACATTACCTGCCCACAATAAACCTGCAGTCTAGAGGGGGAGACAGACATTAATATCAATAAATAAGTTACAGATATATCCATAAGTGCTGTGGGGCTGGTAGGGGGGATTAATGGTGGTATTTGTTAAGCGCTTACTATGTGCCAAGCACTGTTCTAAGTGCTGGGACACAGTCCTTGCTGTCAATGCATTTGCTATCTAGTTGGGGAGATGAGCATTGGATCTCTTTATTATTATTATTATTATTATTATATTTGTTATGCATTTACTATGTATGAAGCACTGTTCTTAGTGCCGGGGTAGATATAAGTCTATCAGGTAGGACACAGTACCTATCCCATGTAGGCCTCACAGTAGGAGGGAGAACAAGTTTTGAATCTCCATTTTACTGTCGAGGAAACCGTCACAGAGAAGTTAAGTGACTTGCCCAAGATCACACAGCAGACAACTGGCAGAATTGGGATTAGAACCCACGTCCTCTGACTCCCAGGCCTGGGCTCTTTCCACTAGACCACGCTGATTCTCACCCAGGGTATCTACCCCAGTGTTTAGTATGGTGCTTGTCACATAGCAAACACTTAGATACTATTATTATTATCTCAAATTCTCTAGATTGCCAGGAAAGCACTGTTCTAAGTGCTGGGGTAGATACAAAGTAATCAGGGTGTCCCACGTGGGGCTCACAGTCATAATCCCCATTTTACAGATGAGGTAACTGAGACACAGAGAAGTTAAGTGATTTGCCCCAAATCACAAAGCTGATAAGTGGCGGAGCCAGGATTAGAACTCATGACTTCTGACTCCCAAGCCGGGGCTCTTTCCACTAAACCACGCTGAATTAAGGGAGTAAGTCAGGGTGAGGCAAAAGGGAGTTAAAGAAAAGGAAAAGAGGGTTTACGGAAGACCTCGTGGAGGAGATGTGCCTTCAGTAAGGTTTTGAAGTGGGGGAGAATAACCAACTTGATTAGCCTGTATCCACTCACTGTTTAGTAAGTGCCTGGCACACACACTTAACAAATACCATTAAAAATAAATATCCTAATGCCCATCTTCCCCACAGTCCTTCTCCAGTCACATTTAAGGAGAGGAGGCATCCCGAGCATGAACCCCATCTCCAACTCCAAAGCGTGGGGTTCTAATTCCGGTTCCTGCTCTGCGACCTTGGGCAAATCATTTCACTTCTCTGTGCCTCAATCACTTCATCTGTAAAATGAGGAATAAGACTGTGAGTCCCATGTGGGATGGGGACTGTGTCCAATCTGATTAGCTTTTGTCTATCCCAACACTTAGTACAGTGCCTGGAACATAATAAGTGCTTAACACATACCATTAAAAAAAATTTGTGGTAGCATTGGGTGGGGAAACAGAGGCTCACAAAGCCTGGATGGTCAGTCTAAAGCCTGTGGGACCATTCATGGGTTAGATTAGAGACCCAGATCTGTCTGGAGGCACGATGCTCTCCTTGACTCCTACCTTAAGAACATTAGGGAAGTGACAAGAAAAGCTTAAGACGTAACTTTAGCCAGAGTTATCGACAGGGGCAATGACAAGTGTCAGGAAGCAGGAAGGTTGAATCTCCACCCAGACTGCACTGTGCAAAAATGAAACAAACCAAACCCCAAACTAAATGGTTGTGTGTTTCCAGAATGTGCAGAGGGTTGTAGAAGCCACATCTAAAATGCCGGGAGCTTGTATCCCGAAAAAGAGTTGCCCTGCAGATTTCAGCCATTTCAGACTCTGATGGGACTGGGAGTTAGGAATCCTGTTTTCTAGTGCCAGTTCTGCCACTGGCTCATTGGGTGACCTTGGGCAAGTCACACGACCTCTCTGAGCCTCAGTGTCCTCATCTGTAAAATGGGGATAAGCTAGATTGGGAGCCCCATCTGGGGCAGGGACCATTTCCGAACTCCTAACCTTGCATTTACCTCAGCGCCTAGCACCTAGTAAGTGCTTAATACCCTAATCATCATTATTTTTATTATTATTATTTCTGGATTCTGTGGAGAAAGCTGATTTCTGGTTGAGAAAAACAGGGCAGAGCTCTGGTCGGGTGGGGGACAGAGCAAGACTTCTCCAAGGGACTGAGTCAATTCAGCAAAAACTCAAGCCCGGCTGTATTGGTACAATCCCGGGGTAGCCTCCTACACCTGTCACCCATTTGGGGTCCTGATGTAGCAGCAGCTGAACCAGAACTTCCTTGTGTGTGTGTGTCAGGGAAGGGCCACTCCGATAGGCGGCTGTGGTCTCCTGGGTTCAACCGCAGCAGCATCTCCCTAGGTCAAGTTTCATTCCATTCTGGTTCATTCCAGTTTGGCGGGTCTCCTATTGCCATTTGTCTGCCGCGTGAACTTGGGCAAGTCACAACTTCTCTATGCCTCAGTAACTTCATCTGGAAAATGGGGATTAAGTCTACGAGCCCTATGTGGGGCAGGGACTGTGTCCAATTTAGTTACCTTGTATCTACCTCAGTGCTTAGTACAGTGGCCGGCACATAGTAAGTGCTTAAGACATACCACGATTATTATTATTATTATTGTTGTTGCTGCTCTAAGCTGATTCTGGCAGTGCTAGGCTTTAATGCAAAGTCGGTTGAGCTAAGGTGACCAGGCACCTGAAAACGGGCAGGACATACTCACTTTGGGGGGTTCTGACCCACCATCAAAAGGGTCAAAGTAAGAGCCACTAAGGCCCATTTTTGAACTGGGTCGACGGGAGGAAATTTCCCAACCGTGACCACAGTAAGGAAGAGGAAGAGATTTTTTCACCATCGCCACTGTGGCCAGGCTGACCCTTCTTCAAAACCACTCGTGGGCGTTTCCCTTGCGGCTGGAAGCGCATTGCTCTGGAGCACTGGCAACTCCCAGTAACAACCTGGAAAAGCCAGTTATGGCAGGGCCATGTCGCATCCGGGATAGGGTACCTCTGGGTAACGAGATGGCAAGAGTCAGGATAACGGAGACCCGTGAGTGTCTGCAGTTGTGATCGTACCCACAACAGTAAGTTTATTGTAAAAGTTGCAAGAAAGAAAAGCAGCAATCAATTAATCAAGGATTTACGGGTGATCACCGGGACTTTCTGGTTAGCACAGTTCAGGGGCCGTCTGTCAGGGAAAATCTCTCCACGGGGATGCACCTGACAGTAGGAAACCACAAAACCTTAAGCAAAACCTAACCAGTTCAGGGAAGGGTAATACTCACACATTCACACAAAAACCCACCAGAAAATGACGAGCCAGAGTCCCTGCAGCTCCTGCATTTGGTCACCGAGTCCCCGGGGCAGCCCCAAGAGTTGAGTCTGGGATGACCACTTACCCAGCTATGGGGTGTCCCTTGATCGTCCCCAACCCAAGTCCACAGGAGCCAGATATACCCTTGGAGGGGAAGCGGATCATTGACAGCCAAGAGTCTTAGTAGTTCTGATTGGTTGGCTTCTGAAGAAGAGCCCCCCCGCCCATCTTTGAGGAACTCAGAAACCGGGCCCTCCCTCCCCCCCCATTTTTAAGGAACTCAGAAACTGCAGGAACAGAACGTCTAACCACACGGGCAGGTGGTTTAGCAATCCTGTGGGGCAATGCCTATGGGTCCCTTACAGGGTCCTGAAATGGTAGCCTCTCTAAAATGGAGTCAGTCATGTCAGGTTAAGAGGCCAGCAGGCAGCCAACTTTCAGTCACTGCCGCTTTTTGGCCCAGCTCGGGAACACAAGGGAACGGACCTCCCAGCCTTCCTCTCTCTCCACACTCCAGTCCATACTTCACTCTGCTGCCTGGATCAGTTTTCTCCGGAAACATTCAGTCCACGGTTCCCCTCTCCTCAAGAACCTCCAGTGGTGGCCCATCCACCTTTGCATTGCATAGAAACTCCTCACTGTTGGCTTTAAAGTGCTCGATCACCTTGTCCCCTCCTACCTTATCTCTCCGATTTACTACCACAACCCAGCCCTCTAACCCCAGTCTACTCATGGTACCGCCATCTTGTCTATCCCAACACCAACTCCTCACTGTCGTCCTGCCTCTGGCCTGGAACTCCCTCCCCTTTCCTATCCAACAGATAATGATTCTCCCCACCTTCAGAGCTTTATTAAAAGCACATCTCCTCCAAGAGGCCTTCCCCAGTGGAGCTCTTATTTCCTCTCCTCCCTCTCCCTTCTGCGTCTCTCTCTCACTTGGATTTGTACCCTTCATTGACCCCTCTCTCAGCCCCCATAGCACTTACGTGCATACCGGTAATTTATATTAACGTCTGCCTCCCCATCTAGACCATAAGGCCCTTGTGGACAGGGAACGTTTCTCCAACTCTGTTATACTCTCCCAAGTGCTTAGCTAAATGCTCTGCTCCCAGTGAGGGCAGGGAATATCAATCTTTGTCATTGTGTTGTACTTTCCCAAGTAGTACAGTGCTCTGCACACAGTAAGCACTCGATAAATATGATCGAATGAACTGAATGAACATGATCGACTGATTGATTACCTCCAGACTGAAGTTGTCATTGGAGCCATTTTCTCTTCCCACTGACCCTACCCTCTGAGGTGATAAGGGCTCTGGCTCTTGGTCCTCAGAGGCTACAGTTTCCGACTGAACCCCGTGTTCCAAATTCTGGTTCCTGATGCCAAGGGGTGGTCATGATAATGGGGATTATTGGATTGAGAGATTAAGCCATAACTCTGTCATCCTTTCCCACTAACTCTCCTTCCTTCCCTCCTTTCACTTTTCACCAATAATATTGATAAGCTTATGTTAGCGAGACACTAATGAGAAGGCACTGGTATTTAAGAGACCGAATCACTCCCAAAAGACCGGAGCCAAAATCCGGCCATGAGGGAACAAGCGGGTGTTTTACTGAGAACCTGGCAACGTAACTGGCCTTGGCTAGGCAAAGGGGAGTTTCCACTGAATTTCTTTCCGGGCTCGGCCCCGGTCGATTCTTCTCTCTCTCTTTCTGGCAAGCACGGAGACCTTGATAAATGAATGTGGGTTTCTGACAGGATTCCCTCTACGTCCTCCAGGGGCGACTTTAATGATTAGTGATGGATCATTCCCTTTGGGCAAATCTACCCTTCGGTCTTTTCAGCTGTACTTCCGAATTCTTCAGGAGGAAAATTGTTTGGAAAAGTCAAGACACTGCGGCTGGACTCTGACATGGGGGTGGGGTCAGAAATCAATTGTGAGGGGAATTTTTTCCTACTTGCAGCAGTGATTGGTGAGAAATTGCACTGAAGTAGAAGGATCCCTTTACCCTCAGTGCAAACAAAGAACAGAGCCAAAGTTAATATTCCACAGGAATGAATGTGAAGAGTCAAAGTAGATGTGCATATCACCAGAGGCTTAGGGGATCTTTTGGGGCTGACTTCTGCCTTCAGAAACCCTTCCAGTCGGATGGAAAGCTATCCCTGCTTTTATAGACTTCCAGAGAAGAGGAATCCTCCACTTCTCATTAACTCAATTCAGTGTTTAAGAAGCTCACTGCCAGGAAATTCCTCCTTTTCTTCTATCTAATCTAGCTCTCTTGTCGCAGTTTAAACCCATTTCCTTTTGGTTTTTCTTCTTAGAGATAGAGAACCCTTTGATGGTAATCTTCACTGTAATAATTCTTTATATACTTCTATTAGTTCACCCCTTAGCCTTCTCTTCTCCCAGCGTAAAATGTACTGTTGTGGGGAGACTTTTTGCTCAAGTGTTGGCCTCCAATCCTTTCATCATTTTTGGAGTCCCTTGCCTTGGGTGTAAACTGAACAGAAAACCCTGGGTTTTAGAAAAAAATGATTTGGGTTTGTGGAATAATTTAGTATTGGAGTGACAACCAAAAATTCGATTTTTCCTCCCCCTTGAGGTGAAAATGAATTTGGACAGACTTCAGTCTCTATTGCCGGGGAAACAGAGGACCTGAGATCTAATCCCGGATCTGCCGCTTTTCTGCTGTGTGACCTTGGGCAGGTCATTTAACTTCTCTGGGCCTCAGTTACTTCATCTGGAAAATGGGGATTAAGACTGTGAGCCCCATGTGGGACAGGGACTACTACATCCAACCTGATTAGCTTGTATCTACCCCAGTGCTTAGAATAGAACCTAGCTCATAGTAAGCACTGAACAAATACCATATAAAATGAAACAAAAAAATCGGACCCCTGCTGCCCACCGTCTATGAAGGAGGAGGCTGAGGGGGAGGAAGCCAGGGAGGGGGTGGTGAAAGTAAGGCAGGTTTTTAGCCCCCTTCTCCCAGCCGTGCTGTACAGATGACCAGCTGCAGGCCCCGGTGGTCAGCACGACGACCAGGCTGAGTGAGCTTGCAAGAGAGCAGTGAAGGATCAGCTTTGGTGTTTTTCTTCATTCATTTGGCTGTGCTGAAGTGTGGAAAAATCTGCCACTTTCTCCCATCTAGTATTGACATCACCCACATCATTTGGCGGGAGTCCATCTAAGTCCATCCAGATGGAGAGCTTTTCACCTTGACTTGCCACTTCCTTCTTCCAGAGCCATTGCTTCCCCCTCTCAGGTCCCTGTTAACCCTGGCCCTGCTTCTCATGCTGCATCCTGAGGTGGCTGCCTCAATCAATCAATCAATCAATCAATCCGTTGCATTTTCTGGGCCCCTGCTCTGTGCAGAGTGCTGTACTGAATGCTCAGAGAGGACAATAGAGTTAGCAGACAAGGTCCCTGCCCATAAGGGCTACGGTCTCCTCTGTGCACAGCACTGTACTGAGACGCTTGGGAGAGTATGAGTTAGGAGACACTGTCCCTATCCTCAAGGAGCTTATAGCTTATTGTGTGCAGAGCACTGATGTGAGCACTGGTGAGAGAACAAGAGAATTAGGAGAAACAGTCCTTGCCCTCAAGGAGCTTCCAGTCCAGCAGAGGAGGCAGATATTGATATAATTTACAGATGGGAGATAGAAGGAGAAGTGGGTTTGTAGATGTTACCCACTTTCAGCCTGAAGTCGGCCCTGCTAACACCCCAAAAAAGGGATGGCAGCACGGCACCACACATAGTTGACCCGCTTGGGTTCCAACCAAGCAGCATGGCATAGTGGATAAAACACGGTCCTGGGAGTCAGAAGGTCATGTGTTCTAATCCCAGCTCCACTGCAAGTCTGCTGTGTGACCTTGGACAAGTCACGTCACTTCCCCGAGTGTCAGTTGCCTCAACTGTAAAATGGAGATTGAGACTGTGAGCCCCACCCGGGACAGGGACTGTGTCCAACCCGATTGGCTTGGATCCACCATAGAGCTTAGTACAGTGCTTGGCACATAGTGAGAGCTTAACAGATAGCATTATTATTGTTATTCAAACATCTTTCTGACCATTTATGATTCCATCTTTCTGGATTCAGGGAGGGAACTGCAGGCTGAGATGCTTTGCAGTAGGCACTTGATGGCAGTGTTTCCCTTGGATTATCTCATTACACTCCATCAATAGATGCCGCTCAGATCCCCTAATGCTACGGCGGCTCCCCGTTCCCTAGCCCATTATGGGGCCAGAAGCCCCCCTCCCCTGCCCTCCAGTGGGATCAAGGGGAGAGGCTGTAGGGACTCCTCATATCTCGTGATGTTTTTGGTCCAAATGATTTCATGAGACACACAGGTTGACTCTACCAACAGCTTGGCCTAGCAGATAGAGCACGGGCCTGGGAGCCAGAAGGACCTAGGTTATAATCCCGGATCAGCTACTTTTCATCCATTCAATAGTATTTATTGAGCGCTTACTATGTGCAGAGAACTGTACTAAGCGCTTGGAATGTACAAATCGGGAACAGATAGAGACTGTCCCTGCCCTTTGACGGGCTTACAGTCTAAGTCTACTTAGACAGTCTACTTGTCTGCTGGGTTACCTTGGCCACGTCACTTTGCTTCTCTGTGTCTCAATTCCCTCATCTGTAAAATGGAGATTGACTGTGAGTCCCATGTGGGCCACGGACTGTGTCCAATCTGACTAGCTTGATCCTACCCCGGTGCTTAGTACAGTGCCCGGCCCATAGTAAGTGCTTAACAAATACCAAATGAATAAGGCTTTGAAGGTGGGGTGAGGGGTGGTCTCTCGAATATGAAGGGGGAGGGAGCTCCGGGCCAGAAGCAGGATATGGGGGAGGGGTCGGCGGCAAGATAGACGAGATCGAGGTACAGTGAGTAGGTTGGTGTTAGAGGCTTTCATTCGATCGTGTTTATTGAGCGCTTACTGTGTGCAGAGCGTTAATAATGCTTCCTAAGGCGGAGCCTTCGTCTTGCGTCCCGAGATTAGTTCTTGGGTAGGATAAATTCATCCTTTAGATTGGGATGGGATGGGGAAATTTCCAGGCCTGCTCTCTTTTGAATATTAGGTGATCAACTTTTAAACTATGAATATTATATAGAAAATAATAGACTAGACTGTGAACCCCATGTGAGACAGGGACTGTGTCCAACCCGATTAACTTTGTATCCACCCCAGTGCTTAGAACAGTGCTTGACACATAGAAAAACGCTTAACAGATTCCATTAAAACAAAACAAAACGGGGGAATCTGCTAAAACCAAAACTTGTTAAGATTGGAAGCTCCTCTGATAGACTTTAAGCTCTCTGAGGGCAGGGATCATGTCTATCAAGTGTATTGTACTTTAATCTCCCAAGCACTTAGTACAGTGCTCAGCAAAGTAAGTGCTTAATAAATACGATTGAACGAATAAGCGTGGCTAAGTGGAAAGAGCCCAGGCTTGGGAGTCAGAGGTCATGGGTTCGAATCCTGGCTCTGCCCCTTGTCAGCTGTGTGACTGTGGGCAAGTCACTTAAATTCTCTGTGCCTCAGTTACCTCATCTGTAAAATGGGGATTAACTGTGAGCCTCACGTGGGACAACCTGATTACCCTGTATCTCCCCCAGCGCTTAGAACAGTGCTCTGCACATAGTAAGCGCTTAACAAATACCAACATTATTATTATTATTAGATAGCATTGATTGATAACTTCTGCCCACCTTGGCTTTGAAGGACACAATCCAAACTGCACCAGCGTTTTCTTCAGAGGCGAATTAAATTGTTTTGGTCTCAATAATTCAATTTCCAGACCATGGCGTGGTGAACCTGTCAATGTGGTAAAAAAAAAAAAAAGCTTGAAGGAAATAAGAGAAATTTGGGAGCACATCAGCCTGGAGAGATTTTATCGGGCTCCCAGCAGGGGGCGCAGGGTGTAATCCTAGCAATGGGCCTGGAATACCGAAACAGCCTTAACATAAAAATTTGGGAAAATAAGAGGGTCTCACGGAGCTGGGAATTGTTGGGGGGGGGGGGGGGGAGGGGCGGGAGGCCGGAAACAGCCTTTGGAATTTCTCTTTCTTTACATAAATCCATTCCAGGCAACAGACGAGGAGTCTCTTTTGGGGCATCCAACCCCTGGTGAGTTTGCAGCTGTGACACGGTACAGGAAATTCATTTGATTTGCCTGCACGTGGTGGCATCTGAGCGCTTTGGGTAACAGCATTTACTCAAAATGGTGTGTTTTCTCTCACAAAGAAAGCAGGTTCATGGTGTCTGCTTCTTTGGTGTCTGAATCCGTCGTGGATGTCACTGAGACAGGTTTTTCGCTCTTGCAATCACCAGAATTATTTGACCCAAGCTGAAAAAGGCAAAGAGTACATGGAGTCTATCAATTATTATAAGGCAGAAAACATTTTACATCAGAGCAGTCCTCACAACAAGGCCTCTCCTCTTCCCCCGATTTCTAATAGCTGCTATATTCATTCTGCTGAATTCTCCCTCAGTGCCAGTGGAACGCTGTAATCAATTAATAATTTATACCGAGTGAAGTGATACTTACTGTTGGGACTGGAGTTGATCACGTGTTGAGGTTGCTACATCCGTTTCATCAGTCCCCAATATTTTCCTTTCTCTCTGAGGCTCAGGAGAGAGAAGTCAGTCAAGTGTACTTATTGAGCACTTATTGTCTGCAGAGCACTGTACTAAGCACTTGGGAGAGTTCAACGTAACAGAGTTGGTAGACACGCTCCCTGCCTGAAAGGAGCTGACAGTGCAGAGGGGAGACTGATATTGATAAATTGTGGATATGTACACAGGTGCTGAGAGGACAGATGTTAAATTCAGTTAATCGATTAATCAGTGGTATTTATTGAGTGCTTACTTAATAATGTTGGTATTTGTTAAGCGCTTACTATGTGCCGAGCACTGTTCTAAGCGCTGGGGTAGACATAGGGGAATTAGGTTGTCCCACGTGGGGCTCACAGTCTTAATCCCCATTTTACAGATGAGGGAACTGAGGCACAGAGAAGTTAAGTGACTTGCCCACAGTCACACAGCCGACAAGTGGCAGAGCTGGGATTCGAACTCATGAGCCCTGACTCCAAAGCCCATGCTCTTTCCACTGAGCCACGCTGCTTCAGCTTTACTTACTTGCAGAGCACTGTACTAATCACTTGGAAAAGTACGGCAGAAATGGTAGATATGATCCCTGCCCACAGAAAGCTTGCAATCTACAGGGGGAAACAGACAGACATCAAAAATAGATGACGGATCGGGGAAATAGTAAAGATTTGGAAAAATGCGGCGGTCTTGAGATGGAGGGCAAGGCTTGATTTTCTCGTAGGGTTTCAAGAATGGGCATTGATTTATCATGGCGCAGATGAAGCAGCTACTTAAGCTTTGGAGACCCTCCCTTCCTGACACCATACCTGACCCAACCGTAATCACTTCACCACTCTTCTCTCTGATATTTTGGGGTTTCACTCGTAGTGAGAAAGAAATCCGTGTTGGGATGGAGAAATACATCAACACAAGAGTGGAGGTACAGGAGGACAGACAACCAGGCTAGGAAAAAAAAACACTGTATGGAGAGGGTTCTTGAAGAACAGCCTAGCCCAGACTACCACCAAAAAGCAGTACTTAATGTCTGTCTCCCCATTTGGACAGTAAGCTCATTGAGGGCAGGGAACATGTCTACCAAATCTGTTATATTATTATAAGTGCTCCCAAGCACTTAGAACAGTGCCCTGCAAACAGTAAGCACACAGTAAATACTAATGATGGATTGATATCGAGGCCCTCGGTTTTGGTGTCTGAAACCATCGTTACTGAGGAATCTTCCTCCTTCCACAGTCCTGTCTCTCAGAATTCCACCTTACAGAAAGCCCCTAAGTGGTTCTTAAATATAAGATAGGGTGGCCTGCTGACCGTGCCAACCTACCCTGGGTACTTTGATCTCGTCTATCTCTCTGCCAACCTCTCGCCCACATCCTGCCTCTGACCTGGAATGCCCTCCCTCTTAATGTCCGACAGACAATTACTTTCCCCACCTTCAAAGTCTTATTGAAGGCACATTTCCTCCTAGAGGCCTTCCCTGACTAAGCCCTCCTTTCCTCTCTTTCCACTCTCTTCTGCGTCACCCTGATTTGTTCCCTTTACTCACCACCCCCAACCCCCATCTCAGCCCCACAGCACTTATGTACATATGCATAATTTATTTATTAAAATCAATGTCTGTCTCCCCCTCTAGACTGTAAGCTCACTGTGGGCAGGGAATGTGTTTACCTCCTCTGTTATTTTGTACTCTCCCAAGTGCTTAGTACAGTGTTCTGCACACAGTAAGTGCTCATTTAATACTATGGATTGGTTGATTGATTGCATCCCCGTGGTCTCACATATCCCGTCCTGTATTACGAACAAGGAGTGCTCAACCAACCCTCTCTACCAGAACACTCTGAATTTCTTCATTTGCAAAATACAATTTTAAAGATTTTACTGCCGTGCTTGTTTGGATACCCTAGAAATCAAAAGGTCTTTGCTGTTGACTGGGATTTGAAGACCTCACAGAGATGAAAGATGGCTATTGGAAGTCCCTATTCCGGAAAAGGATTAACTTTCTTTTTCTCTCCTGGAACATTCTCAAACCTCCCCCGCCCCAGACATGTGAACTGTTATGGTTCTGGTTAATTCCATGGGACTGTTATACCCTTAAGGACCAGACGTATTCTATTTTTGTTTTTAGTGGAATATGTAAATCTTTCGTAGTGTTTGAAACATGATGATTCTACTGCAAAACTCGGTGACCTAGAATAGGTGGAACTTCCCACTTGGGCTGTGGTCGAGAAATTTGCCTCCTTACTCTGACACCAACTCACTTGAGGCAGCTCAAGACAACAGGACTAGATAATAGGTGCTGATGAGTTTCTGTAGCCCCCAGGGTCATCCAGTACATAGTAGATTTGGGACAACCTATGGTGTAGATAGATATATTCAAGTGGACATCCAGTTTTCTTTATACTATTTCCACTGCTTGTGGCAGCGTGGGCTAGTGGGTAGAGCACCAGTCTGGGAGTCAGAGGTCATGAGTTCTAATCCTGGCTCTGCCACACGTCTGCTGAGTGACTTTGGGCAAATCACTTTACTTCTCTGTGCCTCACTTAAAATAGGGATTGAGACTGTGAGCCCCACATGGGACAGGGACTGTGTTCAACTTGATTTGCTTGTGTCCACCCCAGTGCTTAGTACAGTGTTTGGCACACAATAAATACCACAGTTATTATTATTATTATTATTACATTTCTATGTCTGTCTCTTCCCCCTTCCCCCATTAGTGTAAATTCCTTCTGGACAAGGATTGTGTCCTATGCTTTTGTTGTACTTTGCCAAGCACATAGTACACATCCTTGCACTCAATAGGCACTCAGTACATCCTCCAAGAGGTCTTCCCCGACTAAGCTCTCATTTTTCCTACTCCCTCTCCCTCCTGCATCATCCTTGCACTTGGGTTTGCAGCCTTTATTTACCCCACTTTCAGCCCCACAATACTTATGTATTTATCTGTAATCTATTTTAGTGTCCGTCTTCCCTTCTAGACTGTGAGCTCATTGTGGGTAGGGAATGTGTCTACCATCTCTTGCTATATTATATTCCCCCAAGTGCTTAGTATAGTGTTCTGCACACAGTAAGTGTTGACCAACTACGACTGACTGATTGATTACTATTTCTATTGCGGATAACTGATGTGAGGACAGCTGATGCGTTTGTTACTTAGATGACACTGAGCTAGCTGATGTGAGAGAGAGCTGAGAGCAGTCTTTTAAAGCCAATCTCCTGAAAGACCTTTCACTCAAGTAATTATGGTATTTGTTGAGGGATTACTATGTACCAAGCATTGTTCTGAATCCTGGGGGGGATATAAGATAATCAGGTTGGACACAGTACCTATCCCACCTGGGGTTTGCAAGTCAAAATAGGGGAGAGAGTCTGATTTAATCCCCATTTTACTGACCCAAGGCCCTATTTCTAGCTGAGAACGAGCGAAAGTAGTGGCCAGTTTGTATGAAAGCCACTGGCTTTGTTGTTGGTCTCCTGGCAAATTAACCTGAGTTGAATCCTGTTCTATTTTTTGGTTTAAGCTAACCCTTTGTCTCTGCATGTTCAAACATCCTTATTTTTTATTGTTTGGTTTCTCCAGGCATTTTCTATATAAGTTTGGGAAATGGCTAAAGGAGAAGCTATCACAGAGGAAATCAAGCAACTACCTGACAACTTGAGCTTACTGTTTGGTCTTTATTATCTGGAAGATGGTTATCATGTTAAATCCTGCCCAGGCTACTGTCTTTGGCTGGTTGGCGATTGCCACTGTTTGTGAGTTGTTTCTTCTATCAGCCAGCTTTTACAATCCAGGGCAGCTGCTTTGGAATCGGCATTGAACATAGACAAAGAACATTCATTTATCTGAGGCTACATTCAATCAATCGTATTTATTGAGCATTTCCCGTATGCAGAGCACTGTACTAAGCGCTTGGGAGAATCTAATGTAACAGAATTGATAGTTACGTTCCCTGTCCCTTGTGAGTTTAGAAACAAAGGAGTCAATAATCAGTTGCATTTATTGAGCGCATACTGTGTGCAGAGCACTGTACTAAATAAACCCTTGGAATAGTACAACAGAGTTGGTAGACATGTTCCCTGCCCACAATGAGCTTACAGTCTACAGGGGGAGACAGACATTAATATGAATAAATAAATTGTAGATATATACATAAGTGCTGTGGGGTTGTAGGCAGGATGAATAAAAGATACAAATCCAAGGCTAAGGGTGACATAGAAGGAAGAGGGAGTAGAAGAAATGGGGGCTTATTCAGAGAAGCCCTCTTGAAGGAGATGTTCTTTTAATAAGGCTTTGAAGGTGAGGAGAGTGAACGCCTGTTGGATATGAAGGGGGAGGGAGTTTCGGACCAGAGGTAGGACGTGGGCGAAGGGTCGGCGGTGAGATAGATGTCATCGTGGTACAGTGAGTAGGTTGGCATTAGAGGAGTGAAGTGATAATGTCAATAAAGTATGTCGGAGTTTCAGCCCACCTCTTGAGATGATGTATTGCATAGGACTTTAAAGAGTTTCTGTTTCTAGTGCGCTGTACAGTCGGTATCAATAATGGAGAACATGTAAATAGCCATTTTCTTAATTTCCATAATTTATTTTTATTAATGTCCATCTCCCCCACTAGTCTGCAAGCTCCCTGTCGGCGGGGAACGTGTCTATCAACTCCTTTGTGTGGGCAGGGATTGTGTCTATCTGTTGCCGAATTGAACATTCCAAGGGCTTAGTACAGTGCTCTGCACATAGTAAGCGCTCAATAAATACTATTGAATGAATGAATCCTCTCCCAAGCACTTAGTACATTGCTCTGCACACAGTAAGCATTAAATAAAATCAGTCGATTGATTGGATTGATTGATTTCTTTAGGAGACCTACCATTCTTCAGTCTCAGGAAGTGTTTTCACACTCTTACCCTAACATCTATTAGCATGTGAGGATTTCTGAGTTCCACTAATGTTGGTAACTGTTTTTCATTCTCTTCTCTTTATTAATTGTTCACTGGCAACAAAACGCAATTTGGCCTATTCTATTCATGGGGGCCGCAGCCGGCTCAACCCCTGGAGTAAAGGTTTCTCCTACAAATGACACTGGGCCAGGTTACCGTCTGATGTAATTCTTGGAGTGTTACTTAGAATGTGGATGAGGTGCGATGTTTCTATTTATGAAAATACTTGTGATTATGGATGCCTTCTAAATGATTCATGCAAATGATAATATTAATAGGATGCTGTTCAAAACAGGCAAAAATTACAAGCACCTTAAGGGTTTGAAATCTAAATCATACTGAAAACTACAATCTCTTGAACAAAATATGTCAGGTATATACACAGCAAAATCTTAGAGGAATAATGTTCGTTTCTTTCCTGACCTGGTGAGATAGGTAATCCAACACTTCAGGTTCTCCTCAAAGGATTCAGGACTTTAGAATTGCATTTCCTTGCAGAGGAGGTTTGGATTAATTCAACAGGTGCCCCGAATATCAGCAGGTTCAAGAGCGCTTTGGATACACTCATGGGTGAACAGCAGTTCACTCGAGAGAAACGGTTAAAGAGGGAGAAGTTAGGGTTGGAAGGTGTTCCATTCCTTAACATGAGGATGGCTATGGAGGAGGCCCATCTCCTCCAAGAGGCCTTCCCAGACTAAGCCCCACACTTCCTCATCTCCCACTCCTCTCTGCGACGCCCTGATTTGGTCTTCCCCCGCCCCTGTCCAGCCCCACAGCAGTTATGTACGTATCTGTAATTTTATGTATTTGTATTGATGTCTATCTCCTCCCGCCCACCCCCCGCCCCCGTGAATCAGTCAGTTCATTCAATCATATTTATTGAGCACTTACTCTGTGCGGTATTTATTGAATGCTTACTGGGGGCAGAGCACTCGACTAAGCACTTGGGAGAATACAATTGAGTTGGTAGATACGTTCCCTGCCCACAAGGACCTTATAATCTAGAGAGGGAGACAGACACTATTATGAATAGATAAATTACATATCTGGACATAAGTGCTGTGGACCTGAGGGTGGGGTAAATATTGAGTGCCCCAAGGGTTCAGATCTAACTCTGGTAACGGAGTTGTTCATAGCTCTATGTTCTAATGTTGGAGCTTACTTGACAAAATTTTTAGTTTTATGGTATTTGTTAAGCAGTTACTATGTATCAGGTACTGTACTAAATGCTAGGGTATATATAAATTAATCAGGTTGCACAGTTCCTGTCCCACATGGGGCTCACAGTCTTAATCCTCATTTTATAGCTGAGGGAACTGAGACAAGAGAAGTTAAGTGACTTGCCTAAGATCACACAGCAGACAGGTGGCGGAGCTAGGATTCGAACCCAGGTCCTTCTGATTCCTAGGCCCGTGCTCTATCTACTAGGCCTCGCTGCTTCTCCCTAAACATATTATCCAACCTTGGCTTCACTGACTCAGTCATCTCCTGGTTCTCCTCATCTCTCTGTCTGTCAATTCTCAGTCTCCTTCGTGGGCTCCTCCTCTCCCGCCCCCCCCAACCGTAAGGGTCCCTAAAGGGTCAGTTCTTGGTCCCCTTCTGTTCTCCATGTACACCCACTCCCTTGGTGAACTCATTCGCT
Source organism: Ornithorhynchus anatinus (assembly GCF_004115215.2). Taxonomy (NCBI): domain Eukaryota; kingdom Metazoa; phylum Chordata; class Mammalia; order Monotremata; family Ornithorhynchidae; genus Ornithorhynchus; species Ornithorhynchus anatinus. The sequence continues at coordinate 67,398,660 of NC_041753.1, forward strand.
CTCATGGCTTCAACTATCATTCATTCATTCATTCAATAATATTTATTGAGCGCTTACTATGTGCAGAGCACTGTACTAAGCGCTTGGAATGTACAAGTCGGCAACAGATACAGTCCCTGCCCTTTGACGGGCTTACAGTCTAATTGGAACTATCTAAACTATCATCTCTAGGTGAATGGCACACAAATCTATCTCTCATCCCCTGTTCTCTCTCCCTCCCTCCAGGCTCGCATCTCCTCTGCCTTCAGGACATCTCCACCTGGATGCCCTCCTGCCCCCTACAACTCAACAAACATATCCAAGACAGAGCTCCTTATCTTCCCTCTCAAACCCAGTCCTCTCCCTGACTTTCCTGTCACTGTGGATGGCCCTACCATCTTTCCCGTCTCACAAGCCCTTGGTGTCATCCCTGACTCCGCTCTCTTATTCACCCCACATATCCAATCCGTCACCGAAGCCTGTCGGTCTCTCCTTTACAACATCGTCAAGATCGGCCCTTTCCTCTCCATCCAAACTGCTACCCCGTTAGTACAGTCACTCATCCTATCTCGACTGCATTACTGCATCAACCTCCTGACTCTCTCCTCTTCAGTCCATACTTTGCTGTCCGGATCATCTTTCTACAGAAACGTTCTGGGCACGTCATCCCCCTCCTCAAAAATCTCCAGTGGTTGCCTATCAATCTCCGTATCAAACAAAAACTCTTCACTATTGCCTTCAAAGCTCTCTATCACCTTGCCCCATCCTACCTCACCTCCCTTCTCTCCTTCTATAGCCCAGCCCCCACACTCTGCTCCTCTGGTGCTAACCTTCTCACTGTGTCTCGTTCTCACCTGTCCCGTCGTCGACCCCTGACCCACGTCCTACCTCTGGCCTGGAATGCCCTCCCTTCTCAAATCCTCCAATCACACTTCCTCCCTTCAAAGCCATACTTGAAGGCTCACCTCCTCCAAGAGGCCTTCCCAGACTAAGCCCCCCCCTTTGCCTCAGCTCCCCCTCCTCTCTGCGTCACCCTGACTCGGTCCCTTTGCTCTCCCCCCGTCCTGTACATATCTATAATTCTATTTATATTGATGTCCTTTTACTTGTTTTGATGTATATGTATCTATAATTCTATTTATTTATACTAATGCCTGTTTACTTGTTTTGATGTCTGTCTCCCCCCTTCTAGACTGTGAGCATGTTGTGGGCAGGGATTGTCTCTTTTTATTGCTGAATTGTACTTTCCAAGCACGTAGTACAGTGCTCTGCACACAGTAAATGCTGGAAAAATACAATTGAATGAATGAATGAATAAATTCTGCTTAATGTTACTGGGGATTTGCCTGCCTTTTTGCCTGCCCCTTCCACACCGCTACGCACATGAGCATATATGCATACACACACACACACACACACACACACCTCCCCCTGCCTCCCCCCCATTCTGGGCTCACATACTTCTGAGAGATGAGGCCCAATTCACTGCAGAATCAGTCAGAAGAACATGGGTCAACGGAGTTGTTTATTTATACCCACCCTTGGCACTTATGTATATATGTGTGAGTATTCAACTGTACATTCAGTTATCCATCCTGATGATGCTATTTGTAAGCATTTTATTTCTGTCTCCCCCATTAGACTGTAAGCTCCTCAAGGGCTGGGTTCATGTGACTTCTTCATTTTGTACTCGCCCCCCCCCTCCCCAAAATTTCATTCATTCTTTCATTCAATCGTATTTACTCAGCGCTTACTGTTTGGGCCCCTGGGGCAGGCCTGAGGATTCAGGGTAGAGTGCTTTATCCCTGGCCTTCATTGACCTGGATTCCCCAGATTTCTCAGGACTGCCCTGGCCACCGCCATGGGAAAACAAGGTTCCAGGAGAAAGACCAATTTGCTACATTCTATTCACGGTCAGGTCACGGATTCGCGCATGTATCCTTGTACCAGGCAGAGATTTTGCTTCCCTTATTCCCAGTGGATTTTACAGATCTTGAGAGGGAAACGAAGGGTGTTACCTAAAAAAATATGGCGGAGTTCAGTGCCCAGGGTTCTGTGTATAGTATATCACAGAACATGCCTTCCCAGTGGGGGAATGGATGAATTTATGGTTCAATTATGAATAATTATAACAATCAATACATTTCCCCAAACTCAATGCCTTACCCCCAAAATGCAGCCATTTGACCCTTTTCTCCAGTGCTTAAAGCCCCCAGAGTCAAAACATGCATGTTGTATTTATAAAGTTCAAGAGTTTTCCCTCGGGTCTTGCTTTCTGCTTCTCTTCACAATGGGTAGTTTTATTCTCTCGGTTCTGAGCCCGAGCTCTTGGAAACGCCCTGTGTGGCTGTGGAAGTGTCGGAAAGAAACCCTTAATGGGCTGCAGGCAGTCGCCGAGGATTTCGCCTTTGGAGCAGTCGATGTGAGAATCAAAAGCATCTGTGACCCGATCAAATATGCAGACCAGCATGTGAATCGTTCCTTGCTCCCCTTTTTCCAGGCGAGCCTGACGGCTCAGAAAAGCTTGGGCTCTTTGGAAGCTTGGATCCTTGTTAAAAATTTAAAAGGGAGCTGCTTGTAATGTCTTCAGCATTAACTTCAGCTATAATAGGTCTGTAAAACAATCGCCAAGATGCTATTAAAAGTATATGAATAATAAAACAGCTGGTCCAAGAAAAGCTCTAAAACACTGGCGTGGCCTTGGTTGACTCTTCCTTTGCTATAATGGGACTGACCCCATTCTAGAGATGTTTGGGATTTTGACCATGGAGAGATTTGAGGGGATGACAGGGGAGCGAGGATGAGAAGGAGAAAGAGTGTGGCCTAGCGGATGGAGCCTGGGCCTGGGAGTCGGAAGGACCTGGGTTCTAATCCCGGCTCTGCCACTTGTCAGCTGGATGACCTTGGGCAAGTCACTTCTCTGTGCTTCAGTTACCTCATCTGTAAGAGGGGGATTAAAGCTGTGGGCCCCATGTGGGACAGGGACTGTGTCCAACCTGATTAGCTGGTATCTATCCAAGCGCTTAAAAAATACCATTAAAAACATCTTTGGGAGTACTTTGGCTATTTGCTTTGTTCGGAGTAGAAACTCTGCAGAGAGTAGACAAGTGATGGAGCCGGGGTTAGAACCTAAGTCCTTCTGACTCCCAAGCCTTTGCTCAATCCACAAAGCCACATTGCTTTGAGGAAGATCAAGGAAGCCATTTTGGTGAAGGGCTCTGAATTTCCTGTTTGGTTTCTTCAGGTCCTATAAGCAGTCTGGGCCAGTAATGTGCATTAGGACACATGCCTGGGGGCCCCCTTTTTTTAATGCTATGTTAAGTGCTTAGTATGTAACAGGCACTGTACTAAGCACTGGGGGTAGATACAAGTTAATCAGGTTGGACACACTCCATGTCCCACATGGGGCTCAGAGTCTTAATCCTCATTGACTGATGAGGTAACTGAGGTCCAGAGAAGTGAAGTGACTTGCCAAAGGTCACACAGCAGACAAAGTGGCGGAGCCGGGATTAGAACCCATGTCCTCTGACTCCTAAGCCTGTGCTCTTTCCACCAAGCCACGCTGATTCTCTTTTCCCTCACCTCCTGCAACATTAGCATTTTCACATCACTTGAGGATGTAAGTACTCACACCTTGGCATAGTACTTATGAATTTACCTTTACATAATATTGTTTCCTCCTTCTTGTAATTTATTTTAGGGTCAGTCTCCCCAGCTGGACTGTAAGCTCCTAGAGGGCAGGGATCGTGTCTACTAACTCTATTATCTTCTCCCAAGCATGCGGTATAGTGCTCTGTACATAGTAGACTGTAAGTTCCTTGAGGGCAGGGATCACGTCTACTATTGTACTATCCCAAGCATGCACTACCTAGCTCTGCACACAGTAGATTGTAAATTATTTGGTGACAGAAGCAGCATGGCCTAATGGAAAGAGCACAGGCCTGGGAGTCAGAGGTCATGGGTTCTAATTCCGGCTCTGCCATGTGTCTGCTATGTGACCTTGGGCAAGTCACTTAACTTCTCTGGGCCTCAGTTGCCTCATCTGGAAAATGGGGATCAATATTGTGAGCTCCAGGAGGGACAAAGACTGTGTCCAACCTGATTACCTTGTATCTACGCCAGTGCTTAGACCAGGGCTTGGCACATCTTAATAAGTACTATTATTATTATTACTATTATCATTATGTCTGCTATTGGACTCTTCCAAGCAGTTAGTACAGTGCCCCCATATTGTAGACTGGAAGCTTCTTGAGTTCAGGGATCCTGTCTGTTAATTCTATTGTATTCTCCCAAGCACTTAGTACAAGGCATAGTGAATTCAGTTGGCTGATTGCGAAGATAATGGAGAGGAAGCCAAGTTTTTGTTTTTGAGTGTGGGGTATAAAGCGGGTAAGGGTTTGGGCAAGCGGGTGGTAGGCGTGGTGGAAAGTTAATGGGTCAGATGCAATCTGGGGTCTTTTCAGGCCTGCTTGGAACTTCACCTGCTCAGAATCTCCCAGATCTTGTTGGAGTCCTGGGGCAAGCAGAGCTGGGAAGGAATTGACCCCAGAATCTTTGGAAGCAAAAATAATAACTTCACCCTCATCAGCTGGAAACCCGTGAGGGCAATAACCCCCATAGCTCCCATAGATTTGGCACCTGTACATTGAGTCATACTGTTAATTAAATAGAGTAATAATAATGACAATAACTGTGGTGTGGGGTACTAAGTGTGGGGTAGATACAAGATAATCACATGGGACTCTCAGTCTAAGTAAGAGAGAGAACAGGTATTGAATCCCCATTTTGCAGGTGATGGAACTGAGGCACAGAGAAGTGAAGTGACTTGTCCAAGGTCACACAGCAGTTAAGTGGCAGAGCTGGGATTAGAACCCAAGTCCTCTGTCTTCCAGACCTGCTCTCTTTCCACTGGGTCACACTGTTTCTCTATCAAGCATTATTTTGCCAAGCACTGTGCTAAACACTGGAGTAGATACAATACAATCTGATTGGACCAAATCCCACCGGGGTCACACAGTCTAAGAGGGAGGGTGAGCAGGTCTGTTACTTCCATTTTACAAAAGAGGAAACTGAAGTCCAGAGAGATTAAGGGTTTTGCCCAAGGTCAACACAACAGGCCAGTGGCAGAACAGGGACCAGAATACAAGTATTCCGACTCCCACCCCGTGCTCTTTCCACTAGGCCACATTATGTGGCAGTTGATACTGATGTCTGATTCTGGCAGTGGTTTGGGGAGTGTTCACAATGGCAAAGAATACCTGCCCCATCATGTGTGATCTCAGTAATACCTTCTCTGACAATCAGGGCAGCCTCCACAACAACCCTCTCCTTTTACAGATGCTAACTCTTATTTAAAGGCCGAAAATACCTTTCATCACAAATCGACATGGTAAATGGGAAAGAAATGGGATCATGGCATTTTCAGGTTGGAAAGTGGTGTTTTTGCTGAACCAAGGTCTCCGTAATTTAAACTGAGACTTCTAGAAACAACTCTGATTCTATCTTGCCTTTTAAGAAACCCTGGGGTGCCCTAGCTGAGAGGAGAGAGAGAGATAGCAAGAAAGAGAGAGAGAGAGGGAAAGGAAGGAAGGTAATCTCCAGAGAAAATCTTCCCCAATTGAAATTTGAAATGATAATAATGACTTCAGATCTCTCTAAGCGTTGCTCAGAGCTGGAAATTTCAGATCAAGTTATCAATCAGCTATAGCTGGCAACCACCAGGAAAGCCTGGGTGGTGGAATGTAAATAGTGAAAGTAATCAAGTTGAAAATTGGACCATAATGAGGAGCAAAACTGAAATGCTAATCTACAGTAACCTGAGGCACTGGCTTCAGTGCCCAATTTATCCTGGCCTTTGCTAATTATGACCCAAGTGAAATTATAAACTGGAAACACGTGATGGTGTGAAGTTTCCTCAGCTGTGGTGAAGGAGTGCAGCTGGGACCCACCAAAAAACCCTAAAATAACAGGAAATGTGATCTGGGAAGGCAACAAGAATTTTTTGTTTGTTTTTTTATTTGTTTTTTATGGTATTTGTTAAGCACTTACTATGTGCCAGGCACTGTAATGAGTGCTGGGGTAAATAAAAGCTAACCAGGTTGGATGGAGTCCATGTCTCGTATTAGGCTTTCAGTCTTAATCCCCATTTTACAGATGAGGTAACTGAGGTCCAGAGAAGTGAAGTGACTTGCCCAGGGTCACACAGCAGACAAGTGGCAGAGTCAGGAATTAGAACCCAGGTCCATCTGACTCCCAGGCCCGGGCCCTATTCAGGAGGCCATGCTGCGGAAGAAAATCCCCAATCTAAAGATATTTTCGGACTTTAAATAAGAGTTAACATCTCCAAAAGCCCTGGTAGCACTGTGGAAGGGGCAGTAAGAGACTGTTTCATTCATTGGGTGGACATTACTTCAGTCTTATACAGGGTACAGTTATTTTCCATCTGGTCTGTTCACTTTCTGGAATGGCTAGGTTACCTGATGCCTAGATACCTAGAGTGCGGGCCTTCAGAAGGTCATGGGTTCTAATCCCTGCTCTGCCACTCGTCTGTGTGACCTTGGGCAATTCACTTCACTTCTCTGGGCCTCAGTTACCCCATCTGTAAAATGGGGATTGAGACTGTGAGCCCCATGTGGGGCAGGGACCGTGTCCAGCCTGATTTGCTTGCATCTACCCCAGTGCTTCACACAATGACCAGCACATAGTAAGTGCTTAACTAATTCCACAGTTAGTATTAATTCTCAGATCCTTCCGTCTTGGTTCCTACCGCTGGGTATTGCTGTGGGCCCCTGAGGGATTGAGTCAAAATGCCAGTGGCAGCCCTTTCTTGCGTGGGTCCGCCGTACAGCAGGGGTGCTGAGGTGGAATTTACACCCCTGCTCAGTGCGTTTGTCAGACCAACAAATCCAGATAACGCCCTCACTGAGAAATGCTTTGCATATTGGCTTAATTAATATGCCTCTCCCTGCAGTCACCTCCCTCTCCGATCCTCATTCATCAGCTCTCCTATCTGCCTGCCTTTTCCCCTCATCACCATTGTCTGTTTAGAGAGCGACTACTGAGTACAGAGCTCTGTAGTAGGCACGTGGGAAACGTACAAGGAATGTAGCAAATGGGGTCTCTGACCTCGAGGAGTTTACAGTCTTATGGAAGGGACCCAGAGGTTTCCAGCATTCGCTTAAGGATTGTTAATTAATCGGCCCTAAATTCTTCCAACGGTAGAGTGGGTTTGGGAAGAAAAGCAGGCTGCCATTCTGGACCAACCCAAGGAGCGCTGAAACAATCAGGTCTAAAGTCTAGAGGAAAGAGCACAGGGTTGGAAGTTAGGAGACCTGGGTTCTAGTCTCTGCTCCGCCACTTGCCTTCTGCGTGCCCTTGGGCAAATGCCTTCCCTTTTCTGTGCCGCAGTGTCCACAGGGGATAAAATGAATTCATTCGTATTTATTGAGAGCTGTGTGCAGAGCAGTGTACTAAGCGCTTGGAAAGTACAATTCAGCAACAGATGGAGACAATCCCTACCTCACAATGGGCTCACAGTCTAGAAATATCCGTTCTCTCTCCCTTTCATACCGTGATAGCCACTTGAGACAGGGACCATGTCGGATCAGTCTATGTTGTACCTACCCCAGCACTTAGCACGGTGCCTGGCATCCAGCAAGTGTTTCATAAATACCGTTATTATCACGATTATCTCCCAGGTGGGAGATTTTTCATCAGTACTTCTAGGGGACAAGAGCCCTCGCGCTTACTTCTGAATTCAATCTACCACCACTGCCCCCCGGCCCGACTGAGTGGGGAGGGAAATGGGTTTTAAGTTGAAGGCTTGAAATGACTCTTTATGAAAATAGGTTAAGTGTACTTAGCCTGGTTTTGTGCTGCGCTCTAGCAGAGAGATTGGCAATATAGAGTCCTTCATTTTGAAGCGATTACAGATAACCGACCATGACACCGATTCACCAGTTTGGTTTGCTGGAGGTTGAGCTCATAAAGGCAATCCTGCGATCAAATGACCTAACGGGTTGGGCATTTCATTATAGGTTTTAGGGGTTTTCCTGGTGTTTGTGGGTGAATCACAACATCCTCTGTCGTGCGGAACCCATTTGCACCGCATCGGTCCTGGAGAGAGCAGGCCTACATTTGCTCTAAAAAAAAAAAATCAACAGAATCAAAAGGAGGAGGGTATTCATGGATTTGCCTCTAGAATACCACATACTGGATTGTTGCCACATCCAATATAGTCTGTAAGCTCCTTGTGGGCTGGGATCACGTCTACCAATTCTATGGTAAGAGAAGCACCGAGGCTAAGTGGAAAGAGCACGGACCTGGGAGTCAGAGGTCATGGGTTCTAATCCCGGCTCCGCCACTTGTCAGCTGTGGGACTTTGGTCAAGTCACTTCACTTCTCTGTGCCTCAGTTCCCTCATCTGTAAAATGGGGATGAAGACTGTGAGCCCCAGGTGGGATAACTTGATTACCTTGTATCTACCCCAGTGCTTAGAACAGTGCTTGGCACATAGTAAGTGCTTAACAAATACCATCATTATTAATATTATTACTGTAATTTCCCGAGCACTTAGTATAGTGCTCTGCATTCGGTAAGTGCTCAGTAAATATGAGTGACTGATCATCATCCTTACCGGTGTTTTCTGAGAGCCAACTGTGTGTGGGAGCATTGGACTAGGTGCTGGGGTGGCGCTGCACCGCCTCCCCCTGCCCGCCCGGCTGCTCCTTCGCCGCCCCGCGCCCGCTCAGGAGCAATGTACGGATTGCCTGGGAGAGTACCATAGAGATAGAAGACACGAACCCAGCCCTCAAGGAGTTTACAATCTAGCAGGGGAGACAGACACTAAAATTAATTCCAGATGAGGAAACTGAGGCACAGAGAAGTGACTTGCCCACAGTCACACAGCTGACGAGTGGCGGAGCCAGGATTCGAACCCATGACCTCTCACTCCCAAGCCCCTGCTCTTTCATCCGAGCCAAGCTGCTTGATGCGGTAGTCGAGATGGGGTCTGACAGGTGCTTGGGCCGGCGTGGTGACGGTTGAAGGGAGAATCCTGGAGATGCTGTGAAAGAAGAATTGGCGGGATTTTTGATGTATTGGATATAGAAGTTGAAATGGGAAGGACTCAGGGATAATGCCAGGGGTGCCAGGGAAGCGGCGCGTGCCCACGGAGGTGTAGTATATATACAACTGTATATATTTCCATTACCCTATTTATTTTGTTAATGAAATGTACATCGCCTTGATTCTATTTAGTTGCCATTGTTTTTACGAGATGTTCTTCCCCTCGACTCTATTTATTGCCATTGTTTTTGTCTGTCCGTCTCCCCCGATTAGACCGTAAGCCCGTCAAACGGCAGGGACTGTCTCTATCTGTTGCCGACTTGTTCATTCCAAGAGCTTAGTACAGTGCTCTGCACATAGTAAGCGCTCAATAAATACTATTGAATGAATTGAATGAAACTTGCAGCAAAAGTAAAAGAGCAACTCTGTTGTCCTCTTTCAAGCACTTAGTACAGTGCTCTGCACACAGTAAGCGCTCAAGAAAGACCATTGATTGATCGTGGTGGATAGAGCACAGGCCTGGGGGTCAGAAGGTCATGGGTTCTAATCCTGCCTCTGCCACTCATCTGCTGTGTGACCTTGGGTTATTCACTTCACTTCTCCGTGCGTCAGATTCCTCATCTGTAAAATGCGGATTGAGACCGTGAGCCCCACACCGGACAGGGACTGTGTCCAACCCGATTTGCTTGTTTCCACCCCAGTGCTTAGTGCAGTGCCTGGCACATAGTAAGTGCTTAACAAATACTATTATTACTATTATTATGGTCCCTGCTCTTAAGGAACTTAAAGGCTAATGGGAGAGACCGATCAATCAGTGTAAGTAAACACAGGGCACTGTACTAGGTGCTTGGAAGAGGACAACAGAGTTGGTCTTTTACTTTTACTGCTCAATAAATACTATTGAATGAAATACTACAATTATTATTATTATTATTATTATTAACAGAGAAGTGATCCTAGGGCATTTGAGTAGGGGTACAACCTGGGAACAGTGTTACATTATTCATTCATTCATTCTTTCAATCGTATTTATTGAGTGCTTACTGTGTGCAGAGCACTGTACTAAGCACTTGGGAGACTATAAGAGAACAATAAATTATAACAATAATAACAATAAATTACAACAAACTACTTACCACACCTGATCCACTCAAATATTTACAAAAACCCAGCATCAGAAAAGCCTGCCTGGATCATGGATTGGTCCTCAGTATCTTCAACCCAGTCTCATTCTCTGGGCTCCTTCCCCACACTAATAGAAGGTGGGTCTGTCCAAGGGAAGCAGCGTGGGCATTATAATGGAAAGAATAGGGGCCTGGGAGTCGGAAGGTCGTGGGTTCTAATCCCGGCTCCGCCACTTGTCTGCTATGTGGCCTTGGGCAGGAACTTTACTTCTCTGTGCCTCAGTTACCTCATTCATTCAGTCGTATTTATTGAGCGCTTACTGTGTGCAGAGCACTGTACTTAGTGCTTGGAATATACAATTTGGCAACAGAGACAATCCCTGCCCAACAACGGGTTCACAGTCTAAAAGGGGGAGACAGACAGCAAAACAAAACAAGTAGTCAGGCATCAATACCATCAAAATAGATAAATACAATATTTATCTGTAAAATGGAGGTTAAAAAATGGTATTAACAATTACCATCATCATCATCATCAGAGCACCTGGGTTCTTAATCCAGCCCCAAGCTCGTCTGCCGTGTGACTTCGGGCAGCTCACTTCATTTCTCCAGGCTTCAGTTAACTCTTCTGTAAAATGGGGATTAAAGTTATGAGCCCCACGTGGGACCTGGATGGATCGTGAGCAACCTGATTAGCTTGTATCTCCCCCAGTGCTTAGTACAGTGCCTACCACATAGTAAGCGCTTAACAAATACCATTTTTTTGGTAAAAAGGGGTAAGACCTCTGGGGACAGTTGCTCCGGGGCCCAGCTAACCCCATAAGTGGGACTCTGACGAGCTGCTGCCAAAGAGAGAAGACAGGGATGATCACGTGCTCGACTCACAGTCTCCTCCTTGTCTCCCCCTTTTTCATTATCCCAGGTGGTGGCAGGCATCCCAGAGACTCCCTTGTCCGGAGCCGAAGGACCCCGCCTAGAGCATGGAAGTGAGCACCGGGTGCGGGGGGGACATCTTCTCCTGAAGTTCCCCCTCCCCCTCAAGGCCTCGCACCGCATTGCCCTCGGCCTCCTTCCATGCCCCTGTAGGGATGATCCTCACTGATGGTTTTCTTGGGCATTCCCAAGTTCACGTCCATATTTCCTGGATGGAGAGCAAGCGTGTACTTGTGGACGAGTCGAAGAGCCAGTGTTGAGATTTCCCCAGCTTGATATCTCCCTCTCTTCTGCTCCTCTTCTCCCTTTATCCCCTCCCCTCCCCCCCCCACCAAAGTGGACCACTTAATCTATTTCAAATCCAGCCGCCTCGTGAGCCAAAGTAGTGCTGAGATTCAAACAAACCCCACTTCATACTTTTCACAGCGACATAATGTTAGTCCCTCATTAAGGAACTTGAATGACATTCACAAAGGCAGGCGAAATGGGGAGGAAAATGACGGAGTGACAAATCCCCGTTTGAGTCGGTCGTTGGGAACTTGAACATTTCCACGAATGGAACAACTGGATAAATAAGGGATTTGGCTGGCAATAAATGGAGCCTCTTAGGGGAATCCAGTGAAGATCGGCCCTTGAAACTGTTAGAGGGCTGAATGAAGGAGTTGGGCATCCAGGCTAAATACCGCTGCCAACTGAGAAAAGCCAATGCACATCAAAGACCATTGGTTGTACACCGCTAGACATGTCAAATTACACTTGCTGCAGGGGGGTGAGGAGGGGAGGACGGTAAAACGGCCTTATTTGGGGCCTAATTACGTTTTAATTACCCTCAGCTCCTTAAATGAGTTCTTCCTTTCCCAGAAGGGCCAATGGCCCTTTCTTGATCTCGGCATCACTGAGAACAGAGTTACGTATCCAGGAGAAGAAGCTGTTTTGTGCGCCTGCCAGTCATAGACTGAAGACATCCTTGGAGTTTTATAATCACAACCCGGGGCTCCTCCGAGTACTAAAGAATGGCACATTCTGCCCCCAAAATATGGTAGCACTCATCTCTCCTTCTTCCTGGCCTCCTCCTCACCCCTCTTTCCAGATCACCTTCTTCTAGGGCGCTCCAGCGGAGTGGACCCCGGAGGCTCGGCCCACCCCAGAAACAACCCGGTTAGACCCTCCCTACCACCCCCTGCCCTGCCTCTCTTCTACCCAGTGACAGCCCGCTTTGCTGAGCTTTCCTGTGAGGACAAACTGCCAAACCTGAAAACGAAACCATCCAAGCTCTGGTGAGTCGTCGGTCGGTGCTGGGGTCTGCATGGAGATGGGATTCTCCAGTTGCAACCCCCACAGACGAAAAGGCGCAGGATGAGACCTCTCACCCCCCCCCCCCCAATCCCCCCGCCATGTCACTGGTTGGCAAATAATATGAACACTTCCGAGATGTTTAAGCTGCTTCAAAGACTTGATATTGGAGAAGAAAGTGTTTAGGTAGAGCAGCATGACCTAATGGAAAAAGTACCGGCCGGGAGCCAGAGGACCTGAGTTCTAATCCCGGCTCTGCCAAATGCTTGCTGAGTGACCTTGGGTGAGTCACTTTACTTCTCTGTGCCTCGGTTCTCCTGTTCTCCCTCCTACTTAGACTGTGAGCCTCATGTGGGACAAGAACTGTGTCCAACCTAATTAATTTGTACCTACCCCAGAGTTTAGAACCGTGTTTGACACATAGTGAGCACTTGACAAATACTATTTTTTAAAAAAAAGAAAGTGCAGGAACAGGATTGTAGACTCTGGCAGGGAATGTGTCTGCTTATATTGTTATATCGTAGTTTCCCAAACGCTTAAGTACAGTGCTCTGCAAACCGTAAGTGATCAATAAATCCAATTGACTGACTGCCTTGGGTCACACTCCCCGGCCTGCCGACACACGTTATCTTTAACTTCTGTATTGTAAATTATTTATTTACATTCACATCTCTCTCCCCCTCTAGACCATAAGCTCGTAGTGGGCAGGGAACGTGACTGCCGCCTCTGTTGTATTCTCTCAAGTGCTTAGTACAGTGCTCTGCACATCGTAAGCGCTCGATAAATTGATGATAAGGAACCAGATCTCCAAGTGTAGAAGTTGTAGTAGTGATGGTAGTAGTCAATCGTATTTATTGAGCGCTTACTGGGTACTAAGCCCTTGAGAGAGTACAGTGTAACAGACACATTCCCTGCCCACAATGAGTTTATAGTCTAGAGGGGTGGGAGTAGAGTAGTACCGGTAATAGTAGGAGGAGGAAGAGGAAGAGTAGCATTTGTTGAGCACTCACTGGGTGCAATGCACCATACTAAACCCTTGGGAAGTACAAGACAAGCAAGCAACACATTCCCTGTCCACAAGGAGCTCCCACTCTAATGGAGGAAACAGATATTACAAATTGGAAACTGTGGATCTTTTGGCATTTTCGCTCGGTTTTGGGGAACGCCAGAAACTCCTGAAACAATAAGCGGCTTTGTAGGCATTAGGCGCTTAATCGGTATCGGGTCAATAAGTACCACTGATCGATTGGTTCAGATTCCAATTCAGCTTGTCCCCTAGGAGGTAGCCTAGCAGGATGTGTGAGGCCTTCCTTGTCTTCCTGCCTTTTGATCAATCTTGCCATGGGAAGGATCTACTAAGAACACAAACCGAAGGTCTTCGGGCATGTTCTGCCTCTCTTGACGTTTATGAAAGAAACACTCTCCGTGACAGGGTTCCCGTCACTTCCTGCTTGACCAGCAAGCTTAATTTTATCAATCTTGGGATGTAAGAAGCTGCATTCCTCCCTCTCCTTCCCCCCACCTCCCAAATTTCCTTTTCATTCTTGTCTCCTTCAAAACCCGATCTGCTGTCGTGTGACTTTCATTTTCACCAGAGTACCGAATCAATGCCTTTGTTCTGCAATTCCAATTAAGCAAGCATGGACAAACCTCGCTGAATCTGCACACTTTGGATTTATATTGAATCGATGAAAGCCGAAAGGGTCCCCCAGGTTCTATTCCCACCCAACGCACCCTTCCCCAAGTAAGAAGTAATCACCGACTCGTGTGCAGCGAGGTTTGATTAAACCCACCTCCGGAAGTTAAGAGCGATTGACTTATTATTTCTGTGCTCTCGGAAAAACGCCACAGGGCCGTGTGGTCAGACACGCTGCTGGAAGACCATCTGATCTTTCAGAGTCTCTAGGTGGCGTCGTGGATGGCCGTCGGCTCTAGAATCTTCCGCTTTTGCTTAGGCGGGTTAAATTGGTCTCAGAATGGATTAGGTGGAGCTCCCCCAGACAGCCATCCGCTGGCCCGTGTGACATGAATCACTCCCGAGGAACAGACTTCGCATTGAATAGAGAGGCCCGATGTGGAACCGCTACTAGAAAAAAGTAGCCCGTCCGCCCTGAGTGACCCTGCCCTTGATCCTCTCACAGACAGTCTCTGTCTGGGTCAGTGTTGGTGCATGAGACCTGCCTTTTGCCCTTTGCCCTTTGCCCCTGCTCCCTCTGCTGTCAGACTCCCAGCCCTCTTGCTTACCCAGCTCTCTCTCCCTCCCACTTTTCCTCTTCCCCACTGCTCCTCCTTCCTTCTGCTTCTCTGACTTCTGCCCCTCCTGTGGCTCAGTGCCTCCCCCCGCCCCCGCCTCCACAGCCAATCAAAGTCCGCGTTCCATCTCTGAGCCAATCAGAGTTCTCGGTGGTGACCCAGCGGGAGGCCGCTCCTTCATTCATGCAAATGTATTTATTGAGCGTTTACGGTGTGCAGAGCACTATGCTAAACTCTTGGGAGAGTACTATAAAACAGACATATTCTCTACCCAAAATGAGCTTACAGACTGGAGTCTGGAGAAGCAGCATGGCATAGTGGATATAGCATGGTCCTGGGAGTCAGAAGGTCATGGGTTCTACTTTAGGCTCTGCCACTTGTCTGCTGTGTGACTTTGAGCAAGTCGCTTCACTTCTCTGTACCTTAGTTCCCTCACATGTGAAATGGGGGTGAAGAGTCTGAGCCCTATATGGGACAGGGACTGTATCCAATCCTATTATCTTGTATCTACCCCAGCACTTAGAACTGGGCCTGGCACATAGGAAGGGCTTAACAAATACCATTATTATTATTATTGTTATCATTATTACATACAGTCCTATTGTACTTACATTTTTTAATGGTACTTGTTAAGCACGTACTATGTGCCAGGCACTGTACTAAACGCTGGAGTAGATACAAGATAATCAGTTTGGATGCAGTCCCTGTCCCGCATGAGGATCAGTCTAAGTTGGAAGAAGGAGAATTTAGTGTGTGCTTATGCCCATGTGAACTATAACTCACAGTTTACAAACTTCCTTTAACGAATCTCTAGGTCGTAAGCTCATTATGGACAGGGAATGTGTTGGCTAATTTGGTTGTATTGGACTCTCCCATGTGCCTAGTTCAGTGCTCTACACATAGTAAGCGCTCAATAAATGCCATTGATTGATTGAGCTCATCAATCCTCAAATGAACATTTTTGCTGATGAGAAGAGAGAAATGAGATCCTTCTTTTTCTTTTGACCACTGTCATGGACTGGGAAACTGAATTTCAGGCCAGTCCCGAGCTGGAGTTTATGCTACCAATGTTTGTGTCAGATACCCGGCAAGTTACAACCGGGATAAGGACTCTCTTAAGAGTCCACAGTAGTGCACTTCTGCCTCTTAGAATTAGTTGCCCCCAAAAGGTACAGGAAACAGGGAGAGAAGCAGGGTGGCCTAATGGAAAGAGCACAGATCTGGAAGTCAGGGCTCCTGGGTTCTCATCCCAGCTCTGTCGCTTGTCTGCCGAGAACTTGGGTGAGTCACTTGGTTCTCTGGGCCTCAGTTTGCTAGGCAGAATGCAGAGGCCCAGCACAAAACCATCCCCATACACGAGCTGGGCACTTACCCCCAAGTCAGACACATTGACCACCCCGAGCGAAAGAAGAAATTCAGATTCCACAGCTGTCCATCCTCCATTTTTGATCCACTCTGAACACTTTTCATTGAGGAAAAGAAACTCCTGTTTTGTTTCATGTATGTCCCCAGATTAGCTTCTCAACGTTTGTTTACATTATTTTTAAACAGACACCGAATGATGATTGGTTTTGAAAAAAAATCCACTGCATTAACCAAGAAAGGGACTCCACTGCAAATGTATTAATAATGGCCTCTTGACTTTTTTTTTTTAAGATCAAACCCAAGGACGTGCCTTTCTGTTATTTTTCATTGATTTTTAAAATGAGAATCAAAATATGCATAAGCAATGGATCCCTTTTTAAATAAGCGCTAATGCAGTTTCCCGGAAGCACTGGTGGGGGGTGATGGCCAGGGGAAGGGGGAGAGGGTATTATGAATTAGGGAAACCATTCAACAGGTCTTTGTTTTCGATCACAAGTGAAAGAGTGTAATCAGGGCTGGTGAAAAATGCTGACCAGTACATTTTAGTGTTGACCTCTGTTGCTCAGTGCGAAAGTTGCAGCAAGTCCGAGAAGGAAATCGACAGAGTGTTCCCTTAAAGCAACACCGCCGAGATCAAAACCACCCTCTTTCTTCTTTACGTGACCCATCGATAGACTGACTGAATGGCTGTATTACCTCTATCAGCACTACTCCCCTTCACAAACCCCAGGTCACGGAGTCGATCAGAAGTTGAACAAAATCGCCCCAGTTACTTACCCACGCTTTTCGTGTGCTTTCTGTAACTGTAACAGACGAGTGCCAAATTCCCCTCATCTTTTTCAGCCCCCTGGAGTGACTTTAGGTCACTAACTCCACACACACAGAGCTCTGTGGGGGAGTCTCACAGAGAGAGATGTAAGAGTTGGAATGCATCTACTATTTTTTTTATTCAACATGCACCCTTTCCCCCAAGGCTCCCTGGGTGTTTCCAAAAATAAGAATAACACAATTAAATGGAATGAAATCCAGGACCTGGAAATGAAAGCTCCCCACAAAAAAAAAAAGAGAAGATTGAAACACCAGAGGCCTTACTGAGCTGGAATGCCAAACCGAAGGAGGGTTCTTCCCGCGTGCCCTGGAGGTCAAGAAACTTGGACTCTGGCAGAGTAGAAGGAATGAATTCCAGAGATGAGGTCCTAATCCCAGAAATCCAGGGGCCCCAAGATCCCAGATCGGGAATAGAAAGGAAGAAGCCACAGCTGATCTGAATTGCCCAGTAACTCGTTCGGAGATAGAACATCGGAGTAGGTCCTGAGATCTCTGGACCAGAAAGCCAGGGAGATGCTTTGATCGCTATCAGTCAATCGATTGCATTTATTGAGCACTCACTGTGTGCGGAGCACTGTATTAGGCGCTCAGGAGAGTACAGTGGAACAGATTTGTTATGAACGATCCCTGCCCACAACGATCTTACGATCTGGAAGGGGAGACGTACATTAAAAGAAATTGCGGATATGGACATGCTGAGGGGCTCAGGGTGGGGTGATAAAGGGTACAAATTCAAGTGCAAAGGTGACACAGAAGGGAGAGGGAATAAGGGGAATGAGGGTTTAATAGGGGAAGGACTCTAGGACCTGCAAAGTCCACATGGAGCTCTAAGGAGAGAGGAAGGTGAAGAGGTTTATTCTGGTTTGGGACTCATTCTTCGAAGTTCACATTCAACCCTGACTTCTCTAATAATAATAATAATCATAGTGATAATAACTTGAAGGAGAATTTTGGTATTTTCTCTGGCCCTGTGTGGTCTTAACTAAGGCTGGGGGTAGGCAGAGGAGGCGGTGCCATCTGACTAGCTGTGATACTAGACTGTAAGCTCCCTCAAGAATGTAAGCTCCCTGTGGGCAGGAAAAGTGTCTACCAACTCTGTTGTATCATACTCTCCCAAGCACTTAGTCCAGTGCTCCGCATGCAGTAAGCGCTCAATAAACACCACTGATTGACCTAGACTGTAAGCTCATTGTGGGCAGGGAATGTGTCTGTTACATTGTTCTATGGTACTCTTCCCAAGCGCCTAGTACAGTGCTCTGGCAGGATGGCTTAGTGGAAAGAGCACGGGCTTGGGAGTCAGAGGGCGTGGGTTCTAATCCCCAATCTGCCAGTTGTCAGCTGTGTGGCCTTGAGCAAGTCACTTCACTTCTCTGTGCCTCAGTTACCTCATCTGTAAAATAGGATTAAGACCGTGAGCCCCACGTGGGGCAACCTGATTACCCTGAATCTACCCCAGTGCTTAGAACAGTGTTTGGCACATAGTAAGTGCTTAACAAATACTATGATTATTATTAATAAATAAGATTGATTGATTGATTGATTGAAACCAGTAGGTGGGGGTTTAGAAGCATGCCTAGAAGAGAACACTTTTAAGTCCCCACAGAGGCGGTGTGAGTCACCGACAAATTTGACCAGCCTTGACTTAGATTCAGTTTTCCCCCTGACCTAAGGCATCAAGTGGCAGAGACGTGATCAGATCATCAGCGTTGTCAATACAAGATCAGACCCATGACCCATCCAAGCCCGGACTGTCTCCTGCAGCTAGGACAGGGATAGTAATTGTAGTATTTGTTAAACACTTACTATGAGCCACGTATTGAGGTGATAGGGAAGGAGCACAGTGTAGTGAATAGAGCACAGGCCTGGGAATCATGAGGTCATGGGTTCTAATCCCAGCTCTGCCACTTGCCTGCAGTGTGATCTTGGGCAAGTGACTTCACTTCTCTGGGTCTCCGTGACCTCATCTGTAAAATGGGGATTGAGACTGTGAGCCCCATGTGGGACAGGGACCTTGTATGACCTGGTTTGCTTGTGTTCATCCAAGCACTTAGTACAGTGCCTGGCACATAGTAAGTGCTTAATAAATACCATAATAATAAATACCATAATAATAACAAGATAATCAGGTGGGACACGATCCCTGTCCCACATGAGGTTCACAGTCTAAGGGGGAGGGAGAAGAGATATTGAGTCTCCATTTTACAGATGAGGACACTGAGAAGCAGAGAAGGGGCAGTGCAGTAAGCAGAACCCAGGTCCTTTGACTCCCAGTCCTCTGCTCTTTCCACTAGGCCACCCTGCTTTCCCAGGATGCTTGGAAGAATCACATGCCAATTACCCTCCATTTTACTCTTCAGCTGTAGATAAAAGAACATTCGTCATTTTCCCTCTAGCCACCCATTTGATCTGCTCATCCATGAATTTACCTAATGTCCGTTCATATTTTTATCCTGTACCACTTCTCCAAAAACAAATTCCACGCAACAACACAACAAATTCCAAATGCTTACCCCCCAACACTGAGGGTAGAAGATCACTCTTATCAAGAATCAAAGTAACTGAGTGATTGCCTTTCTTAACCACCGAAACGGGACTTTAGCTTCTAGTCGGCAATACAGCCGACTTTTTCTGAAATGAACCACCCCCTCATTTGGTTATTTATATTAATGACTGTCTCCCCCTCTAGATTGTAAGCTCGTTGTGGTCAGGGAATGTGTCTGTTTATTGTTAAATTGTCCTCTCCCAAGCGCTTACTATAGTGCTCTGCCTACAGTAAGTGCTCAATAAATACGATCGACCGACCGACTGACCCATTATAGCAGGAGCTAA
Organism: Ornithorhynchus anatinus; assembly: GCF_004115215.2. Lineage (NCBI taxonomy): Eukaryota > Metazoa > Chordata > Mammalia > Monotremata > Ornithorhynchidae > Ornithorhynchus > Ornithorhynchus anatinus. Next base: position 67,418,330 of record NC_041753.1, read on the forward strand.
GAAAATTTCCCAAAACCTCACTAGTAGTAGTCGCAGTGATGATATTTATTCAGTACCTTCTGAAAGCAATGCACTGTATTAAGCATTTGGAAAGTTCAGTGGAAGCACAAGACACATTCCTGGCCCACAAGGAGCTTCCACTCTATCACCTGAGCTCAGAAATGAACATTTGTCTATGAGATTTGATGTCAATTTGACTTTTTTTCCCCCTCTCCCCCTAATGAGGTTCCTGAGCTAGCTATGCTGGAGATAGTGAGATTTTCCGTGATTGGATAATTTAGTGTCTGGTGCCTCGAGAGCCTTCACTGACACTTCTACACTTGATTTAAATTGGCCCACTGTGGCCAAGAGAAGGCAGTGACCCTGGTCTCTCTAAATGTTCTCATTGTTGGGCACTAGAATATTTATGTTTATTTCTCCTTAACAGACAGCAAACAGGCCCAGTAATAAGAGTCGATCAATCAATCCATCAATCGTATTGCTCATTTTGGGCAGGGAATGTCACTGTTTATTGTTGTATTGTACTTTCCCAAGCGCTTAATACAGTGCTCTGCACACAACACTTAATAAATACGATTGAATGAATGAATAAATGAATGAATTGCTCAGTAACAATGATGGTATTTGTTGAGAGGTTAGTATGTGTCAAGCACTGTTCTAAGCGCTGGGGTAGATACAAGATCATCAGGATGGACACAGTCCCTGTCCCACATGGAGCTCACAGTCTTAGCCCCCATTTTCCAGATGAGGGAACTGAGGCCCAGAGAGGTGAAGTGGCTTGCCCAAGGTCACACAGCAGACAAGTGGCGCATCCAGGTCCTTCTGACTACCGGGCCCCTGCTCTCTCCACTAGGTTATTGAGCACTTACTTTTTGTGCAGCACTGTACTAAGCGCTTTGAAGAGTTCGTTAGAATTGGTAGACACTGTCCCTTCCCACAAGGAGCTTACAGTCTAGAGGGGAAATCACACCCTCCTGAGGCCCCCACTGGGATGTCAGGGTAGACGAACAGGGAACTTGGTCCTCTTGTTAAGAACTTAATATGCGCCAGGCTCTGTAGGAAGGGCTGGGGGAGATACAATATAATCAAGTCAGAACCGGTCCCTGTTCCACGTAGGGCTCCTAGTTTAAGAGGAAGGGAGAACAGGTATTGAATCCCCATTTTACAGATGAGGACACTGAGGCACAGAGAAATTAAATGACTTGCCCAAGATCACCCAGCAGGCAAATGGCAGGGCTGGGATTAGAACCCAGGACCTCGACGCTCAGGCCTGTGCTCTTTCCACTAGGCCATGCTGCTTTTCCCATTGCCCCTTTCTTAGCCCACTTGATAGTACAGTGCTCTTCACACAGTAAGTGCTTATTAATAATAATGTTGGTATTTGTTAAGCGCTTACTATGTGCCGAGCACTGTTCTAAGCGCTGGGGTAGACACAGGGGAATCAGGTTGTCCCACGTGGGGCTCACAGTCTTAATCCCCATTTTACAGATGAGGTAACTGAGGCACCGAGAAGTTAAGTGACTTGCCCAAAGTCACACAGCTGACATGTGGCCGAGCAGGGATTTGAACCCATGACCTCTGACTCCAAAGCCCGTGCTCTTTCCACTGAGCCACGCTGCTTCCCAAATACTATTAATTTTACCCAGGGCCTAAAACACCCTTTTCCCTTTCTATCCTCTAGCCCTCAATCCTCCCCACCTCCACAGTCCCCCGAAACTCTCACCTCCCCACAAAAGCCTTCCCTGACTAATTATTTGTTCTTACAGACCACTGGTCTTGATGGAACCCGGACTAAATCTTCTATGTTGCTTTGCTTTATATTAGTCTTTCTCCCCCTCTAGACTGTAAGCTCGTCATGGGCAGGGAATGTGTCTACCAAATCGGCTACATCGTGTTCTCCCAAGGGTTTAGTACAGTGCTGTGCACACAGTAACCTGTGGATTTTTTCCCAGTGTTCAGTTCAGTGCTCTGTGCCCAGTAAGTGCTTAATCAATACTATTATTACTACTATCAATCAATCAATGGTATTTATTGAGTGCATACTATGGGCAGAGCACTGTACTAAGCACTTGGGAGAGTACAATAAAGCAGAGTGGTCCAACCTGATTACCTTGTATCTACCCCAGCACTCAGAACAGCACTTGGCACACAATAAGCGCCTAACAATTACTATCATTATTACCACCACTACTATTACAATGACGACTACTACAACTTTGATAACGCCTAGAGTAGAAGGGACCCTAGGGCGTGTCCAGACCCCGTGCTATATAATAATAATGATAATAAGGTATTTGTTAAGCTCTTACCATTTGCCAAGCACTGTTCTAAGCGCTGGGGTAGATACAAGGTAATCAGTTTGTCTCACATGGGGCTCACAGTCTTAATCCCCATTTTACAGATGAGGTCACTGAGGCACAGAGAAGTGAAGTGACTCACCCAAGGTCACACAGCAGACTAGTGAGGGAGCTGGAATTAGAACTCACGACCTCTGACTCCCGAGCCTGTGCTCTTTCCACCAAGCCACCGATGTTAATGCTGCAGATTTGGGATCCTGCCTCTGCCTTTGCATAGTACATTTTCAGTATTCAAATTCCTTCAAAGAATGAACTGTGAAAAATTTGCAAAGGAAGGCTATGCACGTGGGTCTAGTGGCTGTGGACTGTCCATTTGGTTAGATGCTCTAAGAATGGATAGGCCAGTTCCAAAAGGGAGAGAGCCCCCATTGATAGGGACATTATTTTGTTAATAAAATGTACATTGCCTCGATTCTATTTAGTTGCCATTGTTTTTACGAGATGTTCTTCCCCTCGACTCTATTTATCGCCATTGTCCTTGTCTGTCCGTCTCCCCCGATTAGACCGTAAGCCCGTCAAACGGCAGGGACTGTCTCTATCTGTTGCCGACTTGTTCATTCCAAGCGCTTAGTACAGTGCTCTGCACATAGTAAGCGCTCAATAAATACTATTGAATGAATGAATGAACATTAAATGAGACTTTCACAGTGACTGAGTTGGGAGCTCTGGAGATAAAAGGAATGAAAATGAAGTCTTGCCGTGTGTGGAAGGGGCCTTGTCTAAATGAATAGGAGGGAAATCGATCATCAAAAATTTCATTCTTCTCTGCCTTGGACAGCCTATGGCCTAAGCAAGGGAAACTTCCCATCATGCCTTTGTTTCCCTCACCTGAAAAGGGAAATAATAATGTTGGTATTTGTTAAGCGCTTACTGTGTGTGGAGCACTGTTCTAAGCGCTGGGGTAGAAACAGGGTAATCAACTTGTCCCACGGGAGGCTCACAGTAATCCCCATTTTACAGACGAGGTAACTGAGGCACAGAGAAGTGAAGTGACTTGCCCACAGTCACACAGCTGACAAGTGGTAGAGCCGGGATTAGCGATCCTCATCTTTCAAGGCTGAATGGAGACTTAAATCAAGGACAGAAAGTGCTGGAGGAAAGTCTTCTAGAAGGGCAGTGAAACTTCAGGAGGACAGTAAGCTCGTGTGGGGAGAGAACGCCTCTACCAACTCTATTATACTCTCCCAAGAACTTAGTACAGTGGTCTGCACACAGTAAGCACTCAGTAAATGCCATGATTGATTGATTGATTGAGTGACTGATCTTGTTTGTGTGTGAATGTGTGTGCTTGTGTGTGTTTGTGTTGGGAGGGGCAGGATTCTGGTGAGGTTTGTACCTTTGTAGGCATTTCATGACGATTCCATCAAACTCCTGTTGCAAAAACAATGCCATCAATCAGTAATGCACACTCATTATCATGATGATTATTGATTGATGCAGACCTACGGAGGAAGATAGGACAGAAAACCTGCCCTGGCTCTGTTACTTTCTCAGGAAGCCTCCTGCATAGCTAACAGATCAAGCCGGAGGATACAACTAAGCTCAGATCAGTGTGGCTATTAGAGTGCTAAGCAACTTGTTTAATGGTACCTGTTATGTATCTCCCTAAACTCTCCTTTCCTCTTCTCCCACTCCTTTCTGAGTCACACTGACTCGCTCCTTTTATTCACCCCCCCCGCCCCCAGCCCCACAGCACTTATATCTTCATCTGTCATTTATTTATTTATATGAATGTCTGTCTTCCCCTCTAGACTGTGAGTTCATCATGGGCTGGGGATGCATCTGTTTACTGTAGTATTGCACTTTCCTAAGTGCTCAGTACAGTGCTCTGCACACAGTAAGTGCTCAATAAATACGATTGAATGAATGAATGAATGCGTGTGCTGGGCACCTTACTAACCTCTGGGGTAGTCACGAGATAATCAGGGCAGACACAGCTCCTGTCCCACATGGGGCTCACAGTCTAAGTCGGAGGGAGGAAGACTTAATTCCCCCTTGAGAGATGAAGTAACTGAGGCCCAGAGAAGTCAAGTGGCTTGCCCAAGGTTCTACAGCAGACGAGTGGCTGAACCGGGATCAGAACCCAGCTCCTCTGATGCCCAAGCTCGTGCTCTTTCCACTAGGCCATGTTCATTCACGTGATTCCTCCAAGCATCCTGTTGCCTTTGTCAGCGACAGAATCCTAGGCTAGATGGACTCATTTATCTACCCCTGTGCTTAGAACAGTGCTTGGCACATAGTAAGCACTTAACAAGCACTTATTATTATTATTGTTATCACCCCGAGGTCTCCCATCCTCTCCCCACCTCCGTTTCTCCCTCCGGCTCTGCACAGTGCTCTGCACACGGTGTGTGCTCCATAAATGCCATTGACCGACTGGCTGCAGCCACCATTTCAAGCTGTGGTTCAGGGAATCTTCCGATGATGCTTTTCTGAGTTCCTTTCATCCCCGGAGAAGGACATTTCCACGGGGCCCACGTGGCATCATACACTATTGATACATTCGACTGCTTTTGACTTTTGAAATCCGTAATTAGGTTTCTCCCAAACTCCATGGGCTGCTCTCCGACTGGTAAAATCGGGATCCGCTGATTTATTTTTCTCCCACGCACATAGTTAATGTAGAAGAATTTTTAGTGCTCATTAAAACGGAGCCTTGAATGTGAAGGGTTCACTGGGCACTTTGCGCTGATGGGCTCTGGTACATTACACAGCTCCACACACGGCCATCTATAATTCAGCACGTGGTGACTCTGTACATAACATTTCAACATTTGCCGGGCTGAGGAGTAATTGACAATTCACAATAGCACTAATAAATCACAACTGGGGAGACCTAGTCCCTTATGGTCAGTTTCCTTGTCTGCCGAAAGAGCGGGCCATAAAGGCTGAAAACTAGTGTCTGCCATTAGCTGCAGGAGGTTGGGAGAAGATAAAGTCCTAGAAAACGGGCTTCCTGGCTTGGATTCCTAATGCCTTTTGGGTTGGGGTGGGGTGGTCTACCCTAAAAGAGAAGAGAAGTCTCCCGTCGGGGAGCTATTATTCAGGAAATTTGCCTGGAAAAGAGGTAGGAGGTTTGCTCGGCACAGGGAAGGTCTCGGTCACAAAGGGGACGGGATTCGAGTTACGATGAATGCAATGGGCTCCGCTGCCTGATCTAGGACACATGGTGCTGAGCAAGAAAAACAAAGCTTTATTTTCCCGGCGTTTCCATGAAATGAAGATGCCGAACAGATGGAAAGTCCAGGACTAAAAGAGCCACACAGAGAGAACACTTTGGGGTCAACGAGGCAGCAGCTAGAACAGGGTCGTGGACCCAGGTGCTTTGTAGATGATTTATATCTCTCAATTATGTAATATAAATTATTTCTTTCTATTAAGGTTGGTCTCCCCCTCTAGCTTGTTGTGGGTAGGGGATGTGTCAACCATTGCTGTTGGTAGAAGAGAAGCAGCATGGTTTAGTGGATAGAGCCCGGGCCTGGGAGTCAGAAGGACCCGGTTTTTAATCCCGGCTCCACTACGTGTCTCCTGTGAGACCTTGGGCAAGTCACTTCACTTCTCTGGGCTTCACTTATCTGGAAAATGGGGATTAAGAGTGTGAGCCCCATGTAGGACAGGGACTGTGTCCAACCTGATAAAACTCGTATTATTCTTATTCTTATTTTGGTATTTGTTAAGCACTTACTATGTGCCAGTCACTGGGTTAAACACTGGGGTGAATACAAGAAAATTGGGTTGGACACAGTCCCTGTCCTATAAGGGCCTCAAACTCTCAATCCCCATTTTACAGATGAGGGAACTGAAGCCCAGAGAAGTGAAGTGACTTGCCCAGCACTTAGAACAGTGCCTGGCACATAGTAAGCTCTTAACAAGTACCATAATTATTCCTGTAATTATTACAAGCGCTTAGTATAGTGCTCTGCACACAGTAAGGGCTCAGTAAATATCATTGATGTCAATGCACTGCCTCCCACTCCCTGAGGGAGTCCCTCAAGGCTCAGTTCTGGGACCCCTTCAATTCTTCATCTTCACCCACTCCCTTGGGGAACTCATCGACTCCCACGGCTTCAGTGGCCATCTCTCCACGGATGATTCCCAAATCTACCAGTCCAGCCCTGACCGCTCTCCCTCTCTGCAATCTCACATTTCAGGACATCTTTCTTGGATATCCCACCGTCACCCCAAACTCAACGTGTCCAAGACTGAACTTCTCATCTTCCCTCCCCCAACTCTCTCAATCAGTCATATTTACTGAGTGCTTACTGCGTGCAGAGCAATGTACTAAGCGCTTTGGAGAGTACATAGTAAGCGCTAACAAATACCATTATTATTATCATAATTATTAATAATAATAATAATGCTTATACTTGTTAAGTTCTTGCTATGTACCAAACACTGTTCTAAGCTCTGGGATAGATACAAGTTACTCAGGTTGGGCACAGTCCATGTCCCACATGGGGCTCTCAGTTTTAATCCCCATTTTACAGATGTGGTAACTGAGGCCAAGAGAGGTGAAGTTACTTGCCCAAGGTGATGCAGCAGACGTGTGGCAAAGCTGGGATCAGAACCCAGGTCCCAGAGTACAATATAAGAGAGTTGGTAGAAACGTTCCCTACCCACAACGAGCTGTCCTTCCTGTCGCTTTCCCATCGTTGTTGGTAACTACGATGATAACACCCCCAGCCAGTGTAAGTTGAACCTCTCCAAACTGAATCCTCTTTCCCATCACTTTTCCTGACAGTGACAGCAGGTGAGGGCCAAGGAGCTAACTCTCCCAAGGAAATGGTCGATGAAGTTTCTTTTTAGTGGACGGTCTCTGCTGGGATCAGAGTTGCTCATGAGAACCTGTTTCAGCGTGGCTCAGTGGAAAGAGCGCGGGCTTGGGAGTCAGAGGTCATGGGTTCGAATCCTGGCTCTGCCACTCGTCAGCTGTGTGACTGTGGGCAAGTCACTTCACTTCTCTGTGCCTCAGTTCCCTCATCTGTAAAATGGAGATCAACTGTGAGTCTCACGTGGGGCAACCTGATTACCCTGTATCTACCCCAGTGCTTAGAACAGTGCTCTGCACATAGTAAGCGCTTAACAAATACCAACATTATTATTATTAAGGTTGTGAGTCCACTAGATTGTAAGCTCCTTGAAGGCAGGGATCGTACCTAACAACTGTATTGTATTGTATTTTCCCAAGCACTTAGTATAGTGTTCTGCACACAGTGAGTACTCAACCAATACCATTGATTGATTAGCTTGTGAGCTCCTCACGGGCAGGGAATGTGTTATATTTTCTCAAGTGCTTAGCACTGCATCGCCTTCAGGAGCTGGTTGCAGGAGATAAGTGCTTGGAAAGAGGGGCTCTGATTGGATTCTTTTTGAATTTTCACTATCATCCTGTTCTAAGTAATAATAATAATAGTGGTATTTTTTTAAGCGCTTTTTATGTGCCAGCCACTGTTCTGAGCACTGGGGTGGATACAAGAAAATCGGGTTGGACACAGTCCCTGTCCCACGTGGGGCTCACAGTCTCAATCCCCATTTTACAGATGAGGGAACTGAGGCCCAGAGAATAATAATAATGTTAGTATTTATTAAGCGCTTACTATGTGCAGAGCACTGTTCTAAGCGCTGGGGTAAACACAGGGGAATCAGGTTGACCCACGCGGGGCTCACAGTCTTAATCCCCATTTTATAGATGAGGGAACTGAGGCACAGAGAAGTTAAGTGACTTGCCCACAGTCACACAGCTGACAAGTAGCAGAGCTGGGATTCGAACTCATGAGCCCCGACTCCAAAGCCCATGCTCTTTCCACTGCGCCATGCTGCTTAAGTGACTTGCCCAAAGTCACACAGCTGATAAGTGGCGGAGCCAGGGTTAAAACCCACGATCTCTGACTCCCAAGCCCGTGCTCTTTCCACTAAGCCACACTGCTTCTAAGGCACAAGCTAATTTTTTCCTACTCATTCTTCTCTCCCCAGAAGCCAGTTTGGGTCCTGAAATGTAACTATGGAAAATTCCAAGGTTTTTCATTAATGTATGTACGTATTTATTTGATAACTTATTTGCATTGCCATCTTGGGATTGTCTCATTTGCAGACTTCATCTTTTTTATTCCTTCCTCACTATCTTCTTCCTAATAGGCAAAGGAGATAACCAGATGAAGAAAGCTCAGTGTGACCTTTGATTGTAAGCTCCTTGAGGACAGGGAACGTGTGCTTTGTTTCTGTTGTAACTCCCCCAAGCACTTAGTACAACGCTATGCACTCAGTAGATGTTCAATTGATAGTAGACCGTAGGTTGATTGGTGAATCGATTGAGGGGTTTGGTCATCCTGGCAATGAAGTTCACACCAGTGAACCACTAGCCTGGAAGCCTTCAAGTGTGGGGAGATTGGCTGTGAGAAAAGATAGTACATAGGTTATTTTTTAAAATAGTATTTGTTAAGCCCTTACTATGTGCCAGGCACTGAACTCAGCACTGGGGTAGATACAAGGTCATCAGGTTGGACGCAGTCCACGTCCCACATAGGGGCTCCCAGTTTTAATCCCCATTTTACAGAAGAGAGAACTGAGGCCCAGAGAAGTGAAGTGACTTGCCCAAGGTCACTCTGCAGACATGTGGCAGAGCTGGGATTAGAACCCAGGTCCTCTGACTCCTGGGACCGGGATCTTTCCACAAGGCCACGCTGCTTCTCCAGATCATCACGGAGATCATCAGCAGCAGCGGTGGTATTTATTAAGAGCTTGCTTGGGAGAGTACAGTAGAATAAATAGACCCGATCCCTACCCTCAAGGAACTTTTCCTCTTCTATGTGGAGAGCACTGTACTAAGTCACTTGGGAGAGTACAAAAGAGCAGAAACCATCCCTGCCTTCAGGGAGCTTACAGTCCAGCAGGGTAGAGCCACATTACGGTGAAATGAAGGTAGCAGAAACAACCTGGGCCTGGGTTCTAATCCTGGCTCTGCCACTTGTCTGCTGTTTGTCCTTAGGCAAGGCACTTCACTTCTCTGTGCCTCAGTTACCTCATTTGTAAAATGGAGATTAAGACTGTGAGCCCCATGTGGGACAGGGATTGTGTCCAACTGGATTCCCTTGATTCTACCCTAGTGCTTGGAATAGTGCCTGGCACATAGTAAGCGTTTAACGAATACAAATTAAAAAAAAAAATGAGTGAGGGGTGTGAGGTGGGGTGAGTAACTCAGTGCGGGCAAGGGAAGGGTGCTATTCACCCATGAGGGGTCAGCATGTATATTGGGCTCCTGCCAATCAGAAGCAGCACCTTTGAAGATGAAGACCAACCTCCCCACCCACGGGCCGACACACCGATCGAGCATTGTTAACCCGGAACTCCTGTGCGCTCTGCCCACTTTCGGGCTGGCCTCGGTGGAAGTGACTGGAACTCGTTGTGGACTGGGAGTGTGCTCTCCCAAGCGCTTAGTACAGTGTTCTGCACACAGTGAGCGCTCAATAAATCCAATTGAATGAATGAATGGAAGTGGGTGGGAGGGAGATAAGCAGTTGAGCTTTCTGTGGCGTCACCACAACTCTGACCACAGAAGACAGTATCTGTGCAATATACTGGGCAGTATTGATTTTCTATTCTCCGAGCTTTTAATTAGTGCCCACAATTGCCTAACCCATATTGCTTTTCATCCCTTTGGTTTCTCTGAAATGGTATTTAAAACAAGATGGTCCTTCCTTCCTTCCCTTGCGTGGTGCTCCTGGAGCTCAGCAGAGCCTCCTGATTTCAACTATTCCTCTGCTGGGTTCAGCTCTGGTCACTCTGAGTCAATTGGTCACCGTCCTCCCTCTGGCTTAGAACTAAGAAGACCTGGGTTCTAATCCTGGCTCCGCCGCTTGTCTGCCGTGTGACCTTGGGAAGCAGCGTGGCTCAGTGGAAAGAGCCTGGGCTTCGGAGTCAGAAGTCATGGGTTCGACTCCCGGCTCTGCCACTTGTCAGCTGTGTGACTGTGGGCGAGTCACTTCACTTCTCTGTGCCTCAGTTACCTCATCTGTAAAATGGGGATTAACCGTGAGCCTCACGTGGGACGACCTGATTACCCTGTATCTACCCCAGCGCTTAGAACAGTGCTCTGCACATAGTAAGCGCTTAACAAATAGCAACATTATTAAGTCACTTTGCTTCTCTGCCACACTTCCCTTGTCCGTAAAATGGGGATTAAGACTGTGAGCCCCATGTGGGTCATGAGCTATGTCCAACCTGATTAGCTTGTAACCCAGGGATTAGTACAGTGCCTGGAATATAGTAAGTGCTTAACAAATCCCATAACCCACTCCCCTCCGCAAAAAAACCTGCTACCTTTCTCGGTCAGTCGATACTATTTATTGAGCGCTTACTGTGTGCAGAGCACTGTACTAAGCACTTGGGAGAGAACAGTATAACAGATCCATTCCCTGCTCATAATGAGCTTACAGTCTAGACGGGGAGACAGACATGAATATAAACAAATAAATGACAGATACGGTCGTAAGTGCTGTGGGGCTGGGGCTGGGGGCAATGAATGAAGGGAGAAAGTCAGGGTGATGCAGAAGGGAGTGGGAGAAGAGGAAAGAAGGGCTTAGTCAGGGAAGGCATCTTGGAGAAGATGCGCCTTCAATAAGGTTTTGAGTGATGGTCTGTCGTGTATGAGGAGGGAGGGCGTTCCAGACCAGAGGCAGGACGTGGCCACTCACCTTGAGGAAGTGCAGCCCCTCCAGCTTATGACCAAGCCCGAGGGCTCAGTCCCCCTGCCATTCCAACCTCTCCCTAGATCCCTAATAATGGTGGCATTTGTTAAGCATTTACTGTGTGCCCTGCACCGTACTAAATGCTGGGGCAGATATGAAATCATCAGGCCGGTCACAGTCCCTGTCCCATGTGAGCCTTACAATCTAAGTAAGAGGGGAACCGGGGGTTAAATTCCCATTTTACAGGTGAGGAAACTGAGGTCCAGAAAACTGAAGTGACTGGCCCGAAGTCACGCAGCAGGAACACGACAGAGGCGGGGTTAGAAACCAGGTCCTTGGACTCCCAGGCCCGTGCTCTTTCCTCTAGGCCGTGCCGCTTCTAGGCAAAGGTCCGTTCTCCCTGCCTGTGCTACCGTAGTTTTCATTTGTATGGTTGGTTAAAAATCATTTTTCCCCCTCTGAGGTTTTGTTACATGTTGCTCAGCAAAAGGCTCGTGAAAACAATGGAAAACCCCAACAGAAACATCAAGACAGCAACAGCGAAAGCAGTCAATAGAGCTGGCATTATGAACCATCAGTCAATCCCTTTAGTAGCAGTACTAGTATTTATTAAACATTTATTTGTCCTGTATAGGGGAGGAAAGCAATTGCCCACTTACTCCCATAATTGGACCAGTCGGTATAATTAGCTAGAAGCCATCAACTGCAAACAGAGTCTAGCTGAGTGACATAGATCCAGCGCTACACGATAGCAGAGCTTCCTCGGTGTCAGACCAGATTTCGGTCCTGTAATGTTTAACTCCATCTGATCAGCCAGTCTCTTGGGAAGCCGTGTAGTGCTTTTAATGAAACTCCAAGACCAACTCCCCAGTTGCCACGTCTCTTGACCTCCTTGTGGGCAAAGGAGCTGAAATTTCCATTCTCTCGGCAGCTTTGTTAATGAAGAATTGAATTCCCAGAGCTAAGTGGCTTTATTCTCTGACTGGACTCCTCAGAAAACAGTCAATCAATATTGTTTACTTAGTGGTTATTCTGGGCAGAGCACTGTACTAAGCACTTGGGAGAGTACGGTAGAGTTAGTAGAAATGATCCCTGTCCTTGAGGAGCCTACAGTCTAATGTGTTCAGGGCACTTACTACTAATAATAATGTTGGTATTTGTTAAGCATTTACTATGTGCAGAGCGCTGTTCTAAGCGCTGGGGTAGATACAGGGTAATCAGGTTGTCCCACTTGAGGTTCACAGTCTTAATCCCCATTTTACAGATGAGGTAACTGAGGCCCAGAGAAGTGAAGTGACTTGCCCACGGTCACACAGCTGACGAGTGGCAGAGTCGGCATTTGAACCCATGACCTCTGACTCCCAAGCCCGTGCTCTTTCCACTGAGCCACGCTGCTTTGGAAGAGTGTGATAATAATAACGATAATAATAATAATATTTGTTCATTCATTCAATCATCTTCAATGAGCACTTATTGTGTGCAGAGCACTGTACTAAGAGTTTGGGAGAGTACAATCTAACAATAAACAGACACATTCGCTGCCCACAGTGAGCTTACAGTCTAGAGAGGGAAGACAGGCATTACTGTAAACAAATAAATTACAGATACGTACATAGGTGTATGTACCAAACCCTGTTCTAAGCCCTGGGAAGATACAAGATAGTTCCTGTGCCACACAGGGCTTACAGTTTAAGTAGGAAGGAAAGCCGGGATTGCATCCCCATTTTACAGATGAGGTAACTGAGGCTTGGAGAAGTTGTGACGTTCCCAAGGTTACACAGCAGAGATGTGGTAGAGCCTGGATTAGAACGTAGGTCCTCTGACTTTCAGGCCCGTGCTCTTTCCACTAGGCCATGCTTCCGCTCCACAGATAGAGTTAGTTGACATGATTCCTGTCCTTGAGGAGTTTACAGTCTAATGCGCTCAGAGCACTGTGCTAAGCCCTTGGGAGAGAACAGTTGAGTTAGTAGATTCGATACCCTAATGAAATGTACATCGCCTCGATTCTATTTATTTGCTCCTGTTTTAATGAGATGTTCATCCCCTTGATTCTATTTACTGCTATCGTTCTTGTCTGTCCGTCTCCCCCGATTAGACCGTGAGCCCGTCAAAGGGCGGGGACCGTCTCTATCTGTTACCGATTTGTACATTCCAAGTGCTTAGTAAAGTGTTCTGCACCTAGTGAGCGCTCAATAAATACTATTGAATGAATTGAATGAATGAAAGTAGTTTACAGTATGGAGGGGGAGACAGACACTAAAATCAATTACAGCGTGTGCCACCAAGGCGCTTGGATCCGTACCCTTTGGACATTTGATATTCACCCCCCTCAGCCCTTATATACAGTCCCATAAAATCTTTATAGTAATGTCTGTCTCCCACTCTAGACTCTAAGCTCCTTGTAGGCAGGGGACGTGTCTACCAACTCCGATCCCTCCTAGCTCTGAAAGCGAACTACTGACGGATTTGCTCTCTTGGGGTAGGATGAGGGTAATCTGTTTTCTGACTTGCATTAACTGTGATTCCTCTACTGTGGAAATTTCTATGTCTGTCAGTCTCCCCTGTTAAGAGTGTAAACTCCCTGTGAGCGGGGACCACTTCTTGTGCTTCCGATGACCTTTTCCAAATGGTCAGTGCGACGCGTAGGCACTAAGTAGTACTCAAATGAATACCATTTCTACTGGCCCAAAGGGTAAAGTCGTCCATAGGTGAAATTCTCCATTCTGTGTCTTCAGTCGGTTCCCCTTCTTCTGGAAGCATTATCCAACCTTGGCTTCTTGGTCACTGTCCTCTCCTGGTTCTCCTTCTATCTCTCTGGCCTCTTATTCTCAGTCTCTGCCTCCCTCCCCTTAACGGTGGGGGTCCCTCAAGGCTCAGTTCTGGCTCCCCTTCTCTTCTCCATCTACGCCCACTCCCTTGGAGAACTCATTCGCTCTCCTGGCTTCAACTACCATCTTTATGCGGCTGATTCCCAAATCTATATCTGCAGCCAGAGCTTGGACAGGGCCAAGGAAGGCGGAAGATGCTTACTCCTCCTCCTTTTACTCCTCCAGTTCCCCCTAAGCACTCGAATATTTGCAACCCCTTAGCACTTCCGAGCATATCTTATATGCAGCAGAGCTGGGACTAGAACCTGAGCCTTCTGACTCTCAGTCTCGCTTAGCACAGTGCCTGGAATATAGTAAGCACTTAACAAATACCATAATTATTATTATGTCCTGTCCCAGTTCTATTCTCCCTCCCACTTAGACTGTGAACCCCATGTGGGACAGAGACTGTGTCTGACCCTATATTGTATCAGTGGAAAGAGCACGGGCTTTGGAGTCAGAGGTCATGAGTTCGAATCCCAGCTCTGCCACCTGTCAGCTGTGTGACTGTGGGCAAGTCACTTCACTTCTCTGTGCCGTAGTTTCCTCATCTGTCAAATGGGGATTAAGACTGTGAGCCCCACGTGGGACAACCTGATTCCCCTGATTCCCCTGATTCCCAAGCGCTTAGAACAGTGCTCTGCACATAGTAAGCGCTTAACAAATACCAACATAGCAGAAGCAGCGTGGCTCAGTGGAAAGAGCCCGGGCTTGGGAATCAGAGGTCATGGGTTCGAATCCCGGATCTGCCACTTGTCAGCTGTGTGACTGTGGGCAAGTCACTTAACTTCTCGGTGCCTCAGTTACCTCATCTGTCAAATGGGGATGAAGACTGTGAGCCTCACGTGGGACAACCTGATTACCCTGTATCTACCCCAGCGCTTAGAACAGTGCTCTGCACATAGTAAGCGCTTAACAAATACCAACATTATTATTATTATTATTAATAATGTTGGTATTTGTTAAGCGCTTACTATGTGCCGAGCACTGTTCTAAGCGCTGGGGTAGACATAGGGGAATCAGGTTGTCCCACGTGGGGCTCACAGTCTTCATCCCCATTTTACAGATGAGGGAACTGAGGCACGGAGAAGTTAAGTGACTTGCCCACAGTCACACAGCCGACAAGTGGCAGAGCTGGGATTCGAACTCATGAGCCCTGACTCCAAAGCCCGTGCTCTTTCCACTGAGCCACGCTGCTTCTCCTATTATTATCAACTCTAGGCTTAGTACAGTGTTTGGAACATAGCTCTTAATAAATGCTACATACTATTATTATTATGATCTTTCTACGAGGCCACACTGCCTCCCTCATGTAGTTATTTGTCAAGGTGAGTTGGCCATGTCATCGAGGGCAAGTGATGATGACTTTGACTTTGAGAAGCACATAATAATGTTGGTATTTGTTAAGCGCTTACTATGTGCAGAGCACTGTTCTAAGCACTGAGGTAGATACAGGGTAATCAGATTGTCCCTCGTGAGGCTCACAGTTAATCCCCATTTTACAGATGAGGTAACTGAGGCCCAGAGGAGTGAAGTGACTTGCCCACAGTCACACAGCTGCCAAGTGGCAGAGCTGGGATTCGAACCCATGACCTCTGACTCCCAAGCCCGGGCTCTTTCCACCGAGCCACCCTGGGGAGTTAGAGAATGTGGGTCCTAATCCTGGCTCCTCCAGAGAAGCAGCATGCTGTAGTGGATAGAGCACAGGCCTGGGAGTCAGAAGGTCATGGGTTCTAATCCCGGCTCTGCCACTTGTCTGCTGTGTGACCTTGGGTGAATCACTTCACTTCTCTGGGCCTTAGTTACCTCATCTGTAAAATGGGGATCGAGACTGTGAGCCCCATGTGGGACAAGGACGGTGTCCAACCTGATTTGCTTCTATCCACCCCACCGCTTAGTACATCGCCTGGTACGTAGTAAGCGCTTAACAAATGCCATAATTATTATTATTATTACCCCAGTGCTTATAACAGTGCTTGACACATAGTAAGTGCTTAACAAATGCCATAACTAATCATTAATTATACGTGACATTGTCTACGATAGGATTTGAGTGATGATCTACTTTGAGGGGGCTTGGTGTCACTTCCCAGCCAGTGCTTACTATCCCCTGGCAGAACTGAGAAACATTTCTTCCTAATGTCTAAAAGAAGTTTTGACCCCAAAATTCAGGGTCTGGAAGTACAGGCAAACTCCATGATTTAGCCACAATATGTTCTTCAAAAAGGCACATATCTCATGTACGACGGTATGGTGGAGTGCATTTTTTTTATGGCATCTGTTGAGCACGTATTACATTGCCAGTCGCTATACTAAGCGCTGGGGTAGACAAAAGTTAGACATGTCCCACATGAGGCTCACAGTCTAATCCCCATTTTACAGATGTGGTATCTGAGGCCCAGAGAAGTCAAGTGACTTGCCCAAGGTCACTCAGCAGACAAGTGACAGAGCCTGGATTCGAACCCAGGTCTTTCTCACTGCCAGTCCTGTGTTCTATCCACTGGGGCATGCTGCTTCTCATATCTTCCCATAGACTTGCATGTTCGATCAGTCGATTCATATTTACTGAGTGCTTACTGTGTGCTAACTGTACTAAGTGCTTGGGAGAGTTCAATACAACAGAGTTGGTAGAAATGTTCCCTGCCCACAAGGAGCTGGTTACAAAATTGGAGACCATTTCAAAGCCTAGGGAAAAATGATAAGGAAGTCCTTAACATGTGATATTATGTAGCATTAAATATCACTAAACATACCTTGATTTTCTATTTAAGTAACTGAAAGAGTAATGTCACCGCATTCGTGGCTCAGTGGAAAGAGGCCGGGCTTGGGAGCCAGAGGTCATGGGTTCGAATTCCGCCTGTGCCACTTGTCAGCTGTGTGACTGTGGGCAAGTCACTTAACTTCTCTGGGCCTCAGTTCCCTCATCTGTAAAATGGGGATTAAATGTGAGCCTCATGTGGGACAACCTGATTATCCTCTATGTATCCCAGCGCTTAGAATGGTGCTCTGCACATAGTAAGCGCTTAACAAATACCAACATTATTATTACTTAATATGGATTTGCAATAGGGTTACCTTTCTTTATAGGAGGCTGCAGTGGGTTTTCAACAATGGTGAAAAAAGAGTCCATTTTAGATCGAACAAGAGCCTTCTTCTTTTCTTCATAAAGCACCCTGTAGTAGGCTAAATCCTTCTGAACACCTCTCTACACCTTTGAACTCCTCTCTCTAACAGGGTCTTCTTCAATCATTTTAAAAAGTTCATCTGCCTTCTTGAAAATATTCGCTGCTGGGGGAGCCAAGATTCTAGCCCTAGCGGCAGCCATGACCACCTCCTCCCCTGCCCCTGGGGAATGGGGTTTTTCCGTTTCATCCAAAATACCGCCCAGAATCCGGGTGAGAATTTTTAGCTGGATTAAGACAGCGTCTTCTATCCTGCCGTGATTCTCCGCTGCTCGCGGATAGAGCAGAAAAGCTAACTCCCAGTTTGTGTTGGGAGAGGGGCAAGAGGAGTGCGGAGGGGAGGGAGTGGCTTATGAATCTTGGGCTGGGTGGGACATCGTCACCTTCAGCAACCATCAATAGTATTTATTATTGAGCAGTATTATTTATTATCGAGCTGTATAAGAGTATTATTATTATCATTTATTTATCATTTCCACTGAGCAGCGGGGCTCAGTGGAAAGAGCAGGGGCTTGGGAGTCAGAGGTCATGGGTTCGAATACCCACTCTGCCACCTGTCAGCTGTGTGACTGTGGGCAAGTCACTTAACTTCTCTGTGCCTCAGTTACCTCATCTGTAAAATGGGGATTAAAACTGTGACCCCACGTGGGACAACCTGATCACCCTGTATCTACCCCAGCGTTTAAAACAGTGCTGTGCACATAGTAAGCGCTTAATGAATACCAACATTATTATTATTATTTATTGTGCGCTTGCTGTATGCAGAGCACTGTACTAAGCGCTTTGGAGAGTAGAATACAGCAGAGTTGGTAGGCACGTTCCCTGCCCACCACGAGCTTACCTTCTAGAGGGGGATACGACATATCTCGGGATTTTATGTACTTCATTCAGTCGTATTTATTGAGTGCTTACTGTGGTTGTTCAGAACTGGGAGTATATCTGCATATCTGGTACATCCTCTGAACTTTAAAGTACCCGATGAAGCAGCACCTGGCTTGTTGACTGCTATTCTTTTTCTGAAACAAGCTGTGAGAATTTCACAACCTCTACTATGTGTCCTTAAATAGTCCCAGAAGAAGGAAATATCTTTTTAAAGGTTGTTTATGCATTTTCAAAGAATCACAGGGCCAGAAGTGTTCTAGTCTATTCCTTTAGCTTCAGGAAGAATTACCACTAAGCCAACTTGGATTTAGCATTTATTTTTATACAACCGTCTCATCAGTATCAGTTAAATCAATCGTAATGAAAGAAAATTCCTTATAGGCTTCAATTGACTCACCCTGGGAGGATTTTTTTTAAAAAACTGTTTTTAACACTCCTTTTATTACCTAATAAAAAATAATAATAATAGTAATAATGGTACTTGTTAAGAGCTTACTATATGTCAAGCACTGTTCTAAGCAGTGGGGTAGATACAAGTTAATCAGGTTGGACCCAGTCCCTGTCCTACATGGGGCTCACACTCATCCCCATTTTACAGATGATGTAACTGAGGCACAGAGAGGTAAAGTTACTTGTCCAAGGTGACACAGCAGACAGACATGTGGCAGAGCTGGGATCAGAATCCAGGTCCTTATGACTCCCAGGCCCAGGCTCTATCCACTAGGCTACGCTGCTTCTCTTACCTACCCTTTAAAAGCACTGAAGCTTCATCTGAAGCCTCAATTCCTCAATCTCGTTTCTTCTTACAGATGATCTTCTAGTCTTACAAATGGTAAGGATAATAAGTAAACAAATAACAAATAAAGAACCTGCCCCGCATGTTACCTCGTGTGGCTAGCAACGGAAGTGGGGCTGGGAGGGATAGCAGCTAGCCAAGTGGTGGAGGTTACAGTAGTCACTCTAGAGTGGTCCTTCAAGGTCAAAGAAGTCACCACTGACGGTCAAGTTTACTTACGGATGCATGTGTGGCTGAAAAGAAACTGCATGGCCTAGTGATGATGATGCTGGTATTTCTTAAGCGCTTACTAGGTGCCGAGCACTGTTCTAAGCGCTGGGGTAGATGCAAGGGAATCAGGTTGTCCCACGTGGGGCTCACAGTCTTAATCCCCATTTTACAGTTGAGGCAACTGAGGCACCGAGAAGTTAAGTGACTTGCCCAAAGTCACACAGTTGACAGGTGGCAGAGCCGGGATTAGAACCCGTGACCTCTGACTCCTAAGCCCGGGCTCTTTCCACTGAGCCACGCTGCTTCTCTTCTTGTGGAGAGAGCACAGACCCGGGAGGCAGAAGGACCTGTGTTCTGATGCCCGCACTGCCACTTGTCTGCTGGGTGACCCTGGGCAAGTCACTTCACTTCTCTGTGCCTCAGTTACCTCATCTGGAAAATGGGGATTGAGACTATGAGCCCCGTGAGGGATGGGGACTGGGTCCAATCTGATTAGCTGGTATCTACCCCAGGGCTTAGAACAGTGTTTGATGCATAATAATGATGATGGTATTTGTTAAGCGCTTACTATGTGCCAAGCACTGTTCTAAGAGCTGGAGAAGATATAAGGTAATCAGATTGTCCCATGTGGGGCTCACAGTTTTAATCCCCATTTTACAGATGAGGTAACTGAAGCAAAGTGATTTGCCCAAGGTCACATAGCAGACAAGTGGCGGAGCCAGGATTAGAACCCAGGACCTTCTGACTTCAAGGTCTGTACCTTGGAGTCCCCCCACCCCATATCCAAAACCACACATTCCCTAGGGACCTGCATGGGTTGGAGATCTGAAGACTCTGGCCTGGATCGACACCTGCTCCTGACAGCCAGCTCAGCCCAGCCCAGCACCGGAAGTCCACCCGGCAACCTCATCTACCGTCCTCTCTCCATACTCTCCTAAGCGCTTAGTACGGTGCGCTGCACACAGTAAACACTCAGTAAATACGACTGGCTGAACAGAAGCAAGTTTCTGGCCATGTCCGGGTCTTCTCAGAACTGCCGGGGCAGGAGTGGAGAGCAGACAGAAGGTCCTGTCCGTCTGTCCATTTTCCCTCCACCAGGACTCCAGGGTCCAGTAGGGAGAAGTCTGAGGACCGTAGCCATTCCTGACACTATGGAAGACAAACCTTGCTCCTCACGGGAGCCTGGGTGAGGCAAAATATTCTGAAATGCTGGGAAGCTTTTGGTAGTAGCCTAGAATTCCTTAACTCCCATTCTCTCCTAGACCCCCTCCAATCTGGCTTCCGTCCCCTCCACTCTACCGAGACTGCTCTCTCTAAGGTCACCCGTGACCTCCTTCTTGCCAAATCCAATGGCTCCTACTCCATTCTGATCCTCCTTGACCTCTCTGCTGCCTTTGACACTGTCGACCATCCCCTCCTCCTCCGTACCTTATCTCACCTTGGCTTCACGGACTCTGTCCTCTCCTGGTTCTCCTCTTACCTCTCTGGCCGATCATTCTCGGTCTCCTACGCTGGAGCCTCCTCCCCCTCCCATCCTTTAACTGTTGGAGTTCCTCAAGGGTCAGTTCTTGGCCCTCTTCTGTTCTCCATTTACACTCACTCCCTCGGTGAACTCATTCGCTCTCACGGCTTTGACTACCATCTCTACGCAGATGACACGCAGATCTACATCTCCGCCCCTGTCCTCTCCCCCTCCCTTCAGGCTCGCATCTCCTCCTGCCTCCGGGACGTCTCCACCTGGATGTCTGCCCGCCACCTAAAACTCAACATGAGCAAGACTGAGCTCCTCATCTTCCCTCCCAAGCCCGGTCCGCTCCCAGACTTCTCCATCACCGTGGATGGCACGACCATCCTTCCCGTCCCGCAGGCCCGCAATCTCGGTGTCATCCTTGACTCGTCCCTCTCGTTCACCCCACACATCCTATCCGTTACCAAGACCTGCCGGTTTCACCTCTACAATATCGCCAAGATCCGCCCTTTCCTCTCCACCCAAACGGCTACCTTACTATTACGGGCTCTCGTTATATCCCGGCTAGACTACTGTGTCAGCCTTCTCTCTGACCTCCCTTCCTCCTCTCTCGCCCCGCTCCGGTCTATTCTTCACTCCGCTGCCCCGGCTCATCTTCCTGCAGAAACGATCTGGGGCATGTCACTCCCCTTCTTAAACAACTCCAGTGGTTGCCTATCGACCTCCGCTCCAAACAAAACTCCTCACTCTAGGCTTCAAGGCTCTCCATCACCTTGCCCCTTCCTACCTCTCCTCCCTTCTCTCTTTCTACCGCCCACCCCGCACGCTCCGCTCCTCTGCGCCCACCTCCTCGCCGTCCCTCGGTCTCGCCTATCCCACCGTCGACCCCTGGGTCACGTCCTCCCGCGGTCCTGGAACGCCCTCCCTCCTCACCTCCGCCAAACTGATTCTCTTTCCCTCTTCAAAACCTTACTTAAAAATCACCTCCTCCAAGAGGCCTTCCCAGACTGAGCTCCTCTTCCCCCTCTACTCCCTCTGCCATCCCCCCTTTACCTCTCCGCAGCTAAAGCCTCATTTTCCCCTTTTCCCTCTGCTCCTCCACCTCTCCCTTCCCATCCCCACAGCACTGTACCCGTCCGCTCAACTGTATATATTTTCGTTACCCTATTTATTTTGTTAATGAATTGTACATCGCCTTGATTCTATTTAGTTGCCATCGGTTTTTATGAGATGTTCTTCCCCTTGACGCTGTTTAGTGCCATTGTTCTTGTCTGTCCGTCTCCCCCGATTAGACTGTAAGCCCGTCAAACGGCAGGGACTGTCTCTATCTGTTGCCAACTTGTTCATCCCAAGCGCTTAGTACAGTGCTCTGCACATAGTAAGCGCTCAATAAATACTATTGAATGAATGAATGAATAGTACGGCCCTGTCCGAAGCCATGGGGAGCCGAGGAGACCAAAGATCGCCCCTTTCACTATTGTCATTTTTATTTTTTTATCCCCTCTCTGTCTCTAATAATAATAATAATTGCGGTATGTGTGAAGTGCTTACTACATGCCAAGCGCTGTGGTTGATATAATACAATCAGATCAGACACAGCCCCTACCCCTCATGAGGCTCACATGAGGGGAGGGAGAACGGGAATTTTGTTTCCGTTTTATAGATGAAGAAACTGAGGTCCTGAGAAGTGAAGTGACTTGCCCAGGGTTACAAAGCAGGCACATGGCAGAGCTGGGAATGGAAGCAGTCCTGCTGCTTCCCTCCCCCTCCATCTTCCCTTTTCTCCACCTTTCTCTCTCCACCTCTCTGTCTCTCTTATCTAAACCAATGTCTGTATATTCTTCCCCAGTGCTTAGTGCAGTGCTTTGCACATCGTAAGCACTTATTCAGTGTTGACGTCGAGGGGTGACTGCATGATCACCTCTGCTACGTACAGGACGGGAGACCATCAGGGTGGAGAGAGAGGAGCACTTGAGCTTCACTAAGTAATAGTAATATCAGTAGTGTTTTTATGGTACTTGCATAGCGCTTACTATGTATCAAGCACTTTTAAAAATGGTATTTGTTAAGCGCTTACTTTGTGCCAGGCACTGTCCTAAGCGCTGGGGTAGATACAATATCATCAGGTTGGACACAGTCCCTGTCCCACATGGGGCTCACACTGTTCATCTTCATTTTACAGATAAGGTAACTGAGACTCCGAGAAGTGACTTGATTTGCCCCTGTTCTTAAGCACGGGAGTAGATACAGGTGAATTAGGTGGGACAGAGTCCCTGTCCTGCATGGGGCTCATATTCCAAGTAGGAGGGAGAACAGGTATTGAATCCCCATTTTACAGTTGAGGAAACTGAGGCACAGAGAAGTTGTGACTTTCCCAAGGTCACATAGAAGTCAGTCGTATTTATTGAGAACTTACTGAGTGCAGAGCACTGTACTGAGCTGGGGAGAGTACAATATGACAATATAACAGACACATTCCCTGCCCACAGTGAGCTTACAGTCTAGAGGTGGGGACAGACATTAATATAAAACGATAAATAAATTACTGGCAGAGCCAGGATTAGAACCCATGTCCACTGACTTCCAGGCCTGGGCTTTTTCCACTAGGCCATTCTGCTGCCTATTCATTTATTAATTAAGTGCTCTAATTCAGTTTTTATTAGGTGCTTACTGTGTGCAGAGCACTGAGCTAAGCTCTGGAAAAGAGTATACAGATGGGAATTTGACTCAGGCTCTGTCCCTCGAGAGGTTCACAGTCTCAGTGACAGCAAGAGCAGCATTGGCAGGGGGGGCCTCGGGGGTAATAAAAATTATAATTATGATACTTGTTAAGAGCTTACTATGTGCTGAGCACTGTTCTAAACAGTGGGGTAGCTACAATCAGGTTAGACAAAGTCCCTGTCCCATATGGGGCTCCCACTCTTAAATCCCCATTTTGCAGATGAGGTAACTGAGGCCCAGAGAAGTTGAATGATTTGCCCAAGACCATCCAGCAGACATGTGCTGGAATCGGGATTAGAACCCAGGTCCTTCTGACTCGCAGGCCCGGGCTCTATCCGAGACAAGAGCCTCTGACCATCCCCTCAGCCCAGACCACACCTTTGGTCCTCGCCCCTTCCTCCATCCTCCTCCATCCCACGTTCCCTATTGTTGCTGGTCAAACTTCCCTGCTGAGAACACCATCCCAAAAGATCAGTGCAACAGCAGCGCAGTTTTCCGCAGATGACTGAGCTGCAGGGACCCTCTGGCCAGGCCCAGAACCGTTCCCCAACTCAGGCTTTCCCGTCTTCGAAATGTGGCCCTTATCTTCGATCGACTATTAAGCATCTTTCTTTGATCTGTCTTTCATTCCAACCAACCACTTCCCGACAGGCCAGGGCCTTGGGTTCCCCTTATGTTTTTGTTTCCATGGAGGGATGACTGAATGTTTTGAAATCTTCCTCAAATCCTGTGGCCTCTGGCCACAGGAGCGAGTCAAATCCTTGAAGGAATCATCTGGAAACAGCCAAGTCGGCTGCCAGCCCCCCGCCTCCCCCACCACTTGAGCGCTTGGGTGATCCCACCGCAGCTAAGGCTGGAGGAGCTCATTTGCCCAGGGGAAGCCGGGCCTCTCTTAGAGGAATCAGGGTGGGTCCGTTTGGTTACCTCGGAAAGCTAAATGAACAGTTACAAGGTGAGGCCTTCTCTGCTAGTTACGGACTAAAGGCGAAGGAGCCTGTGGGAAAGTCACCTAACTTCTCGGTGCCTCAGTTACCTCAACTGTAAAATGGGGATTAAGACTGTGAGCCCCACGTGGGACAACCTGATTCCCTTGTATCGACCCCAGGGCTTAGAACAATGCCTAGAGAAGCAGCGTGGCTCAGTGGAAAGAGCATGGGCTTTGGAGTCAGGGCTCATGAGTTCGAATCCCAGCTCTGCCACTTGTCGGCTGTGTGACTGTGGGCAAGTCACTTAACTTCTCTGTGCCTCAGTTCCCTCATCTGTAAAATGGGGATGAAGACTGTGAGCCCCACGAGGGACAACCTGATTCCCCTATGTCTACCCCAGCGCTTAGAACAGTGCTCGGCACATAGTAAGCGCTTAACAAATACCAACATTATTATTAACAATGCTCGGCACATAGTAAGCGCTTAATACTAACATTATTATTTCACCTTATAAAAACCATCACCCCTTCCCTCCTCCCCTCCTTAACTTCTATCTTTAACTGCTCACTCTCCAATGGCTTCTTCCCCTCTGCCTTCAAACATGCCATGTCTCCCCGATCCTAAAAAAACCCTCTCTCGACCTCACTTCCCCTTCCAGTTATCGCCCTATTTCCCTACTACCCTTCCTTTCCAAACTCCTAGAACGAGTCGTCTACACTCGCTGCCTTGAATTCCTCAACCCCAACTCTCTCCTGGACCCCCTCCGATCTGGCTTCCGTCCCCTCCACTCTACCGAGACTGCTCTCTCAAAGGTCACCCGTGTCCTCCTTCTTGCCAAATCCAATGGCTCCTACTCTATCCTGATCCTCCTCGACCGCTCAGCTGCCTTTGACGCTGCAGACCATCCCCTCCTCCTCCAAACCTTATCTCACCTTGGCTTCACGGACTCCGTCCTCTCCCGGTTCTCCTCTTATCTCTCTGGCCGTTCATTCTCGGTCTCCTTCGCGGGCTCGTCCTCCCCATCCCATCCTCTAACTGTAGGGGTTCCTCAAGGGTCACTTCTTGGCCCTCTTCTGTTCTCCATCTACACTCACTCCCTCGGTGAACTCATTCGCTCCCATGGCTTCAACTATCATCTCTATGCAGATGACACACAAATCTACATTTCCTCCTCTGTTCTCCCCCCCCCCCCCCCCCCCCCCCGCTTCAGGCTCGTATTTCCTCCTGCCTCCAGGACGTCTCCACCTGGGGGTCTGCCCGCCACCTAAAACTCAACATGTCCAAAACTGAGCTCCTTATCTTCCCTCCCAAGCCCTGTCCTCTTCCTGACTTCCCTGTCACTGTGGGCGGTACGACCATCCTTCCCGTCTCTCAAGCCCGCAACCTCGGTGTCATCCTTGACTCGGCTCTCTCATTCACCCCACACATCCAATCCGTCAGCGAGACCCGCCGGTCTCACCTTTATAATATGGCCAAGATCTGCCCTTTCCTCTCCACCCAAAGGGCTATCTTACCGGTACGGGCTCTCATAATATCCCGGCTGGATTATCGTGTCAGCCTTCTCTCTGATCTCCCTTCCTCCTGTCTCTCCCCGCTCCAGTCTATTCTTCATTCCACTGCCCAGCTCATCTTCCTGCAGAAACGCTCTGGGCATGTCACTTCCCTTCTTAAAAACCTCCAGTGGTTGCCTATCAACCTCCGCACGAAACAAAAACTTCTCACTCTGGGCTTCGAGGCTCTCCGTCCCCTTGCCCCCTCCTACCTCTCCTCCCTTCTCTCTTTCTACTGCCCACCCCGTACGCTCCGCTCCTCTGCCGCCCACCTCCTCGCCGTCCCCCGTTCTCGCCTATCCCGCCGTCGACCCTTGGCCCACGTCCTCCTGCCGTCCTGGAATGCCCTCCCTCCTCACCTCTGCCAAACTGATTCTCTTCCCCTCTTCAAAGCCCTACTGAGAGCTCACCTCCTCCACGTGGCCTTCCCAGACTGAGCTACCCCCTTTTCCCTCTGCTTCCTCTGCTCCTCCTCCTTCCTCCTCACCTCCCCTCAGCTAAGCCCCCTTTCCCTCTGCTCCTCCCCCTCCCCCTTCTCTTCCCCTCAGCACTGTGCTCATTTGTATATATTTTTTATTACCCTATTTATTTTGTTAATGAGGTGTACATCCCCTTGATTCTATTTATCGTGATTATGTTGTCTTGTTGTGTTTCGTTCTGTTTTGCTCTGCCATCTGTCTCCCCCGATTAGACTGTGAGCCCGTCATTGAGCAGGGATTGTCTCTATCTCTTGCCCAATTGTACATTCCAGACGCTTAGTACAGTGATCTGCACATAGTAAGCTCTCAATAAATATTATTGAATGAATGAATGAATGAATGAATGAATGAATGAATGAAAATAACTTCCTTCCCTAGCTCCCTCTCCTTTCTGCATCAACTATCCATTTGGATCAGCATGGCCTAGTGGCAAAGAACCTGGGTTCTAATTCCAGCTCTGCCACATATCTGCCGTGTGACCTTGGGCAAGTGACTTAACTTCTCTGGGCCTCAGTTATCTATAAAATGGGGATTAAGGCTGTGAGCCCTATGTGGTACAGGGACTGTGTCCAACCTGATGATGTTGTATCTACCCCAGTGCTTAGTACAGTGCCTGGCACATAGTAAGCACTTACCAAGTACCCCATTTATTATTATTATCTGTACCCTTTAAGTACTGGATATTAACCACACCCTCAGCCACACAGCATTTAAGTATGCATCCAAAATGTATTTTAATGTCTGTCTCCCCCTCCAGACTATAACATCCCTGTGGGCAGGGAACGTGTCTACCAACTCTTTTGGATTGTACTCTCATAAGTGCTCAGTACAGTGCTCTGCACACAGCAAGTGCTCAATAAATACCATTGATAGACTGACTGTGGGACTGAGCAGGAGAAACAGCATGGACTAGTGGAAGGAGCCTGGGCCTGGGAGTGAGAGGATCTGGGTTCTACTTTTGTATCTGCCAGTTAATATTAATAATAATCATCATTAATGATTATGGTATTTGTTAAGCATTTATAATGTGCCAGGCACTGTACTAAGTGCTGGGATTGGTACAAGTAAATCGGATTGGACAGTTCCTGGCCCACGTGGGGCTCACAGTCACAGTCCCCATTTGAGGCCCAGAGAAGTGAAGTGACTGGCCCAAGTCATACAGCGGACAAGTGACAGAACTGGGATTAGAGCCCATGACCTTCTGACTCCCAGCCCCATGCTTTCTCCACAGCGCCATGCTGTTTCTAAGTTTCTATAAATAACATGAGTATTTATTCCTCGCAACACCCCTGCAAGGTAGGGTACAGGTATTATCACCCCCAATTTACAGCTGGGGAAATTGAGGCATGGAGGGTTTAAGTGGCTTGCCCAAGGCCATGCAGAGAATGGGTGTCATAACCGGGACTTGATCTTGGGCAAGTCACTTCATTTTTCTGTGCCTGCGTTTCCTCATCTGTAAATTGGGAGATTAAATACTTATTCTCCCTCGCGCTCAGACTGTGAGCCCCATGTAGGACGGGGACTGTGCCCGGCCTGATTATCTTGTATCTACCCCAGAGTGCTTAGTATAGTGCTTGGTACATAATAAGCACTTAACAAACACCACAGTTATTATTACTATTACTATGCCCAGTCCTTTAGTTGAACAGTTTTGCTTTGCTGTCTGTCTCCCCATTTAGACTGTGAGCCTGTCACTGGGCAGGGATTGTCTCTATCTGTTGCCAAATTGTACATTCCAAGTGCTCAGTACAGTGCTCTGCACATAGTAAGCGCTCAATAAATACTATTGAATGAATGAATGAACAGTAAAAGCTGCCCGAAATGAGGATCTCTGGGCCTCTTTCTGGTAGACTGGGATGGTTGGAGAGAGGTTGAGTTTTTGGATCTAACTGATTTGGCTGGAAACAATTCATCTATCAATCAGTGGTATTTTTCAAGCACCTATTGAGTGTGTAGCACGATACTAAGCAAGATACATTCCCTGTCCAGGAGGAGCTTACAGTCTAATGTTTTCAGTAAGGTTCTTGTGGGAGCCTCTAGACTCTAAGCTCGTTGTGGGCAGGGAATATGCTGGTTTACTGTTGTATTTTACTCTCCCCAGCGCTTAGTACAGTGTTCTGCACACAGTAAATGCTCAATAAATACAAATGGATGAATGAGCTCTGAACAGTTTTATTGGTGATGGCAGGGACAGGTACTGTGTGGCTAGAGTGTGAGCTCATTGTGGGCAGGGAATGTCACTGTTTATTGATATAGTGTACTTTCCCAAGCACTTAGTACAGTGCTCTGCACACAGTAAGCACTTAATAATTACGGTTGAATGAATGAATCATTAATTAGCACCCGCTGGCCCAGTCTGCAGGGGGCATAACGAATGTCAGAAGCGACTTGGATCTCTTCCCAATCTTGTTTTCAACAAACACGAGAAGGCTTTGCTGCAAGATAGTGAGGGACTGGTGAAAAGCATCAGGCTGAGGTCACAGGCACAGGGTTGATTCTGATTGCAAAGAGATTAAGGCCAGCCACGATAGACTTGAGGGGCAGTGGAAGGGCAGGGGGCGTATGTCAGTCGTGCATCCCGGCTCTGCCACCTGTCTGCCGCGTGACCTTGGGCAAGTCACTTCACTTCTCTCTGTCTCAGTTACCTCATCTGCAAAATGGGGAGTAAGACTGTGAGCCCCGTGTCCAACCCGATTACCTTGTATCTACCACAGCGCTTAGAACGGTGCTTAGAACAGTTGTAGGGACTATCCCCAACCCGATTACCTGGTATCTCCCCAGCGCATAGTAAGCACTTATTCAATATTATTCTTATTATTCTTATTATTATGTAGATTCCAGGCCAATCGGGAGGCGTGAACTAGATATAATCTGGCAGCATAAGTTTGTTAATATTTTTCAGGTTTACTTCACTGAATTGCAAAAGCAGCAACAACAAAATACTATTTATTAAGCCACCTTTTTCTGCCTTAGAATTGAAGGTATTAAACATTTATGCTTGTAAGAAACATGCAGGTTATGTTAACTTTTTCTTTTTTCAAAATTGCCCTTCAGTAAACCTCAACTATAAAACAGTAGTATTTATCAAAAGCCTACTGAGGGCGGAGCACTGTACGAACGGTTGGGAGAGTCCAGTAGAGTTATTAGTCACAATCCCTGTCTTCAAGGAGCTTGCAACCTACTGTGTGTGTAGCACTGTACTAAATGTTTAGGAGAGTATCATAGAGTTAGAAGACACTCCTTCCCCCTTTCCCCTTCCCTCAGCACTGTGCTCATTTGTATATATTATTTATTACCCTATTTATTTTGTTAATGAGGTGTACATCCCCTTGATTCTATTTATCGTGATAATGTCATCCTGTTTTTGTTTCGTTCTGTTTTGCTCTGCCATCTGTCTCCCCCGATTAGACTGTGAGCCCGTCATTGGGCAGGGATTGTCTCTATCTGTTGCTGCCGAATTGTACATTCCAAGCGCTTAGTACAGTGCTCTGCACATAGTAAGCGCTCAATAAATATATAAGCGCTCAATAAATACTATTGAATGAATGAATGAACATAAGCCTTACCCTCAAGGAGCTTCCCATCTAGCCAATTTAAGTTTAGTGTTACCTAGCCCTGTTCTGTTAAATAGTTGAATGAATTGCCCCCCATTGCCTGCAAAGTCAAAATGAGGCTCATGTCAATCACAATTATGGTTTTCTGAAATTGAAATATAAAAATAAAAATCAATGCTCAGCCACGTTTCACATTTGGGTCTAATTTCCCAGGGAGAAGAATTGAAAGGCTTTCAAAAAAGACCGAGACAAATGAAACGTGCTTTGAGTTTCCGTGCTGTTTCTGCCCCAACTCCCTAAAAAAGAAAAGAGAATTTACTTCCCTTTTGCCCTCTCTCTCAATCAATCAATCAATGGTTTTGATTGAGTGCTTGTTGTATAATAATGTTGGTATTTGTTAAGCGCTTACTATGTGCAGAACACTGTTCTAAGCGCTGGGGTAGATACAGGGTCATCAGGTTGTCCCACATGAGGCTCACAGTCTTAATCCCCATTTTACAGATGAGGGAACTGAGGCACAGAGAAGTGAAGTGACTTGCCCACAGTCACCCAGCTGACAAGTGGCAGAGCTAGGATTCAAACCCATGACCTCTGACTCCCAATCCCGGGCTCTTTCCACTGAGCCACGCTGCTTCTCTATAATAATAATGTTGGTATCTGTTAAGCGCTTACTATGTGCCGAGCACTGTTCTAAGCACTGGGGTAGACATAGGGGAATCAGGTTGTCCCACGTGGGGCTCACAGTCTTAATCCCCATTTTACAGATGAGGTAACTGAGGCACAGATAAGTGAAGTGACTTGCCCACAGTCACCCAGCTGACAAGTGGCAGAGCTGGGTTTCGAACCCATGACCTCTGACTCCAAAGCCCGGGCTCTTTCCACTGAGCCACGCTGCTTCTCCATGTTGTATGCTCAGCACCGGGTGAGAACAATGTAGTAGAGTTGGTAAATTTGTTCCCTGCCCACAAAGAGCTCACAGACTAGTAGGGGAGACAGACATTAAAATGAATTACTGATGGGGAAATGGGATATGTACTTAAATGCTGTGGGGCTGGGGGTGGGAACCACTATCAAGTTCTTGAGCGATGTGGATCCGTAGTGGAAAGAGCATGGGCCTAGGAGTCAGGGGACCTGGGTTCTATCATCATCACCAGTGGTATTTATTGAGCGCTTCCCGTGTGCAGAACACTGTGCTAAGTGTTTGGGAGACTCCAATATAACTGACTTGGTAGTGAGTTTACAGGCTAGAGGGGATTTTAATCCCGCTTCTGCCATTTACTTTCTATGTGACCTTGGGAAAGTCACATTGCTTCTCTGGGACTCAGTCTCCTCACCTGCAAAATGGGTTTTCAATGCCTATTCTCCCTCCTACTCAGACTATGAGCCCATGAGGGACCTGATTAACTTGTATTTACATGCGCTTAGTAGGGTGTTTGGCACCTAGTAAGAATTGAACAAATACCACAACTATGATTATTACGATAGGCAGTGTAAACGGAAGGGTGAAGAGGAGAAACGAGGGTCTAGTCCCTTCCCACCACCCCCTACCGTAATTCCTGGGGTGAGATGGGAGCATTTGAAATTGGACTTCTAGGAATGTGTGAGCTCCGACCCCAATTTCTTTCCTTCCCATGAATGGACCTAAGGCAAACTTTCAGGAGGAGGAAATGAGCCCCTTTCAGTCAGAGTAAGTGTAAGTACATGGTCTCACTCTCTCTTTTTTTTTTAAATTAATGTTTCTTCTGCCCAAGTCACATCTTCCCTACTATTATCTCCACACTTTTGCACTCGGCATCCATCGCACTTTTGAACTTTAACACCCATTTCTGAATTCTGCTACTTAAGCGCTTGCTCCTCCGATCTCTCCTTTTCGATTGCAAGCTTGGGAAGCAGTTTGGCCAGAGTGGAAAGAGTACGTGCCTGGGAGTCAGAGGACCTGGGTTCTAACTCAGGTCTGCCGCTTGTCTGCTGTGTGACCTTGGGCAAGTCACTTCACTTTTCTGTGCCTCCATTTTCTCAACTGGAAAATGAGGACTCAATGCCTGTTCTCCCTCCTCGACCGGGAGCCTGATGAGGGACAGGGACTGCGTCCCAACCAATTGACTTGTTTCTACTCCAGCGCTTAGAACAATGCTTGTCACATAGGAAGCACTTAAAAAACACCATCGTTATTATTCATTATTATTCCTTTGGGCAAAGATTATGTCTCCTTCCTCTAGTGTGCTCTCCCAAGCACTTAGTACAGTGTTGTGCACACAGTAGGCACCCAATCGATTGACGTAAAGTCCCGTGCCCTACTAAACTGCGAGCTCCTTGAGGGCAGGAATCAAGGAGCTTTTGTACTGTCCTCTCCGAAGCGCTCAGTACGGCTCTCTGCACACAGGAAGCGCTCAATAAATGCCATTGATTGATTGACCGTCAGGTCCAGCCTTTACCCTGAACATGATTTGCCATGTTCAATCAAGACCTTAGGAGTTATTTTTCTGGAGCTAATGTCCTGACTCCTATTTCCTTCCTAGTGGCAGAAAATGCCTCTAAAGCAACAAATAAAAGTTATTATCAAGATTTTTTCCAGCTGTGTTAACTGAGCTTCAAGCAATTGGTGAGTCACAGGTCCCCCATTAGCTTCTTATATACCAGGAAATGTAATCTATAAAAACGAATCCCACGAACATACACACAATTAGCCGAGGAAACTCACCTTGTGCCAGCGGTGACAGTGGGCATTGAGGTGGAAGAAAGTGTATGACCTAGAGCTATATCAAACGTATTTGCAGTGAAAAAGGTCATACTCCTTGTAGTTCAGAGCACAAGCTGCTTGGTACTGAGTTTGGAGAAAGCAAGGAGACATTGGTAAATGAATACACAACTGTACACTTCAGAGTCATTCTGTATTCCTAATACTAATGATTATGGTACTTGTTAAGCACTTACTATGTGCCAAGCACTGTTCTAAGCGTTGGGGTAGATTCAAGTCATTCAGGTTGGACACAGTCCCTGTCCCGCATGGGGCTCACACTCTTAATCCCCATTTAGAGATTTGGTTACTGAGGCCTAGAGAAGTGAAGTGACTCGCCCAAGGTTCCACAGCAGACAGGTGGCAGATCTGGGATTAGAACCCTAGGCCTTCTGACTCCCGGGCTCATGCTCTATCCACTAAACTATGCTGTTCGATCGGTAGCATTTATTCAGCTCTTTCTCTGTGCGGAGCACTGTGCTGAGCATTTGGGAGAATACACTAGAGTTAGCAGACATGTCACCTGCCCTCAACAATCTAATAGGGGAGGCAGACACTAGATTCCGGGTAGCGAGAAGCCACAGCGTTTAAAGATATTCATTCATTCATTCATTCAATAGTATTTATTGAGCGCTTACTATGTGCAGAGCACTGTACTAAGCACTTGGAATGTACAATTCGGCAACAGAGACAATCCCTACCCATTGACGGGCTTACGGTCTAATCGGGGGAGACAGACAGACAAAAACAATAACAATAAATAGAATCAAAGGGATGTACATCTCATTAACAAAATAAATGAGGTAATAAAAATATATACAAATGAGTGGATGAGCACAGTGCTGAGGGGAGGGGAAGAGAGGGGGGAGGAGCAGAGGGACGGAGGGGAAAAGGGGGCTTAGCTGAGGGGAGGTGAAGCGGGAGGCAGAGAGGCAGCAGAGGGGGCAGAGGGATATGGCTATAAGATAAGGCTATAAGTGCTACGGGGGTGGTCCGAGGGACTCTTGAGAACCCAATCGCTTAGGTGAGTGGAAGTGCTGGAGTGAATGTAGTGGGGGAATAGGCTGGCGGGGATGAGAATTTCATCAGGGAAGGTCTTGTGGAGGAGATGTGATTTCAGAAGAGCTTTGGAGATGGGGATAACAGCGGTCTGAAGTGAAGCGAGAGAAATCTCCAGTCACTTGGTAGAGCGTGAGTGAAAGGCTGATGGTGAGAGGGACGAGAACGAGGTACATTGAGTAGGTCAGCTTGAGAAGGGAGGGTGGTGGGGGAGATTGGAAGTTTGGAAGCCGGGTAGTAGCTGGAGAGAAGTGAGGAGAAGTAGGGGGAGGAGAAGCAGTGTTGCTTAGTGGAAAGAGCCTGGAAATTTCCCTCATTTTCCAGATGAGGGAACTGAGGCCCAGAGAAGTAAAGTGACTTGCCCGAGGTCACACAGCACACAAGCGGCAGAGCCAGCATTAGAACCCAGGTCTTTCTGACTCCCAGGACCATGGAGCCATCCGCTAGGCCACGCCGCTTCTACGAATACCATTCATTCCCAGGGAGTAAGAGGTTCCTCGAGCTGTTAGTGGCTACTGACTTTGCGGTTAAGGGAGCTTTCCTTTCATTTTCCAGCCTTTCATCTCTATTTCTAATCTTCCCATCCTACTTTATATTATTGTAATGGTGCTGGCTTTTGCATGTCATCAGTCAATCCACAAAGCAGAGTAGTTGTCCCCTGGGGTTAGGGAGAGATCAGAATGAAAGACATGAGCAGTGACATTCTGGAGGACCCAGATGGTCCATCCAGTCCAGGAAGCAGCGTGGCCTAGGGGAAAGAGCACTGGCATGAGAGTCAGAGGATCTGGGTTCTAATTCCAGCTCCACCACGTCTGCTGTGTGACCTTGGGCAAGTCACTGCACTTCTATGGGCCTCATCTGTAAAATGGGGATTAAGACTGTGAGCCCCACATGGGACATGGACTGTGTTCAATCTGATTAGCTTGTTTCTACCCCAGCCCTTAGTATAATGTCTGACACATAATAAGTGCTTAACAAGTGCTAAACCCCCTCTAGACCCTGAACTCTTTGTGGGCAGGGATTGTCACTATTGCTATATTGTACTCTCCCAAGCACTTAGTACAGTGCTCTGGACACAGTAAGCGCTCAATACATACAATGAATGAAATACCATAAAAAAAATGGGATGCATGGAGGAATTGTGGGATGGCTACCCTCCACGATGGGAGCTGGAGCAAAATGGTCCAACTGGGAACTTTTTTCATTTCCATCATCTTCTTGCAGCCTTTGCTACCTCATCAGCCTCTCAGCTTCCAGGGTTCTGGGGGAAGGAGTGGGGGCGGGAGGCGGGGGGGACAAAGTGGACTCTATCCCTGTCCTTGTGGTTTTTCCTTTGTGAAACCGGCTGTTAGTAGAAGAGGCATTTATTAATAAGCTATAGAGGCCCACACATTAATAAAACATCTCAAAGTAAATGATCGGAGAACTGTGAATGGCAGAGAAAGGAAAACCGATTCAGAAGATTCACACTGTGTCCTACAGACCAAAATGAGAGGGAAGATTGCCTTTTAAAGGCTGTTGTCAAAAGGAAGGAAATAACAGCTGTGTCTATCAAGGCAGAAAATGATTTTACCTCTTCTAGACATTTCTCGATTGGGGGTTTGTTTTTAAATTATTTTCAAATAGCAGCTCTCTCTGGATTGTTGGGTTCAAGTCTAGAATTGCGGCTAACCTGATATTTACTCTCGGCGGCGAGAGCAAGACCTCAGCATGAATCGACACTGAGGCAGCCTCAGGCAGTTGTACATATATTCATCCATTTATGTCTCCAGTCTCTCCCATTGGGTTGCAAACTCTTCAAGGGCAGAGATCGCATCCCTCATTTCTTTTGAATGTGACTTAGTTGTGGGCCGAGGACCACAGAAGAAAAGCACATTTCCCCTTCCCTCAAGGAGTTTACACTCGAGTGGAAGTTCTATATCACCGCCACGGTGGTGGCGTCCTCTCCCGAAGGCAAATCTATCTGTCCGGTCTCTCTTTCCATCTGTTCAGCATACTCTTCTGAGGAATGTTTTTATTAGAACCAGATGGCCAGGAACCTAGACAGAATCAGCCAAGCTGCCCCCTCTGTCTAGATCACTCTCTTACATGGAGCAGGTTACCAGAGGCATAAAAAGACCACTTACATAGTAGAGCTTTGAAGGTCATGATTTTGCAGGGCACAATTTTGGTACAGCACAGTTGAGACTTCTGGGATAGTTCAGGTCCTCCTTTGATTAGCTTAGTACAGTGCTCTGGACACAGTAAGCGCTCAATAAATATGATCGAATGAATGAATGACAGTGTGATGTGCAAAGCCTTATTAGAAATCACATCTCCTCCATTAGGCTTTCCCTGCCTAAGCCCTCATTTCCTCTTCTCCCTCTCCCTTCTGCATCACCCTTGTTCTTGGAATTGCACCCTTTATTCACCCCACCCTCGGCCCCACAGCACTTACATCCATATCTACCATTTAAGTATTTATATTAATGTCTGTCTCCCCCTCTAGACTGTAAGCTGTCTCCCCCTCTAGATTGGAATGTATCTACCATTGCTGTTATATTATACTCTCCCAAGCGCTTAGGATAGTGCTCTGCACACAGTAAACACTCACTAAAGAGGGCTGACTGTGAAGCAGCATGAGAAGCAGCATGGCGTAATGGATAGAGCACAGGCCTGGGAGTCAGAAGATCATGGGTTCTAACCCCGGTTCTTCCACTTGTCTACTGTGTGTCTTGGGGCAAATCACTTCACTTCTCTGCGCCGACTGAGGTGGCGAGCCCTGTCTGGGACAGGGAGTGTGTCCAACCCAATTTGCTTGTATCCACCCCAGGGCTTACTACAGTGCCTGGCACATAGTAAGCACTTAAAAAATACTACAAGTATTATTATTATTATTATTAAATATTGCAGTGCCTGGCCCATAGTAAGCACTCAACAAATACCCTGAGTATTATTATTCTTAAATATGACCGATTGATTGATTGATTGATCTTTAATGTCTAAAAATAGTTTGACAACCTGGAAGTCCAGGAAGCTCTGAGTAAGCCGGATTTCCTTCTGGGACAATCAATCACTATGCTGTACCAGAGCAACAAATTATTAGATGCAGGAGAACACCGAAAACCGGAACCAGACTGCTGGCAGTGCGTAGAAAGTGCCTTTCCAATGAAATAAGAAGTCTCTGAATTAAATACAATTGAACAAACACATCCAGTGTAGGGTTAGAAGCAAAAGCAGGACAGTTCCAGCTGGCCTCATCTGTTTTGAATACCCTACCAGTATTCTACAGAAATCCCTGAATGGTATTTGGGCTTTACAGAAGTTCATTATTAGGGTAAATAACATTTCTTTTTTATAGTGTGGAACATTTTCCTTTGAACTGTGTTTATTCAAAAGTGGTAGTAAGTGTTCCACGATCCGGCACCTCCAGTTCTTTATTCATTCATCCATTCAATCATATTTATTAAGCACTTACTGTGTGCAGAGCACAGTACTAAGCACTTGGGAAAGTACAATACAATACAATAAACAGTGAGAGTCCCTGCCCACAACGAGCTCACAGTCTAGAGGGCGGGAGACAGTCATCTTTAGGTCTAAAACTGAACTGCCCATCTTTCTGATGAAATCCCCTCTTCCACCTAACTTCCCCAACACAGATAATAATAGTAATAATAATAATAATGGTATTTGTTAAGCGCCTACTATGTGCCAAACACTGTACTAAGTGCTGAGGTGGATATAAGCAAATCGAGTTGAACACAGTCCCTGTCCCACATGGGGTCCACAATCTTAATTCTCATTTTACAGATGAGGCACAGAGAAGTGAAGTAACTCGCCCAAGTTCACACAGTAGCTATGTGGCAGAGCTGGGATTAGAACCCACTTGACAATAGCAGGAGGAGGAGGAGCTGCGTGGCCTAGTGGGAAGAGCCCCGAACTGGGAATCAGAGGAGCTGGGTTCTAATCCTAGCTCCCTCTTCCACTTACCTGCTGGGTGACCTTGGGCAAATCACTTCACTTCTCTGTGCTTTCTTTTCCTCATCTTAAAATGGGGATTCGATACCTGTTCTCCCTCCTACTCAGACACTGAGCCTGCCTCAGTGTTTGGGACAGGGACTGCATCCGACCTGATGAACCTGTATCTACCCCAGGGCTTAGAATGGTGCTTGACACATAGTAAATGCTTAACAAATGCAATAATTATTAATTAGTGGTCGTGTAGTGGTATTTATCAAGCACTTACTATGTGCAGAGATCTATACTTAGCACTGGGAAAAAATATGCAGGCAAACATTAGACATGGTTCCTGACCCTCAAGGGAGGAGAACCTACTCCCTGTACTTTGATCTTGTCTGTCTCGCCATCAACCCCTCACCACATCTATTTCTGGGCTGGAACTCCCTCCTCCTCCATATCTGGCAGACGATCACTCTCCCCACCTTTAAAAACTTATTAAAATCGCAACTCCTCCAAGAGGCCTTCCTTGACTGAGTCCACATTTTCTCTATTAATCAATCAATGGTCTGTCATCTTAACAATGTTTTCAAGGCGTAGAGAGTTGTGGTCTGGCATATATGGACAGGGAGGGAGTTCCAGGCCCGGGGGGAGGATGCGGGAAAGAGGTCGGTGGCGAGATAGACGAGATCGGGGTATAGTGAGTGAGCTGGCGCTAGGGGAGCGGAGCGTGCGGGCTGGGCTGTTGTAGGAGATCAGTGAAGTGAGTTAGGATGGGGAGATGTGATTAAGTGCTTTAAAGTCGACAGTAAGGAGTTTCTGTTTGATCCGGCGGTGGATGGGCAACCACTGGAGGTTCTTGAGGAGTGAGGAGACGTGGAGTGAATTTTTTTTAGAAAAACGATCCAGATAACAGAATGAAGTATGGACTGAAGTGGATATGCTGGGAGATCTGCAAGGAGGCAGATGCAGCAGGCAAGGCGGGATAGGATAAGTACTTGTATCAGCATGGTAACAGTTTGGAAGGAGAGAAAAAGGCAGATTTTAGCAACGCTGTGAAGGTAGAACTGACAGGCTTTGTGACAGACCGAATATGTGGGTAGAGTGAGACAGATGAGTCGAGGATAATGGCCAGGTTATGGGCTTGTGAGATAGGGAGGATAGTGGTATTGTCTATAGTGTTGGGAAAGACAGGGGGAGGGCAGGGTTTGGGTGGGAAGATAAGGAATGCAGTTTGGGACATGTTTAGTTTGAGGTGTTGGCGGGACATCCAGGTAGAGATGGACACCCAAGAGGAGCTCATGGTCTACTGGGGGAGACGGTCATTAATATAAATAAATAAAATACAGATATGTACATAAGTGCTGTGGTGCTGAGGGTGAGGTAAAAATAATAATAATTGTGGCTTTTGTTAAGCACTTATTATGTGCCAAACCACATGAAGCAGCACGGCAGAGTGGATAGATTATGAGCCTGGGAGTCAGGAGGACCTGGGTTCTAATCCCGGCTCTGCCACTTGTCTGCTGTGTGACCTTAGGCAAGTCACTTAACTTTTCTGTGCCTCATCTGTAAAATGGGAACTAAGACTGTGAGCCCTACGTGGGACAGGAACTGTGTCCATCCTGATTACCTTGTATCTACCCGAGCGCTTAGTACAGTGCCTGTAGTAGAGTAAGCACTTAACAAGTACCACAATTAGTATCAATTATTAAGCACAGTACTAAGTACTGGAGAAGATGCGAAATAATCAGGTTCCACATGGGTCTTATATTCTTAATAGGAGGGAGAATAGGCATTGAATCCTCATTTTGCAGATGAGGGAACTGAGGCACAGAGAAGTGAAGTGACTATTCCAGGGTTGCACAGCAGGCAAATGGCAGAGCTGGGATTAGAACCCAGGTCCTCTAACTCCCAGGCTCAAGCTCTTTCTACTAGGTCATGCTGCTTCAGTGTAAATCCAAGAGCAAGTGTGACACTGAAGGGAGAGGGAGTAAAGGAAGTGAGGACTAAGTTGAGGAAGGCCTCTTGGAGGAGATGTGATTTTAGTGAGGCAGAGATGAATGGGCAAACTTAGGAGGTTTTTGAGGAGTGGAGAGACATGGGTTGAGTGGTTTTATAGAAATTTGATCCAGGCAGCGGAGCGAAACATGGACCGGAGTGGGGAGAGACAGGAGGAAGGGGGGTCAGCAAGGAGGAGGATGCAGTAATCGAGGCAAGAGGAGAAATGCTTGGATTAGCGTGGTGGCAGTTTGGATGGAAAGGAAAAGGTGGATTTTAGTGATGTTGTGAAGGTAGGGCCTCCGGGATTTGGTGATCCCGAATATGGCGGGTGATGCCGAATGTGGATGTTGAATCAATCGGTCGTATTTATTGAGCACTTACTGTGTGCAGAGCACTGTACTACAAAGCACTTTTTGAGTATGATTTCCCGAAGGGCTTTGAAGGTAGGGAGAGCTGTGATCTGACAGATATGAAGGGGGAAGAAGTTCTAACCAGAGGGAACCAATAAGAAAGAGGAAGGTAACAGGAGAGATGAGAACAAACTACAGTAAACTTGAGAGGAATGAAGAGTGTGAGCTGGGATGTGTGGGAGAAGAGAATGGTTAAGTAGGCAGCTACTGGAGTTTTTTGAGGAGTTGGGAAGATGTGTGCAGGAAAGACATTTTAGAAAAAGGACCTGGGAGATAGAGGGAAGTACTGACTGGAGAAGGGAGAGGATAGAGGCAGATTGATCAGCCAGGAGACTGATGCAGGAATCAAGCCTAGATATTACAAGTACCTGGACCAGGGTGGGGGCTTTATATAACGTGTCTTCCAAAATGTCAATCAAGAACCCATTACCAGCGTGCTTCAATTAACAGAAACGTTTACTGGGCTTTCATCATGTATATTTACTGATTTGAGATTTTATTACCTCACGGGGATGTTGTGAGAAAAAAAAATGAGATAATTGATGTGAAAGTGTTTTGGAAAAATAAAAGCACTAGACCAATTTAAGGTATTCTTCAAGGTACTTAGCAAAGTAACAATGATTGCCAAAAACATTTGTTCTGCCTTGCTCTTCATGCTATTCCTCTCATTTTGATTGAGCTAGTTATAGTCAAACTCACACTGAGGATAGATTGACTCAACTTAATTGATCTGGGTTTTTGTTTTTTTTAACCACAACAAATTTTTTGATCGTGCTAGTTGCTGCCTGAGAAAACTGGATTACCCACAGATACCCCCACAAACTTCAGTTTAGTCAATAGCTTCGCCCTTTTTCCTTGCCAAACTTTTTTCCAGAGAGCCTAAAGAGTAGAATAATTGAGGGGACTTGAGCGATTGACTGTATTTATTACTATTGTTATTTCTACTAAGAATAATTAATTATTGATAACAGCAATAATAATGATGATTTTGGATTTGTTAGGTGCTTACTATGTGCCAAGCCCTGGGGAAGATATAGTATAATCAGGCCAGTCACAATCCCTGTCCCACAAGGGGCTCACAAGGGTGGGGGAGAACAGGAATCTAATCTCCATTTTATAGATGAGGAAACTGAGGCACAGAAAAGTTAAGTGATTTGTCCAAGGTCATACAGCAGGCAAGCAGTGGAGTCAGGATTAGAACTCAGGTCTCCTGGCTCTCAGCCAAGCACTGTACTAAGTGCTGGGGCAGATACAAGATAATCAGATCGGATGCAATCCCTGTCCCATCTGGGACTCATAATACCTCATAGAAGCAGCGTGGCTTAGTGGAAAGACCACCAGCCTGGGAGTCAGAGGTCATGCGTTGATTCTTGATTCTATTTAGTTGCCATTGTTTTTACGAGATGTTCTTCCCCTTGACTCTATTTATTGCCATTGTTCTTGTCTGTCTCCCCCGATTAGACTGTAAGCCCGTCAAATGGCAGGGACTGTCTCTATCTGTTGCCGACTTGTTCATTCCAAGCGCTTAGTACAGTGCTCTGCACATAGTAAGCGCTCAATAAATACTATTGAATGAATTGAATGAATGAATGTGTTCTAATCTCTGCTCTACCACTTGTCAGCTTTATGACTTTGGGTAAGTCACTCAATTTCTCTGTGCCTCAGTTTCCTCATCTGCAAAATGGGATTAAGACTGTGAGTCCCACGTGGGACAACCTGATAACCTTGTATCTATCCCAGCACTTTGTGTTTGGCACATAGTAAGTGCTTAACAAATATCATCCTTATTATTATTATCATTATTATTATTATTACCTCCCCTCTCTCTGAGGAGAAATGTGTTTACAGAGAAATGTCCAAAAGATGGGGTATCAGGAGGGAGATGGGGGCGGAGGGAGGAAAAGGTCCTGGATAGTCTATAATCAATTAATCCATCCATCAGTGGCATTTCTTGCCTGTCAGCTCGTGTGGCAAGGAACATCTCTACCAACTCTGTTGTGAGGTACTTTTCCCAGCTCTCAATACAGTGCTCTGTAATAATAATAATGATGGTATTTGTTAAGCACTTACTTTGTGCCAAGCACTGTTCTAAGCCCTGGACATAGTAAGCACTCAATAAATTCCAATGATTGACCGAGTCCCATTTGGGACAGGGACTGTGTCCAACCTGATTAGCTTGTATCTACTCCAGAGCTTAGTACAGTGCTGGATACTTAGTAAGCGCTTAACAAATACCATTATTATTATCATTAGTATTCATTGAAATGAAATGAATTAGGTCTGGATTGGCACTGACTATTAAATTGCATCTATTATTCTGTCAAAAAAGTGCAATTGTTTAATCCAACATTTTAAATGACAAAAAAAAAATACTAGCGGATGAGTTTTTTAAGTAGAGAATGGATTTGTCATCCAAAAGGTAGGGATATCCACATCCACAAATAATTAGCCACGTGATGATTTCAGATGCCAAATTCAGATAACCCTGGATTGGCCAAATTCTGAAACAGTAATTAGATGACTTATAATCGAACTCTGTCAAGGAGAGGTACTGTCATCTCAAGCTGACAGACCAAGTTGATCTTCATGTCAATTGACTCATTGATTTTATATCTCTATAATAATTTCATAAAATAACAAGGAAGAATTTTCACGAATGGCCAAAGGGGGAAAAAATGCTAAATACTGGACAGGATTGATTTCCATTTGAAAGGTGGAGAAACATCAGTATGAGAACTCCCAATAAATACTTTGTATTTGAATTCTCTCCAGTGTGGTGGGCTTTGAATTCCCCAATTATTAAAAATCCTCAAAGATGCATTTTCAAAACAGTTCCCGGAAGACTTTGATGCCAATGGAAAATTTGCCGATTTTTGAGAGGGAGTCTGTCTTTTTCGAATTCCTCTAAAAACAGATTCTACAGGTTTGTAAAATCGACTGGGTAATTGAGCTCCAATGCCAGATTGACTTTATTCATTCAATTGTATTTATTGAACGCTTACATGTGCAGAGCACTGTACTAAGCACTTGGAATGTACAGTGGACTAGTGAATCTGCCAGTAACCCCAGGAGGTCCCCATCAGTGTGGCCTTTGTTAAGTGTTTACTTCCAGTCAAGCACTGTACTAACTCCTGGGGTAGATCCAAGATAATCAGATCCCACATGGGGCTCACGTCTGAGTAGGAGGAAGAACAGGGATTGAATCCCCATCTTGCAGATGAGGAAACTGAGGCTCAGAGGAGTCAGGTGACCTCTCTTCTGGGTTGCCTTTGCACTTAGATTTGCTCCCTTTATTTACCCCTCCCTCAGCCCCACAGCAATCCTGTCCATATTCATAATTCATTTATTCATATTAATGTCTTTCTCTCCCTCTAGACCATAGGCTCCTTGTGGGCAGAGAACGTGTCTCCTAACTCTGTTATATTGTACTCTCCCAGCACTGAGTACAGT
Organism: Ornithorhynchus anatinus; assembly: GCF_004115215.2. Lineage (NCBI taxonomy): Eukaryota > Metazoa > Chordata > Mammalia > Monotremata > Ornithorhynchidae > Ornithorhynchus > Ornithorhynchus anatinus. The sequence goes on from NC_041753.1 coordinate 67,461,599, forward strand.
GCTCTGCCCACAGTAAGTGCCCACAGTAATAAATATGACTGATTGACTTGCCCAAGGTCACACAGCAGCCGTGTACTCTCCCAAGTGCTTAGTACAGTGCTCTGAGCACAGTGAACACTCAATGAATACCATTGATTTTTATTGGATTTATTAAGTGTCACACTAGGTGCCAAGCACTGAGCTTAGCAGTGAGGCAGATCCAAGACAATCAGATCAGGACCAGTCCCCGCCTCACCTGGAGCTCATGATCCGAGAGGTAGGGCAGGCGGGGGCCTAATCCCCATTTGACAGATGGTGAAACTGAGGCCCATAGAAGCAAGGCCATCACAACAGACAGTGGCACGACTGGAATGAGAACCTGGGATTTCTTGACTCGGAGCATGGAGGAGGGCAGAAGGGGGAGGGATCCGGGGCTGGAGTGAGAAGAAGGGATTGGGAGAGATGCCCTGGGGGAAGATCTGGGGACAGTTGGATGTGACTGAGGTGACTGTTGGGACCCTCAATGGGGCTGGCGAAATTCAACCCACCAGAAAAGCAGCTTGGCCCAGTGGATGGATCACGGGCCTGGGTGTTGGAAGGACCTGGGTTCTAATCCCGGCACTGCCACTGGTCTGCTATGCGACCCTGGGCAAGTCACTTCACTTCTCTAGGCCTTGGTTACTTCCTCTAGAAAATGGGGATTGAGGCTGTGAACCCCATGTGGGACAGGGACTGTGTCCAACCCAATTTGCTTGTATTCACCCCAGCACTGAGTAAGCACTTAACGTATTCCACAATTACCATTAATGTCTGAACACCAACCACCATTCATCAAACCTCATCCCCAGCTGAACGAAACAGTCTCTCCCGACCACGGTATCAACCGTCAGCAGGCAAGGATAATATCTAAGGAGGGGAAACACCTTATCTATTGGAAGTCAGCAGGTGGGGTCGGAAGGGCCAAGAGAGATCCGAGAGAGAATTGGTTAAACCATTTTGCTCTCTGAAAGAGATGTTGGAAGCAAAATGTCTCATGTGCATAATCGCCCAGACTTGGCAATCATCTGGGGAGGGGATACTGACACCCAGAAGATTGCTGTGAGGAGCAAGATATCTTAATAGACATGAGAGACTGACTAAGAACGTGGCTCCGGGGCAGACAGAGAAGATCTTATAGAAGCGATCGCTGGAGAGCTCAACTCAATTCATTGGCAAAGGTATGTGTAAAGGGTTGAACGGAACCATCCTTGCTTAAGCATATCTCCAACATGCCTTGGAACAGCTGTTTGGTTTAGGTACACATTAAGGTTGAAATGCCCCAAGAGATACAATTTTCCCAGCCGGCCTTTTCCATGGGGCTGGGCGGAGGGAAGAGGGTTTCTTGGGGAATTTTGCAGGAGAGGGCGGTGTAGTCTTTCACCCGGTTTTACACTTCCGGCTCCGCCGCTTATTCCCGTAGGCCTTGGAAACAATGTGGTCTCGTGGAAAGAGTCAGAGGACCTGAGTTCTAGTTCTGGCTCTACCATTTGTCTGCTGTGTGATCATGGGCAAGTCACTTCACTTCTCTGGGCCTCAGTTCCCTCATCTGAAAAAGGGGGATTGAGACTGTGAGCTCCACATGGGACATGGACTGTAACCAATCCAATTTGCTTGTGTACACCCCAGTGCTTAGTACAGCCCCTGACACATGTAAGTGCTGAAGAAATACCACAATTATTATTATTATTTTTACTATTAGTAATAGTATTAGTAGTAGTATTCTGGACAATCCTTGTTCTCCAGTTACTTTCTTAGACAGGCTGGGAGCTGATCCTCCTCCTCTACCATGAGCCAGCGCATCACAGATGCCAGGAAACAGTGAACCCCATGTGGGAAAGGGCCTGTGTCCAACCTGATTTTCTTGTCTCTACTCCAGTGCTTAGTACAGTGCTTGGCACATAGTAAGTCTTAACAGATCCCATATATTATCATTATTATTATGTGGGATGGAGGATAGAACCGGGACAGGACAGGACATGAGACTGAGAGTCAGAAGGCTCAGGTTCTAGTCCCAGCCCTGCTACATATGATATGTACGGAAGTGCCAGAGGGTTGTAAATACTTGAGTCCCAGGAGGGAACTGGAGGAGTTAAAGGAGGAGGAATAATAATAATAATAATGTTGGTATTTGTTAAGCGCTTACTATGTGCAGAGCACTATTCTAAGCGCTGGGGTAGATAGAGGGTAATCAGGTCGTCCCACGTGAGGCTCACAGTTAATCCCCATTTTACAGATGAGGTAACTGAGGCACAGAGAAGTTAAGTGACTCACCCACAGTCACACAGCTGACAAGTGGCAGAGCCGGGAGTCGAACCCATGACCTCTGACTTCAAAGCTCAGGCTCTTTCCACTGAGCCACACTGCTTCCCAGGAATAAGGATCTTCAGCCTTCCTTGGCCCTGTCTAAGCTCTGACTGCAGCCTTCTGCTCTAAAAAACGGTCTCATTCTCAGCTGCAGACCCCAGAAGACAAGCATCAGAAAGAACACACAAGTTTAAGTATTTTGAGAAGCAGGGTGACCTAGTTGGTGGAGCACAGGCCTGGGAGGCTGAAGGAGCTGGGTTCTAATCCTGACTCTGCCACTTGCCTTTTGGGTAACCTTGGGCAAGTCACTTCACTTCTCTGGGCCTCAGTTACCTCATTTGGAAAATGGGGATGAAGTCTGAGACCTCATGTGGGACAGGGACCGTATCCAAGCCGGTTAGCTTGTATCTAACCCAGATCTTAATACATTGCCTGACATGTAGTAAGTTCTTATCAAATACCACACACACACCACACAAAAAGTCGCAGTTGTGGGCTATAAGGTGGAGAGGTGAGAGATTAATCAGGGAAGACCTCCTGGAGAAGATGTGATTTCAGAAGGGCTTTGAAGATGGGAAGAGCCGTGATTTTGGAGCAGCAGCCTCCGGGAGCCAGAGCGAAACTTGAGCTCCTTAAACGAAAGCCAACGACAGCGATCTTTTTGTCGGCATATTTGTCCATGCTGTGCACTTGTCCCTGTAAACTGACTGAGTGTAGATCTATATGGACAGAAAGGCACTGAATGAAGAGGTGAAAATGATACCGAACGCCAGAGGCAGAAGAATATTTCACTGAAAATGCATGTGGTGGTAATGTGCTGATAGGTGCTGACACCAAGGTAGGAACTGTGTTCAGAACTCCATATGTTCAAGTAGGGTCTGATTGATTGGGGCAATTAAGTAGCGCAGATCAAGAGAACATGTTGATAATGAACTCAGCAAGACAGACCAGCACCATCCATTGCCCTGCCAAAGGAAAATGAACTGAATCCCTCGGCACCTGGGATGTGGCACAAATCACGGACAGCAGTGTTCTCGAGTCTGTTATGGTTATGATTAGACAGAGGTAAACTGATCCAGCCGGGAGAGGTCTTTGATTTCAGATAAGCAGAGAACCGCTCTTGCTAATTAAGCAGTCCCCTTTGATGGCAGCTGAGGGAGGGCTTGTAATTAAACCGTCTCCCAGCTCGGTTTCAGGGGCGGTATCCAGTACAGGGCCAGGTTTCTGTAGTTGGATTAAGGCGCTCATGGTAGTGGTGTCTTCCTTCAGTAGCGGACATGAAAGTTAGGCCCGGCTTCAGGTAATGTCTCGGGCCTTGTGGGATGCCTTAGGATCTTAGTTTCTAGTTGAGAGGATAAAGGTCTGAGCACTGGGACCATCTCCACCCTGCTGTCTGACACCACGGAAGACAAACCCTGCCCCTCACAGGAGCCTAGGTGGGGCAGAATCTCCCACACAACCTCTGGAATGCTGGGAAGCTTGTGGTAGTTTGGCACCGCCTGGAGCCATGAGGAGCCATGAGGAGCCACATTGCTCAGAATTTAGAAGTGATTCAGTACTCATCAATGCTTTCTTTTCTATCCCCTAAAGGGATAGGGAACTGCCATCTCCTGAGAAGTCTTAGGTTGAGGTGGAAGGGGGAAGGATAAGATTTCTGAAGAATGTTATAGGCAGCATTGGGGAGTAACTGTGCCTAGAAGCAGTGTGATTTAGTGGAAAGAGCCTGGCCCGGAGTCAGAGGACCTGGGTTCTACTCCTGGCTCCGCCACCTCCTTGCTATGTGACCTTGGACAAGCCACTTAACGTCTCTGGACCTCAGTCTCCTCATCTGTCAATGAGTACTAAATACCTATTCTCCATTTCCTTTAGACCACGAGTCCCCTGTAGGACAAAGACCCTATCCATTGTGATTGTATTATACCTATCCCAATGCTTGGCACATAGTAAGTGCTTAACAAATACCACAATTATTATTCTTACCATTCTTTGGGGTGATGGGGTAAGATGGCTTTCTCACAACCTCCTCGTCTTAATCTATCTTTTCCAACCCAGATGCTTGCTTTTCTGTTTTGAATTCACGATGCTTCTTGACCCTACTGTGTATTTGCCATCTTCCATGGGCCCACAAGCCTGAGAACCTGATTCTGGACCATTCCTACAGCAGGGAAATCTTGGTTGCAATCCCTGCTTTCCCACTGAATTTCCAGGTTTAGGATCATGGCTGTGATAATAAAAGGAGAGTGTATAGCTGTCGTCGAAGAGGAATGTTCGGCAAGGCAATTTTGTCCTCAGGGACGTGATGAAGAACTTTGAGGGAATCAAGTGAAGGATTCAGTACGGCTTGGCATCAGCATTGTAATAATGAAACTCATTAAGCGCTTACTTTATGCCAAACACTGTACTAAGTGCTGGGGTGGTTACAAGCAAATTGGGTTGGACACACTTCTTGTCCCACATGGGGCTGAGAGTCTCAATTCTCATTTTACAGATGAGGTTACTGAGGCCCAGAGAAGTGAAGTGACTTGCCCAAGGTCACACAGCAGACATTTGGCGGAGCCAGGGTTAGAACCCATGACCTAGCACTTCCCACCTTAAGCTTCTCTCCTTAAATCAGAATGAACTGTTTTAGGTCTGAAATGGAGTTGGTGAATTATATAAGCAATGTGGCTTAGTGGGAAGAGCACGGGCTTGGTAGTCAGAGGTCTTGGGTTCTAATCCTGGCTCTGCCACTTGTTGCCTGACCCGGAGTCAGGGATCAGGAATGTGAGCCCCAAGTGGGACTACCTGATTATTTTGTATTTACCCCAGCGCTTAGAATAGTGCTTGGCACATAATAAGCACTTAACAAATATCATAATTATTATTATATACAGGATGGAGGAAATTAGGAAGGAAAGAGGGCTCCAAAGTCATAAGGCTTCAGAGAGGACTTTTTTAAACCAGGGATCGAGATCCAGTCTCTCACCTAGCTACAACTTAGGTGGTCATGAACTAGATACGTCCAAAGTTCAAACTTGGCCAATGTAATTTTGGTTACCTTGCCTTTTTGGTAGCTGTTTGGAGAAAGCAAACTGTGCTTACTGTGTGCAGAGCACTGTATTAAGTACTTGGAAAGTACAATTCGGCAACAGATAGAGACAATCACTACCCAACAATGGACTCACAGTGTAGAAGGTGTGGGGGGCGGGAGTGATATGATAATTATAGTATTAAGCACTTGCACTGGGGCAAGAGAATCAGATTGAACGTGACTCCTGTCCCACATGGGGCTCACATTCTAAGAAGGAGGGGGGCCAGGTATCCTTTCCCCATTTTTTTGGATCTATCAATCAGTGGTATTTATTGAGTACTTATCGTGTGCAGAGCACTGTACTAAGCACTTGGGAGAGTACAATCCAACAGAGTTGTTAGACACGTTCTCTTTCCTCAATAATAATGATAATAATAATGATGGTATTAAGCGCTTACTATGTGCCGAGCACTGTTCTAACTGCTGGGGTAGATACAAGGTAAATCAGGTTGTCCCACATGGGGCTCACAGTCTTAATTCCCATTTGCAGATGAGGTCACTGAGGCACAGAAAATGAAGTGACTTGCCCAAGGTCACACAGCAGACAAGTGGCGGAGGTGGGAATAAAACTCACGACCAGTGACTCCCAAGCCCGGGCTCTTTCCACTAAGCCATGTGTACTGAGCAGTCACATGTACTGAGCAGGAGAAGGAGAAGCAGCGTGGACTAATGGTTAAAGCACGGGCCTGGGAATCAGAGGTCCTGGGTTCTTCTCCCTCCTTTGCCACTTATCTTCTGTGTGACCTTGGGCAAGTCATTTCACTTCTCTGGGCCTCAATTACCTCCTCTGTAAAACTGGGATTAAGACTGTGAGCCCCATGGACAGTTTCCAATCTGATTAGCTTGTGTTAACTCCAGCAATTAGTACAGTGCCTCACATAGTAAGTACTTAACAAATATCAAAAAAAAAAAAGGACGCTTATGGTCCACACGGTCTAGAGAGGTGAGGTGAGATCACCCAGCAGACTGTCGATTCTATTTATTGCTATTGTTCTTGTCTATCTGTCTCTCCCAATTAGACTGTAAACCCATCAAAGGGCAGGGACTGTCTCTATCTGTTACCGATTTGTACATTCCAAGCACTTAGTACAGTGCTCTGCACATAGTAAGCGCTCAATAAATACTAATGAATGAATGTTGGCAGGACTTAGACTTGAACTCTAACCCCTCAGGCTTGTGTCTCCAGCATATCAGAAGGCACTGATGGTCTCAGTCAAAGAGGTCCCTCTTCAGAAGTTATTTGAAATCCTTCCATTCATTCATTCATTCATTCATTCATTCATTCATTCATTCATTCATTCGATCAATCGTATTTACCGAGCACTTATTGTGTGTTTTTCACAATAAGTCTAGAGGGGAAGACAGACATTAATATACATAAATAAATACATAAATTATCAATATATACCTAGGTGCTGTGGGTCAGGAGGAAGGATGAATGAAGGGAGCAAGTCAGGGCAATGCAGAAGGGATTGGGAGAAATGGAGAAGAGGGGTTAGTGAGGGAAGGCTTCTTTCTGACCTAAGTGCTCAGAGCTGAATGGCTTCCCTCAGTGTAATCAAGTTGTTTTTTTAAAAGACCAGGCACTGTACTAAGCACAAGGGTAGATACAAGATAATCAGGTTGGATACAGTCCATGTCCCACAGGGGGCTCATGGTCTCCATCCCTTTTTATAGATGCGGTAACTGAGGCATGGAGAAGTGGAGTGACTTGCCCCAAGGTCACCCAAAAGACAAATGGTGGAGTCACTTTTAGAACTAGACCGTGAGCCCGTTGTGGACAGGGATTGTCTCTATTTGTTGCTGAATTGTATCCAAATGCTTAGTACAGTGCTCTGCACACAGTAAGCACTCAATAAATACTATTGAATGAATGAATGAATGAACCCAGGTCCTATGACTCCACTAGGCCACTGTGCTTCTCATAAGCATCACTAGGCTGACTTGGCACTGAGCTCTACTTACCTTCTGTAAGATTAGCGCTGTCTTTTGTTACACAGTCAGGAACTGTAGCTGCTTGTGGTAACGCTGTACACTTCTGGTCTCGAACTCACTGGGGTATCTTTCTGTCTCTCTTCTTCAAGAAACGGGTTCAAAGTTGGTTGTTGTTTCCTTCAAATATGTGACAGAACAGAGCCCTTTCTTGGAAGTGTTATTTAATAATGGTATTTACGGCACATACGTATATATCTGTAATTTATTTATTTATATTAATTTCTGTCTCCTCCTCTAGACTGTGAGCTTATTGTGGGCAGGGAAGGTGCCTGTTTGTTGTTATACTGTGCTCTCCCAGGTGATTGGCTTTGCAGACAGTAAGCGCTCAATAAATACGATTGAATGAATACTAAGCACCTGTTATAAAGTTAATCAGGTCGGACACAGTTCCTGTCCCACATGCGGCTCACGGTCTAAGGAGGAATGTAGACTGTAAGCTCATTGTGGGCAGGGACTGTGTCTGCTTTATGGTTATATTGTACTCTCCCAGGTGCTTAGTACAGTGATGATGATGATGATGGTATTTGTTAAGCGCTTACTATGTGCCAAGCTCTGTTCTAAGCGCTGGGGTAGATACAAGGTAATCAGGTTGTCCCACGTGGGGCTCCCAGTCTTAATCCCCATTTTCCAGATGAGGTAACTGAGGCACAGAGAAGTTAAGTGACTTTCCCAAAGTCACACAGCATACAAGTGGCAGAGCTGGAATTAGAACCCATGACCTCTGACTCCCAAACCCGTGCTGTTTCCACTAAGCCATGCTGCTTCTCTGAGTGCTCTGCACATATTAAGCACTCAATAACTACGATCGACTGACTGAATGAACAGGTGTTGAATCTCCATTTGACAGATAAGCACTTGCCCAGGGTCATGCAGCAAGCAAGTGGCAGTTAAGGGAATAGAACCCAGGTCCTCTGACTCCCAGGCCGGGGTCTCTCCTCTTGGCCCCATTGTTACATTTTTGGAAATACCTGGCCCCTCTTCCTTTCCACCTTTTGGCTCACAACATAAGTGGCCAAAGGACTTTTGTCCCCCACCCCCTCCAACACCTAAAGTTCATGGGTATCAAACTAAGTACTTTTACAATTTTCTGTTGTGAAAGATCTCGGGGGTTGCGTAAGCATAAAGCATGGTGATTTCTTTCCGTTATTCTAGAGTTATTTGACATCTTCTAAAGAGTCTTGCTGATCACCGGCATTTTCTACCTCTGCCACATTGGCACATTTAGTTACAAATGGGTGCAGTGGGCTCAAATCTTAAGATTAGCTTTGAATTTATATTGCATGGGGTAGTAGTTATGGTTTTTATTGAGCTCTTGCTTTATGCTGAGCACTGTACTATGTGTTGGGTTGAATACAAAATTGAAGCTAGAAGCAGCACTGCCTAGTGGAAAGAGGATGAGATGGAGAGTTGGGAGAATCAGGTACTAGCCCCAGCTCTGCAACTCACCGGCTGTGTGACCTTGGGTAGGTCACTTAACCTCTCTGGACCTCAGTTTCCTCTATTCTCCCTCCGTCTTAGGTTGCGAGCCCTGTGGGATGGAGATTCTCGGATCCTAGTGCCTTCTATCTACCCTAGACGTCAGCATACTGTAAGCACTTCATAAATATAATTATTACTGAGCAAAGTTTAGACATGGTCCCTTGTTTCACCTGGACCTCTCAATAAGGTAGGGCAAGACAGGCCTTTAGAAAAGAGAAAGAAATTATAGATAAGGGGCAGATAATAGGCACACTTAAAGCACGAGAAACCATACCAAAGGGAGTAGAAATTGTGTGGGACTACATATGTTCTTCAGTAATATGTATTGAACACTTAGTGTGTCACCAACACGGTGTGCAAATGGAGACTCGACAATCGTATCAATTTATTTAGCTGAACCGGATTACAAAAAAAAATTATAAGCCATGAGAGAGATGTTCTTTTGAAGACCGAGCCACAATACCCAAATATTTAGGGTCAAATTTTCCAAAATGGCCCCTAAGATGGGCCAGGAAAATGTTCCCATGCTAGAATAAACAGGCCACGGTGCATGCAAGCTCTGCACCTGTCTGCACAGTCATTCTGTCTGCACATGGAAATGCCAATGTGTGACACCAAGGGTGGATTTTATAGGTGTGGGGTTTTCTTTCAAAACAATTTGGCTCTTCCTTCAAGATTCACTTTCTTTCTATATACTTTCTGAGTACAAAGACTTTTGTCTTGCAATTTCACAGCTGTGGAGAGAAAGAGAGAGAGAGAGAAAGTTCCCACAGGGGTGTGAGAAGTGAGCAAGAGAAGCAACATGGCCTACTGGCAAGAGCATGGATTTGGGAGTCAGAGGTTCTGGGTTCTAATTCAGGGTCCACCACTTGTCTGCTATGTAACCTTGAGCAAGTCACTTAACTTCTCTGTGCCTTAATTACCTCATCTGTAAAATGGAGATTGAGACTGTGAGCCCCATGTGGGACAGGGACTGTGTCCAACCTGATTACCTTGTATCTACCCCAGCGCTTAGAACAGTGGTGGCACATAGTAAGTGCTTAAGAAATACCATTATTATTATTAATAAAGTATCCATTCTGGCAGATGGTGCAACTGGGCAAGTTCCTCAGTCTCTCTTCATCTGTATCTTCATTGATTTTTTGCAAGGAAGGAAACATCTGATATATCTTGACTTCTCACTAGGGCCCCTTCAGGTCAAGAAACCACTGGTACTTTTGCACTGAGCACAGGGCAGCCTGGGAGAAGAGGAAGGGGCCAGAGTTGTGGGAGGAGTCCAGTTTTCTCCTTAAACATCCTGAAATTCATCAAGAGGATTTATGGAGCATTTACTATGTGCAGAGGTTCAAAGCAATCAATTGGCTTGCCCCATCCTACAACACCTCACTGATCTCCTACTCCAGGCCAGCCCACACACTCTGCTCTTCTAGTGCCAGTTTACTCACTGTGCCCCAATCTCATCTATCTCACCGCCGACCCCTTTCCCACATCCTCCCCCAGCCTGGAACTCCCTCCGGCTCCATAGACGCCAGACCACCACTCTTTCCACCTTCAAAGCATTACGAAGGACACTTCTCCTCCAAGAGGTCTTCGCCAATTAAGCCCTCTTTCCTCCCCCCAGCTCACTTTCCCTTCTGCGTCATCTCTTCACTTGGATCCATGACCCATGGACATTTAACATTCACTCCAACCCCACAGCACTTATGTACATATCTTTAAATTACATATTATAAATTATTTATTCATATCAATGTCTCTCTCCCCCTATAGACTGTAAGCGCTTATGGGCAGGGAACATGTCTGCTAATTCTGTTGTAGTGTACTCTCCCAAGAGCTTAGTACAGTGCTCTGCACATAGTAAGTGCTCAGTAAATACTATTGAATGAATGAATCGATACCATTGATTTCTAAGTGCTCAAGAGAGTACGATACAGTTAGTAGACACGATCCCTGCCCTCAAGAAGTTTTTAATTTACAGGGGGTGATAGGCACAGAAATGGATTCAAGGTAGGGGAAGCTAAAGATTGTGAGCCACCCAAGAGACAGGGACCCTGTCTAATTCTCACTTGTGTATTGTCTCCCAGTGCTTAGTACAGTGCTCTGCACACAGTAAGTGCTTAGTAAATACTATCACTACTACTAAAGATAAGTTCATAAATTATGTGGGGACAGGGGGTGGGGATGAGTACCCTGATGGTTGGGGGGTGAGGATGCAGATGCAGAGATGATGCGGAAAGGAGGGAATTAGGGTGGGGAGATGGGAGGTTAATCTGGGGAAGGAGGGTGGGGAAGGAGGGAGAGGGACAGTGGAATTGGGAAGTCATCTTGGATTGGTCAAACTGAGCTGGCTAACTTCCAGATCTCCCATGAGGAATCAGTAAATCAGTTGTATTTATTGAGCATTTACTTTGTGCAGAGCACTCTACAGAGCACTTGGGAAAGTCCAGTATGGCAGAGTTGGGAGACACATTCCCTGCCCACATTGAGTTTATAGTTAGCACTTAGTATGGTGCCTCAGCGCTTAGTACAGTGCTTGGCACACAGTAAATGCCTAACAAATGCCATAATTATTATTATTAGTGGAAAATGGAATATGTTAAGCACATACTGTGTGCCAAGCATTGTTCTGAGTGCTGGGTTAGATACAAGTTAATCAGCTCAAAGATTGTTCCTGTCCCACATGGAGCTCAGAGTTTAAGTAGGAGAGAGAACAGGTATCGTAACCCCCATTTGCAGTTGAGGAAACTGAGGCAAAGAGAAGCTAAAAGATTTGCCCAAGGTCACTCAGCAGTCAAGTGGCGGAGCTGGGATTAGAACCCAGGTCTTCTGGCTCCCGGGCCTGTGATCTTTCCACTAGACCACCCTCCCTCCCTATTCATATCCTCTAGATATGATGCAGAAGGGGCACGAGTGGTTTGGAGGAAGGATAAAAGAAAGGGGTTGGAGGACATCTGAATTTCATGAAGGCATGACTAATCGTTTCACACTTGACCACCTAAGAAAAACTTAAGCCAGAAAAAAACAATTGTCCGATTCAGGAAATGCATGACTGCAAAGAGAGTTATAAGACAAAATCAAAAGCTTAGAGAAGACTTCTAATTCCAGCTTCCTGAACTTTGGAAACTCTAACGATTGACCTCCAGAGGAAACCACAAACTATCCCAGGAACTTAATTCACTGAAGAGCCCTAATGCACAGAAAGTCTTTCTTCTATAGAACTACGTATAGATCTATAATTATATATTACAAATTATTTATATTAATGGCTGTCTCCCCCTCTAGACTGCAAGGTCATTGTGGACAGGGAATGTGTTTACCAACTTTGTTATTCCTGTGCTCTCCCAAATGCTTAGTATGGTGCTCTGCATACAGTAAGTGCTCAGTAAATACAATTGATTTATTTGATTCATAATACAGTGCCTGGTACATAGTAAGCACTTAACAAGCACCATTAAAATATGCATATGTAGATGCATATGCATATGTATCTATATAGAGAGAGATATACATATATATGGTCCAGCCCAGTGGCCAGGCCTTAGTTGACATGATATGTAATAATAATAATAATGATGGTATTTGTTAAGTGCTTACTATGTTCCAGACACTGTACTAAGTGCTGGGGTGGATACAAGCAAATCAAGTTGGACACAGTTCCTGTCCCACATGGGGCTCACACTCTCAATCCCCATTTTATAGATGAGGTAACTGAGGCCCTCCCCTCTCAAGGTCACATCTGGGGCGTTTCCAGTACTCTACTGGTCTCGGCTACAGGAGGGAGAGTCAAGCAGAGGCCTGTCCATGCCATTCCTAGCTTGGGCAGTGGCTAGCGAGTGGAAGGCAATCTGCTAAAAGTCAAAAGTCACCCATGCTGGGGCAGCAGCGGCATGGGAGAGAGTCAAGGGCAGAGACTTGAGTTTACTGCGCAGAAGGCGGCGATCATAAACCACGTCCGTATTTTTACCAAGAAAACTCTCTGGATCCACTACCAGAACGATTGTAGATGGACAGCGGGACCTTCAGGGAGACATGTGTCCGTGGTGTCGCTATGGGTTGGAAATGACTCAGTGGCATAAGACAAGACAAGAACTGAAGCTCAGAAAAGTGAAGTGGCTTGTCCAAGGTCACACAGCAGACAAGGGGCAGAGCTGGGATTAAAACCCATGACCTTCTGACTCCCAGGCCCATGCTCTATCCATTAGGCCACACTGCTTCCTCAGAGCCCAGTGGAGGGAAGGTGAGACTGTGGATCCAGAAGATGCTCCTTCCTCTTGCTCCATCCTCTGTGGTGGGGGGTAGGGATAGAGTAAGGGCTGTGTGGAGCATTCTCTCCGTTCCTATAAGAACCATGGAAAGACTGGGATAAAATGGAGGACATAGCATGGAGGGAGGGCATAAAACTGGTGTGCAAAACCAGGGCTTCTTCTCTGGTGAGACAAGAGCAGGATGGAGATCCAGGTTTTTCCAGGATGTTGTTTAACATCCTCTTCTCTCAAATACTGATTGCTTTGCCTTGCTTTTCTTTGCTATCACTGCAATGTATCTTTACTGGTTCAATATAAGTTTCTCTTAAATTCAGTAGTGGATAGAGCACGGGCCTGGGAGTCAGAAAGTCATGGGTTCTAATCTCTGCTCCACCACTTGTCTGCTGTGTGACCTTGGGCAGGTCACTTTACTTCTCTGAGCCTCAGTTACTTCATCTGTAAAATGGGGATTAAGACTGTGAACCCCAGGTGGGACAGGGATTTTGTCCAACCTTATTTGCCTGCATCCATCCCAGCGCTTATTACAGTGCTTGACACGTAGTAAATGCTTAACAAATACCCAGTTATCATTATCATCTCCTGAGTGGCCCATTGAGAGTTCCTCTAAACTAGAATAGGACATTCTGTCCAAACAGCCAGGGAGACATGTACTGACCTGCAGACCCAAACCCTCACCCCTTGAGGGAGGGATTAGGGTATTTTCAGAGTGGGAGATGGGGGGATAAAAGGAGGCAGAGGACTTTCAGCATGAGTTTGAGTGGGGGAGACTTCAGCACTGTAACATTCTTCAGGAATCTTGTCCTTTCCCCTTCCCACTCAACCTGAAACTCCTCAGTCACCGACCCTTCTGAAGGGGCTCCCAAAACTGTTCCCTCCCTCCTCTCTCTCCTAAACCAACTGGACTTTCTTGATCCCGTTCTGAAAATGTGATCCCGTTGAACCTATTAGAATAATCCCAATATTTTATTTTCCTGGGAGACAACAAAGGAGAGAGAGCGAGCCCTAGAACTGATTTAAAAAATGAGACGACCGGGAACGCCAATTGAGGCTTACATATGCATGAGTTTTAAATAAAACAACAACACAAAAAAATCAATATCCTGTCACTATCTGTTAAATACAGTTCAGAAGCTAAGATAGCTTGAGGGTAATGAACAGTTATCACTAATAAATATGCAGGATTTCTATCGGCTTCTGGGTTCTCTGTGGAATAGTGGGACAGACTAGCATTCTGGGAGCCCAACAATATCAAATGAAGTTGGGTTTTATGCAAGGTTTGTTTTAAGGATTTGGAAGGTAGGCTGAAGTGAGACCTGTTGAAGAGAGATTGAGTTTTCCTCTTTGTATGGAGGGTTATCTTGGACAAAAATCCCTACAGCTTTTCCCAGGCTTCTTGTATATAGTAATAAGTGTGGTATTTGTTAAGTGCTTACTGGGTATATTCATTCATTCATTCATTCATTCATTCATTCATTCAATCGTATTTATTGAGTGCTTACTGTGTGCAGAGCACTGCACTAAGCGCTTGAGAAAGTACAACACTACAAAAAACAGTGATATTCCCTGCCCACAATGAGCTTACAGCCTAGAGGTGGGGAGACAGACATCAATACAAATAAATAAAATTACAGATATGGACATAAGTGCTGTGGGGCTGGGATGGGGGAAGAGAAAATGGAGTACGTCAGGGTGATACAGAAGGGAGTGGGAGATGAGGAAAAGTGGAGCTTAGCCTGGGAAGGCCTCTTGGAGGAGATGGGCCTTCAATAAGGCTCTGAAGGGGGAGAGAGTAATTGTTGGATTTGAAAAGGCAGGGCATTCCACCCCAGAGTCAGGATGTGGGCTAGGAGTCAGCAGCGAGACACAGTGAGAAGGTTAGCACTAGAAGAGTGAAGTGTGCGGGCTGGGTTGTTGAAGGAGAGAAGCGAGGTGATGTATGAGGGGGTGTATCTACCCCAGCACTTAGAAAAGTGTTTTTCACATAGTAAGCCCTTAACAAATATCATGAAAAAAGAGAAGACCCCCCCGCTCCTCCACTGACTGGGACATTCGTCTATGAGAGCGTGTGTAGCTGAAAAAGCCAACGTGAGATCGACAGTCCTAGACACATTGGACACGCAAAAAGACTGTCCCTTTTTGTGTTGCATTTAATGTTTATCACGCCTGGAACTGTTTTATCTCTTTTTTTTTCCAAATGGCATTTGTTAAGCGCTTACTGTGTGCCAAGCACTGTACTAAGCACCGGGCTAATAATAATAGTAATGATAATTGTGGTATTTGCCAGGCACTGTTCTAAATGCTGAGGTAGATACTAGCTAATTGGGTTGGACACAGTCCCTGTCCCACATGGGGCTCATGGTCTTAATCCTATTTTATAGATGAGGAAACTGAGGCCTAGAGAAGTGAAGTGACCTATCTAAAGTCACACAGCAGACGAATGGCAAAGCTGGTATTAGAACCCATGACCTTCCAACTCCCAGGCCCGTGCTTTATCCATTATGCCAGGCTACTTGCCTTCTTGTCTCTCTTTCCATGGGAAGCTCTTGATCCAAGGTAACCAGTCCCCTTGTCGGTGGCAGGCTACCAGCCTTTAACCGTGTCTTTAACTGACATTGACTTGCGCTTTTCAGCAGGGCGGCGGCCGTGTCTAGGCTCTGTTTAACCATGTCCTTAACTGAGGTAAAGCCATAGCAGTTCTGTTTACTGTAGTGTATCTACCTAGGGGAAACTAGGTAGGAAGAGTTTTGAAGTTAGGGTTGTCTTTCAAAAGTACCCCGTCCTCAGTTCTCCTGCATACTTTTATTAGAGTCCTGTTGTATTTGGCTGAAATATTCTTTCCCAGACATCTACGTCCTGGCATTCCAAGAAAAGCCACTTAACTTGGACTAACAAGCCTCATCCTATACACTTGAGTTTTTTTAAAGATGATTTGGAAATAATTATTAAACTATTAATTATATATTATAGACAATTACAATAATGGTGGTATTTAATTTCCTCCTATGCGCTTCTCATTTGTACCGGCTGCTTATACTATCTGGAAAAAGTGAACTGCAACCAATAAATTGTATTTGAAGGCCTATTTTTTTTTTAATGATATTTGTTAAGCACTTACTATGTGCCAGGCACTGTTCTAAGGTCTGGGGTAGATACAAGGTAATTAGGTTGTCCCATGTGGGGCTCATTTTACTAATCCCCATTTTACAGATGCGGTGACTGAGGCATAGAGAAGTTAAGTGACTTGCCCAAATTCACACAGCTGATAAGTGGCGGAGCAGGGATTAGAACCCATGACCTCTGACTCCCAAGCCCGGGCTCTTCCCACTAAGCCACGCTGCTAGATACAGAGCAGTCAGGTTGAGACAAAATCCACGTCCCAACGTAGCGCTCACGGTCTTAATCCCCATTTCGCAGATGAAGTAACCGAGGCACCGAGAAGTTAAGTGACTTGCCTAAGGTCACATAATAGACAAGCAGCAGAGCCGGGATTAGAACCCAGATCTTTCCAACTCCTGGATCCGTGCTGTAACCACTTGGCCGTGCTGCTTCTACAGCATGCAGAGCATTGTACTAAGATTTTGGGAGAGCACAGTAGTTAGAAGGCTGAATCCATTCTCTCAAAGATCTTGTCATTTAGTGGGAGAAAGTCCCAAAACAAGTTAGAGATGAGTGGAGGAGTGCCTGGAAAGATGGGTGTATGGATGAGTAAGTGCTTAAAAAGTAGATTATGTAAGTCGATGTGTACAGAAGTGCTGTTTTTCCACAGACTTCCATTTATAAGCATTCTCCATATAGATCAGGAAGCACAGATGGGTTTTGAATGATTGTATTGTGTGCTTCCATGGAGCAAGACAATTGAAAACACTGGAGAATGGCTTCCAATTGACCTAAATCCATTTCCCCATGACTCTTTGTTATCATCTCTGTCGGTGATGTCTACAGGAATTTTATGCTATGTAAGCAAAAGTCGTACCCTGGTATAGAGAAGAAAACTCAAATGGAAAAGAGAGATTTTCTCTACTTGGAGTTAATTAATCTTAATAACTTCTTTATGAGCATTCTGTGCATGTCTTTGCCTTGGTCTGCTGGCTCTCCCCAAGAACCAACATGCACAGTAAATTCACCAGTTATAAAAACTGGGAGACTGACTTTTTTTTTTTCCCTCCCTCTCTCGAATGTTAAATGCACGTATTGGAGTGAATCTAACTCCTACTCCTATCTGTTCAGAAATGCCTTCGGGCAGATTGCCAGCTGAGAGTTACTTTTGCTATTGTACATTCTCACTTGCTAACTAATGTTGCCAACACTGAAATCCCAGCGATGTGACTTTGTGGTGATTTAAAGACAACCCCAAATAGGGGAATAAATAGCATTCCACAAGGATGAATAAAGAACTACCATCTCAGTGAATAAAGAAGAATAAATCAAGGCTGCTACAACAGTGATGCCAAGCCCAGTTAATTAATTTGAAAACCCAAAATTAGGCTAATTTGAGTGAACAGAATAAATGAGCTAAAGAGCCAGTGAGCACATCCCAAAATCAATACCAAATGGTAGTAGATATATAAAACTGGTACAATGACCAGTTACCACTGCAGTCTCTCTCACTGAGGGGACAGATTCAGTTTCCAAAGTCTTTATAATGAAAAATAGATAAGTATTTTTGTCCTGCATAGCTTAACAAACCAGCCTTCCACTGCATCTCTTAGGTTTGTTCTGTGACTTAAAGACACTAGTTATAAAAGAGCATGACCTGGTGGGAACATGGAACTGAGACTCAAGAAACCTGGATTCTAATCCCAGTCCCACCACTGGCATGCTGTGTGACCTTGGTCAAGTCCCTTCACTTCTCTGGGCCTCAGTTTCCTCAGTTTTTGTGGTAAAATGGCCACAAAATATCTGTTCTCCCTCCCTCTGAGAATGAGCCTTGTGTGAGGCAGGGATTGTATGGGCTAATTGTATCTTCTCCAGTGCTCAGGACAGTGCTTGACACAGTATTTAATACCACTATTATTATAATAAAAGGTGTGTCCATCTTTAGAAACATCTGTCCCATTGAACTTTTTTTCAGAGGTCTAAAGCAGTGGCTTGGAATGTCTCCTAGTGTATCGGATCCACCTTCACACCACCACTAAAATCTGCCCTTTCCTTTCCATCTAAACTGCTACCACATGAACACAGTCACTCATCCTCTCCCTCCTTGATTACTGCATCAGCCTCCTTGCTGACCTCCCTGCCTCCTATCTCTCCCCACTCCAGTCCACACTTCTCTCTGCTGCCCGGATCATTTTCCTACAAAAACGTTCAGGACATGTCACCTCGCTCTTCAAAAAAACTCCAGTGGTCGCCCAACCACCTCTGAATCAAACCAGAACTTCTCCCATTGGCTTTAGAGCAGTCCATCACCTTGCCCCCTCCTACCTCACTTCAATACTCTCCTTTCCCAACCCAGCCCGCACACTCGGCTCCTCTAGTGCTAACTTTCTCACTGTGCCTCCATCTTGTCTATCTCACCTCCGCCCCCGGCCCACGTCCTGCCTCTGACCTGGAACACCCTCCCTCCTCTAATCCGCCAGTCATTTGGACCCTTGGGTCCATGACCCTACTTGGGGAGAGAGAGTTTAAGGAACATAATTATTTGCTGGTTTTACTAGTTCTTTCTTTTTTTAATGGTATTTGTTAAGCACTTACTATGGGCCAGGCACTGTACTAAGCACTGGAGTAGATAGAAGCTAATCAGGTTGATCACAGTTCATGTCCCACATAGGCCTCAAGTTTTCAACCCCCATTTTACAGATGAAGTAACTGAGGCACAGAGAAGTAAAGTGACTTGCCCAAAGTCACACAGCAGGCAAATGGCAGATCTGGATTAGAACCCGTGACCTGATCCCAGTCTGGGATGTGTGGTCAATTTTCTTTTTGGAGATTTTTTTTTTACACATTCCCTCCCACCCCCCATTCTGGTACCTCAAGTTATTTAGTCAAATTTGAGAGACTGGCCTAGTCTCATTAGTGGGTATCCCTTTATCTTCCCCTGACCAACTGGTTGCTCTGAAGCAGACGATGGCTTCTTTTTATGTCGAGTTCCTGCTTGTTCCATCATGCAATGATTCCAAGGATTGTTAAATTGGATTTCTGACTTGTGCCTCATTATGTACCACCCCACGAGAAACACAGATCCAAACTGAAAAAAAAATCTTTAAGTCCCATTTGTAATCCCTAATGCGAAAACATTCTCTAAATGATGCGATGAGGTCACAGAATTGCTCAAATCCAGAGAGTGCAGGTGCTGCATCTCTCAATAATACCCACGAGTCAGCCGGAGAGGAGCTTGTGGTCCAAGTCCAAGATTGTAACCACGAAAGAAAAAATGAAAGAAGTCATGAAAGCTAAATGTGACCTAGTCTGGATGATGTTTTTGATTCCCTCAGACATTCAGGGAGACCCATTGAGGAGGAAATGTCTGGTCCTGGCATGAACATAGATAAGGCTGAGTGAAGGGCTTCATACCAAGCTTTCCTCTCCCTCTTTCCCTCTCTGCCTTTTTCTAGGTGGATCCCAACACTGTTGGCCCCAGCGAAGGGTAGGGGAGGGTGGAATCTGCCGGTAGGAAAATTGCTGACACTTCCTTCTTCGAGTAGCTCAACCTTAACCCTCTCAAAATTAGCATCTTGTTTTCTTGAATAATAATGTTGGTATTTGTTCAGTGCTTACTATGTGCAGAGCACTGTTCTAAGCGCTGGGGGAGATACAGGGTAATCAGGTTGTCCCACGTGAGGCTCACAGTCTTCATTCCCATTTGACAGATGAGGTAACTGAGGCACAGAGAAGTTAAGTGACTTGCCCACAGTCACATAGCTGACAAGTGGCAGAGTCGGAATTCAAACCCATGACCGTCGACTCCCAAGCCCGTGCTCTTTCCACTGAGCCACGCTGCTTCTCTGGAGTAGGGGAGGAGCTGCCCTAGGATTGGAAAATTGGCCAATGGCTCCCCTTCACCTCTGCCCTTCCTCATTGTCCCCCCAAAATCCCGCATCTCCCCTTTTGTGAGAAGGGAACATTGAATCACCTCAGGGGGCCAGACCTTCCTCCCCCAGCAGAATGAAAAAATGGATCAATCAATGGAACGTATTGAGCACTATGTGCAGAGCACTGAACTAAGCTCTTGGGCCGCTGTAACAGATTAGGCGGACAAGCTCCCACAGTGAGTTTACAGTCTAGAGGGGGAGACAGACATTAATATGAATAAAGTCTTTTATGATATTTAATTTAAAGATCTGTACATAAATGTTGTGGGATTAAGGGTGGGGCAAAGATTGAAGTTCACAGATCCAAGTGTTGCAGAAGGGAGAGAAAGCTGGAGAAAAGAGGGCTTAATCAGGGAAGGCCTCTTGGAGGAGATGTGACCTTAATAAGGCTTTGAAGGTGGGAAGGGTGTGATCTGGTTTATATGGAGGGGGAAGGCGTTCCGGGCTAGGGGCAGAAAGTGGGAAAGGGTCAGCGGCGAGATAGATGAGATCGGGGCCCAATGAGTGAAGCAGAGGAGTGCAGTGTGCGGGCTGGGCTGGAGTAGGAGATCAGTGAGGTGAGGTAGGATGGGGTGAGCTGATTGCTTTAAAGCCAACGGTAAGGAGTTTCTGTTTGACGCTGAGGTGGATGGGCAGCCTTTGGAGGTTCTAGAGGAGTGGGGAGACATGGACTCAATTTTTTTTAGAAAAATGATCCGGGCAGCAGAGTGAAGTACGTTCTGGAGTGGGGAGAGACTGGAGGCAGGGAGGTCAACGAGGAGGCAGAAGCAATAGTCAAGGTGGGAGAGGATAAGTGCATGGATCGGCGTGGTAGCAGTTTGGATGGGGAGGAAAGGGCAGATTTTAGCAATGTTGCAAAAGTAGAACCGACAGGATTTGGCGACGGATTGAATGCGTGGGTTTAACGAGAGAGATGAGTCGAGGACCATGGCAAGATCGTGGGCTCGTGAGATAGGGAGGAGAGTGGTACTGTCTACAGTGAGGGGGAGGACAGGGTTTGGGTGGGAAGATAAGAAGGGAGAGGGAATGCTGGCATTCCTGATGAGAGGCTCCTGAGAGGATCTTCAACCAGGGCTGTAGGGTAGGATTATGTGTTCTAAGCTTCTTTTTATTTATTTTCTGGCAGACGCCCATCCAGACACTCTCTAAGCCAAGTTTTGCTGAGTTTATGAGATTTGGCGAGATTGCATGCCTGTTGTACCAGTGGTTGCTGTCACAGAGAAGGAAGAAGGCCAAGTCAAAGTGCTCTCAGATGGTCTTCCAACCAAGAGCCAGGCTGGAACGTCTTATCCTGTAAAATCTCATTCATTTGGCCCTCACCTGCCCTAAATCCATGTTAATTCTGGCCCCTACAACCTCCCCCTTCCCTCTCTTCCTGCTAAAGGAAGACTCATTCATTCATTCAATCGCATTTATTGAGCGCTTACTGCGTGCAGAGCACTGTACTAAGTGCTAGGGAGAGTAAAGTAACAATGATAAACAGACACATTCCCTGCTGAGAAGAGTCTGACCCACACTGTCCTAGCCTCAGTTTAGCCGTATTAGTCAGAAGAAACTGTGTGGCCTAGTGGAAAATGCCCAGGCCTGGGAGTCAGAGGACCTGAGTTCTAATTCCGGATCCACCACTTACCTGATGTGTGACCTTAGGCAAGTCGCTTCTCTTCTCTGAGCCACAGTTCCCTCATCTGCAAAATGGGGGTTCAATACCTCTTCTCTCTCCTGTGAGCTCCATGTGGTACCTGATGATCTTGTATCTACCTCAGTGCTTAGAACAGTGTTCTAATTAATCAATCTATCAGTGGTATTGAGTGCTCACTATGTATACTAAGCGCTTGGGAGAGTACAGTATGACAGAATCAGTGGGCACATCGCTGCTCATAATGTCTAGAGGGGGAGGAGGGTACTTGGCAATCAACCAGTGGCATTTATCGAGCACTTTCTACGTGCAGAGCACTGTACTAAGTGCTTGGGAGAGTACAGTGCCGCAGAGTGTAAGTTCGTTGTGGGCAGGGAATGTGTTTGTTTATTGTTGTTTTTGTACTCTCCCAAGCACTTAGTCCAGACTCTGCATACAGTAAGAGCTCAATAAATGTAATTGAATGAAATGAATCAATTAGCAGATGTTCCCTGCCTATAACAAGCTAAGACTAAGCTAAGACTAAGAGGAAGACATGTAGTAAGCACTTAATAAATACAACAATTATTAAAATGTGCAGAAACAGCCAGAGAAGAGCATCATTGCCTGAATTTCAAGCTGGCTGAAACAGATTTAGAGACAGTCCATGTGACAGACCGATCTGCACAGGAGGACGTGAAGCCTGAAGATCCTGGTTCTGTGAGAGGATCAGAAAGGTGACCTGGTGGGGTTATGCAGCTTTATGGGGTGTTGAACTATTCTCCCCCATTCTCCTCCCCCTTTCACAGTTTAAATTGGAGAATCAGATCTGGACACATTACCTCCTGAACCCTAATTCCAGAGCTTGATATACTGAGTGCTCCTTGCCTAAGGATAATTCTTTCCCAAATCTGGCTTGATGCTTGAGGAGAAGGCTGGTAATCACTTTGCCCTGGAAACCCGCATACAGAATATGGGGGGTGGCTAGCCAATAGTGAAGACCAGGAAGTCGCAGGATGGGGGTTGAACTCAACAATAATGACAATATTAATAATAGCAACAATAATAATAGTGACATTTGTTAAATATTTACTATGCACCAAGCACCATACTAAGCACTGGGGTAGATAGAAGATAAGCAGGTAGGACACAATCCCTGTCCCTCATTGGACTCAAGGTCTTAGAGGAAAACAGGTATCCCCTATTTTCTGGATGAGAAAACTGAGGCTCAGAGAAGTTAAGCAACTTGCCCAAGGTCACACAGTAGGTAAGTGGCAGAGTCAGAACCAGAACCCAAGTCCTCTGACTCCCAGGCTGGTGTAGCCACTTTTCCCGATGGGAAGCCTTCCTGAGTTTGATAGCAATGACTGGTGGCAGTTAGCCATGATATCCACAGCAAGCCTGGTGGATGAAGTGAATCTGTGGTTGGTTGAAATAGAGCAAGATAAGAGCTGCAATATGTGGAAGTAGCCGCCTCAAAACCAGCCCCAAGAGGGCCCTTGGACAGGCTATTGGCCATTCCTGCTTTAAGGAGACCATGTACTCTCCTTTAGCCATCATAATGTGAGACCAGAATAGCTGGATGGACAAAATTGCGGATAATCTCCAAACCATAATTCTAACAAATAGTTTCAAACTTCTCTCCGAACAAAGAAGCAGCGTGGGTGATGCTAATTCCTCCTTTTTCTTCATCCCCACCCCCACCCCTTGCTTCCGTGCCACCCAGTCAAATGGCTAGAGTTAAGCTGAAGAGAAAATGGGGGCTCCATCATGGATCATTCATAAAATGGAGAGCCAAAAGTAGCCTGTTCAGCAGGATCCACTAATCAATTTTATTTATTGAGTGCTTACTGTGTGCGAAGCACTGTACTAAGTGCTTGGAAGAGTACCTTATAACAGAGTTGATAGAAACGGGTTTACAGTCTAGAGGGGAAATTAGCCATAAATGTAAATAAATTAATCATAATTAATTAATATAAATGAATTAAATTACAATCACACTCTCAGATTCCACAATCGCATGGGAGTGGGGGCACTTCCAGAGAATGGGTAATGAGACCCTCATGTACTCTCTTCTTTGGGACTACTGTAATAATTATGATTATGGAATTTGTTAAGCATTTACTACATGCTTAGCACTGTGCTAAGGAAGTAGTGCTAGGTGTGCTAGGATGTAATGGATAAAGCACGAGCCTGAGAGTCAGAAGGTCATGGGTTCTAATCCCGGCTCTACCACCTGTCTGCTGTGTGACCTTGGGCAAGTCACTTCAGTACTCTGGGCCTCAGTTCCCTCATCAGTAAAATGGGGATGAAGACTGCGAGCCCCATGTGTGATATGGACTGTGTCCAACATGATTAGCTTTTCTCTACTCCAGTGCTTAGTACAGTGCCTGGCATATAGTAAGTGCTTAAAAAATACCAAATTTACTCTCATCCCAGCACCTCTAGACTGTAAGCTCGCTGTGGGCAGGGGAAGTTCATTCATTCATTCAATAGTATTTATTGAGCGCTTACTATGTGCAGAGCACTGTACTAAGCGCTTGGAATGAACAAGTCGGCAACAGATAGAGACGGTCCCTGCCGTTTGACGGGCTCACGGTCTAATCGGGGGAGACGGACGGACGAGAACGATGGCGATAAATAGAGTCGAGGGGAAGAACATCTCGTAAAAACAATGGCGACTAAATAGAATCGAGGCGATGTACATTTCATTAACAAAATAAATGGGGTAATGAAAATATATACAGTCGAGCGGACGAGTACAGTGTTGAGGGGATGGGAAGGGAGAGGGGGAGGAACAGAGGGAGATGGGGGGAAAAGAGGGTTAAGCTGCGGAGAGGTGAAGGGGGGGTGGTAGAGGGAGTAGAGGGAGAAGAGGAGCTCAGTCTGGGAAGGCCTCTCGGAGGAGGTGAGTTTTAAGTAGGGTTTTGAAGAGGGGAAGGGAATCAGTTTGGCGGAGGTGAGGAGGGAGGGCGTTCCGGGACCGCGGGAGGACGCGGCCCGGGGGTCGACGGCGGGACGGGCGAGACCGAGGGACGGCGAGGAGGTGGGCGGCGGAGGAGCGGAGCGTGCGGGGTGGGCGGTAGAAAGAGAGAAGGGAGGAGAGGTAGGAAGGGGCAAGGTGACGTAGAGCCTCGAAACCTAGAGTGAGGAGTTTTTGTTTGGAGCGGAGGTTGATAGGCAACCACTGGAGTTGTTTAAGAAGGGGAGCGACATGCCCAGATCGTCTCTGCGGGAAGATGAGCCGGGCAGCGGAGTGAAGAATAGACCGGAGCGGGGTGAGAGAGGAGGAAGGGAGGTCAGAGAGAAGGCTGACACAGTAGTCTAGCCGGGATATAACGAGAGCCCGTAGCAGTAAGGTAGCCGTCTGGGTGGAGAGGAAAGGGCGGATCTTGGCGATATTGTAAAGGTGAAACCAGCAGGTCTCGGTAACGGATAGGATGCGTGGGGTGAACGAGAGAGACGAGTCAAGGATGACACCGAGATTGCGGGCCCGAGAGACGGGAAGGATGGTCGTGCCATCCACGGTGATAGGGAAGTCTGGGAGAGGACCGGGTTCATTCAGTAGTATTTATTGAACACTTACTATGTGCAGAGCACTGTACTAAGCACTTGGAATGTACAATTTGGCAAAAGATAGAGACAATCCCTGCCCATTGATGGGCTTACGGTCTAATCGGGGGAGACAGACAAAAACAGTAGCAGTAAATAGAATCAAGGGGATGTACATCTCATTAACAAAATAAATAGGGTAATAAAATATATACAAATGAGCAGATGAAGTGCCAGTTCTATTGTTATATTGGACTCTCCCGAGCGCTTAGTACAATGTTCTGCACACAGTAAGTGCTCAATAAGTACAATGGAACTTCCGGAGAGAAATACAGGTCATTCCCCCTCTTCTCCTGCTCCATGACTCCCCCTCTCACTCCCACCCCCTTGGCACAGTAGAAGCAGCATGGCCTAGTGGATAGAGCACGGGCCTGGGAGTCGGAAGGACCTGGGTTCTAATCCCGGCTCCGGCCCTTGTCTGCTGTGTGACCTTAGGCAAGTCACTTCACTTCTCCAGGCCTCAGTTCCCTAGTCTGGAAAATGGGGATTAAGTCTGTGAGCCCCGGGTGGGACAGGGATTGTGTCCAACCCAATTTGCTTGTATCCCCCCTAGCGCTTACTAAGTGCCTCACACTTAGTAAGCGCTTCAAAAATACCATAATTATTACAATGATTATTATTAGATTAGTCCACTTCAGGGACACGGCCTGATACCCCAATACCATTTGTGAGAGAATCGCGACCTCACTGGAAGATGGCTGTTGCGGATTGTGAGCCCGTTATTGGGCAGGGATTGTCTCTATCTGTTGCCAAATTGTACATTCCAAGCTCTTAGTACAGTGCTCTGCACATAGTAAGTGCTCAATAAGTACTATTGAATGAATGAATGAATCAGCCGACTCTGAGTTACGGTAAAACCGATAGCTTAGAAGCAAGACTCTGGTGTCGTACGTAGCCATTCAACCTGCCACATTACCAATCGCCTGAACCATATATCCTCAGGGAATGAAAGAATCCCAAAGGGGTTTATTTTATAACCGTTACCCGTGATTTCTATTGACACAACTGCATGATGAATTCATTGTTGTCACCTCCCTTAAGTTTATCAACCTGCTCTCTCCCCATAGTGCTGTAATTACATCTCGCTCTGACAAGGGTGCATTAGGTATGGATGGGATATGGGGAACCCTTTCAGCTTTCATTAATTCGATAGCAATCCAAAGGCTGCAGATTCAGCAAGGTTGCCTGTGCCGGCTTAATTGGAATTGCAGAACAAGAACATCGATTCGCCTCCACTCAGGTAAAGATTAAAGGAACCGCAATGGTAGATATTATATTTGAAGGTCACTCCGCTGGGGTTAGCCTCGGGGAGAATGAGAGAAAAGGTTCCAAATGAAATATCATTTTTACCAGGAGACTGGATGTGTGGGATCGGTATCGGGTCTCTTGTCTTTCTGGGGGCTGCCTAGTGCCGTTCATTTTGCAATGGCAGACTCTTCTGCTTCTGTGATTGGAGAAGCATCGTTGGCTTAGTGGATAGAACAGGGGCCTGGGAGTCAGAAGGACCTGGGTTCTAATGCTGCTTCCACCACATGTCTGCTGTGTGACCTTGGGCAAGTCACTTCACTTCTCTGGGCCTCAGTTACCCCTCATCTGGAAATTGGGGGATTAAGACTGAGCCCCACGTGGGACAGGGACTGTGTCCAACCTGATTAACTTCCATCTACCCCAACGCTTTAGACTGGTGCTTGGTACATAGTACGTGCCTAACAAGTACCATAATTATTAATTATTATAATTATGTGACCCTGATTCTGACATGCAGACCCTGGGACTGTTGAAACCTGGCTGCAAGAGTAAAAAGAGATTCTTCCACTTCCTCCTCACCCTCCTCTTCTTCCTCCTGCTCCTACTCGGACATGAGTTCCATCAATGGCATTTATTGATTGTTTACTATGTGCAGAGCCCTCTACTAAGTGATTAAGAGAGTAGAGTACAATACAGTTGACAGACACGATCCCTGCCCTCGAGGAGCTTCCAGTCCAATGAGGAGAGTTGGAAAAACTCACAGATATCTCATTCCACAGTCATCTTGCCTCAACCCCTGAGGGCTTTGATCGAGATCTCAGGCTGGGAGCTGTGTAAGCTGTTGCTCCACAGTTCATCTGTGTGTCTCTCTCCCTCTGCTGTGTCTGGGCAGTTTTGGAGGTGGCAGACACTTCAGTGTACCGCCTAACACACGCAGGTGCTTGGTCAAATTTTTTAAAAATTCTCGTTTGATCGACCAAAGCCAAATTTGAGTCCCAGATATTGCTAAGTCTTGTTCTTGGCACTTATTTACAGTTGAAAAGCAGCATCAGCTTATGTGCTTTCTCAAACGTCGATGAAATTTGCAGTCATCTGTAACTTATTTTAGTGTCTGTCTCCCTCATGTCTACTAACTCTTGTGCTCCTCCAAGTGCTTACCCTGGTGCTGCTCTGCATGCAGCTGACTGACAGCTTGTTGAGGGCAGAGATCGCACCTACTAACACTATAGTACTCTCCCTAGTGCTCAGTACAACACTCTGTGCACAGTAGAGTGTCAGCTCTTTGAAGGCAGGGATCTTGTCTACTGACTCTATTGTACTCTCCCAAGAATTCAGGACAGTGCTCTGCACAAACTAATCAATCATATTTATTGAGCACTTCCTGTGTACAGAGCACTGTCCTAAGTGCTTGGGAGAGTACAATATGACAGACTTGGTAGACAGGGAAAAACAGACTGTGAACTTGTTGAGGCCAGCAATCATATCTACTAACTCCATTTTACTCTGCCCAGTGCTCTGCAAACAGTAGATTATAATAATAATGGTATTTGTTAAGAGCTTACTATGTGCCAAGCACTGTTCTAATATAAGCTCTTTGAAGTCAGGAATAATCTCTGCTAATTTTATTTTACTATCTCCAGGGCTCAGTTCAGTGCTCTGCACACAGTTATGTGCTCAATAAATACTGGTCACAGCTCCCCTGAATGTGATATCAGTCACAGTCAATTGATTGCCGGGTTTTCAAGGAGAGGAAGTGATAGTATAATAATGATAATGATGCCATTGGTTAAGCACTTACTATGTGCCAAGCACTGTTCTAAGCGCTGGGGAAGATACAAGGTAATCGGGTTGTCCCATGTGGGATTCACAAATCTTAATCCCCATTTTACAGTTGAGGTAACTGAGGCACAGAGAAGTTAAGTAACTTGCCTAAAGTCACAGAGCCGATAAGTGGCGGAGCGGGGAGTCACCTCTGACTCCCAAGCCCGAGCTCTTTCCACTGAGCCATGCTGCTTCTCGATGGTGCTGTGGTGCTTATTTAGTTCTGGCTCTTCTCAAAATCTTACCCCCTCAATCAATACTCAGCACACCAATTCATACAAACCCATCATCCATCTCTAGCACTTCTGTGTTTATGCATACCCATTCCCAGCCCTCTTGTGTAAATATTTAATCTTATTATACCTTCATGCACTTATTTGGATTCATCTCGCTGGCAATATTTTCTTCTACTGCCTTCAAAGGACTTCCACTCTAATGGGGAGGGAAGGGGGAAGATAGTAAGTTCCTTGGGGGCAGGGGTGGTGTCTACCAACTCTATCGTATTGAACTTTCCTGAACACACATACTCTCCACGTAGTAACACACTCTCTCACACAGTACTCTCCACATAGTAAGTACTCAATAAGCACCATCGATTGATTTACTGGTTCTCTGTTTTTACTTTCCCAGGAACTATGGTCAATCAATCAATCAGTGGTATTTATTGAGCACTTCCTGCATGCAGTGCACCATATTAAGTGCTTGGGAGAGTTGGTAGACTCGTTCCTTGCCTACCAGGATCTTACTGCCTAGAGGGGGAGACAGATATGAATATAAATGAACAAACTACAGATATGCACATAAGTGGTGCGGGGCTGAGGGAGGGGTGAGGTCTGTAAGAGGATCAGCATGGCCAGAGTGAGAGCAGAAGCCAAACTCTTCCCTTCTATTGACAACTCCTCTCAGCGATGCTGAGCTGAAGAATTTGTTATTGCACCCATCTTAGCCCAGCCTAAATGAAAGCACGGAGCTCACACTGCTATCGGGCTATTTCCAAAGACAAATGGCAATTAGGTTGAGCCCATTTTAGTCATTTCTGCCCCTCCCCCAAACCCCCAGTGTAACATGACATTCCTGGTAATAGAGCCTTTGAGGTCTGGCTTGTGTCTGCTGCTTTTTCCTTGGCGGTGCCTTTAAATAACCGAGTTCTTATTACAATCCTCAGATTTAAAATTAAGTTCTGATCAAGTCTTCGCAGAGGCCCTGATCATCCCCAGCCAAATCAATTGTTTCCCCAGGTGCCCTATTTGTGGTAGTGTTATAGTTCCTAATATCCAGCTCAAATATGTGTTTTCATTTCATCTTTTTCCCCTCCCTTTCACATGTGTTGCTGCATGTCATGCAGTTTCCACAACAAGAAAGCAACGTCATGTCACCGCGTGAAGTAGAAAGTGGAGGTTGTTTTAATTAAACATTACTTTTGCCCCGATGACAATGGATTTGAGTAACCCTGGGAGTTGTAGATCAACCACTTTGGAAATTTCCCACCAAGCCTTCTCTTTTCTCCCCATCATCTAATCTCAATTGGTCTGGGCAGCAAAGACGGGAAAGACTGGAGGGAAATCTTGGAGGCCTTGTATATGAGAACGTGGCAAGTTCAGCCAATCAATCAATCAGTCAGATTGATTGAGTGCTCATTGTGTACAGAGCATCGTACTAAGTGCTTGGGAGAGTACAATATTGACAGAATTGGTAGGCACATTTCCTGTCCACAGTGAGCTTACAGTTTAGAGGGGGAGACAGGCACTAATATAAATAAATTACAGCTATGTACATCAGTGCCATGGGGCTGAGGGGCAGGTGAATAAAGGGTACGAATCCAAGTGCAAGGGTGACACAAAAGGGGAAGGGAGAAGAGGAAATGAGGGCTTGGTCTGGGAGGGCCTCATGGAGGAGATGTGATTTTAGTTAGGCTTTGAAGATGGGGATAGTGATTGTCGGTTACAAAGAGGGAGGGCAATCTAGGCCAGAGGCAGGACATGGGCAAGAGGTCGACGGCGAGATAGACGAGATAGAGGTACAGTGTGTAGGTTGGCATTAGAAGAGTGCAGTGTGCAGGCTGGGCTGTAGTAGGAGAACAGCGAGGTAAGGTGGGAGAGGGCAAGGTGTTGGAGTGCTTTTAAAGATGATGGAAAGGAGCTTCTGTTTGAGATGGAAGTTGTCAGGCAACCACTGAAAGTTCTTGAGGAGTGGGGAAACATGGCCTGAATGTTTTTGTAGAAAAATGATCTGGGCAGCAGAGTGAAATATGGACTGGAGTGGGAAGAGACAGGAGGCAGGGAGGTCAGCCAGGAGACTGATACACTAATCAAGGTGGGATAGGATAAGTGTTTGGATTAACATGGTAGTTGTTGGGATGGAGAGGAAAGGGTGGATTTTAGCAATGTTCTGAAGGTTGAACTGACAGGATTTAGTGGCAGATTGAATATGTGTGTTGAATGAAAGAGTTGAGTCGAGCATAAAACCAAAGTTACAGTCTTGTGGGACAGGGAGGGAGGTGGTGCTATCTACAGTGATGGGAAAGTCGGGGGAGAACAGGGTTTGGGGGGCAAGATAAAGAGTTCTATTTTGGACATGTTAAGTTTGAGGTGATAGCAGGACAACTGAGTAGTAGAGATGTCTTGAAGGCAGGAGGAAATACAAGACTGCAGAGAGGGAGAGAGATCAGGGCTGGAGATGGAAATTTGGGAATCATCTGCGTAGAGATGGTAGTTGAAGCCGTGGGAGTGAATGAGTTCTCCAATGGAGTGGGTGTAGATGGAGAATAGAAGGAGACCCAGAAATGAACCTTGAGGAACACCCACAGTGAGGGGGTGAGAGGCAGAGGCGGAGCCCGTGAAGGAGACAGAGAATTGCCAGGCAGAGATAAGAGGAGAACCAAGAGAGGACAGTATCAGCGAAGCCAAGCTTGGATAATGTTTCTAGGAGAAGGGGGTGGTCCACAGTGTCAAAGGCAGCTGAGAGGTCGAGGAGGATTAGGACGGAGTAGAGGCTGTTGGATTTGGCAAGAAGGAGGTCATTTGTGACGTCCGGAAGAAAGCAACTGAACCCTAATGGGAGAAAGAGGCTCGTTCTAGGGGACTGTGTCTCAAGTTTTCTAGAAAAGCACTAGAGTGTTGCACTAAATAGGTTGAGACACAAGAAGTTTAGGAAATCTATGCCCAACATCACAAAATTCCATTAGGGGTAATTAACAGCTACTCTACACCTCCATTGATTTCAAGTTGAACCAAAAATGAGTTTAACTAGCCATTAGCGTGATTAATACTAGTCAGCCAGGTGCTCCCTGAGACCTGGATATATTTGCCAAAATGATCCAGGCCAACTGTTTACCCTGAGGCAAAGGACTCAGGGGGATTTCTTAATTTCAATGTGTGGCTTTTCTTGGGAATCACTCCTACAGACACGATCAGGGTGAGCTACCTGATAGTGAGTCGTATTATTTCACATCTCCTCTGTAATGCTTCTTTCTGTCTCGGCGCTTAATGGACTTTAGGAACCCCAGGCTAGAACTGGGGTCTCAAGGGAATGAAATGGATGGCACCTCTGCAGGGGTGGCATCATTCCCTTCCCCCAAGGGGGCCGAGTGACTCCTCTGGATGAGAAGGCTCAGGTGTCCGTCCATTCCACCCCCTACACTCACCATGTGGACATGTGGCCTTGGTTCAGATACTCCTATCCATTTGCCTTCTGTTGCGATGAAGACATATACCTTGTCTACACATGAAAAGTGACGTAGTCTGATTTACTGGATGCTGTATTCCAAAAATTGAGAGCCAAGGGGCATTTGGGCTGTGTATGTCAGTGAGTGCTTCAGGGCAGGGAGCAGAAGAGGATGAAGCAGAGTTGTCAATCGATCAGTGGCATTTACTGAGCCCTTACTATGTGCCAAGCACTGTACTAAGCACTTGGGAGAGTACAATATAGTTGGGAGACGCGATCCTTGCTCTCAAAGAGCTTACGGTCCAAAGGGGAAGATGGACCTTAAAATAAATGACAAGTAAGGGAAGAAGTTGTCCAAGTTGTTTGTTGAGACAGCCTAAATGGACTAGGTAACTGCTTGATAGTCCACAGTATGGCTTAGTGGAAGGATCACGGGCTTAGGAGTCAGAGGTCATGGGTTCTAATCCCTGTCTACCACTTGTCAGCTGTGTGACTTTGGGCAAGTCATTTAACTTCTCTGTGCCTCAGTTCCCTTATTTGTAAAATGGGGAATAAGACTGTGAGCCCCATGTGGGGCAACCTGATAACCTTGTATCTATCCCAGTGCTTAGAACAGTGCTTGGCACATGGTAAGCGCTTAACAAATACCATAGTTATCCTTCTGCAGCAGATGATAATAACTGTGGTATTTTTTAAACACTTAATATATACTAAGCTCAGGGGTAGATACAAGATAATCAGGTTGGACACCATCCCTATACCCACAGGACTGACAGTCTAAGGGGTAGAGAGAACAGGTATTGTCTCTCCACTGTACATATGAGGAAACTGAGGTACAGAAAAGTTAAGG
Source organism: Ornithorhynchus anatinus (assembly GCF_004115215.2). NCBI lineage: Eukaryota > Metazoa > Chordata > Mammalia > Monotremata > Ornithorhynchidae > Ornithorhynchus > Ornithorhynchus anatinus. Next base: position 67,494,567 of record NC_041753.1, read on the forward strand.
TCACACAGCAGCACTTATGTATATATCTGTAATTTTATTTATTTGTATTGGTGTCCGTAATGATTTCTGTCTCCCCCATTCTGGACTGTGAACTCATTGTCGGCAGGGATTGTCATTATTGTTGTATTGTACTTTCCCGAGAGCTTAGTACAATGCTCTACGCACAGTAAGTGCTTAATAAATACGATTGAAGTGGTAGAGTCAGGATTAGAGCCCATGCCAAATGGACAGAGAAGAAACGTGTGAGCCAAATTCTGTGCAACCCCGGTTCGAAACCTTAGAAAACTTATTGGAACTAAAGGCAGCCTGGTCTAATGGTAAGAGTGGGGTGCTGGGAGTCAGGAGACCAGGGTTCTTCTAGTCTTGGCTCTGCCACCTGGCTGCTATGTGGCCTTGGGCAAGTCACTTCACTTATTATATCTGTAACATTTTTTTCTATTAATGTCTCTCTCCCCCTCTAAACAGTCAGCTCATTGTGGGCAGCATATGTGTCTCTGTCACAGTTATATTGTACTTTCCCAAGTGCTTAGTACAGTGCTCTGCACACAGGAAGTGCTCAATAAATACGATTGACTGACTTCACTTCTCTGTGCCTCAGTTTCCTCATCTGTAAAATGGGGATGAAATGACCATTCTCCCTCAGTCTTTGATTGTGAGCCCCATGTGGGACAGGGACTGTGTCCAATCTGATCGTATTTATCTACTCCAGTGCTTGGCACACAGTAAGTGCTTAATTAAAATAAATCATTATTCTTTTTATTGGATCTCCCCAGTCAGTTTTGGGGTCCTCAAGGGCTAGAAAACCCCAAGGGACCAACACTAGCTACCAGCTGCCCTGGATGCATGAATATGAATAGTTGTAAGTTCTTTTTTTAAAAAATAGTATTAAGTGCTTACTATGAGGCCAGGCACCATACTAAGGGCTGGGATAGATATGAGCTAATCAGGTTGGACACAGCCCCTGTCCCATGTAGGACTCACAGTATTAATCCCCATTTTACAGATGAGGGGACTGAGGCACAAAGTGAAGTGACTTGTCCAAGGTCTCACAGCAGACAAGTGGTGGAGTTGAGGTTAGAACCCAGGTCCTTCTGACTCCTAGGTCTGAGTTCTATCTACTAGGCCATGCTGCTTCTCCAGCTTTTCCTCTAGACTTTAAGCTTCATATGGGCAGGGAACATGTCTGCCAACTCTGTTGTTTTGTTGTTTTGTATTCTCCCAAGTGCTTAGTACAGTGCTTTGCACACAGTAAGTGCTCAGTAAATATCGTGGATTGATTGATCGATTGATTGCAGATCCCCGTATATGAGGTCTTTGTGGCTATCCCAGCCCTCTCTTCTTACAGTCTAATTGCAGGCACCAGATGGCATATTTTGATGGTAATTAAGAGTGTGAGAGAAGATACAGATAAAAAACAAGTGGTTAACTCAATTAAAATAACAGAACAGACAAAGTTCAGCAAAGAGCTGAGGTGGTTGAGAGGATGGTATGACCAGAAAGGTTGGGAGTGTTAAATCGGGGCTTAATCCGAGGAAATCAAAACACACAGTGGAAGTTGTCAATCTGGAGGATTGATTGAGTGTCTATGGAGTGCAAAGCACTGTGCTACGTGCTTGGGAGAGTACAGTAGAGTTAGTAGACATGATCGCTACCCTCAAGGAGCTGACAGTCTACTCTGTGCAGAGCACCATACTAATCATTCAATCACTCATTCATTCGATCAAATTTATTGAGCGCTTACTGTGTGCAGAGCACTGTACTAAGTGCTTGGAAAGTACAATTCGACAATAAAGAGAGACAATCTCTGTCCACACCGGGTTTACAGTCTACAAGGGGGTGGGACAATCCCTACTCTTGAGGAGCTGGCAATCTAACAGGAGAGATGTGATCTCAGTAGGATTCTGGACGGCTGAGCGGGTAGGCAGTCTGCCTGGGCTGAAGGGGAAAGAGAGAGATGGAAAGTTCTGGACTTGCCCAAGTTGGCACAGCAAGTGGTTCACAGAGTCAAGAGTCGACTTGAGACCTCATAACCTTGCAAGTCTCCCTCCAAAGTAGTAGAGTAGTAACAGACTTTCCTTTCGAGATTATGCCAGGTTAAAGAGCTTCGCGTGGACACAAAGGGTATTAAGGAGCCATCTCTTTGACATGAGATCTGGAGAAAATTCTGAAACTGTAAATTCTCACAAGGTACCAAAAAAAAAACAACCAACCAACACCCCCCCCCCCCCCCCCCAATCACCCAATGGACCACAATTAAGAATATTGACTTCTCTTTTCTTCCTTCAGGAAATGAGCTTAACTAATTTCCTGGAATTTGGGGGGGGGAGGGGATTTACTAGAAAAATAAGCCAATAGAGGCACGAATCATTAGGAACAAAGGATTTCTGGAAGCAAAGCCATAATTTCCAAGTCTCTGCCTAATGCGTGTAGTCATCTTGGAATCAGAGGACCACTGGTACGACATGTTAGATTGAAAAGCTGTTAGAAGGCAGAAAAAATAGAGCCTCCAATCCATAAATGGAAAGCTGTCAGCTCCATATTCCTTTTCTGTGACTTGGCTCGAGGTAATTTGAGCAAGACTTCTGAGCTTGCAACTGGCACTTAATTGTGCAAAGTACACCGACCAATTTGGAAGGATGCAGTCAGAAGTGGAGGAATTCGCATCACTTCGGGCCTCAGAGGATAAATACCGATCCTGTAATAAGTCCAGGAAGAGGGAGACTTCCAGGAGATGATGGAGAGGGCCGCTGCTATTGAAAGAATCGATTGTTTGTAATAGGTGATCTCTCCCCCCGGCCGTGCCGATCCTCAGCGAAGACACGGAACCCGACTCGGAAGGGGCAAAGAGCCCAGGTCCAGTGGCGGGGAGTTGTGGAAAGACTCTCCCCCGACCCAACTCTAATTTCCCACACCCGGTTTTCTACGGTTTCTCTGGGTCTTCGGCTTGGGGGGCTAAAGAGCATTGCTAACTTGGCTCTGCCTTCGTGGATCACCACATGATGCATGTAAAAGGCCGTCGGAGGCCGTCAGTTCCATTAGGGGAATGCCACAGAGCCCTAAGCGGTACATTTAATATTTAAAAGCTAATGCAGCGTGGGAAGTGGCTTATCCTGTCTAATTCTGGGCTCCACCACTATTGGTATCCAACTGCTTTGTATATCAGAATAACCCCAACCAGCAGGCTTGGGAATGAGGTTTTGCATCAACAACTTAACGTTGGCCTGGAGAGGCAATTTTCTCCATCTTGCGGGGAAACGCTCCCAACTGAGGGAATGTTTTGCTTGCGGCACTCGGTGCTCTGCCGTCAGAGAGGATTTCGTGGGTGGGATTCATTCATTCATTCATTCATTCATTCATTCATTCATTCATTCATTCATTCATTCAGTCGTATTTACTGAGAGCTTAATGTGTGCAGAGCGCTGTGCTAAGCACTTGGGGGAATACAACGTGAAGACATCCGGCCTGAAACTTGTGTTAGGAGGCAGTGTGGCCCCAGGGTAAGGGCAGGGAGCTGGGAAGCGAGAGACCCTGCTTCTAGTCCCGGATTGGCCATTGGCCTGCTGGGTGACCTTGGGCATGTCACTTCACCTCTCTGGCCTCAGTTTCCTCATCCGTGAAATGGCAAGCAGAGAACTATTCTCTCTCCCTCTTAGACCGTAAGCCCCGTGTGGGGGACGGGGACTGAGTCAGGATGATACAAAATCATTAGGTCATAGCGCTTAATATGATGACTTATTGTGGAGGAGATTTTTCGGGGGGGGGGCATCCTCCCTCCATTATATTTACCTCTTCCTCCCATCCTTTCCTAATCACCCCCGCCTTCTTCTCCCACTCCTTATGGTGTTGGGCCGAGAGAACACTACTGTTTTCCTGAAGATACTTCCCTTTAGGTTCAGAACTCTCCCACAGGCAGAGAGAGTGAGCATTGTAACAACAAAAACTCCAACAACTCTAATAATAACCGTAGTATGTGTTAAGCACTTACTATATGCCCAATCAATCAGTCACATTTATTGAGCACTTACTGTGTGAAGAGTGCTGTACTAAGCACTTGAGAAAGGAAAATACAACAGAGTTGGTAGACACACTCCCTGCCCACAATGAGCTCACAGTCTAGAGGAGCTCATGCTTTTTTATAATTTTGGTTAATACTATAAACACTTAGAAAGCAGCGTAGCGGATAGAGCACGGGCCTGGAACTCAGAAGGTCGTGGGCTGTAATCCTGGCTCTGCCACTTGTCTGCTGCATGACCTTGGGCAAGTCACTTCACTTCTCTGAGCCTCAGTTGCCTCATCTGTAAGATGGAGAATAATACTGCGAGTCCCATGTGGGACAGGGATGGTGTCCAATCTGATAAGCTTGTATCTACCCCAGCACTTAGTACAGTGCCTGGCACATAGAACTTAACAAATACCATTAACAACAGAAAAATCAATAAACATAAGTGCCATGGGGAAGTAGTGGCCGGGTGGGGGACTCAATGCCTGGGAGAGAGAGTTGTCATTAGCGGTGCTACTGATTGAACGCCTACTGCATACCCAGCACTGTACTAAGCACTTGGAGAGTACCCTAGGGATAGCAGTTGGGAGAGCTAATTCCCGGAGACGTGAGCGATTGGCAGTTGCTTGCTAGCCCCTGGCTTGCAGAGGGTAATATAATTGATCAATCAGTCAGTGGTATTTATTGAACGCTTACCATGTACGGAGCACTGTACTATGAGTAACAACGAGTGTGGTCCATCAGATAGAGCACAGACCTGGGAGTTAGGAGACTCGAGTTCTAATTCCATTTATTTTTTGTGAGACCTAGGGCAATTCATTTAACCTCTCCGGGCTTCAGTTTCCTCATCTGTAGAATGAGGATTGAATACTTGTTCTCCCTCCCCTTACACTGCAGGTCCCGTGTGGGACAGGAATTGCATCCGATCTGAATGTTGTGTTTCTAGAGGAAGCAGCGTGGCATAGTGGATAGAACACGGGCCTGGGAGTCAGAAGGTCATGGGTTCTAATCCTGGCTCTGCCACCTGTCTGCTGTGTGGCTTTAGGCAAGTCACTTTACTTCTCTTGGGGCTCAGATCCCTCATCTGTAAAAGGGGGATTAAGACTGTGAGACCCTTGTGGGACAGGGACTGTGTCCAACCCAATTTGCTTGTTTCCATCCCAGCGCTTAGTATAGCACCTGGCACATAGTGAGTGCATAACAAATAGCTCTATTATTATTACTAACACCATCCAAATGTAGGGTCCTACCATGATATCAGCTCTGTGTGACTCGTGATCATTTTCCCGAGCTCATGGTCAGAGCTACCGGCTGACCTGGCCACAGAGCCGGGATTCACATTTGCTCCTGCTGGCTCCCATGGTCTTATGGCTAGCAGAACTTTCCCCTGTCATCCCTCAAGCCATCGAAGACACGTCAGTCTCCTGATCCTGGAAGAAATGAATGCATCCTCTTGAACTCCTTCCAGACATTCCGCCGATGAACTGTTCCAGAGCAGTTTTCAACCATTTCATTGTGGTAGCTTTGTCCTCGGAGCGGCTACTGGAAAGGAAAAGGATGAGCCATTCAGACAGGACAGAATATCAAAGTCTCTCACCAGGAAAATATTAGCCAAGGATGCATGGGTCCAAGTGTCTTTTTTTTCTTTCTTTTTTTTGAATTTTAAAGGCATAATTCCCATTTTGGCCACAAACTGTGTGGGGCAAGCATAGAATAATTGCCCAGTTAGTGTGAAAGGGGCTTTCCACCATGGAGACTAGATTTATGATTTTGGAGTCTATCGCTAGGTGTAGATGTCCACACTATGGCCTGACAGCCTTTTCTGGGCTTTTTTAATGGTATTTGTTAAGGGCGAACTATGTGCTGTTCTATGTGCTGGTGTAGATATACATTAATTAGGTCAAACACAGTCCTTGTCCCGCATAGGGACTCACTTTTGAAGGGGAAGGGAGAATAGGTATTTAATCCCCATTTTACAGATGAGGGAACTGAGGCACAGAGAAATAAAGTGACTTGCCCAAGGTCACACAGCAGACAAGTGGTCGAGCTGGGATTAGAACCCAGTTCCTTCTGATTACCTCAGTTACCTCAACTGTAAAATAAAAATAATAATAATAATGTTGGTATTTGTTAAACGCTTACTATATACCAAGCACTGTCCTAAACGCTGGGGTAGATACAAGGTAATGAGGTTGTTCCATGTGGGGCTCACAGACTTAATCCCCATTTTACAGATGAGGGAACTGAGGCCCAGAGAAGTGAAGTGACTTGCCCAAGGTCACATAGCTGATAAGTGGCGGAGCCGGGAGTAGAACCCATGACCTCTGACTCCTAAGCCAATCTTCTTTCCACTAAGCCACGCTGCTTCTCTAATGGGGATTGAGACTGTGAGCCGCATGTGGGTCACACACAATCATTGGGAATAACACCCCCTCCAACCCCGCCCTCACACAACTCAGAGTTGGGAAGTTAAAATGAGCAAACCCACTGGCAAAATTAAAGCAGTGATGCAAGTTATGTATAATAATAATAATAATGATAATTTTGGTATTTGTTAAGCACTTACTATGTTCCAGGCACTGTACTAAGCACTGGAGTGGATACGAGCAAATCTGGTTGGAGACAGTCGCTGTCCCAGTTGGGGCTCACAGCCTCAATCGCTATTTTATAAATGAGGAAACTGAGGCCTGGAGAAGTGAAGTAACTTGCCCAAGGTAACTCAGCAGACAAGTGAAGGAACTGGGGTTAGAACCCATGACCTTCTGACTCCCAGGCCTGTGCTCTATCCACTATGCCATACTGCGGTCAAGTCTTCTTCTAGGGCTCCATGGCTGATAGGCTCAACTTTTCCCCCTATTTCTTCAACTATCGATGTGTTTCGAACTGATGTTTCACCTGGGTCACACCCCGTCCCCCCAGGATTAGTTAGAGTGTGTGGTACTTGAGAAGAGGGAAGATCTGTTTGTGGCTTGACTCTTTTCTTACCCAGTTAAGGACATTAAGTCCACAATTAAGATAAATTGCTTCCCTATTGCTCACACCATGCTAAATACAGTCTGAGCTCTCTGCAGGTAATTTCGGTAAATATCCTGGATAATTTGATGATGCTCTTCCCCCTCATTCCCTCACCCGCCCACCTGCACCACCCCCAAGCCAAAAGGCCTCAGTTCAATGCCATTTAAAGCGACTTAACCTCTCTCGCCGTGTACGACTCTGCCCTGGGGTCTTCATCATCATTAATTTCCAGTTTCATGGGTTTTTAACGGTTTCCATCTGAAGAACAAACACCCAAGCGTGATGTTCGAACTTTTCCCAAAGGTGGGTGGCAACAGCCTCTGCTCCGGAGGGCAGGTGTCATCTGAACCCCCTTAATGATTCACAGCTTTCATCAGAAACCACCTCACAGTTCCCTAGAAGGGTAGCCACTTCCGACACGCAGTCTTGTGTGTGTGTGTGCGTGCACGCGTACGTGTATGTTGGCAGGGTGGGGAGGTCTTAGGGGAAGGGACCAGGTTTGGGCTTTTCTGAATGTGATGAGGGAACTGAAGCACAGAGAAGTTAAGTAACTTGCCCAAAGTCATACAGCAGGGACGTGGAGGAGCTGGGATTAGAACCCAGATTCATTCATTCACTTATTCAATCGTATTTATTGAGCGCTTACTGTGTGCAGAGCACTGTACAAAGTGCTTGGGAGAGTCCAATACAACAATAAAAAGAGACATTCCCTGCTCACAATGAGCTAGCTCTCAGGCCCGGGCTCTTTCCACTAGGCCACGCTGCTTCAAAGGGCATTTTACAAATAGGAAACTGAGGCCTAATGGTTTTATCTATCAGGGAGTGCTGGTAGATAAGACATATGTAACACACTGAAAGGGGTGGGAGGGGGACAACACTCAGGCATCATAATTTCTGTCCTCGGAGCCCTTCACATCTATTCAACTGTAACAGAAAATAGACAATATCGAAGAAGAGGAGTATTTGGGAAAAAGGGCTGAATTTTTAACAGTCCTGGAAAGGTTTCAAGAGGCAGTCTGAGAAAGAGACAAAGTAGGACAGGCACCCAGCAGCTAAGCCTAAATCTAAAACCCACCCAGAGACAGGGACATGGAGACAGATGATTATGCACAGTACTTCATTAAAAAAATACTACTTTAATTCAGTCTTTTCACTAATTCAGATTGGATTTCTCCCAAGTGTAGTCTGAATTAAGATGATTTCATTGTATGTGGAAATACGCAGAAGAGACCTACAGCTGTCAGAAATGTCTGCTTTCCCAAGCTTTGGCCTGCATCTTTCTCTATTTTAGGACAAGGCCTTGAAAATAACTCACAGTCTCCTACCATGTCTTGCTCCAGAAACAATCTTCAGATAGTAAGAATAACGGTGTTGACTGAACACTGACTCTGTTCCAAGCATTGTGCTTAGTACTAAAGAAGATACAGGAAAATCAGATTGGACACAGTCTGTCCCACACAGTACTCACAGCCTAAGAGGGAAGGAGAGTCGATACCTTATCCCCATGTTACAGATGAGGAAACAGGCCCAAAAAGGTTAAGTGACTTTCATTCATTCAATAGTATTTATTGAGCGCTTACTCTGTGCAGAGCACTGTACTAAGTGCTTGGAATGTACAAATCGGTAACAGATATAGAGACAGTCCCTGCCCTTTGACGGGCTTACGGTCTAATCGGGGGAGACAGACAGAAAAGAACAATGGCAATAAATAGAATCAAGACTTGTCCAAGGCCAGTGTTAGAGCCGCCATTAGAATTCTTTTCTCCTGGCTCCAGTCCCATGTTCTTTCCTCTAAGACACAAGGCTAATTCTCACACTCAACCGAACCCAAAAGTAACAGTGGGGTGAGGCGAATCCTCACTGGGCCACGAAGCAGTGTGGCCTAGCGGATAGAGCCTGGGCCTTGGAGTCAGGAGGACCTGGCTTCTAATCTCGACTCCACCACTTGTCTGCTGTGTGACCTCGGGCAAGTCACTTGAGTTCTCTTTGCCTCAGTTACCTCTTCTGTAAAATGGGGATTAAGACTGTGAGCCCCTTGTGGCACAGGGGCTGTGTCCAGACTGATTAACTTGTATCTATCCTATTGCTTAGTGCAGTGCCTGGCGCAAAGTAAGTGCTTAACAAATACCATAAAGAGAAAAAAAGCCAGCTATACCACACAGAAGTTTAGCAGGGGCAGCGAGGTGGAATACGTGACTTCAGCTGGGCAGATGGTTAATTAATTGGATCGGGTACCCAAAGGGCAGAGAGGTGCTCTATGAAGAACCAGGGCTGCCAGTCGTTCAAAAGGTGGTCCTGGACGTGCAAGATCCTGTTCGTGCAAGACCCCAATACAGTAGAGGGGAGGTTCACTAGGGTCTCTGCTTGAGAGAATACTGATGCCGAATCAGGGACTGTTAACTCTTTGAGTGGCTTTTCATCTCTGCTTACCTTAGCTCATCCTTAATGGGCAATTGAGAGTCCCCGGTGACCCTAAGGCAAGGTCTGCTTTAAGCAAACAACTTTTTCAAGTTCAAATCCAACTCTTTCCCCCACCTCCCTCCCCCTTTAACTAGCCGACTCCAGAGCAAGAGGCAAGATGTCCTGGGGGACAGAATATCTTTATTGTCAATAACAGTAAAGACAACTGATAGAACACACTTAGGCCTGATTTACTAGTAATTTAGGATTTGCATTAGTGTGGTCGGTTTAAAATAACATCCATGCATTAGATGCTCTTCAGTTTTAATGGAAAAATAATGTGCACATTAAATCAGTTTTTATTATTATGTATTGTTTTAATTTGCAGGGACTCCTTTCCTCTGGTGAGCCTGGCTGTATTAGACCTAAGAGGGTGGGGTCTCCAGGAGGATAACTTGATTCATACCCTTCCTGCCCTCATTCTCGAACACTTCTCTTTGAAAAAAGTAAAGCCTTTAGGTTTTATCTGTTCTTTTACCGTTCAGATGCTCATCATTTCTTAAAACATTTCAAATTAATTTAAAGATTATAGAAATTTAACCGAGGATGCCGTTCTTCTTTAGACGAAGCACCGTGTCCATTTTTTCAGAGGAAATGTATCATTAAAGATGCTGCATTATTTATCAGAAAGACTAATGAAATCGTAACTACAGTCACGGTACACTCCCAGTATTAAGGTTATTGCAAATGTTGCCTATAAAACTCCAGTTTAATCACTGAGTGCGGAGGACACCTCCTCTCAACTCTAAAGCTTGAGATTTCTGGCTCTTTACAAAGGATCTGGGTCTTACCAGGACACCCTGGGTTCAGGTAAGCTCGTTGTGGGTAGGGAATGTGTCTGTTTATTGTCGTATTGAACTCTCCCAAGCGCTTAGTATGGTGCTGAGATAGATACAGGGAAGCAGCGTGGCTTAGTGGAAAGAGCCCTGGCTTGGGAGTCAAAGGTCGTGGGTTCTACTCCCGACTCTGCCACTTGTCAACTGCGTGACTTTGGGCAAGTCACCGAACTTCTCTGTGCCTCAGTTACCTCATCTTGAAAATGGGAATCAAGACTGTGAGCCCCAAGTGGGGCAACCTGATAACCTTGTATCTATCCCAGGGCTCAGAACAGTGCTTGGCACATAGTAAATGCTTAACAAAAGCCATCATTTATTAATTAGTTATATGTGCCAAGCACTGTTCTAAGTGCTAGGGTAAATACAAGGTCATCAGATTGTCCCACGTAGGGCTCACAGTCTGAATCCCCATTTTACAGATGAGGTCACTGAGGCACAGAGAGTTAAGTGGCTTGCCCAAGGTCACACAGCAGACAAATGGCGGAGCCAGGATTAGAACCCACTTCCTCTGACTCCCAAGCCCATGCTCTTTCCACTAAGCCATGCTACTTCCCTTAGTAAATTTAATAACTAATAAAGTTAATAAACTTCACAATCTTCATCATCATCATCAACATCATTGGTATTTATTGAGTGCTTACTACAGGCAGAGCACTGTACTAAGTGCTTGGGAGAATACAACAGTTCTGAGTTTTTTTTAATGATATTTGTAAAGCACTTACTACATTCCAGCACTGTTCTAAGCAGTGGGGTAGATACAAACTAATCAGGTTGAATATAATCCATGTTCCACATGAGGCTCATAATATTAATCTCCTTTTTACAGATAAGGTAACTGAGGCACCGAAAAGTGAAGTGACTTGCCTAAGTTCACACAGTAGACAAGCAACGGAGCCGGATTTATAACCCAGGTCCTCCTGACTCCCAGGCCAGTGCTCTATGCTGCTTGAGGTTCAAATTCTATTTGCTCTGGTATGAACTTCAGTTCTGAGCTGCTACATTTTTTTTTCTGTTCCCCTGAAAGTCAAAGAACAAGGGAAAATCTCTTTTCAAACAAGAATTTTAGTGTTTGCATTGCACAGTCTTTCACTTAATTAAAAAAGTATGTTATTTAAATTAAATTTCCTTGCACAAACAAGGGTCGAAATGAAGGGGAAAATATTTTGCAAAACTTGAGAAAGTTTTGTGAAACCTAAAACTCAATCTTAATTTAAAAAGTTCTAGAGCTTTTGTGAAATTTAAAATAGCAGGTTCTTTTACACCTACTAATTTTCTCTGATTACTGTCTAAGGGTATTTCACTTGTCTGCTTTCAGAACTAAGTTTTGCAGGTTGAACTGAACCCCATATCCAGGACCCCAGAATGGGTGTGGGGAAATGTTGAGAAACCAGAGAACTTTCAAAGCCTACTCTGAACAAAATGAATCCAATAATCCAAAAATGACCCTACAATAAAAGCCATAAGAAGGGCTGGGAAAATCCCTGTTGAGAGAAGGCTACATTCTGACCTGGTCTCTGAATTTCCAAAGACTCGGAATTTGAGGTGTCGGTCTTCCTCTGGCTTTTACTAGCTGTAAATAATTTTGTCTGTCTCCCCCATTAGAGGGAGGGGGGGATAATTTGTCTTCTTTTGCACACACCCAAGCCTGAGTATGGCGCTTAGCTCTGAGTAGGTGCTCCGTCAATACTCTTGATGTGGATGAGCACTTAGTACAGTTGTCTGCCCATAGTAAGCTTTCAATAAATACCATTGATTGACTGGCTAGATTAAGAATGCAGGGCTGGCAAACAGGGCAGGTACACCAAAAGCCCCTCAACCTTGATTTCTATCATTTCTACCACCTCAAAATTGGAAAGGGGATCTCCTGTAGGGGCAATGTTTGTTTTCTGCTTGCTCATTTCTTCTCTGTAAACTCTTTTATCTTCCAAATGACATGCACTTCACATCCTGTTGTGTGACCCTCAGATGTCCAAGCTTCCAGCAGTGCTGTTGTCTAGGCAAAGTTGTGAGGAGAGGCTGTGAAGAGAATTTGCTCAATAAGATTTTACTATCGGTTTTGATGGGAGGGACAGAATCAAACTTTTACAGGATAAATCCCACATGCGTTAGGTATAGGGAAAAAATTCTAGCTGGGTAAAAAACCTACATCCAATTTTTTTTTTAATGGAACCTCCCCTAGCCCCCAAACTTCATTTTTGAAACAAGGAGGCATCCCCACATCAAACAAAATGGGGGTGAGCACTGCCTTTTGGTGGAGTTCAACGCTGTTAGCTCAGGAATGAGGAGCAGCATGGCCTAGTGGAAAGAGCAAGGGGCTTTGGAGTCAGAAGTCCTGGGTTCTAATCCTGTCTCTGCCATTTGTCTGCTGTAAGACCTTGGAAAAGTCACTAAACTTTTTGGGGCCTCAGTTAGCTCATCTATAAAATGAGGATTAAGAATGAGAGCCCCACATGGGATATGGACTGTAACCAACCTGATCACCTGGTATCTAGCCCAGCACTTAACACAGTGCCTGGCACATGGTAAGGGCTTAACAAATAGTTTAAAAAAAAAAAAAGAACGAGGGACTGTCACCATCTACTTTATGCTCGCTATGTCCTTAATTAGAAAGGATCAGTGTAAATGGGCCTCAGTGCCTAACTCCGTTACCTTTTGATATTTGCATTTAATAATACAATGTGGCTTGATTTCTAACCATTTTTTCCCTCTCTAGTAAGATTTGGACTCTTGTGACAGCTTCTTATCGCTCCAAATTCCAGGATAAGCACCAGGGTTTTAGCTACAATGGGGAGTTTTAATGCTGTTTCAAAGAAAGCTATAATCCTTATTCTCTTTCTGAGTTTCAACTGGGCTAGATTTGTTCTGGAGATTACCTCTCTCTCTTCTGGTTCTCTTCTTTCTCAGACAGGGCAATAGAGGACTCCCAGAAAGGCAAGATAGGATCAGGCTGTTTATTGTAGATTGGAGCTGGAATTACAGATGTTTTGGTTCAGCAAAGACATTGTTTTCTGACCTATTTTTTTATTTTAGTTCATGAAGTGCTCTTTAACCTGCAGTCTCACGAAAGGCCAAGCCAACACTCTCTGTTACTTAGCAGTCGAAAGTCACCCTGAAGAGCCAGGGTAGGGTCACTTAAAATGGAACAGCACATCATCTGACAGGAAGGCTGAAACTCCTCTTCATTTGGGTCCCGTCTTGTCTTATAACTCATCCCCGACCCCTTGAATGGGATCTGCACACAGTGGACAATCAGCCTACAGTCTACTGTGTGCAGAGCACTGAACTGAGTGCTTAGAAGAATCCAGTAGAGTTAGTAGACACAATCTCTGCCCTCAAGGAGCTTGCTGTCTACTGTGTGCAGAGCACTGTCCTGAGTGCTTGGGAGGGGACAGTATAGTTGATAAACACGATACCCACCCTCCAGGAACTTATTTGCTCACCATGGGAAGTGAAGACAGCAGGAGGCGTGAATCTAGAGAAACGACTCAGGACCATGACCAGCAGTTCCCAAAGCAATGGGACCACCTTGCTCTTATCCTAGCTAGGGGAAATGCATATATGGTTAGAATACAGAGAAGCAGGGTGGCTTAGCGGAAAGAAGATGGGCTTCGGAGTCAGAGGTCATGGGTTCTAATCCTGGCTCTGCCTATTGTCTGTTGTGTGACCTTGGGCAAATCACCTAACTTCTCCGGGCCTAAATTCACTCATCTGTAAAATGGGGATTAAGACTATGAGCCCCACGTGGGACAACCTGATTACCTTGTATCTACCCCAGCGCTTAGAACAGTGCTTGGCACATATTAAGACTTAACAAATACCATCATTTTTATTATTACAGAGCATATTTTCCTGTAGTATGTGCTTTCATTTCATTCAGTCGCATTTATCGAGCGCTTACTATGTGCAAAACATTGTACTAAGACTTGGAACAGTACACGATAACAACAGACACATTCCTGCCCACAGCGAACTCACAGTCTAGAGGGGGAGATAGACATTAATATAAATAAATAGATAAATAAATAAATGTACACTGGTTTGGAGTCATGGGTACCTTCTGAATGGAATTAAGATTTTCATTTGGGGCCTTGTGGGAACATCCTGACTTGCTCCCTTAATTCATCCCCCCTTCCAGTCTCACAGCACTTATGTCCATATCTGCCATGTATTTACTTATATTAATGTCTCCCCCTATGGATTGTAAGCTCATTGTGGGCAAGGAATGTGTCTGTTTATTGTTATATCGTCCTCTCCCAAACGCTTACACAGTGCCCTGCACACGGGAAGCACTCAGTAAGTACGATTTACTGACTGACTGCCTGACCACTACAGCAGCAGCCACTGTGGGCTTCCAGAGGCTTCTTGGAGGAAGTGTGACTGACAGACTAGTGAATTTCACTTTATACTGAAGTACATTGGCAGAGTCTAGCCGGTGTCCCACTTGTTGCTGAAGCAAGCCCCACTCTCTATGCTGGTTGGATTATTCTCCCCACCCTGGTCCAGCCTCAGGATAGTAATAATGGTGTTTGTTAAGCGCTTACTATGTGCCAAGCACAGGGCCAGTGAGGTCAGGGAAAGGGCAGGGCTTGTTTGTGTGACGGCCAGATGTGACTAACAGGGTGAGACACCAGGTAAAAGACATCCGGTGAGCTTGGTGACAAAGTGAAGCTCACCTAGTCATGGACCCCCAGATGCTGTTAAGTCCTTTATGTTCAGTGAGAAGCAGCATGGTGTAGTGGATAGAGCACGGGCCTGGGAATCAGAAGGTCGTGGGTTCTAATCAAGACTCCTCCACTTGTCTGTTGCGTGACTGTGGGCAAGTCAATTCATTTCTCTGTCCCTCAGTTACCTCATCTGGAAAATGGGGATTGAGACTGTGAGCCCACATGGGACAGGGACAGTGTCCAACTTGATTTGCTCATATCCACCCCAGTGCTTAGCACGGGGCCTGACACATAGTAAGCACTTAACAAATGTCATCATTATTACCCACGTTGCCAAAGTGACGCTTCACTCAGGAACCTAAAGCAAACAGCTGTGGGGAGCACTATTAAGGATGCATCCAACTCCAACCCTGAAAAACAATGCCCTATCAGAGTCTCTCTCCCCTCCCCCCATCTTTTTAAGGTATTTGTTAAGCACTATGTGTCAAAACTGTTTTAAATGCTGGGAGAGACACAAGTTAATCAGGTCAGACACAGTCTCTGTCCCAAGTGGGGCTCACAGTCTAGACCTTGAGCTCGTTGTGGGCAGGGATTGTCTCTCTGTATTGCAGTGTTGTACTTTCCCAAGTGCTTAGTACAGTGTTCTGCACACCGTAAGCGGTCAATAAATATTACTGAATGAATGAACAGGGATTGAGACTCTAGGAGAGAGTGTTCTACCCCAAATGCGGGTAACTTGGGGCTTAGACCTTGATATTACTCTACGGGCTGAATTGCCCCATCCTTCCAGAAGCTCCTAAGTTCCATTTATCCAAATCGATAAGATCATTTGCATTGCCGATGGTGCCCCTAGCTGCTTCTGCAACCCAAGTGACAAAAAGCGAGTGGGGGACTGTAATCGGGCTGGGCAGGTCTATATACCCTGTGTAGAGCTGAATTAGTGAATTGTTTCCCAAGGAGGATCACATTAATGGGAAGGGGGCCTGAGGAAAATGGACTGTTATAAGCTGTATTGATTTCATGAGTCTATTTGCATGTTGAGCAATGCCCCCTCTTTGCATGGTTCCTCTCTAGCTGGTTACATAGTTTGTGGATTAATAGCAAAGCGACTTAGGCACTTAGAGGAAGAAAGGACACAGAGCTCAAATGGCCACAGTGCTGAACTTATCTATTCATCATTCATGGAGAGAATGAGGAAAACCTGATTGGAGAGGAGTGTGAAATGTTGTTTCTCTCAAGCTCACCCATTCACTCACTGTGACTCGTTCTCATCTCCCTCTCTCTCTCTCAACCCCTTGCTCCCACCCTCCCTTTTTTTTTATGGTATTTTTTTAAGCGCTTAAGAAGTACCAGGCACTGTACTAAGCATTGGGGTAGATACAAGGTAATCAGGTTGGACACTGTCCCTGTCCCACATGGGGCTCACAATTTTTAATCTCCATTTTACAGATGAGGTAACTGAGGCCCAGAGAAGTGAAGTGACTTGCCCAAGGCAGCACAGCAAATTGGCAGAGCCAGGATTAGAACCCAAGTTCTCCTGCCTGGAATTCCCTCCCCCTTCACATTTGACAGGCACTGCTCTCCTCATCTTCAAGGTCCTTCTGAAATCCCATCTCCAGGACCCCTTCCTCCAGGTCTTATCCCTTAATCGCCACCTCATTTCTTCCGCACCAAGTCCATAGGCATGCACCCGTAGTGTTTCTGTATCTATTGACTTATATACCCTACTATTTAAGCGATTATTCATCTACATACCTCATTTTCCTTGATGTTTCTACCTGCAGATGGCTTTGTTTCTGTCTCCTTCACTAAACTGTGAGCTCCCCGGGGGCTGGGATCATGTCTACTATTGTATTTCCCCAAGCTCTCATATGCAGTTCTGCATACAGTAAACTAACTACAAGCTCCTTGAGGGCCGGGATTGCGTCTGCCAAGTCTATTAGAGTCTCCCAAGTGCTCGGTACAGAGCTCTTCAGAGAATAGGTACTCAGTCAATAGCGTTGGTTGATTGTTTGGGCTGAGTATGATCCTTGGAAAAGCTCTTGTGTTAAATCTTGTATTTCAGTTCTTGTACACGGTAGATCGTCTATCTCGCCGCTGACCTCTCGCCCGCGTCCGGCCTCTGTCCCGGAACATCCTCTCTCTTCAAATCCAACAGCCAACTACTCTTCCCACCTTCAAAGCCTTATCGAAGGCACATCTCCTCTGAGAGGGCTTCCTTGACTTAAGCCCTCATTTTCTCTTCTCCCTCTCCTTTCGGCATCACCCTGATCGCTAGTAATGGCTTGGCTGTTTCTTAGACTAGCTGGCTAAGAAACTACTACACCTGAAACGTGTGATATTGTAAAATGAAAAAACGTGCAGGGGAAGTAAGGGGTGGAAAGACACAGCTTCCTGAAGTTTTAAAATGAAGTGGGCATCTGTGTGGATGTTAGTGTTTGTGTGACTGTGCAGCAACATCTGGGTGTGTGTTTGTTTGGGAGGTTTCTGTGTGTCAGCATGTGTCAGCAAGTCTCCCCCCTCAGGACTGTAAACTCTCTGTGGTCAGGGAACGTGTCTACCAACTCTATTCTGTTCTATTCCCCCAAGCGTTTAATCCAGTGCTCCACACATAGTAAGCTCTCAATAAATACCGTAGATTGATTAAAAAAGACAACTTTGTTAGAACAGTGACCATGGGATCCTACTATACTGCACTATACTATACTTCTGGAGTGGCCCAGATGCCCCCTCAGCTCTATATCCCATAATCCAGGTCTTCCCTCTGGGAAATGGACCAGCTCAGAAGCAGCAGCAGGAAGCAGAAGGAGTATGGCCTAGTGGAAAGACCACATACCTGGGAGTCAGAGGACCTGGGTTCTAATTCCAGCTCTTTCACTTGTCTGCTGTGTAGCTTTGGGTAAGTCACTTCACTTCTCTGGGGCTCAGTT
This sequence comes from Ornithorhynchus anatinus, assembly GCF_004115215.2. Classification (NCBI taxonomy): domain Eukaryota; kingdom Metazoa; phylum Chordata; class Mammalia; order Monotremata; family Ornithorhynchidae; genus Ornithorhynchus; species Ornithorhynchus anatinus. The sequence continues at coordinate 67,512,472 of NC_041753.1, forward strand.
CCCTCATCTGTAAAATGGGGATTAAGACTGTGAGCCCCGTGTAGGACAAGGACTATGTCTGACCCGATCATCTTGTATCTACCCCAGCATTTAGTACAGTGCCTGGCACATAGTAAGTGTTTTATTGTTATATTGTACTCTCCCGAGTGCTTGGTACAGTGCTCTGCACACAGTAAGAACTCAATAAATACAATTGAATGAGTGAATGCAAAGAGTTTAACAAATACTGTTTTTTTTTAAAAAAGATTCCAGGGAAGGTTTCAGTTCCATCCACCCCCACAAAAACCCTATAGGGGAATTCAGCTTTTTGCCACTACTTGACCTGCACCCTAAGGATGGGATATTGTCTTGTCTTACGCTGTTGAGTCGTCTCCGACCCATCGCGATGCCATGGACACATCTCTCCCAGAACGCCAACCTCCATCTGCAATCATTCTGGTAGTGTATCCATAGATTTCTTGGGAAAAAATATGAGAGCAGTTTACCGATGCCTCCTTCCGCACAGTCAACTTGAGGCCTTGCTCTCAACTCTCTCCCAGGCTGCTGTTGCCCAGCACAGGTGAGTTTTGACTTGTAGCAGATTGCCTTCCACTCGCTAGCCCCTGGCCAAGCTAGGAATGGAATGGATGTGCCTCTGCTGACTCTCCCTCCCGTAGTCGAGACTGATAGAGGACTGGAAACTCTCCAGCTGCGACCCTGAGAGGGGAAGGATGAGATATAGCAAAGCTTAAATGCGCTAAGACTCACTGGGGTTCTGCCCTGGGACTTTCACCCAGAGAGCCCTGATGGGTTCATGGTTGGAGGGGTCATGTTGGACTGAAACCCGAGAAGCTTCTCCTCCTCATACACTCCTACTCCCCCACCCACTGAAGCATCCCAGCTGAGCAGTTTTACTTGGCAATGGGAGACCTCCTGGTTTATCTGGGCTCTGGCACCTCTCCCGGTACAATTTAAGCACTGAGACATCGTTTCTTTGCGATCTATCCATTTCTTGTCCAGTTGCCTTCATGGTGCGCTGCCTCACTCAGCCTGGAAGGGGTGATGTGAGGCTCACCTCACTGCGTCGGGAAATGAAGGGCTTATGCCATTTGCTTTTCACTTCAGAGGTTTGGGTTTGATCCCAGAACAGATCAATTGTGGTCCTCGAGGGTACCACGTAAATAGGTTGTAAAATACCGTGTCGACCGGGTTTTGCCACCCCCTGAGAGCCCCTGGTCTGAGCTCAGTCGGTCTGTGCAGAAATAGATCACTGCCCAGAGGACCCGCAGCCCACCGGGATAGTCCACGGATGAGTCCCCGTGAGTTTTGATTGGTTCAGAAGGATCATCCCTGTGAATTCTGATTGGCCAAGGAGGATTGGTCTCTGAGGATTCTGTTTTGCTAGCGAGGACTTTGGGAAGACCCTAAATCCATCCACTCCGCAACCTCAAAGCATGTGGCGACTTCTCAGAGAGCCCCTGGGTATTGATTAAGAGCTTACTATGTGAAGCAGCATGGTCTAATGGAAAGAGTACAGTCCTGGGAGTCTGAAGACTTGGGTTCTAATCCCAGCTCTGCCACTAGTCTGCTATGTGGCCTCAGGCAAGTGACTTAATTTTTCTATGCCTCAGTTTCCTCAACTGTAAAAAGGGGATTCAATGCCTGTTGGCCCTCCTACTTAGACTCTTAGCCCCAAGTGGGACAGGGACTGTGTCCAACCTGGCCATTTAGTATCTATCCAAGCACTGAGGAGAGTGCTTGCTCCATAGTAAGTTCTTAACAAATACCATCGTTAGAAATAGTAGTATTAAAATTAAGTGCCAAGCATGGGGGTAGATAACGATATTCAGATCAGGCCCAATCTCGGGTTCACAGTCTAAGAGGGAGGGAGAGCGAGTATTTTATCCCCATTTTCCAGATGAGGAGACTGAGGCCCAGCAGGCCAGCGGCACCTTTGGGACTAGAACCCAAATCTCCTGACTGCCAGTTCTGGGCTCTTTCCACTAGGCCCCGCTGCCTCCCTGAAGCACTGCCATGCATACTCATGACTGTTTTTCGTCCGTTACGGTGCCAGGCACAGGCTATTGTCAGAAGAACATGCCCTAATTCTGGAGTCACGTTCCAGCCAAAACACATAGTGAAAGCTTACGTTCTCACGGAACAGAGAGTGTTTCCATCTCCTGTGAACTAAAATACCGCTTGCGTTTCCTGCTGGTCCCTGGGGTGTGTGAAGCTGTCCTCTGGGGGTTTGTGATACAAAACTGCAGAGGGTCAGATTGGTGAATTTATTTTCTGGACAGTCGGAGGCGCCCGGGGGGCCTCCCACAGCTGACCCTCCGAATCAGTGTCACCCTGTAAGTCAAGCGGCTGGAAAGCAGTGGCCACCTGTGCTCACAAAGGTCATTAGATTAAGGCAGAGCTGTTGTTCTGCGGAAGCTGAAAGAAAACCATTTGGAAAAATACATACATGGAGAGGATAGTAATGGTAGCGATGAAAGTGCATCTCCTCAAGAGTGAAAAGGAACAGTTCATTGTTTGTCTCGACTTAGACTGTCGAGTTGTTTCCAACCTACAGCGACTCCATGGTCACATCTCTCCCAGAATGCCCCCACCTCCATCCTCAGTCGTTCTAGTAGTGTATCCATAAGCATTTTCTTGGTAAAAATACGCAAATGGTTTACCATTGCCTTCTTCAGCGCAGTAAACTCGAGTCTCCCACCCTCTACTCTCTCCCATGCCGCTGCTGCCCGGAACGGGTGAATTTTGACGTGCAGCAGATTGCCTTCCACTCTCTAGCCGCTGGCCAAGCTAGGAATGGAACGGGTAGGCCTCTGCTTGACTCTCCCTCCCAGAGTTGAGACTGGTAGAGTACTGGCAACTCCCCAGGTGCCATCCTGAGAGGGATTTCATGGTTTGATGGGTTGTAAGCACCACCAGCAGGTCACAGCAATAAGCAAATCAGGTTGAACACAGACCCTGTCCCACATAAGGCTCACAATCTTAAAAATCCCCATTTTACAGATGAGGTAACTGAAGCACAGAGAAGTTAAGTGACTTGCCTAAGTTCACACAACAGACAAGTGGTGCAGCCGGCATTAGAACCCAGGTCCTTCTGATTCTGAGGTCTGGGCTCTCTCCACTAAGCCACACTGCTTCTCCAGCTCTTCACGTCCTAGTCCATTGCATCCCTGAGCCTGTCAGGCTTTTCATTTTTGCGATTTATTATTTCACTGTAACTCACCTTTACTGTGAAGGCTTTGACATTTTTAAGCAGAATCGAACCATCGAAAGCATTTAGTGAGCACCTACTGAGCGCAACAAAACAGCACTATATCCAGCCCTTAGGAGAGAACTTGACAGCAGAAGCAAGACATGCTCTCTACCCTAGAGGAGCTTACAATCTAATGGAGGAAATGAGCAGAATGAAAGTTTCCAAAGAGTGCAAGTTTTAAAGGATGGTCCAGACTGTGCATCAAAATAGAAATGGAATATATTTCGCATGCTAGCTTGCATATTTGAACAGGTCACAGATGCTTTTGATTCACACACCAATTGCTCCATAGGCGAAATCCTCCATGTCTGCCTGCAGCCCATTAAGAGATCTGTCCTATTTCCTGCAGGCACTGGGGCTGTTTCGCTGCCGGTCCCTTGCTCAAGCCTCCCCCCGCAATCCTGCTACCCCCTCCCATTTCAAATCTGACATACCTCAGCACTCTCCTTTTTCAGAGCCCTCCTGAAATCTCACCTCCTCTGGGAAGCCATCCCTGATTAATTTCTACTCTCCCCAGGTTATAGCCCCCAACTGCCTCATCCGCAATCCTGCACCACTACTGTGTGCTGAGCACTATAATAAGCCCTTGGGAGAGTACAGTAGAATTAGTAGTCATGGCCCTGCCCTCAGGGAGCTTAGTTTCCACTGTAAGCAGAGCCCTGTATTAAATGCTTGGGAGAGTACAGTAGAGTTAGTAGACATGACACCTGCCCTCAAGGATCTTAGAGAAGCGGCGTGGCTCAGTGGAAAGAGCATGGGCTTGGGAGTCAGAGGTCATGAGTACGAATCCCGGCTCTGTCAGCTGTGTGACTGTGGGCAAGTCACTTAACTTCTCTGTGCCTCGGTTACCTCATCTGTAAAATGGGGATTAACTGTGAGCCTCACGTGGGACAACCTGATTACCCTGTATCTACCCCAGCGCTTAGAACAGTGCTCGGCACATAGTAAGCGCTTAACAAATACCAACATTACTACTGATAATAATTGTGGTATTTGTTAAGCACTTACTATGTGCCAGGCACTGTCCTAAGTGCTGGGGTGGATACACGTAAATGGAGTTGGACACAGTCCCTGTCCCACGCGAGGCTCGCAGTCTCAATCCTTTCGACAGATGAGGTAACGGAGGAACAGAGAAATGAAGTGACTTGCCCAAGAACACACAACTGACAAGTGGCAGGGCCGGAATTAGAACCCAGGTCCTTGTTCTTAGAACTCAGGCCTGCTCTCTATCCACTAGGTCATGCTCCTCTCCTCCCCTTCTCTTCTTTCCCTTCATGACCATGCTTCCATTCTTCAAATATCTCCTCAGTGCTCAAGGACCCCTTTCCCCTCCCGCTCCTCTGCTGTATTGCCCAGTCCTAATCTATTTTTTGTCTGTCTCCTCCTCTGTACGCTAAAAACACCCTGTGGTTGGGGATCGTGTCTATCAACTCTGTTGTATTTTACTTTCCCAAAGTCTCTGCGCACAGCAAATGTTCAATAAATACCATTGATTGATTTATTGATAAGTAGGAATTTGGCTGACAGGTGACTGGGATGCTTCCATCGATCCCAGATGAGAGATAGAGAAGCAGCGTGGCTCAATGGAAAGAGCCCGGGCTTGGGAGTCAGAGGTCATGGGTTCGAATCCCGGCTCTGCCACTTGTCAGCTGTGTGACTGTGGGCAAGTCACTTAACTTCTCTGTGCCTCGGTTACCTCATCTGTAAAATGGGGATTAAGACTGTGAGCCTCACGAGGGACAACCTGATGACCCTGTATCTACCCCAGTGCTTAGAACAGTGCTCTGCACATAGTAAGCGCTTAACAAATACCAACATTATTATCCCAAAAGAGTCAGTTTTCCCCCAGGACCATTCAGGGTTTTTTGCTACTGTTTTAGCTGAACCTGATTCCCCAGGCATACAGACTCTCCCTGGGTCTCTGCAGAACTAAGAGAGGAAGAGGAGGAGAAGCAGCACGGCCCAGTGGCTAGAGCACGGGCCCGGGAGTTAGAAGGACCTGGGTTCTAATCCCTGCTCCGCCACGTGTCTGCTGTGTGACCTTGATTAAGTCACGTCACTTCTCTGGGCCTCAGTTACCTCATCTGGAAAATGGGGATTAAGAGTGTGAGCCTCATGTGGGACATGGACTGCGTCCAACCTGGTGAGGTTAGAACAGTGCTTGACACATAGTAAGCGCTTAATGAGTACCATTATTATTATTACGTCGGCATTTTTATTTTAAGGACTCAGCCTCCCTCTGCTGAATCCCACGGCTCAGATGCAGGGCTCTGGAGTGAGTGGGTGGCAGGATCAGAGGGCCCTCCCCCGAGGGAGCTGTTCTAGGTGTGACATCATGGGCGACTCAGTGTCTGGTATTCTTGAGGGTTAGAGTGTCAGTCTTGAAGTCTGGAGTTCACAGCCCCAAAAAGGTGTTCTTCCTCCTGTGTGCCCTCTTGCCAGATCTCACTTGCACCACTTGCTCTCTTCCGTCTCCCCCGACCCTTCATCTCATTTTTAAAATGCTTCGGGTGTGCTGGTTGCCAAAGAGCACTCTCTACATAATAAAACACCACACTCAAAGTCTAAATGGACTGTTCTCTGGCCCCTTTGCCCCTAAAGAAAAGCTTGACTAAGGGAAAAGACCCCATGGCAGGTGCCTTCAAGGGCAAGAGGCTTTGGGGGAAAACAGTGCTAGAGATCAAAATGCAATGCCAGAGGTGGAGAGCAGAGCACCCCCAAATCATCAGCATCATCATAATAATTCTGGAATTTGTTAAGCGCTTACTATGTGCCAAGCACTGTTCTAAGCACTGGGGTAGATACAGGGTACTCAGGTTGTCCCACATGAGGCTCACAGTTAATCCCCATTTTACAGATGAGTTAACTGAGGCACCAAGAAGTTAAGTGACTTGCCCACAGTCACACAGCTGCCAAGTAGCAGAGTCGGGATTCGAACCCATGACCTCTGACTCCAAAGCCCGGGCTCTTTCCACTAAGCCACGCTGATCAGGTAATCAGGTTGTCCCACATGCTGGGGGTCACAGTCTTAATTCCCATTTGACAGATGAGGTAACTGAGGCCCAGAGAAGTTAAGTGGCTTGCCCAAGGTCACACAGCAGAGAAGTAGTGGAGCCAGGATTAGAATCCAAGTCCTCTGACTCCCAAGCCTGTGCTCTTTCCACTAAGCCACGCTGCTTCCCCAAATCATCTTTTCCACTGGGAGCCCCGCGAGGAACAGGGACAGCGTTTAATTCCCCCCGTGTATTTTCTCCCAGGGCTTAGTACAGCTTTCTGCGTCAGCCTCCTCGCTGACCTCCCTGCCTCCTGTCTCTCCCCACTCTAGTCCAGACTTCACTCTTCAGTCCAGATCATTTTTCTCCCAATACCTTCAGTCTATGTTTTCCCACTCCTCAAGAACCTCCAGTGGTTGGCCTATTCGCCTCCGCATCAAACAGAAACGCCTTACCATTGGCTTGAAAGCACTCAATCAGCTTGGCCCCACCTATTATTATTACTATAACTATTATTATTATCAATCGTATTTATTGAGCACTCACTGTGTGCAAAGCACTGTACTAAGCGTTTGGGAGAGTACTATATAACATCAGACACATTCATTCTTTCATTCATTCGATAGTATTTATTGAGCGCTTACTATGTGCAGAGCACTGTACTAAGCGCTTGGAATGTACAAATAGGCAACAGATAGAGACAGTCCCTGCCCACTGACGGGCTTACAGTCTAATCGGGGGAGACAGACAAAAACAATAGCAATAAAACAAAAACAATAGCAATAAACATTCCCTGACCACAACAAGTTTACAGTCTAGAGGGGGAGACAGACATTAATAGAAATAGATAGATAAATAATCGTTACAGATATATACAGATATTACAGATAAATACAGGTATATGTACACCTATCTTACCTCACTGAGTTCCTACAACATCAGCAACAAGAACAATAACATCAAAAACCCAGTCTGCATACTTCATTCCTCTAACACCAACCTACTCACTGTACCTCCATCTGGTCTAGCTCACCTCTGACCCCTCGCCCACATCCTCCCTCTGGCCTGGAACTCCCTCCCCCTCCATATATGACAGACCATTTCTCTTCCCACCTTCAACGCCTTATTAAAATCACACCTCCTTCAAAAGGCCTTCCCCAGTTAAGCCATATTTTCCCCTCCTCCTTCTCCCTTCTGAGTCACCTATACACTTGGATCTGTACCCTTTAAGCATTTGCTGATGGCATTTGTTAAGCGCTTACTACGTGCAAAGCACTGTTCTAAGCGCCGGGGAGGATACAAGATCATCAGGTTGGCCCACGTGGGGCTCACAGTCTTAATGCCCATTTTACAGTTGAGGGAACTGAGGCCCAGAGAAGTGAAGTGACTTGCCCAAAGTCACACAGCTGACAAGCGGGGGAGAAGGGATTAGAACCCATGACCTCTGACTCCTAAGCTCGGGCTCTTTCCACTGAGTCACGCTGCTTCTCTGTTCAGCCCACCCTCAGCCCCACAACACTTGTATACTTATGTGTAATTTATTTTCATGTCTGTGAGCTCCTTGTGGGGAGAGAACATGTCTACCAACTCTATAATACCGTACTCTCTGAAGCGCTTAGTTCAGTGATCTGCACACACTAAGTGCTCAATAAATAAGAATACCATCGATCGACTGATCGATCAATTGATGAATACTACATCTACTTTTACTCCATCCCTTGTGTACTGGAGATCAGCTGTTTGACAGAAAAAACCAAGTCTCTCTCAGACCCTAGCAGCTAAGTCAGCCACGTGAATGGTGGTGAAAGAGCAGGAGGATAGGGGACTATCTCCAGCCTGGTCTACACTTTCAAGGCCCAGTAGGTGCCATATCCTTCTGTGGCCACCATTTTGTCCAGGTGATGTTCTCCCCTCACTTCCAGAGGAACTCTAAGTTCTAAACAGGTGTTGGAGCAGAATGGTCAGTACACTCTGACAAAATGGCAGCAGCGAACTGGGTCTTCTCACTCACAGTACTGGTCGCCTGAGGGGATTGGTTAAACCCAATGTTCAAGCTATGTTGTGTAAATTTCAATAGGATACCCGAAGGGGGGAATCTCTACTGTGACAAAGGATCCGTATAGAGAACTATAAATGCACATCACCAGCTGAAGAAGCAGAGGGCTGATGTCTCAAATTTAACATGTCCAGAAGAGAACTCATCTCCCCACCCAGACCCTGTCACCCCCCTGTCTTTCCCATCACTGTAGACAACACCACTCTCCTCCCTACCTCACAAGCCTGTACCGTTGGTGTCATCCTTGACTCATCTCTCTCGTTCAGGCTACGCATTCAATCTGTCACCAAATCTTGTCGGTTCTACCTTCACAACGTTGCTAAAATCTACCCTTGCCTCTCCATCCAAACTGCTACCATGCTGATCCAAACACTTACCCTATCCCGCCTTGATTCCAGTATCTGTCACCTCGCTGACCTCCCTGCCTCCTGTCTCTCTCCACTCCAGTCCTTCCTTCACTCTCCTGCCCAGATCATTTTTCTAAAAAACACCACTCAGTCCAATACTCCCCACTCCTTAAGAACCTCCAGTGGTTCCCCCTCCACCTCTGCATCGAACACAAACCCCTTATCAGTGGGCTTTAAGGCACTCAATCGGCTCTCCCCCTCCTATCTTTCCTCACTGATTTCCTACTCCAACCCAGCCCACACACTTGGCTCCTCTACGCCAACTTACTCACCGTACTTCCATCTTGTCTACCTCAGAGCTGGCCCCTCACCCACATCCTCCCTGTGGCCTGGAACTCCCTCCCCATTCATGTAGGACAGACCACGACTCTCTCCACCTTCAAAGCTTTACTAAAATCACATCTCCAGGAGGCCTTCCCCAACTAAGCCTTCATTTCCCCTACTCTCTCCTTTCTACATCACCTATGCACTTGGAGCGTGGGCTTGAAACACTTGATAGTCACCCCACCTTCAGCCCCACAGCATTTATGTACATATCCATAATTTATTTTAATGCCTATCTTTCTCTCTAGAGTGTAAGGTCCTTGTGGACAGGGAACGTCTTGTATTGTAATCTCCCAAGAGCTTAGTACAATGCTCTGCACACAGGAAGTGCTCAATAAAAGCCATCGATTGATTGAATACAGAACTTAAGTGAGTCTTAACGGTTGCTTCTGGGAGAGACCCAAGAATAGAGCGAAGTTAAAATGAAGTAATTGATGTCAAACAACCAATGGTCTTTATTGAGTGTCTATGGGGCATTAAGCACTTGGGAGAATCCAACAGAGCAAGTTTCGTGTTTCCTGCCCTCAAGAAGATTACAATTCAATGAGAAAGGCAGACACACAATTCTTTAGAAAGGAAAGAACTACAGAAGAAAATAGCCATTCAACCCTGATGTAGTATCAGGTCCGAACGTTCACCCACCTTCAGATTAAGACAGATGGGTCAAGTTCTCCAGAACAGCCAGATTCTTAGTTAGGAGCAGTATTAGCTATTGGGAAGCTTCCAAGTTTCTAAGTCCACTGGCTGAAATCAGTGCCTCTGAATTATAGAGTAGGCCCTACTGTTGAATTTATGATGGGAAGTCACCCTATAATGGCCCAACGAAGTAGTAACCGAGTCCCCCACTTTCAAAGCAGTCATTCCAAATCTTCCCCCTTTCGAGGCCAAGATGACACGGTCATGACATCTGGATTTTACCCTCTGTTCATCGGCTTCTGCCCTGCTTGGTGAATTTCCACAGATTTAGTAGTCCTTTGAAAATACTGGTCTCTCTCAATGATTTAACTCCTAAACAATTCACCTTTGAACACAAAATTCATAAATAATAATAATGTTGGTATTTGTTAAACGCTTACTATGTGCAGAGCACTGTTCTAAGGGCTGGGGTAGATATGGGGTAATCAGGTTGCCCCACGTGGGGCTCACAGTAAATCCCCATTTTACAGATGAGGTAACTGAGGCCCAGAAAAGTTAAGTGACTTGCCCACAGTCACACAGCTGACAAGTGGTGGAGCCGGAATTCGAACCCATAACCTCTGACTCCCAAGCCCGGGCTCTTTCCACTGAGCCAAGCTGCTTCTGCTCAGTGAGGAGCAGAAGAAGATACTGAATAGGTTTCACATGGGAACCTTGTTAGCAATAGAGAAGCAGTGTGGCTCAGTGGAAAGAGCATGGGCTTTGGAGTCAGAGGTCATGAGTTCGAATCCCAGCTCTGCCACTTGTCAGCTGTGTGACTATGGGCAAGTCACTTAACTTCTCTGGGCCTCAGTTACCCCATCTGTAAAATGGGGATTAAGACTGTGAGCCCCATGTGGGACAACCTGATTCCCCCGTGTCTCCCCCAGCGCTTAGAACAGTGCTCTGCACATAGTAAGCGCTTAACAAATACCAACATTATTATGGGAACTGTTATGGGGCAAAAAGAATGAATGCAAAAGGTTTTTTTAGTTGCGGTGCTGGGGATCTGGGTGTAAATGTATTTCGGCTGCCCAATGTTAGGAATGGTGGGCAAAATATGAACCCACCCTATGATACTTGAACAATGCCTGTGCTGTCCTGGAGCCTATGGTAGTGTCAGTTGGTCAGTCAATTGTATTTACTGAGCACTTACTGTGTGCAGAATACTGTGCCATGTGCATGGGAGAGTACACTTATAACAAACACATTCCTCACTCACAATGAGCTTTCGGGCTAGAGGGGGAGACAGACATATAAATAAATAAAATTACAGATATGTACATAAGTGCTGTGGGGCTGAGAGGGAGGATGAATAGAGGGAACAAGTCAAGGAGGCACAGAAGAGAACGGAAGAAGACAAAGGAGGGCTTTAGTCGGGGAAGCTCTCTTGAAGGAGGTGTGCCTTCAATAAGTAATTTTCTTCAGATATGAAGAGGGAGGATGTTCCAGGCCAGAGGCAGGATGTCGGCGAGAGGTCGGCGGCCAGATAGACGAGATCGAGGTACAGTGAAAAGGTTGGCCTGAACGTTTTTGTAGAAAAAATGAGCCAGGCTGCAGAGTGAAGTAGGGACTGGAGTGGGGAGAGCCAGGAGGCAGGGAAATCAGTAAGGAGGGAGATACAGTAGTCAAGGTGGGATAGGATAAGTGCTTGCTAAGTGCCATAATCTGGCCTATGGTAACCCTAAAAGCAGTAGAGTGGCATCCAAAAAGCAAGCATTCACACCACCGACAGAAAATTATCTTAGGAAGATGGAGCAGCGAACCAGAGAAGCAGCATGGCCTAGTGGATAGAGCTTGGGGTTGGGAGTCAGAAAGACCTGGATTCTAATCCCAGCTCTGCCACTTGTTTGCTGTGTGACCTTAGTCAAGTCACTTCCACTTCTCCGGGCCTCAGTTACCTCATCTGTAAAATGGGAATTAATAATTATGGCATTTTTTAAATGCTTACTATATGTCAGACACTGTACTAAGACTGCAAGCTCCTTGTGAGACATGGATTGTGTCCAATCTGATTATCTTGAATCTACCCCAGGGATTAGAACAGTGCCTGTACATAGTTAGCACTTAACAAATACCATAAAAAAGGAAGTCCAATAAGTGATCAGTCAACAAAGATGACAGTGTTGCAGGGAGTAGCCAGTGGTGAAATGGCATCAGCTCCCGGCCATGAATAGAATCGGAAAGAATTCAGTTTATGATGAATTTGCCAAAATACCAAATTATTAAAAAGAATCAGTGCAAAACTCAAGCGAATTTTCCATTTGATGAAAAGAATAGAAAACAGTGCTGCTTAGCCACTATGTATTTCATTCTTCACACTTTTTATCCAATTTTTACCCGTTATATATGTGCATGTATGTGTGTGTGTGTGTGTATATATGTATACATACATATATATTATATATGTATATATATATATACATATATAAAATATATGTAAAGCACTCAGAAACCATGTCCAACCCTATAAACCATGTCCAACCCTATTTGCTCGTATCCACCCCAGCGCTTCATACAGTACCTGGCACATAGTAAGTGCTTAACAAATACCACAGTTATTTTCTGTGCTCCACAGAGCGCTCTACATAGAGTAAGCACTCAATAAATACCATTGATTGATTGATTGATCTTGATGGTATTTTTCAGTTTATTGTTGTATGGCTCTCTCCCAAATGCTTAGTACAGTGCACACACTCAATAAATACGATTGAATGAATGAATGAATGAATGAATGAATGAATGAACAAGCCTCCTGCCCCCTTCTCCTCTTCAAAAATGGCACCTGTGTGGAACAGCTGAGAGTTGGACTCGGGCAAAATGTGGAGCAGAGAAGTCCACTCTCCTCCCCAGAGGTGTAATACTGGCAGTTCAAGGGTTTTTTTTGTCTTATAATAATGTTGGTATTTGTTCAACACTTACTATGTGCAGAGCACTGTTCTAAGCACTGATGTAGATTTACAGGGTAATCAGGTTGTCCCATGTGAGGCTCACAGTCTTAATCCCCAATTTCCAGATGAGGTAACGGAGGCACAGAGAAGTGAAGTGACTTGCCCACAGTCACACAGCTGACCAGTGGCAGAGCTGGGATTCAAACCCGTGACCTCTTTCTCCCAAGCCCGGGCTGTTTCCACTGAGCCACGTCTTATGTCGTCGAGTCATCTCTGACCCATAGCAGTGCCATGGACACATCTCTTTCAGAACACCCCACCTCCATCTGCAATCCTTCCGGTAGTGTATAGAGAGTTTTCTTGGTAAAAATCTGGAAGTGGTTTACCATTGCCTCCTTCCATGCAGTAAACTTTAGTCTCCACCCTCGACTCTCTCCCATGTCACTGCTGCCCAGCACGGTTCAGTTTTGACTTGTAGCAGATGGCCTTCCACTCGCTAGCCACTGTCCAAGCTAGGAATGGAATGGATATGGCTCTGCTTGACTCTCCCTCCTGTAGATGAGACTGGTAGAGAACCGGAAACTCTCCAGATGCAACCCTGAGAGGGGTCAAGCGGTTTTTACCACACCTCAGATGGAGTTCACTGTTCCCAGCGACTTCAGTGAATATATTTGCTTGGGCTAGTTATCATCATCATCATCATCATCATCATCATCATCATCATCATCGTTATGGTATTTGTTAAACACTATGTGCCAAGCACTGTACTAAGCGCTTGGAAAGTACAATTCAGCAATGAAGAGAGACAATCCCTGCCCACATCGGGCTTACAGTCTAGAAGGGGGGACATCGAAACAAGTAAACAGGCATCAATATAAATAGAATTATAGACATATACACAGCAAAACAAGTAAATGGGCATCAATATAAATAAATAGAATTACAGATATATACATATATACATAGTGCTGTGGAGCGGGAAGGGGGGAAGAGCAAAGGGAGCAAGTCGAGGTGACGCGGAAGGGAGAGGGAGCTGAGGAAAAGGGGAGCTTAGTCTGGGAAGGCCTCTTGGAAGAGGTGAGCCTTAAGTAGGGCTTTGAAGTGGGGAAGAGTGATCGTTTGGCGGATTAGAGGCGGGAGGGCGTTCCAGGCCAGAGGTAGGATGTGGGCCAGGGGTCGACAATGGGAAAGGCGGGATGGAGGCACAGTGAGAAGGTTAGCACCAGAGGAGCGGAGTGTGCAGGCTGGGATGTAGAAGGAGAGAAGAGAGGTGAGGTAAAAGGGGGCAAGGTAATGGAGAGCTTTGAAGCCAATAGTGAGGAGCTTTTGTTTGATATGGAGGTTGATAGGCAACCACTGGAGATTTTTGAGGAGGGGGGTGACATGCCCTGAACGTTTCTGTAGAAAGATAATCTGGGCAGCAGAGTGAAGCATGGACTGAAGTGGGGAGAGACAGGAGGTTGGGAGGGTCAGAAAGGAGGCTGATAAAGTAATTCAGTTGGGATAGGATGAGTGATTGTACTAACCTGGTAATCCGTCTCACACATAGATAATCAGGTCTCACACCGTCTCTATAACACAGGGGACTCATAGTCTAAGGAGGAGGGGGAACGGGTATTGATTGAGCCCTTGCTGTATGCAGAAAAACAAATTAGGTGCTCAAGAGCGTACAATAGAAGAAAAGTGCTCTGCGTACAGGAAGCGCTCAATAAATATGATTGGTTGAAAGACTTGGTGCCTGCCCTCAAGGAACTTACAATCTAATGGGAGATAGACATGTAAGGATTGTATCCCTACAAGAGGAACAAAAGGGAAAATCCCGATACAATTGGTAACAACAAAAGAAAACCAAATCGATAAGTGAATAAGCAGAATCAATGACTCATTACAGACTTAAAGTGCTAAGAAGATGACCTCATCAGAGGGGTAGGAAATCAGTCCCGGAATGTCTCCTGTGTTTACGGAGGTGTTTGTGAGGAGGGCTTTGAAGGTGAGGAGGAATATGGTTGGGGAAATTTGAGAGGCAAATTGAGGGTGAGGCACAACTAGGAGATATTCAAATTTTTATGTCTTATTTACTTTTTCAGTCACAATACTTCATTTTGCGACCTTGTTAAGCATTATTGAGATGCCAGGTAGGGGGAAGGGAGGGAAAGAAAATTAGAGCTATTAAGAAGCAGCATGACTTAGTGGAAAGAGCGTAGGCCTGGGGATCAGAGAACCTGGGTTCTAATCCCAGCTCTGCCACTTGATGTGTGACATTTGGCAAGTCACTTCACTTCTCCCTGCCTCAGTTTTCTCATCTATGACATGGGGATTCAATATCTGTTCTCCCTCCTACTTGGGCTGTGCATCCATATGGGAGCGAGGCTGTGCCTGATCCTATTAGCTTGTATCTACCCCACGCTTAGTACAGACCTTGGCAGAATTTTTATTATTATCTGTTAGCTGGGAAAACATCAGTGTCAAGGGGTGCCCCCTACCTAATTCCTTGCCTCCACCGCCCAAATTAATTCCTTATAGCTTGGCTTGCAAAGCTAAACGGTTACTATTGATTGAGCAGTTGCTACTACTGCTAAATCCTCCATTTTATTGGCACATTTTCATATTAGTTTAAAAATAGCACTTTTTAGGGTGGAGGGCAGGGAGTTCCCTTAAAGACAAAGCTTCATTAATACTTATTATGGGACTTGTTAAATCTTTACTATGTGTCAAGCACTGTTCTAAGCTCTGGGATAGATACAGGGAAGCAGCGTGGCTTAGTGGAAAGAGCATGGGCTTGGGAGTCAGATCGTGGGTTCTAATTCCGACTCTGGCACTAGTCAGCTGTGTGACTTTGGGCAAGTCACTTGACTTCTCTGTGCCTCATTTACCTCATCTGTAAAATGGGGATTAAGACTGGGAGCCCCATGTGGGACAACCCGATTACCTTCTATCTACAACAGCGCTTAGAATGGTGCTTGGCACATAGCAAGCACTTAACAGATACCATCCTTTTTTTTTTTTTTGCAAAGTGTATCAGGTCGGTCACAGTCCCTGTTCCACATGGGTCTCACAGCCTAAGTAGGAGGGAGAACACATATTGAATCCCCATTTTACATTTGAGGAAACTGAGGCCCAGAAGTTGTGACCTGTTCACAAGGCGAGCACTTGGCAGAGCTGGAATTAGAACCCAGGTCCTCTGACTCGAGGCCCATGCCCTTTCCACTAGGCCATGTCTCCAAGAGGCCTTCCCAGACTAAGCCCCACTTTTCCTCATCTCCCACTCCCTTCTGCATCGTCCTGACTTGCTCCCTTTCCTCTTCCCCCCCGCCCAGGCCCAAAGCAGTTATGTACATAACTGTCATTTTGTTTATTTGCACTGATGTCTGTCTCCTCGACTGTAGTCTGTGAGCTCCTTGTGGGCAGGGGCTGTCACTGTTTATTGTTGTATTGAACTTTCCCAAGCGCTTAGTACAGTGCTCCGCACACAGGAAGCATTCAATAAATATGATTGAATAAATGAATGAATGAATGCTGCTTCTCTATTTGAAATGAGTACTTCAAATTAAAACTTGGTAATGCTTGAACTATAGCACTTTTCTTCTGAGGAATTAAAAGCCCTTCAAAGCCACAATCTCACAAGTCCGTGTGAAGTGGCTGTGAGGTAGGTGGCAGATATGATCAGAGGCAGAGAAACTGGGACATAGAGGGTGTGACAGCACAGGGCAACCCAGAGAGCCACTAGCAGAGTTGAAAACAGGCACCTGGTCTCCCTACCTCCCAAACCATTGTTCTATTCTTTCAAAGTTGAAGTGGGAGAAGCAGCATGGCCTAATGGATAGAGCCCGGGCCTGAGAGTCAGAAGGTCATGGGTTCTAATCCCGGCTCCTCCACTTTTCTGCTCTGTGACCTTGGGCAAGTCACTTCCCTTCTCTGGGCCTCAGTTACCGCATCTGTAACATGGGGATTGAGACTGTGAGCCCTTTGTGGGACAGGGATTATGTCCAACCCGATTTGCTTGGATCCATCACAGCGCTGAATACGGTGCCTCGCACACTGTAAGCACTAAACAAATGCCATTATTATTATTATTATTGTTATTATCATTACTGTATAGAGAGAGGCTGTGTTGTTGGCAATTGGAGGTCAGGCATGTTTTGTCTTCCCATCATGCTTATCTCCCTCGGAGTACCATAATTCCGCCCCCCCCGCCCAAGGATAACTAGTTGAGATCAGCAGGGCCGAATGTAATGTGTCTTTTTTTTTTAATGGTATATGTTAAGCGCTTTAACCACATGTGTCAAGCACTGTTCTGAGCTTTGGGGTAGATACAATTTAACCAGGCCGGATATAGTCGCTGTTCCACGTGAGGCTCTCCATCTAAGTAGGAGGGAGAACAGGTATTGAATCTCCATTTTGCAGTTGGGGAAACTGAGGCACCGAGCGGTTAAGCGACTTGCCCAAGGTCACACAGCAGGCAAGTGGCAGAGCTGGGATTAGAACCCAGGTCCTCTGGCTTCCAGGTCCGCCTTCTAACGCTACTGTCTCCTAATGCTATTGACCTCTGCCAAGCACTTAATATAGTGCTCTTTGTGCAGTAGACATTCAATAAATACTATTGATTGATTTTCTGGGTCAGATGGACAAATTAAGTTTAAATGAAAAATAATCACTCAGAAAACCAGTAAACGGTTCTCTGCATCTTTCTGTGCCCAAAAGGATCTCCTCAAATAAAAGCAAGCTAACCAGGATTTTCTTGTGGCATCAGCTTCCGGACCTTTGTTTATTGGTATTTTTATCATATTTTGCTTTTCTTCTCAAGCACTTGGGATGCTCACCTGAGAGGCTACGGTTACCGCCACTTAGCAGATCTCGGGACCTCTTAACCAAGCAAATGCAAACCAAATTTGCAAGCCAAGGAAATTTTGCTTGAGCAATACTGGCAGAAGATGTCCAACAGCTCTTAAGCTGTCTACAAGACCAATGAAATGTTTGACAGGGTGATTGCACCTTGGCAAAATTGTCTGGTCCACAGACAAAACAAACTGGACTTTCATGTGATGCAGACATTGATTGATCTTTGTAAACCTAATATCCCCGACCTTCGTCATCCTCTCCCCCTAAATAGGTTTGAAGAAAAGGGGCTTTCTATATCAAGGAAGTTCAACAACTTAGCTCCTGGCTATCGGTTTCGGGAAGGTGCAAGAAAATATAAATTCTACGATCAAACAACTCTAGAGGACGCTGGAGTATTTGGACATTGGAGTGTTATTGTTATATTGTACTCTCCTAAGTGCTTAGTACAGTGCTCTGCACACAGTAAGCGCTAAATAAATATGATTGAATGAATCAATATTTACAACCCTGGGACCTGGAATCCTGAGAATTTCCTTATGTGCTGCATGGGGGAAGTTCAGCCCTAACTGTATATTGAGGAAGCTCCTTGAAGGCAGGGATCTTGTCTACCAACTCTGTTGTGTTGCCTAAGTGCTTAGTACAGTGCTCTGCACACAGTAAGTATTAAATAAAGACCATTGATTGAAATAGATCAATATACACTTGAATGCTGAGGGGGACTGATGAGACCATCTGATCAGGAAGGTGGTGACAATTGGGGAAATTCTTCTTGAAGGAAGTGTTTTTTTAGTAGGACTTTGAGGGTGGGGTTGTAAAAGATTCAAAGAGGAAGGGAATTTCAGACAGAGGGCAGGGCACGCACAACTTACATTTTCGTGGTAAAATTCCGGAAGTGGTTTCGCACGGTAAACTTGAGTCTCCGCCCTTGACTCTCTCCCATGCCGCTGCTGCCCGGCATCTACTGAGCACGAAGCAGCATGGCTCAGTGGAAAGAGCCCGGGCTTGGGAGTCAGAGGTCATGGGTTCTAATCCCGGCTCCACCGCTCGCCAGCTGTGTGACTTTGGGCAAGTCACTTAACTTCTCTGTGCCTCAGTTATCTCATCTGTAAAATGGGGATTAAAACCGTGAGCCCCACATGGGACAACCTGATCACCTTGTATCCCCCAAGTGCTTAGAACAGTGCTTTGTACATAGTAAGTGCTTAACAAATGCCACCATCATCATCATGAACCATTATACTAAGAGCAAGATACACAGTCACTGCTGGAGGACAGGCAGGAGAAAGTGCATTGATATAACAAGAAGTAGTATAAATGCATCAGGATGAAATAGAATAAATAATTAAATAATAATAATAATGGCATATGTTAAGTGCTTACTATGTGCCAGGCACTGTACTCTGCCACTTGTCGGCTGTGTGACTGTGGGCAAGTCACTTAACTTCTCTGTGCCTCAGTTCCCTCATCTGTAAAATGGGGATGAAGACTGTGAGCCCCACGTGGGACAACCTGATTCCCCTATGTCTACCCCAGCGCTTAGAACAGTGCTCGGCACATAGTAAGCGCTTAACAAATACCAACATTATTATTATTATTATTATTACTGTACTAAGCACTGGGGTAGATACAAGTTAATCAGGTTGGACACAGTTCCTGTCCCACATGGGGCTCACAGTCTTAATCCCCATTTTACATATGAGGGAACTGAGGCCCAGAGAAGTGAAGTGACTTGTCCAACATGAAGATCAATCAATAGCATTTATTCAATATCCACTGTGTGCAGAGTACTGTACTAGGTGTTTGGGAAAACACGGTAGAATTAGTAAGCAAGATTCCTGTCCTCTAGGGTCTTATAATCTTTTAGGATAAATATTCAAATAAAAATGTCTATATGAATGTAAGTGTAGAAGTTGGGAATTATATAGATATGCATATTATACATTATATATTATATATATAATCTCAGTGATATCAGGCAAGTCGCTTCACTTCTCTGGACCTCAGCTACCTCATCTGGAAAATGGGGATTAAGACTGTGAGCCTTATGTGCGACAGGGACTGTGTCCAAATTAATTAGCTTGGATCTACCCCAGCGCTTAGTGCAATGACTGGCACATAGTAAGTGCTGAACAAATACCACAAAAAAGAAAGGCTGCTAGTGATACCATATGCTAAGCGAGTGGCTCATCCATATGGGCGTGCAATGGACCATTTCTGGGACAGACCAATAGGCTATCAAGGAGCATGTCATAGTGGGTAGATCCCGGGCCTGAGAGTCAGAAGGTCATGGGTTCTAAGTCCTGGCTCTACCATTTGTCTGCTGTGTGACTGTGGGCAAGTCACTTCACTTCTATGGGCCTCAGTTACTTCATCTGCAAAATGGGGATTGAAATGGGAAGCCCCAACTGGGTCAGGGACTGAGTCCAACCCGATTTGTTTGTATCCACCCCAGCACTTAGTACAGTGCCTGATACACAGTAAGCGCTTGACAACTACCACAATTATTATTATCATTATCATTATTATTATTTATTTTACTGTGTCCAACTATATCCCAAAGGAAACTTAGAAGATCTGGGTGGTGGGTGTCCTGTTGGACAGCCATCCTTGGGTTAGAGATGGACCATCTTTTCCCCTCTACATCCCTAACTTTCCCTCTAGTAACCCAGAGTGGATGGCTCATCCAGGAACTTATCCAAACCCCTCTTTGGTTTGCTGCTTACACAAAATCCGCCTCCTTGACCAAAGAATCTTTTGGCCCTCTCGGAGGAATGCCGAACTCCCAAGTCCAAGGCCAAAAAACTTTGACTGTGGGGGAGGATAGAAGGAAATAAGCAGAGGAGAATCCAAGAATGCTGGAAAAAATGACTTCGAACTGTGCTTAGAGCCCAAGGATGGACAGACTTTTCTGCTGGAGAATTCAGTATGAATTAAAACAGCCTTGAGCATTAGGCATGGATTTTACCTGCCACCATTGCCAAGAGCTGTGCACTGAAACAAATAACATCCTTTTCAATGCGGTATAAGTCTGACTCCTGGAGAGTGGCTAATTGGTACATACTAAAGTCTGCTAAGTGCTTTCTTAGTACAGTGCTCTGCACACAGTAAGCACTCAATAAATACCATGGATTGATTGTTTGAGGCTGAGTACAGTCACTCAATCACATTTATTGAGCGCTTACTGTGTGTAGAGCCCTGTACTAAGCACTTGGGAGAGTGCAGTATAACAATCTAACAGATGAATTCCCCGCTCACAGTGACCATACAGTCTAGTACACGGTTAAGGCCTTTACTCAAACTTCTCTGGAAGTACCAACTTCTTCACATATCCACCAACTAAAGGAAGGTAGAGTATCTTCATCTGCTCCCTCTGCCTAAAAAAGAAGAGTGTCATCTTCTCTGAACTACCATCAGGGTGGAGAGGGAGAGCAAACAAGATAAGCTCCTTCTCTACACTGCATGCTCCTTATGGACAGGGAACATGTCTACCAATTCTGTTATATTGCCTTTTTCCAAGCACTTAGTACAGTGCTCTGCACACAGTAAGTGCTCAATAAATATGATTGATTAATTATGGCCAGATTCTCTGGGAAGCAGTGAGGCCTAGGGGAAAGAGCACGGGACTGGAATCAATCAGTCAATCAATGGTATTTATTGAGTGCTTACTATGTGCAGAGCACTGTACTAAGTGCTCAGAAAAGTGCAATATAACAGAATTATAAGGAGAGTGCAGTCTAGAAGACAAGCTTACAGTCTAAAGGACGAGCTTACAGTCTAAAGGATAAGCTTGCAGTCTAGATGGAAACAGGAACAGTGTAGAAACAGGAAGAGTGAACAAAGGAGCAAAGAGTTGATTGTGGAACTGAGAGAACGAAGGAAGAAAATTTGCAGGACAGTGACTGGTGGAAAGCAGTAGCCTACTGTGTGAGATAAACACACCATTACTTGACTGTCTTCCTTCTGACTCACATAATGGGTTTTGTAATCATTCCTAAGCTTCCTATTCTCTTTTAATTATGGGATTAGAGACTCACTGAGCTGGAATGAAGTTCCTGATGTTACTTAGTTCCTCCCTGTCTAGTTGTAGTAGGAAATCAGGGAGGTAAGGTGAGGGGGCAAGGTGATTGAATGTTTTAAAGATGATGGTAAGGAGCTTCCATTTGATGTGGAGGTGGATGAGCAACCACTGGAGATTCTTGAGGAGTGGGGAGACATGGACTGAGCAGTTTTGTAGCAAAACAAACTGGGCAGCAGAGGACTGGAGTGGGGAGAGACAGCAGGCAGGGAGGTCAGCAAGGAGACTGATGCCGTAATCAAGGTGGGATGGGATAAGGGCTTGGATTAAAAACCAGGAAACGTTCCTTGGTAACCCATTTCAGGAGTTAACCTCCTTACTGGAAAGACTGTGACTTTTGATCTAAAAAAACCCCACCATTCTAAAACTGTCAGTTTTGGAGCTGAGATGACTGAGGGATAAAATTCTACCATAATGTTGGTCTAAGAGGCCAGAATTCCAGGAACAGGAGTCCGGTGCTGAGATCTGTCTAGCTGACACTTTATAAAAGATCTTCTCTCTATTTAGCTTTTCCTAGTTGAGGCATTTGCTCTCCTTTGGTGGATGATGGCCATTTGGTAATCAATCAATCAATCAACCAATGGAATTGATTCATTCATTCAATTGTATTTATTGAGCACTTATTGTGTGCAGAGCACTGTACTAAGTGCTTGGGAGAGTACAATATAATAGTAGGCACTTTCCCTGCCCACATTGAGCTTACAGTCTAGAGGATGAGCTGAGTCTTTACTTTGCGCAGAGCACTGTACTAAGCGCTTGGGAGAGTACAGTGCAACAGAGTTGGTGGACACCTTCCCCGCCCACAAGAAGCTCAGTGTCTAGCATCCGTTATATGCTTGTTACCACCCTCATCCAAGAGAGGTAAGGAACTCCAGTAAGGGAAAAACATGCTGTTTATAGCTAATCTAAATCCTGCTTCTTCTTAGTCTTCTTTGGATTTGACAAACAACTACTCCCTTCCTCCAGATGATACCCTTTTCATTCACTTCAAGATGTTGATTATGTTTCCCCTCATCCTTCTCTTTTCCCAGCTGAATAGTCCCGATTCCTTTCAGCTCTCCTCCTAGGCCCCAGTTCCGATCCATTAATCGCTTTGGTTGCTCTCCAGATGCTCTTGAACCCATCTTCATCTGAGGAGCCCCAAATGAAGAGTTCCAAACTTTGGGAAATGAGGTTGTGATTTCTGAAGCCTTGGTTTTCGTTGCTGTTTTTAAGCAGTTCTGGATGGGTGTGAAAGGCAGGCCCAAGAGAATTCGATTTCTCAAGTCGACGACCCACTCAAAATCCTCTACTTCAGAGCTTTCATCTAAAACTGGACTTTTTTAGGTTGGAGTTTGTGGCTGAACATAACCGCTCCACCCTCACCACCAGGAACAATCCGGGCCATTACAGACTTGTTCAAGAGGCCCTCTGACAGTCAATACCTCTCCCTGACACAGTTGCGATGACCCAGGTGAATAAAAAAAACCAACAAAAAACTGAAACACATGGATTGCATTTTCATTAAAAAGATTTGGAGGAACTTTACAAAAGGGCTCCTCCACCGGGATTCTGTTTAACAAATGCAGACTTCCTGAAGAATGAGCTGTGATGTGGATAAACCCCACATCTCAGTCTGATTTCCCTATCTTGAATTTAAATAAAAGGGGGGGAGGAGGAGGTAGCAGTCAATCTAGGGTATCTTGAAGAGCTGGGTGAGACTGGAGTGATGGATGGTTGCCCTTCTTTTCCTAGATATTTCTGTTGCTTTCTGATATCATCAAAGATCTCAAAGTTCATCCACAAATCATCTTGAAGATTCACAAACTGGAATGCTGGAATTAAGCTTGAACCTGAATAATTTTTATTTTGGTTTCAAACACTTATGAATTTGTTTTTTCAGAATTAAGTTCTTTTCTTTCTTTTTTTTTTTGGTCTGGCACTTGAGGACTACCTTGAATAAGTCTAGCAGCTCATGTGCTTCGATTTAGACAATTAAAAAATGAAGAAAGCATTACCTCCTCAGAGAAAACTATTACACCAGTTCTTTTAAGTCCATAAATATATTATGGAGGCTCTAAATATATGGGTTTATGAGCTTGGGAAGAAAGCCTAATGGATGTATTTTATCGTAAACAAAAGAGATTTACATATTCATTTATTGATAGTGACAATCTATTAATAATTGAACCACAACTTCAACCCAGAATCCTATTCTTTGTATGTGGTCTACAATCTACTGTGGACGGCACACTGTCCATAAGGCGTTAAAAAAGAAGTCTTATTAGAGATTGATAGTAACCTCTCTTCTCCTTTTTATAACATTGTATTTTTTTTTAATGGTCATTATGGAAATTTCCAGGAATACAAAATTCACTTGGGTCAAAAGAAAGCAGAGCTGCCCTTCTGTCTAATGTTAGGCCAAAATAACCATCCACCACTCTGCCACCATCCAGTTAGATGGCAAAAATGGTCAATCTGAAAAATGTTTCAGCAATCTGCTCTGAGTAGTCACGGTACGATTGCTAATAATCATACTTTATATAATATAATTTTCCTACTTTCTGATCATCACTTACACTTCTAGCTCTTCAGAGGAAAGACACTAAAAGCCAATAAATAAAAGCCCCCAAATATTGTACAAATCTACCAACTTAATAGTTAAGCAAACTTTATCCTCCATTGCATTCCAGCCACTCCTCAGAAGAAGCACAGGCCGGCATTCATTTGGAAGCAGTGTCACACAGGTCCTGCTCTGACCACTCCTCAACCCTTTTCATTCCCCTTCAACCGATCATTCAATCTATAATTACTCACCGAGAAGAAGCAGCATGGCACAGTAGTAGAAGCAGCATGGCGTAGTGGATAGAGCCCAGGCCTGGGTGTCAGAAGGTCATGAGTTCTAATCCTGACTCTGCCACTTGTCCACTTGGGCAAGTCACTTCACTTCTCTGGGCCTCAGTTACCCCATCTGGAAAATGGAGATTGAGACTTTGAGCCCTGGGTGGGACAGGGACTGTGTCCAACCCTATTTGCTTGTATCCGCCCCAGCACTTAGTGCCTGGCACATAGTAAGTGCTTAACATACACCATAATTACTATTATTGTCATTATTATTGAGGGCCTACTGTTTACAGAACTCTCTTCAACCAGGCTTAGGGGCAGACAAGAGGGGAGATAGGAGTTGGGAGGAAGGGGATTCAGTGCTTGTCCCCTCCTGGACTCCAGTGGAAGAATTGAACTAGTTCTCCTCTAGACTGTAAGCTCCTTGTGGGCAGGGAAAGTGTCTACCAACTCTATTGTATTGTTCAATAAATACCGAGGCTTGATTGTTTGAATTAACTCATTGGCCCACTTCTCCTTCCAACATTCCTGTGAGATGGAAAATGTTTAGTAATCTATGAACTTACATCTAATAGAATGCGAGAGGAGAAGCAGAGATCTCTGATGTTATGGAATAGATCCATCTACAACCCTGTCTTATCTCTGCTTGGGAGTCTGCTGTCAATCCATGGAAACTGACTTGAATGAGCTGGTGATTCTGTAAAAAGATATCTGTGAACTTTCCCTCCTGGTCCAGCACATTATGGGAGTGATATCATCTCATGAATGCCCATGAACTCAAAACCTTTAGGATGGCCATGAAGCAGTTTTTCACAACTGTTAAAAATCAAGTTGGAAAATTTGGAAAGGAGATATTTATTTTGAAACCAGATTCTAGTTTTATGTTTCTAAGGGGTAATCAGAAACATATTTGAAAGGAAAAAAATTGGTTTTTTAGCGTGTTTTCCCCCAACTGAGGGCCAAGAATCAGTGTTTTCTAGTTACGGTGTCCAGTCACACTCTTTCTGTTAGGGTCATTACTATGGTGGAGCCTTAAAGAGAAAGATATTGCACCAGGCTCATGTTCCAAAACCCTAAAAACTCAGGGCGTGTGTTGTTTTAAGGATGAATCACTTGATCATGAGATTAAGCATGACCTCCTAAAGACATAAGATTTTAATAATGTCCAACCAAATGAAGTATCAATATCTCTCTCAAAAACACTTATGTCTACTATCCTAGCCATATGGCTGAAAAGGCGTCTGTGAACTCCATGTGGGGCAGGGATTGGGTCTAGTCTGATTTTATTCTATCTCAGTGCTTAGTACAGAGCTTGTTGCATAGTAAACCCTTAACACATACCATAATTAATATTATTATTATGCAACACTGACACTGCATTTCACACACGGATTTGTAAAATATCAACCTTTGCCACACTAATGTGCGTGCCGTAACATTGCCCGTCGCTGTTTCAAAATCTGCTTCTGGGTCTTCCAATCTCCCCAAAGCCTCTGCCCTAGAAGAGCACTCTAGGCTAATCTGCTGCTGTTTTTTCACAACTATCCTCTCCTGTGACACATTGTTTAGAGTCTGGTCTACAATGGATCCTAACTTTATTTTTTTAATGGTATTTGTTAAGCACTTACTATGTGCCAGGCACTGTATTAAGTGCTGGTGCAGAGAAGCAACGTGGCTCAGTGGAAAGAGCACGGGTTTAGGAGTCAGAGGTCATGGGTTCTAACCCCAGCTCCGCCACCTGTCAGCTGTGTGACTTTGGGCAAGTCACTGAACTTCTCGGTGCCTCAGTTACCTCATCTGTAAAATGGAGATTAAGACTGCGCCTCACGTGGGACAACCTGATGACCCTGTATCTACCCCAGCGCTTAGAACAATGCTCGGCACATAGTAAGCACTGAACAAATACCAACATTATTATTATTAATTAGATACAAGATCATCAGGCTGGATCCAGTCCACTTCCCACATGGGGAATCCCCATTTTACAGAGGAGGTAACTGACACAGAGAAGTTAAATGACTTGCCCAAGGTCACGCAGCTGACAAGTGGTGTATTTGGGATTAGAACTAGGATCCTCCGGCTCTCTGAAAGGAAAGAGATGCATTGACCCTGTGAGTTGGGCTAGGCTGGAGGGGAGAAGGCTGGAAGGACTGTAGCTGGGGTGGGTTGGTGCTGGATCTCTCTTCTAGACTATGAGCCTGTTGTTGGGTAGGGATGGTCTCTGTTGCCGAATTGTACTTTCCAAGCGCTTAGTGCAGTGATCTGCTCACAATAGTGCTCAATAAATACGATTGAATGAATGAATGAAGTCTCATCTTCTCTTCACACCCAGACGGAACCACGTGGACTTGTAGGAGATGAAGGAATCTCCTGTAGGGATCTGGGGAGATTGGGTTTGTAAAAGGACATTGTGGAGGAAAGTCAGTCTAGACACAGTCAGTCAGTCAGTCAGTGGTATTTATTGGGTGCTTATCATGTGCAGAGCATTGTACTAAGCACTTGGGAGAGGACAATATAACAGTAAACAGACACATTCCCTGTCCCAAACTAGCTCACAGTCAGTCTAGAAATAGCCTAGGACCAGTCAGTCAATCTCGAAAGAGTCACAGTCAGTCAACAATCTATTTGACTCCCACTGTTCGCATAACATTGTATTAATATGACTGTATTGTACTCTCCCAAGTGCTTAGTACAGTGCTCTGCACACAGTAAGCACTAAATAAACACGATTGAATGAATGAATATGCACTGAGGGGATGCACAAAGGAAAACTAAGACTGAATCCTAGCCCTTGAGGAGCTTACGGTCTAATAGACCAGTATAAGACAAATTATAAATACTTAAACATATATAAAACACCTACAAAGCAATCTAGACACAACCCAGAAAACTGAAATGTTCAGCACTCAAAGTACACCAAGAAAAACATATAACCATTTTGTTCACAGGCTACATGTAATTATTGAGGACAGCTCAGTGTAAATGTCAAGGGAAACAGCTGGCACAGCATTTGGTGATGATTCTGTAGAAGTTGTCATAGTAATTTTCAATCTTCGAGCCCGCCAAAGAGGGTCACAATTCTGTGTCAGCACAGGGCCAATCTAGCTAGCTAGGAAGTAATACTATTACAGAATCCAGGTGTTGCTTAATGACCCTAATGATATCTGACTCATTAACTAGCTCACCATTTGAGGGTTTTGATCCTGGCACTTTTTGATACAGTTCAACATGGAAGAAATGGAAAGCAGTAAGTTGAGGCTATGCAGGCTGAACCTGAGACTGTCTGGATAGAGCACGGGTCTGGGAGCCAGGGGGTCGTGGGGTCTAATCCCGGCACAGCCACTTGTCTGCTGTGTGACCTTAGGCAAGTCACTTCACTTCTCTGCACCTCAGTTCCCTCATCTGTAAAAAGGGGATCGAGCCTGTGAGCCCCATATGGGACAGGGACTGTGTCCAACCCGATTTGCTTGTATCCACCCCAGCGCTTAATACAGTGCCTGGCAATTGTGGTGTGACAAATGCCACAATTATTATTATTACCCTAGCTGGTCCATCCAGCCCAGGACACCCAGTTGCTCTGGAACACAGAAACCCACTGTAGCAAAACTCAAATAGTAGCACTCAGTGTATCCAATACCACACATGTGGCACACAGACTCTCTTCCGATGCCACCTCATGCTATATCCAAACGGGCTCTTGTTGACAGATGAACATTCCCTAATTCCCCAGCAGCGTCCTAGCCAAAATGTGAAGTGAAAATACCTGTTATGGCAGAACCGAGGGGAATCTCTCTCTGACTGTGGTAATAGAGCAGGGGAAGAACTGCCTGGTGATCGTCCTCCTGGATCCCCATCCTCACAGTTAAAGATAGAGGGAATTTTGCTTTTTTGGGTTGAGATTGTGCTTTCCTCCAAGCCTCTGGATTGGCCTGATGATCTATTGATTGACAGCTGCTGCTGCTGCTGCTGGTTGGGGTGGGAGGGGGTAGGTCTTCACCACCATCACTTTGCTCAGTCCCTGGGGGTTGCCCTGAAGCCAGTGGGGGACAGGAATGGGGGTTGAAGAAGGCTGAGCTACAGTCTGCCAATCAGACAGGATTGAATTCAGGATTTCCAGCCCATGCTTGGTTGTCGTTTTAGCCCTGCCTCTGCAGGGAATTTCTGCGGCTGTAACAGTGATTGTACTGGTTAAGTGCTTATTATGTGCTAAGCACTGTGGTATTTTTATGGTATTTGTTAAGTGCTTACTCTGTGTCAGGCACTGTACTAATCAGGTTGGACAGGGGTCCTGTCCCACATAGGGCTCACAATCTTAATCCCCATTTTACAGATGAGGTAATTGAGGCACAGAGAAGTGAAATGACTTGCCCAAGGTCACACAGTCAGCAGACATGTTGAGGAGCCAGAATTAGAATCCAAGTCTTTCTGACTCCCAGTACTTTGAAAAGTATTTGACAAATGCTTTCTGGGTGTCAAACACTGGGGTAGATACACTGCAATCAGACACAGTCCCTGTGTCTCACAGGGGCTCACAGTCTAAGTGAGAGGGAGAACAGGTATTGAATACACCTTTTGCCAATGAGGAAACTGAAGCACAGAAAAGTTAAGCAACTTGCCCAAGGTCACACAGCAGATAAGTAGAGGACCCGGGATTAGGTCTCCTGACTCCCAGTCCTGTGCTCTTGCTGATAGGCCATGCTGCTTCTGGTGCCTCACATTCATTTTCCTTTTCCACGTCTGCTGTGTGACCTTGGGCAAGTCATTAACTTCTCTGTGCCTCAGTGACCTCCTCTGTAAAATGAGGATTAAGACTGTGAGCTCCATACGGGACAGGGACTGTGTCCAACCTGATTATCTGGTATCTACCCTAGCGCTTGGAACAATGCTTGGTATCTAGTAAGCGCATACCAAATACCACAATTACTAGTATTATTATGTCTAGGGACAGAAGTGCCTCCTGGGTTCTTTTCTTCCCCCTAAAATGCCTGGCCCCTTTCAGGGAGGACCAGTGTTTTGATGGAAAGTCCTATAAATACTGTATCCACATCAAATCTTTATATTTGCTTGAAACTTAGCTGGCTCGGCTCCACCTCCGGATCTCCGTCTGAAGCCATGCCTAGACTTTAATTTCCCTCAAGATTTAACTGGGGTTTCGGGTGGGAAGAGGAACAAGTGACTCTACTCCCAGCCAAGACCTGGTGATTCTTGCATCCCAGCTTGACTCCTGCCACTTATTCCTGGTCCTTACATCAGTAAGACATATGCCGCTAGATTGTAAACTCCTCCCTCTAGACTGTAAGCTCCTTGAGGGCAGGGATTGTGTCTATCAACTCTATTATGTTGTACTCTCCCCAGCGCTTAGTAGAGTGCTCTGCACCCAGTAAGTGCCCCATAAATAGCGCTGAATGCTCAACTGATGAAATAATAATAATAATAATAATTGCGGTATTGTTAAGCACTTGCTGGGTGCTAAACACTGCACTAAGTGCTGGGATAGATATAAAATCATCAGGTCCCACATGGGGCTAACAGTCGAAGTAGGAGGGAGAACAGGTATTAAATCCCCATTGTGCAGATGAAGGAACTGAGGCACAGAGAAGTGAAGTGACTTGCCCCAGGTCACACAGCAGACAAGTGGCAGAGCCAGGATTAGAACCCAGGTCCTCTGACACCCAGGCCGCGGACTCTTTCCACTGGGGTTGAAAGCGAGGAGGAAAGTGTTAGTTGACTGATGTGTGATATTTGGAATCAGTGCTCTTTTCTCTGTGGGACACTGAACCTCGTCTCAGGTCTTCGACTGTCTTTCTGATTCAGTCATTCATTCATTCAGTCAATCAATCGTATTTATTGAGCACTTACTCTGGGCAGAACCCTGTGTTAAGCACTTGGGAAAGTGCAACACAACCAAAAGCGGTGACATTCCCTGCCCGCCATCTGGCAGTCAAGAAAATTCAGGTAGAGGAAGGGCCAACGGTCTGGCACAGAGTCATTTTGGCATTGGGTGCCAGGCCGAGGCAGGGGACAGATTCACAAACCAGCCTACAGAAAATGAGCCTCAGGATGATCATTCACACCACCCCCTAGCAAATAATAATATTAACAACAGTAATAATAATACCATTTATTAAGCACGTAGAACTGGAGGTAGAGACAATATAAACAGATCAGACACAGTCCGTATCCCACACTGGGCTCACAGTATAAGAGGGAGGGAGAACACATATTTTAACCCCCATTCTTTCCATTTTACAGATGAGGAAACTGAGGCACAGAGACCTTAAGTGACTTGTCCAAGGTCATACAAGGTCCGCAAGCAGCATAGTCGGCATTTGAACCCAGGTCTCCAGACTATTACATTTCAAT
This sequence comes from Ornithorhynchus anatinus, assembly GCF_004115215.2. Taxonomy (NCBI): domain Eukaryota; kingdom Metazoa; phylum Chordata; class Mammalia; order Monotremata; family Ornithorhynchidae; genus Ornithorhynchus; species Ornithorhynchus anatinus. The sequence goes on from NC_041753.1 coordinate 67,543,168, forward strand.
CATTATGGTATTTGTTAAGCACTCACTATCTGCCAAACACTGTTCTAAGCAGGCAGATAGATACGAGTTAGGTCGATCACGGGCCGTGTCCCATGTGGGGCTCACAGTCGAACCAGGAGGGAGTACAGGGATTGAATCCCCATTTTCCAGGTGAGGTAACTGAGGCCCAGAGAAGTGGAGTGACTTGTCTAAGGTCACATAGCAGACAAGTGACAGAGCCTGGATTCGAAAACAGGTCCTTGGATTTCCAGGTTCTTTCCACTAGACTGTGGGTATGTGCGGGGGGGGGGGGGCAGATTTGAGAGGGTTGCTGACCCCTCCAAAGATAATTCGGTCATGGGTTCTAATCCTAACTCCACCACTTGTCTGCTGTGTGGCCGTGGGAAAGCCACTTAACTTCTCTGTGCCTCTTTACCTCATCTGTCAAATGGGGATTAAGACTATGAGTCCCAAGTGGGACAACCTGATTACCTCGTATCTATCCCAGCGCTTAGAACACTGCTTGGCACCTAGTAAGCGCTTAACAAATACCATATTATTAATTATTATTATTATTTGAGAAAGGTCCCTTCCTATCCTAGAACCCCACGAAGAGAGTCCGCAAATTAAAACTAGATAATATTTCGGAACCCCAGTCCACATGGGCTTCTGTCTCTTTGGGAGGGAGGAATCAGAACTGAGTCACTGGCTCCGCGGCAGCCTGGTTTGTTGTTCTTCTTTTGAAGACCTGTCCCCAATTCACACCGGGGAAAGATCCGAAAGACGCAGCTGTAGGTTGGGTCTTGGGCAAAAATCTGGTGACTCATAGGAACTGAAAAAGCAGAGGTCAAGAGGGACGAACGACAGAAAAGGTTAAAGCTTTTAAGCTAAATTTCGGAAGAGCCAGGTCGCTGCCGTCAGCTGTCCCCTCCCCAAATCTTCCTTTCCTAAACAAACTCACGTGTTCTCCGATAGAGAATTTAAAAGGCGACCATGTTAACTTCCTTGAGCACAAGGTGGCAGTCTCTGTTCTGCTTTCCTCGATGCACGACTGGAAAAGTGATTTGAAACAGAATGGAAACTAAACTGCGTGTCGTTCGGAGGTATCGAAAAATAAACTGTAATCAAGTGGGCGGGGGGGCGGGGGGGGGGGGGGGAGGAAACGGAGAAGAAAAGATCACAAAATAAATGCAAAGAATGGGATAAACAGGAGATTTTCTAGAAGTCTGGCTCCTTTTGCATCTGGGCCAGAAACGTGTGGTTTTCGAGGTCCTCTCCCGAGCTCAGGCCACAGCAGAAGGCAATGGGGAGGGGGATGGAGATGGCGCATTTTCTGGCTGGGAGCAGAACCCTCCCCGTGTAGAGAGACTCTGGTGTGTGTGTCTGGGGGAGGGAGGGAAGGGAAGAGGACTCTTGAATCGCCAAGCTCGACAAAATAAAACTGAGTCAGGAGGTGTGTTTTCCTCAGCTGAGCCTCTTACCCTAGTTTTGATGTGTCTGCCATAGAGGACAAACACGATCCCCAGAAGAAGGAAAGGACGCGGTCAAGGAGGTTCGCTGCCTGTGGTGAAAGATAAAAGGCAGGAGACGAGACGGAAGGTGGCTCTGAAAGGGCTCCCCCAGCTAGCGGCTCGCAGAAGAGCAGTCATTAATAAGGGAAACCAGCAGCAGCCATCCGGACGGGTGCCGAGGTGACGAAGCCCCCGTAACTAACTATTTGAGACCCAGAGACGATGATAAAGCAGACGTGGAGTCGGTCGGGGCTCCGGCCCCATCCACGGGCGCATCCCTAGACCAGCTCAGAGTTTGCCCCGTCTGTAAGTGAGACTAAAAACGGCCGCAGAAATACCGACCTAAACCAACGCACGGCGGGTTTAAGGGTTTTGTTTGTTTGGGGTTTGCTTTTTTTTTTTCTTTTTTGCCCGTGCCACTCGGAAGCGAAGCGCAGATGCAGGCCGCCAAGACCGGGGGCACAGGTGCAAAGACACCGAGAGTCCCGCATAGATGTCGCTTTATCCACATTTCTCTTGCAGCCGTTCCCTCGTCGCTCCCATCGCCGCGTCCCGCCCATCACCAGGCAAACAAAGCAAAAAGGGCAGCCGTCCAACTCCATGGAAGCCTCCCCCGATTAACTCACAATACCCTAGTCGCGTCAGCCCAACAGCCGTCCTTAGCACTTACGCAATTTATTTCTATTCTCAGCGCTCTTGTGCATGTATGTATATTTATTTGCACATTCAGCTGTTTCAGCCTGACATAGTTTTCCTCCTCTCCGTCATATCCTCGTTCTTCCTTCTGCTCCCACTGTCTGCAAATACTTTTTGTCGATCTTCTCTCCCCACCCACCATTAAACTGAGGGCAGGGAATGTGTGACTGGCTTCTTTCTGTTGCACTCTCCCAAGCGCTTCGTGCTGTGCTTTGCACTCAATAGGGGCTCAGTCAATATGCCATTGATTGGTTTGGGGGGATGAAGAGGGGCGTTGGTCCCACGAGTTTCAGGGGGAAACCAATTGCTGTCTCTCGCACAGCTGTTTGAGCTTGATCCCTCCCCAGCCCAACCTCCCTCGTCTCGGTCTTCAACAGAACTCGAGAGGTTCTGAGCAGGGTTCAGTTTCCAAAGCGGGTGCTGGGAAGAGATCAGCACCGGTCTCTCTGACCTGCCTACCTCTTCGTTCATTCAATCGTATATATTGAGCGCTTACTGTGTGCAGAGCACTGTACTAAGCGCTGGGGTAGATACAGGGTGATCAGGTTGTCCCACGTGGGGCTCGCAGTTTTAATCCCCATTTTCCAGACGAGGTAACTGAGGCCCCGAGAAGTGAGGTCACTGGCCCAAAGCCACACAGTTGAAAAGTGGCGGAGAAGGGATTAGAACCCACGCCCTCTGACTCCCAAGCCAAGACCTCTGACTTTCCACTAAGCCACGCTGCTCCTCTTCCAACCTTGTCTACCTCTCCCAGCTCTGCTCCTTCTTTTTGCACCCACTGTCCACATGAAAAAAAAAGGGGCGTTTTGGGGCTGGAGGAAACCCCCCAGCTTGGGTCAACCTAGTGCGCTCACTCTCTCGCTCATGGGAAAAGTTGCCAAAAGAACTGGTTTCAGGTGGTCTTCAAGAGTGGCTCACACCCACCAGAAGGGACGGCCGCTGTCCAGTAGGGAAGACAGAATCACGGGAATGAATGCTTCCTATTTCCCCCTCATCATTACCACTTAACAAGGAGAGAGAGCCAACTCCATTCATTATTCTACAAAACCCCAGTTTGGATAGGGTCCCCGCCACTTGGAGTGAACCAGGATCAGCCAGAAAGGAGTGGGAAGGAGGAGGCGGATAAAGCTGATCAGGTCAAAGGGTCCTTGAAAACTGCGGGTAATCAAGCATTTAAATCCCAGAAAGGGTGCTCGATACTTGGTGAGAATATTCGCCTCTAATGAGTCAGTTCTCGTCAAAGGATTGTTCGGCCCCCTTTCCTGTACGGTGATGGGCTCTGAAAGAGGTGATTTAGGAATGCACTCTGAAATGTACGGTAGTTTGTTTCTTCCACGGGTTTGGGAGTCAGAGGACGTGGGTTCTAATCCCTGCTCTGCCGTCTGTCTGCTGTGTGACCTTGGGCAAGCCACTTAACTTCTCGGTGCCTCAGTGACCTCATCTGTAAAGTGGGAATGAAGACTTCGAGCCCCACTTGGGACAACCTGATGACCTTGCGTCTATCCCAGCGCCGAGACCAGAGCTTGGCACGTAGTAAGCGCTTAACAAATAATATCATTATCAGAGCCACTACATTCCTGCTTTCGCGAAGTTGCCCGAAAGTTCAGCCATCTGGGATAAACCCCGAGGCTTTGCCGGGGAAGGAGTTCACTAAAGAACGTGGTGGGCTGGGAAGATGTCGAGGGACGCCGAAAGAAACTTTAAAAGGCAGAAGAAAAGGTGATCGGGAACGTTGGCTGGAGTTTTAGGGACCGTGTTCCCTCCAGATAGGACCTTGGGTCGGCCGAGAGTCCTGCCCATCCCGCCACGTCCCCTACCCTCCCAGAGGTGTTTGGGGAAGAAATGGAATGCCGTCCCTGACGTATTCTGCAGCCCTTGAAATAGCGACCACATTATTCTGGGAATCCTAGAAATGCCGTCTGTGCGTCCTGCCCGTGCACGCACCGTTGAAGGAATCTGTGAAGGGAGGATTCAGACGGATGGGGAGCGGGGTGGGAGGAGGGGACGCCTGGGTTCCGTTTCCCGCCGTGAGGGTGCTGCTCGCTTCGCCTGCGGCCCCGATGTCCCCGGTGGGAGGCGAAGGAAACAGCTAGAACAGATCCCGACTCCCCGCGAACACGGGGAGAGGGGCGTGGGAATAACGGGGGCGGGCGAGGGGTGCTTCTCGAGCTCACCTAAACGCTCAGTAACGGAACATCGACGCCCCCTTCGTTCCACACCACCCCACTTTTCGGGGAGGGGAAGGACCGGGAGCGAGAATGGTGCGGGGGGCGAGGGCGCGGAGAGGAGGAGACGAACGATGGAGAGAGGCGAGACGAGGAGAGGAACCGCAGGAAAGCCAGGAAGGAGAGGAGAGGGGCAGGGAGAAACTAAGAGAGGAAAGACGGTGACACTGGGGGGAGAAGGAGAGAGAGAAAGTGGAGCAGAGGAACAGCCCAGAGAGAGTGGAAAGTCGGAAGCAGAGCGGAGCCAAAGCGGCGGAGGAAATACTGAAACCTCGGAGGCCGTTTCCCACTTGCCCGGGAGAACGGGGACCCTAGGGCTCGAAGGGGCACCGGCTCATTCTTTCCTAGAAAAGCGACTTTTACACTTCAGTCCTTCTTTATCCCAGGCCCGGCCTGGCCGGGCGCTTGGCGGAGTGGGGTGGGATGGACCAATGGGAACGCTCCGGTCGCTTCCTCTTCTTTCCCTTCTCCGCTGCCAAGAAGCAGTTGGAGTGGAGCCCAAGGGGGAATCATCTCTTAGAGAAGCAGCGTGGCTCAGTGGCAAGAGCCCGGGTTCTAATGCCGGCTCTGCCACTCGCCTGCTGGGTGACCTTGGGCAAGTCGCTTCGCTTCTCTGGGCCTCAGTTCCCTCATCTGGAAAATGAAGACTGGGAGCCCCACGTGGGACAACCTGATGACCTTGTAGCTACCCCAGCTGCTTAGAACAGTGATTGGCAATTAGTAAGCGCTCAGCGAATACCATCGTCATTATCATCGTTATTATTAGAAGGTCGACGGCAGCCGGAAGGAGGTGCTAGGACTGAAGAAGCCCTCGGCGGCCCCTCCCCGCGAACCGATTTTTCCGCGTTGCACCCCGACGGGCTCCAAGCGCTCAGGCGAGAAGGGCCCCGGAGACCTCGGGCCGGGTGACCTTGAACGAATCGTTCGCCCTCGGTTTTCTCAGCTGTAAAACGGAGCGATGAGCATCGTAACGACCTCACCGAGCCCGCGGGAGGGAGGCACTTGGGGAAAAAAAAAACCCAGGGGGGGCGAGAGGAGAGCCACCGTCGGTAACTGAGCCGGTGGAGATGCCGAGGGAGTTGCGGGGGGCGGGGGGGATACGGACAAATGCTTGGTCCGAGTCGGGGGCTCGGCGGTCGCGCCTCTCTAGAGCGGCCCAAACTCCCTCTAGGGTCGCGGCCCCGCTACGCCGAGTCGGGCGAATGCAGGGGTGGCCAGGAGGACGGGGCTTTTTCGGGCCCAGGGGAACGCCCAGAGGAGAGTATTTCGGAAAGTCTTATGGGATCGCTCCCCTCTCGGTTCCCAGGGAGCACGGGAGAGTTCTTGGATTCCCTCCGGGCTCTCGGAGGCCTCTCCTCCTCCGGGCAGATCGACGGCCAATGACGGCCGGAGCCAAACCGGGCTGGGGCCGACGGGAGCTCGCCCGTCGATCGCCCTTTTCCCCTTCCGTCCCCCCAAAGAACTGCCCCGTGGCCACTGTGGGGGAGTAGGGCGGGGCGACGGCGGCGGCGAGGAAAGTCCTGGGGAGAGAGGGAGGGCAAGGCGAAGGCGAGGCCCGGGAGAGAGGACCCAGCGGCCCGCCGCCCGGCTCCGCACCGCAGGTCACACATCTGGAGCGATCGCGGCGGCGGCCGCGGCGGTTCAGGACCTGGCAAGTGCGGAGAGGACGGTTCCCACGCGGGGGCACTAGCGCTCTCCGGAGTCGCAGGCACTGCGGTGGAATTTCCTGCTCCTTTTAAATGACTGCGGAAAAGCGAAAAAAAAAGACACCCCTCCCCCCCCCCCCCACGCACCCCCCACCCCCTCCAAGAAGAACCACACATGCAAAGACAAATTCCCAGACAAGGCATGGTCGTGTCACTCATTCATCAGCACCTGCGCTCTTCAGACCATTCCGTTTTTATTACGCGAGTCCAAAGGAACCCGTTTCTCTCGGCAGAATCACGTCCCTCCCCGCGCTCTCGTTTCCTCCTCTGGGGAGACCGCGCGCGGAGATTTCGGTGTGCGAGGGCACCAGGCGACGCGCGTGAAAAGCCCCTTAAGTTACCGGCCCTGGACCTCAGAGTTGTTTCCAGGCTAAATCCCGCCCGTGCCGGTTCCCCGTCCTCTAAAACAAGACTCTCTCGCGGCCCGGGCATCGAAGCGTCCCAAGTTGCTGCAGAGGCTGCAGGAAGCCAGCGAGCTGCGTTCCCCTCCCGGGATGGGCCGTCACCCGTCTCGCCTCCCGCCCCCAACCCCCCCGTCCTCCGCCTCCCCTCCCTCCCCTCCGAAACGAGTCGGGTAGAGGAAAAAAGTGCCCCCGCGGGGCCGGGAGAGGTCTCGATGGCTAAAGCCCCAAGGGAGCCCAGAGAGACTGACCGAGGGGCCGCAGACTAGGCGAGCCCGCCGGCGGTCCCGCCACGGGGCGGTGATGCTCCGTTTCCGATGCAGATCACGTTTGCATGTTTTAGACGAGCGCTCTCTCCGTCTCCGTTTGAAGCGGCGGGCGAGGGGTGTATGTGTGTGTGTGTGCGCGCGTATGTGCGTGTGCGTGTTTGGGGGGGAGGGGGAGGGGGTTACTATTATAAAAGGGAAGAGTCGCTGCCGCCGAAAAGGGGTGGCGATAAGGGGACTCGGTAGCTGCGGGAGAGTCTGTCACGGTATCTCTCTCTCCGTGCATGCACACAGACGCGCCCAGACCCCGGCATACGCATGCATACACACACACACACACCTATACACAACTGTGTGCGCGCGTGTGTGAGGGCTCGCATGCGATCCCCGCTCGGCGCCTATTGGTATCCGGCCCCGGGCAGATCCTCCCCTACCCCACCTCCCCCGGGCTCCCCTCCCCCTCGGGTTGCTTTTGTCTTCAGGGTGTTGTGTTGTGTGGCATGTTTGTGTGCGTGTCTCTGTGTGTGATTTTTTGGGATTATTATCATTATTTATTTCAGACTAATTTTCTGGAGTTTCTGCCCCTGCTCTGCGTCAGCCGTCACGTCACTTTGCCAGCAGGAGCAAGAGCAGGAGCCGAAGCCGGAGCGGCGTTGGCTGGCACTGGGCTGGAGCGGGAGGCGCCCTCGCTCGGCCGCGGGAGCCTCCGGCCGGGCTGAGCGGGACCGGGGCCGCGGGAGCCGCCGCCGCGGGAGCCGCCTGCGGGTGAGGAGCGGAGCGGGGCCGCTGCTTGCAGCCTCCGCCGGGCCGCGCTGCCCCCGCCCCGCCCCGCCCCGCCCCGCCCCGCCCGGTCCCGAGAGCCCCAGGTAGAGCGGCCGGCCGCTCGGCCGGCCGGCCGGCCGGAGCCACCCGCCCCGGGGTCGCGCGGGGCTCCTCGCCCGGGATGGGGCAGCGCCATCGGCGGGAAGCCGGCGCTCCGCCCCGCCGTCGCCTCCGCCCGCGGTTCTGGAACTCGGCTCTGCCCAGCCGGGACTGCCCGGAGGGAGCCCCCGCCTCCGCCGCCCCCGGGGGTCCCCCTCCTCCCCCCCCCAGCCCGTGTCCCCCCTTCCCTCCCGCCGTCCCCGGGCAGGGGGAGGGGTGCCCCGCGCCGCGCCCACGAGTCCGCGTCCGTGGTCCTTCGCCCTCGGGACGGGTCGGTCGGAGGGGCGAGCGGGGCGAGCGGGGCGGCCCACCGACCGTCTCTCATCTCATCTCATCTCATCTCATCCCATCCCGCTCTGTTTCCCTCCCCGCAGCCCCCCAGGTGCAGCGAGCGCATCGTCCCGGTCGGCTCGTCCCGCGGGTCCAGCTCCTCCGGCCGCCGCCTCCCCGTGCCCGGAGCGCCCCGACCCCGCCGCCGCCCCCCGGGCCCAGCTTGGTCCCGCCATGCGGCGGCGGCGCCCCCCGCAGTGAGCGGGCAGGCGATGTCCCGGCCCCTCCCGCCGCTCTGAGCAGTGCCCTCCCTCGCCGGTGCCCTCGCCCTCGCCCTCGCCCGCGCCCTCGGGGCGCCCCGTCGCGCCGGACAGGGAAACCGGGGCCGAGCCGAGCCGAGCCGAGCAGGCGGCGCCGAGGGGCCGGGGGGGGGGGGGGCTTGCGGATCCCGGCTGCCTTCTACCGTGGCCCGGGATGCTGCCGTGGAGGAGGAGGAGGAGGTGGTGCCGTGGCCCCGAGCCCGGCATGGCGCGGCTCTGGGGCTTTTGCGGGCTGCTCGTCCTGGGCTTGTGGAGGGGCGTCCGGGCCTGCCCCGCGCCCTGCATCTGCAGCGCCACCCGGATCGCCTGCGGCGACGCCTCCCCGGGCTTGGTGGCGTTCCCCAGGCTGGAGCCCAGCACCGCCGACCTGGAGAACATCACCGAAATGTGAGTTCCCCGCGCCGCTCCCTCCCCTTTCCCGCGCGGCCGCTCTCCCGGCCTGTCCCAGCTTCTCCCAGCCTCTCCCGGCCTGTCCCAGCCGCTCCCAGCCTGTCCCTCCTCTCCCCTTCTCCTCTTTGCCTTGCCCCCGTTCCCCCCGTTCCCCCCGTTGCCCCAGCCCGTCTCCGCTTTTCATGCCTTTCTCTTCTCCCCTCCTTCCCCCTTCCCTCCAGTTCTTTCCTTCCTTAAACTCCTTTCCCTTCTTTAATCTCTTCCGCCCCGTCCTTTCCCCTCTCTGCCTCCCCTCTTGCCTCCGTCCCGTCTCCTTTCCTCTCCCCCTTTCCTCCCTTTTTCTTTATTTTCTCTCCTCTCTCCTCCTTCCCTTCAGCCCCTTCCTTTTTCATACTCTTTCCCCCTTTCTCCTTAATCTCGTTTCCCCTTCCCTTCTGCCCCTTCTTTCCTTTCCCCCTCTGCCTCGTTCCCGTCCCCCATCCCTGTCCCCCATCCCTTTCCTCCTGTTCACTCTTTTCCCTTGACCTCTCTCTCCCTGTCCCCTCCGGTCCTTTGCTCCCTTATACTCGTCTCTCCCCACTCCCCATCCCCCTTCCCCTCTTTACCTTCCTTCCTTCTTCCCTGTCTCTCTCCTCTTTTCCCGTCCCCATCCCTTTCCTCCTTTTCCGTGTCCTCTCCTCTCCCTTCTCTCCAGTCCCTTTCTCCCCTGCGCTCCGTTCCCTTCTTCACTCCCGTCTCCCCTTTCCCCTTCTCGCCTTTACCTCTCTCCCCCTTCCCCTCTTTGCCTTTCTTCCTTCTCCCCGTTCCCATCCCCCTTTCCTGGCTCCGTCCCTTCCCTCCTTTTCACTCCTTTACCTTGTCCTCTGTTTCCCCTTCCCTCCAGTCCTTCTCTCCCTCCCTTGCACTCCGTTTCCCACTTCTCTCTTCTCCCCTGTCCCCTTTCCCTTGTTTCCTCCGCCCTTTCCTCATCCTTTTCTCTCCTTACACTCGTCTCTTCTCCCCTTTCCCTCCAGCCCCTTCCTTCCTTCCTTCCTTCCTTCCTTCCTTCCTTCCTTCCTTCCTTCCTTCCTTCCTTCCTTCCTTCCTTCCTTCCTTCCTTCCTTCCTTCCTTCCTTCCTTCCTTCCTTCCTTCCTTCCTTCCTTCCTTCCTTCCTTCCTTCCTTCCTTCCTTCCTTCCTTCCTTCCTTCCTTCCTTCCCATTCCCCTCGTTCCCCTTCCCACTCGCTCCTCTCCCTCAACCGTCCTGGCCTGTCTCCCCCCGCCCCAACCCCTCCGGGTGGTCAGGTAACCCACCGTGACTGAAACATAGCTAAAGCCGACAGTGGGAGAAGCATCTGAAGCAGCAGATTATGGACAGGGAAGGAGACCCACTTGTCAATCACCTGTCGACCCCTCTAGTCAGTAACAGATATTCAGAGACAGAGCGATGTGATTTTTTTTTTCCAACCGTAGAGGATATAATCACAGCTGCATTTTCTACTCTGAGGGTTCCTTCAATGTGTTAAGTATTTCATATGCAGTGTGTGTATTGGATATTCATGGATCTATGTAAATGAATTGGGTAAGGGACATCTTTAGGATGCCTTCTCTAAGATAGTGTGTTTGTGTGTGTCTGGTGTGTGTGTGTGTGTGTGTGTGTGTGATGGGTAAGGAGAAGTTAGGGTCATTCTTTAGAGAAATTCTTTAGAGAAGTTAATGGTGATTCTTTAGAGAAATCTTCCCCCTTTACGATTGATTCTCTGAAACCTGACAATGGAGGTTAAAATCCCCCCCGCCCCACCCCACCCCCCCTTCATATCCTTCTTGGGATTTAGAAGGTAACCAATTTTTCTTTTCATTTCCATATATCAGAAAATGCCTAGGAGATTGAGTCTAGAGATGATTTTGAAAATGATCTGTAAGACGAGAAGTTCTGCGCGTTGAAATGCACTCGCTCAAAAGGAAAATGTGATAGTTGGAAGCTTAAAAGCCTGGTCTGATTTAATTTAGGCTTGACTTCCTAGAGATATAATTTCGAAACCATTTAGATTATAAATCTTAATTGCCCATTGTACAATTTCCTGGGAATAGGTTGGATGATAAAGCAGGGTAGTACCGAGGTGGGGGTGGGGGAATTACAAGATCATTGTACCGGTAGAAAATTCCAGCTTTTGGGATTTGGAAAGAGCAGGAAAATTGCAGGTTCCAACTTCTTGTTTTATGTTGCCGTATCGCGACTCTATTGATCTCTCTGTCGCGTCCTCACCTTTGTTCTGATGCGTTTGTGGGGGGTTCTTCCTTGTTGGATTAATCGCTGAAACCTAGGTTTATTCGGTCCCGTAAGAAAGTGACCAGGGGATGCTTATTCTTGTCTTTCCCTTGTAAAGGGAGATAGCGTATCCCAAGAGAGGGGTTGGAGAAGAGGTCTTCTAGGTGGCAGTGTGTTTGCATATAGTATTTCACCTGCTCTGCTTCTCTGAGACTAATTGACCGAGAGTTCTGACCCTGGACGTGAATACAATGTCCTTCCAATTTTCATTTTCCTTGCCCTGCCGCTGATTATCATACCACTGTGACACCCTGCTAAGTCTCAGGAGGAAAGTGAATTCGAGCCAAACTCTGCTCAGATGAGTTTTTTTCGGTTTGGGGCTGTCAGATGGGAAAACGATGCCAATACCATCGGTTCTGAACCTGTTTGGCAGGTCCAGATTAACAACAGTCACAGCAGGTTCAGAGGAAGGAGATGGAAGATGCAGGGAAGGTGCCTTCTTTCTTCTAGTCTGTCTGGTTTTTGAAATATCTAGACTCGTTATTCAAAGACCGAGTCAAAACTTGGCTTCCTTTTTAGATTTCAGGAGGAAAAATTATGTAACCCAGTGCCACTTTAGATTATTTTGTCTCTTCCGTTCCTTTGTGCAGTTCATTGGCATTCATCCCCCCCTCCCCCCCCCCCCACCGCCCTCATGTTTTGGAGGTGAAAACTTTGGCAGAGGAGAGGTGTACAGGAATTCTTCATTCTAGTCAATTTTTCAGGGCTTAATTAAAAAACAAACAAACAGGCACAAACAAATCAAAGGTCCAGTCTCTGGCTGTCTTCAGTGCTTCCTGGTAAGAGATTCTCTCAGACAGTCGATTTTTATGGGGAGAGAGAAGCTCCCCAAGTGACTGCCCGTTTCAGCATTTTGCTGCATCTCTGAAGGAGCTTCTTGATTTCCCAAGTTGTTACTTGCCCCTTGTTGCCTTCCATTATTTTCTTCCCTTGGAATGTTGAAAACTCAGGGAAACACCAAGGAAGGGGCAGGAGGGATGAAAGCCTTGGAAGAGAGTCGTGAATGTGTGTGTGTGCGCGTGTGTGTGTGTGGTGGGCGGGGGGTGCGGGGAGGGGGGGGAACGTGCATGTGAGTGAGGGGCCTGGAAGTCTGGAGTCCTGACAGTTTTATTCTTGGTCCTGTCTGGTGTTTGGCATGACCTTGTCCCAGTCAGTCCACCTCTTCTGGCCTCAGGTCCTTCAACCAACAAACGAAGAGCACTTGTCTGGAGAGTGAGGAGGGGTAGCATTTCAAAGAGCCCATCTAGCTTTCAGAACTTGTTCTCAAGACACTGGAAATAATGCCTGGTGCCTGATTTTTCTCTTCGGTACTTTTGCACTCATGGGAGCCTTGCTCTGTTTTCGATCCTGCCGGATAACGGGACTGGTATATAAACCTCCGAAGGAGTGACATTTCATTGGCCCCTAGGGTTGGGGGTGGGGGGAGGGAAGGGTGAGAACCCTTGATCGCGCTTCCCCTTCCCCCCAGAAAACAATAGCTGAACTTGTTCAAAATTGTTTTCTTGGCGTCAACGTGTCATGATTGCATTAAAAACAAATTCAGGTGATTGGAACATGTCAAATTAATTACCATCATTTAAAAAACCCAATGCCTTTAGCATTTCCAAATGGAAAGCTAAACATTAAATATGCAACAAATGTGTCTTATTGCATTAGAAATAGGTAATAAAACCCTCTGAAATAAGCCCTGTAAAGGCATAGTTAAAAAAAAAAGATACAATCATTGCTTGTCTAATATACATTTAAAAAAATTAAGTGTAACAGTTCTTTGCCTCATTCTATGAACCTTTTATGCAAATATCCTTCCCATTTGGCAGTATCAACTTTCATACTATTTCCTAATTAACGCTGAACATTAATACCATACCACCCTTTGGGGAATGAAACAGAATCTAGGTTTTCTTGTAAGTCCGTGTCTCTCGTTTTTTTCAAATTTTCCTTATTCTAAATTGAACGCTGGCCCGTGTTCAAATCTTACAGAAAATTACCCACCACTCTTGGATGCTTATACCCCAACAGTGATGAATCTGCCTGTACCCTGGCCATTTCATAGTAGCAGTGATACATAGAAGCGGAATTCATAAGCGAATCCTGAATTCAGGAGTTCGTAGCCCTTCCTATTTGCAGTTGATTGTCGGCCTATTTCACAGTTCTAATGTCGTGCCATTAACATATTGATTTAGGACTATTTAACTCAACACTTTGCAATTATAATTAATTGTTTTTCAGGATGCAAAACTTGATAGGAAGAGTATTTGATTTTTATGGCTTAATCGGATATTTACTTTTCCGTTTTTCTAACTGGAGAGTCTAGAGATTTGGATGGTGGGTTACATACATTCAAGAACCACAAAGTGAATTTCTAGAGCCGCTACCCAAACCACTCTAGACTTGTTAATAAATAAGACACAGCCTAATTTCCATGATCAATTATTTAATGTGACTTATGAGTTTGTGTTGAAGACATCTGGCCTTGCCTATGTAGTCTTAACAAAACTCAAGCTCAGTGGGAACCTTTGGAGTCTTTCATTTCATCCTGCCAATCTCTGCTCTATATAGATTTTAATCCCCTTTGTGAAACAGTTGAAAAGACCCCTGACCCCTGGCCTCATCCCTTCCCCCCTCCAGGCCCCCCCCCCCCCCAAATTCCCATCGTTGACTCTCCAGGAAAATATGTGTGATTTTTCCCTGAAACCGATAGTTCCTCTTGGGAATTCAAGTCTATGAAGTAATGGCAGACCCTGGGCTATAGATTATTTCAAGCAAGTAATGGAATGTTGAGATAATGCAAAGAAGTGCCCCTCTAGAGGTTGAGGGGAGTGACCATTTCCATACTCTACAAACCTCTGTCTGAAGCAGATTCCCTCCATTGTAAACATTAGCCTGCAGTGTTTGACCTGAAAGTTCTGAGCTGAATGTTGAATGAATAGCTGCAAGTCTAGGGCTTGCTCTCTGGCATATGCTGAATTAGGTCTCTGATTCTATGCAAGTCAAAGAAGGGTTAAAAAAAGCTAGTTTTACTTTTAGGGAGGGAGCGGGGAGAGTTACTTTATACCTTGTGTGGCTTGGCAAGTGGCTCCTATTCTGGTGCATCCTTCAGCCACCTAGTCCAGGAAGGGTGCCCAGATTTCTTTTCTGCGCCAGTCAATTCTTGTGGCCACTGGCCAAGGGTTTGTTGTACAGACAACTTTTCCTTTTAGGCTATGTTTTGCTGCTTCCCCGCTCTCCTCTCCTCCTACCAGTATGAAGATCTTCAAACAGGATCAATCGATCCGACATACCACTACTCTCTCCCCCTTCGAAGCCTTATTGAAGGCACATCTCCTCCGAGAGGCCTTCCCTGACTAAGCCCTCCTTTCCTCTCCTCCCTCTCCCTTAGGCGTCACCCTGACTTGCTCCCTTCATTCATCCCCGCCCCTGCCCCCCAGCCCCACAGCACTTACGTACATATCTGTAATTTTGTTTATATTAATGCCTGTCTCCCCCTCTAGACTGTAAGCTCGTTTGGGGAAGGAAATGGGTCTGTTTATTGTTCTGTTGTCCTCTCCCAAGCTCTTAGTACAGTGATCACAGTAAGCACTCAATGCATACGATCGATCGATTGATTGAATGGCATTTATTAAGCGCTGACTGTGTGCAGAGCACTGAATTGAGCATTTGGGAGAGTACGCTATAACAGAGTTGGTAGACACGTTCCCTGGCCACATTGAGGATCGGGACTTGTGTACGTGTCGTGCTCAATCAACGACACTGATCGAGCACCTACTTTGTGCAGAGTGCTGTATTGGGTGCGGTTCCTGCCCTTGAGGAGCTTGCACTCTGGTAGGGGACACAAGCCAACGCAAACTGCCAGGTGAACAAAGGGGAGAGATTTGAATGAGGGAAAAACCCAAGGAATGAAATGAATCATAAACCAATAAACTCACGGGCGCGTCTTTTTCTAAGAACTAAAGGATCAGCACTCCTTTTCTTAAAATAACATAGACTTCTAGGAGGAAGGAGACCCGACTGACAGAGGATAATTAACCAGATTGAACATCAAAAAATTGACTGCAAATGATGATGTGTGCCGCTTCAGGAACTGTAACCTGGTCACTCATCCAGCCGACCTATGCTGATAGATCAATCAATGGTATTTATTGCGTGCTTACTGTGTGCAGAGCACTGTACTAAGCACATAGGAGAGTACAGTACAACAGAGTTGGTGATCACATTCCCTGAGAAAAGAAGCCCATTTTTCTGGTCCCTGTCATCCTCTACAAATCTTCGAGGCAGCTCTTTTTTTCCTCACATAATATCTACTTACTCATTTCGATTTCATTTTTTCTATTTATATAAAAAAACCTTCCCTCTGCAGAGCTCTAAATGGTGCACAGGGAACTTTTTAAAATTTTCTGCTCAGCCAGGAAAATAAGCAGCTGAATGGCTCTTTCATATACTGCTTTTTAAATGTTTTTTTAAATGCCCCAAAGTGGTGCAGGCTTGAGATTGACACATGTGGCCATTGCTGGATCATTTGCCTCTAAGTTTAATATCATGGGACCTTCTTGAAATTGGGTCTCTATTCCCATGTGAAGCCCAGTAAGCGTTCTTTCTCTCCAACTAGATTGTGAAGTGCTTGAGGGCAGGGAGCAGCATGGCCTAGTGGAAAGAGGTGGTCTTGGGAGTCTGGGTTCTAATCCCGGCTCTGCCAGTTGCCTGCTGTGTAACCTTGGCCAAGTCACTTCACTTCTCTGGGCCTCAGTTACCTCATCTGTAAAATGGGGATCGGGACTGTGAGCCCCACGTGGAACAAGGACTGTGTCCATCCCGATTTGCTTGTATCCACCCCAGTGCTTAGTACAGTGCCCTCCGTGTAGTAAACACTTAACAAAACCCACAATTATTATTCACTTCTCTGGGCCTCCACTTCCTCATTAGTGCAGTTGGGATTCAATCCCTGTTCTCCCTCCTCCTTAGACTGTGAGCCTCATGTAGGACAAGGACTGGATCCAACTTGAACTCATTCCTACCCTAGCTTTAGGAACAGTGGTCGACACATAGTAAGAGCTTAACAAATACCATTAAAATAATGAAGATATGAAGTTGGCGAAGTCCTCTGAGATCGTCTAAAGGATGGAGAAGGGCGGATGGGAATTTCTCTTTTTTCTGACAAAATGTAATTAAAGGCACAGTGCTGCCTGCTTTGATGTGGTGCGAATGTTACCAAAGGCTCAGTCAGAAGAGAAAAGGCGGGGGGGGGCAAATGGAAACGTCTGTTGTCTGCCAACGTCTGTTGGATTTTATCTAGCTAAAATTCAAATGGGGATGCTATTTTCCTGGGTTTTCTGTGGGGTCCAACGTATGGACATCTGTGCAGATGTATTTATTGAGCGCTTACTGTGTACAGAGCACTGTACTAAGCACTCAGGTGAGTACACTATAACAACGAGCAGGCCCATTCCCTGCCTACAATCAGCTTACAGGGGATAGATCCTGGTCCTGGGAGTCGGAAGGACTTAGGTTCTAATGCTGGCTCCGCCACTTGTCTGCTGTGTGACCCTCGGCAAGTCACTTCACTTTTCTGGGCCTCAGTTCCCTTATCTGTCAAATGGGAATTAAGACTGTGAGCCCCATGGGGGACATCAATCAATCAATCAATGGTATTTATTGAGTACTTACTATGTGCAGAGCACTGTGCTGAGCTCTTGGGAGACTACAACAGAATTAGCAGACACGTTCCCTGCCCATAATGGGACTGTGTCCAACCTGATTAGCTTGTATCTCCCCCAGCGCTTAGGGCAGTGCCTGGTAAATACTAATAATAATTATGGTATTGTTAAGTGCTTACTATGTGCCAGGCACTGTACTAAGCGCTGGGGTGGATACAAGCAAATCAGATTGGACACAGTCCCTGTCCCATGTGGGGCTCTCAGTCTCAATCTCCATTTTACAGATGAGGTAATAAGGCCCAGAGAAGTAAAGTGACTTGCCCGAGGTCACATAGCAGACAGGTGGCAGAGCCAGGATTAGAACCCATGACCTTCTGACTCCCAGGCCCATGCTCTATCCACTGCACCGTGCTCCTTCTAGTAAGTCCTTACCCAATACCATTAAAGAAAAGGGGGAGGGGGAAGTGTGATGCGTGCACATGTGTGTGTAGAATTTGAGGAGGATGAGAGAAAGGGGAGTATGGAGGAAGGTGGGGATGTCTATGTAGGTGGCAAGGGCTGGGCATGAGGTTGGGTCAGGGGAGCGGTTGGCGTAGAGGGGAGTGAGGGAGAAAGAAGGGGGTCTATGCCCTCATCCTCATCTCACCATGCTCAGGCAGAGTCCGCCAACTCGGCACATCAAAATATATCATAGGAACAGCTGTGTGATCAACACATTCACCATTGCAAGTCAGGTTCTCACTCTCACTCTGTCATTTTGCCTATGAATGTACTTTGGGGCTTGGTGTTGCAGCTTCTCAGAACAACCAGGCCAGAGTCTCTTCTTGGGTAACTCACTGGAAAATTCCCCTAGAGTTCAGTAGTGAGTGAGCTCAGGATGAACTGACCAACGCTGACACTGAGAAGCCTGAATTTCCTAGGAGGAAAATATTACCCTAATCAGGAATGATAACAAGGCTGTTCTTTTGAGGAGACCAAGACTCAGCCTTCCCTAGGTATCGTTCCTGGAAGATAGGTGGTCCTTTTCCTCTGACCCCCACACTCTTCTTCTTATCTCCTCACTTCTTTTGCCTTTAATGTGGTGGCCAGGGAGGGAATCTAGGTTTTTGGATGCTAGCAGCGTGTCCTATTGCTGCTTTACATATTTTGCACGACACATCGTGACACCTTTTGGGGAAGCAGCGTGGCTCAGTGGGAAGAGCCTGGGCTTCGGAGTCAGAGGTCATGGGTTCGACTCCCGTCTCTGCCACTTGTCAGCTGTGTGACTGTGGGCAAGTCACTTAACTTCTCTGTGCCTCAGTTACCTCATCTGTAAAATGGGGATTAACTGTGAGCCTCACGTGGGACAACCTGATTACCCTGTATCTACCCCAGCACTTAGAACAGTGCTCTGCACATAGTAAGCGCTTAACAAATACCAATATTATT
Source organism: Ornithorhynchus anatinus (assembly GCF_004115215.2). Taxonomy (NCBI): domain Eukaryota; kingdom Metazoa; phylum Chordata; class Mammalia; order Monotremata; family Ornithorhynchidae; genus Ornithorhynchus; species Ornithorhynchus anatinus. The sequence goes on from NC_041753.1 coordinate 67,561,240, forward strand.
ATTATTATTACTTTTGTAATGCTACTAATAACTGTGGCATTAGTTCAGTGCTCACTATGTGCCAAGCACTGTACTAACACAGGGGTCATAATAATGATGGTATTTGTTAAGCGCTTACTATGTGCCAAGCACTGTTCTAAGCGCTGGGCACTGGTAGATACATAATAACCAGGTCCCACATGGGGTTCATAGTCTAAGCAGGAGGGAGAACAGGTATTGAATCCCCATTTTGCAGATGAGGAAACTGAGACACAGAGAAGTGAAGTGACTTGCCCAAGGTCACACAGCAGGCAAATGGCAGAGTAAGGACTAGAACCCAGGTCCTCTGACTCCCAGACCCCTGCTCTTTCCACTGGAGCACACCGCTTCTTGTATCACACCATTTATTTAGAAACACCTTTTCAACCACACCTGAATGGAGCGGTTAGCATCTCACCGTCAACTTCTGTCACTTTCAACTCTCAGGGATGGCAACGTGTTTTTTTCCACAGAGCTCAAAGCGCTTTACAAAGGCCCTCTAGTTTGTTCTCATGCATGTCCATAATCCTGTTGAAGAGAATGATTTGAGGTTGCCTTTGAATAAACACGTGTTGAAAAAGAGCATTCAGTATTGTGATAATTAGGAGATCAGAGAAATACCATTGATGGATGGATCGATCGAAAACCAAGCTGGTCTGAATTTTGAGCCCCCGTCCGTCCTCCTTAATTGGTTACAAAGTCTTGACCAGAAAGGAAGAATGGAAGCTACCAAAGGTTGTGGTTGTTGACTTGGAGGAATTCAGGGCTGGATCCCTTGGATTTTGAAACTGATCAGAAGCAGTCAGAAGTGGGGGATAAAGGCCAGCAGAAGGGGAGAAAAGAAAAAGTAATAGCGGGGTGTTTGGGGGCTCTTTTCCCAGTGCCTTTTCCGGAGAGAAGGGGGATGTTGGAATCAGAGTTCTCCCAACCTGTTACAAATGTGATTCTTTTGTGCCAGTTTTGGGATCTAGCCCGTATGTTGAGTTTTAGCTGTGGAGCTGACCACGTAGGCAGGATCCCGCATCCCGGGAGAAAAGTCCAACAGGCAGAGAGAGGGAAATGTGCGATTCCATCAATCCTGTTTTTCTTTTTCCTACCAAACAACGCTACTGTTGAACTTGTGGAGGGCACAGGTGGATGGCAAGAGATTTACGGAAGATGAATTGCTTCTTGAGCGGCAGTTTGCAATAAATAGACAGTGGTTAAATTGGTTTCCACAGTAAATGCAAGGTGTTCGAAGAAAATCTTTTTCATGCAAATGCCAAGGGGCACATACTGCTTCTTTCCTAACCTCTTCCTCCTCGCACATTTAGGTCATATTTTCATTTCAAGTGAGTGACTGGGGCAGTGTAGGGGGATTATCATGATTATTTTTGACACTTCTTTAACGCTTTCTCGGTACTAAGCATTGGAGAAAGGCACAGACACAGCTATCATGACACAGTCCCTGACCCACAGGGGGCTCATGGTCTAAAATTTAAGGAATAATAGTAATGGTGGTAGTTGTTAAGCGCTTACTACATGCCAAATGCTGGGGTAATAATAATAGTAATAATAACAATAATGGTATTTGTTAAGCCCTTACTGTGGACCAGGAACTCTACTAAGCACTGGGGTGGATACAAGCAAATTGTGTTGGACACAGTCCCTGTCCCACAAGGGCTCACGGTCCCAATCCCCATTTTACAGATAAGGGAACTGAGGCACCGAGAAGTGAAGTAACTTGTCCAAGGTTACACAGTAGACAAGTGGCGGAGCCGGGCTTAGAACCCACAACCTTCTGGCTCCCAGGCCCATGATGATGATGATGGTGATGGTATTTGTTAAGTGTGTGTGTGTCAAGCACTGGGGTAGATACAAGCTAATCAGCTAAAGTGCTGGGGTAGATACAAGCTAATCAGGTTGGACCCAGTCTCCGTCCCACATGGGGCTCACAGTCTTAATCCCCATTTTACAGAGGAGGTAGTTGAGGCCCAGAGAAGTGAAGTGACTCACCCACTTCCTACAGCAGACAAGTGGCAGAGCCACTATTAGAACCCACATCCTCTGACTCCCAGCCCCATGCTCTATCCACTAAGCCACATTGCTTAGATCATCAGGCTGGGACATAGTCCCTGGCCCACACAAGACTCACAGTCTGAGAGGGAGGGACAACAGGGATTTCATCGCCATTTTACAAATGAGGAAACTCAGGCCCTGAATAATAATAATAATAATAATGATGATGATTACAGAATTTGTTAAGTGCTTACTATGTGCCAAGCACTATTCTAAGCATTGGGGTAGATACAAGGTAATCAGGTTGTCCCACGTGGGGCTCACAGTCTTCATCCCCATTTGATAGATAAGGTAACTGAGGCACAGAGAAGTGAAGTGCCTTGCCCAAGGTCACACAGCAGACAAGTGGAGGATCCAGATTAGAACTCGGGTTCTGTGACTCCTAATCCCATGCTCTTTCCACTAAGCAGAATAGTGAAGAGACTTTCCCAAGGTCACAGAGTAAACAAGTGGTGGAACTTGGATTTGAACCCAGATCTCCGGACACCCAATCGTGTTCTCTTTCCACTGGTCCATGCTGCTTCTCTCCTGGGAAATTGACCATGGACCTCCTGAAATAATGGGGGAAATGCATCAAAATCCACAGGGCAACCACAGCCCTGGAAAGGCTGGCCAATACTGATGACGATGGCATTTAAGCGCTTACTATGTACCAGGCACTGTACTAAGTGCTGGGGTAGCTACAAGCAAATCAAGTTGGACACGGTGCCTGTTCCACGTGGGGCACACACAGCCTCAATCCCCATTTTACAGATGAGATAACTGAGGCCCAGAGAAGTGAAGGGACTTGCCCTGGGTCACACAGCAGACAAGTGGCGGAGCCGGGATGAGAACCCACGACCTTCTGACTCCTAGGCCCGTGCTCTCACCACTATGACAGGCTGCTTTGTCACAGCTCCGGCAGGGCCATCCGTGGTCCATCCGTTCCAGCCTTCTTGGTATTCTTAGAGTTGGGAGGATTCCCTCTTGCCTAGTCCAGTCCAGAAAGCAGAACTACATCCCGGGGTGGATGGGAAGGGGAGAGAGGCACTGCCCCAGGACCCTTTGGAAGGAGAATACCCAAGAGGCGGATGGACACACAGCTCCTACTGACTGAGCACCAAGCTTCCTTGGCATTTGACAGTGCCCATGTTCCATTATATGTGTATGAGAAGCCTTACCAGGAGCGGCACGGTGTAGTGGATAGACCGCGGGCCTGGGAGTCAGAAGGTCATGGGTTCTAATCCCGGCTCTGCCGCTTGCCTGCTGTGTGACCTTGGGCGAGTCGCTTCACTTCTCTGAGCCTCAGTTACCTCATCTGGAAAGTGGGGATTGAGACTGGCAGCCCCACCTGGGACAGGGACAGTGTCCATTCCGATTTGCTTGCGTCCACCCCAACACTCAGTACAGTGCCTGGCACAGTGCTTAACTTATACTATAATTATTATTATTATTATTATTAGTATATTATTCTAGTACTGTGATTGGGGTGTTCCATTACCCGGGCCGGGGAGACCCAGGCCGCTATTTGGAATTGGAATCCTCAGCTTCTGCACGTCTTCCCGTGCCAACAATGGAGGAGATTTTCCTTTGATGCTCTCAGGCTCCTCTCCTGCACCCCAAAATGCCTCCTCCCACCCCCAGTCCAAAACTTGCTAAGACTGGCTTCTCCCCTACCTTGACTCTGTCTTTTCGACCACCAGAGACGCTGGGAGTGGGAGTTCAGTGGATGTGCTTTGTAACCACCTGAACCCAAGTTCACTCCATTAGAGTATAAGCTCCTTGTGGTCAGGGACTGTGTCTTGTGCTTCTGCTGTATTTCCCAGTTGTACTCAGCAGTGCTCAAGAAATACAACTACAGTTACTGCGGCCTGGGAGTCAGAAGTCAGTCAGTTGTATTTATTGAGCGCTTATCGTGCGCTTGGAAGAGTACAATATAATAATTATAGTTATGGTATTTGTTAAGCATTTACTATGTGCCAAGCACTGTTCTAAGCGCTGAGGTAGATACAGGGTAATCAGGTTGTCCCAGGTGGGGCTCACAGTCTCAATCCCCATTTGACAGATGAAGTAACTGAGGCACAGAGAAGTTAAGTGACTTGCCCATGCTCTTTCTACTAAGCCACAGAATATAACAATGAACAAATTCCCTGCCCACAATGAGCTTACAGTCTAGAGGGTTCCAGCGTGGCTTAGTGGAAAGAGCACGGGCTTGAGAGTCAGAGGACGTGGGTTCTAATCCCGGCTCTGCCGCTTGTCTACTGTGTGACCTTGGGCAAGCCACTTCACTTCTCTGTGCCTCAGTTACCTCATCTGTCAAATGAGGAGAAGATTGTGAGCCCCATGTGGGACAACCTGATTGCCTTGTGTCTACCCCAGTGCTTAGAACAGTGCTCGGCACATAGTAAGCGCTTAACAAATACCATCATTATTATTATTATTGTTATTATTATTCCCTTGTGCCTCAGTTCCCTCATCTGTATAATGGTGATTAAGACTGTGAGCTTCATGTGGGACAGGGACTGTGTCCAACCCGATTTACCCATATTCATCCCAGCACTTAATACAGAGCCTGGCACAGAGTAAGCGCTAAATACCACAATTATTATTATTATTCCTACTACTGCTACTGAAGCTGTGTAGGCAAAAAATATCAGTGGCTTCAGAAGGCTTCAGAATTGTACTCAGCAGTGCTCAAGAAATACAACTACTGTTACTGTGGCCTGGGAGTCAGAAGTCATTTATAGATAAATGATAAATTTATAGATGAAAGGGCTAGAGATGAGTTATTGCAAGGCAAATTTAAGGTAGAGGGAGAAATTAGTGCTATTAAAGGCCTGAGAAGCGCTTTGATAGAACCATGGACAAAGGGTCCACAATGGGCTGTTAAAGAGAAAAGTGGGGGATGTTTTTTCATTCATTCAGTTGTATTTACTGAACCCTTACTGTATAACCAACACTGTACTAAGTGCTTGGGGGAGTACAGTATAACCATAGACACTTTCCCTGCCCACAACAAGCTTACAGTCTGGATTAGATGGTTCATCCTGAAACCATAACCCTGAGGTTGGTGGGTCAGGAGGGCAACTCATCATCCAGTTCTTCCAAACGTCCTTCGGTGCCACTGTCGGACACCAGATGCGTCATCGGTCCGATTTAAGTGTTTATGGATTCTCTAGATTTAAAGCTCGTTGTGGGCAGGGAACGTGTCTACCGACTCTTTTGTACTGTACTGTCCCAAGCGCTTAGTTTGGTGCTCTGCACACAGAAAATGCTCAATATTGATTGATTGATGGATGAATCCCCCTAAGGTCTTTGGAGCTCCCTGAGGTGAGAGGTTGAGTGGCTGCGGGCTGATCCCAAGAGAAAGATAGAGGGAACAGCAGAAGAGGCAAGAGTATCAAAGAAGGTGAGAAGCTCAAGGAGAAATAACGCTTCCCAGGGCCACCTGATCTTTGGCAAACACACAGGTCTAATGAGAGAGACTTGTGACCTTTCTATTGTGTAACAGCTAATAATGGATATCCCTTTGGATCAATTGCAAAATTTCCCCATGACTGAATTTATAGAGCTCCACTTAACAAGAGATTCTGATGCTAGATTTCTGTTGTGATTTATCCTTGTAGCAGTATGGGAAGAGACTATTCATTTTGCTCTGGGATTGGTGGCAGTATGGAGTGCAGCGAGATAGTGCCTGGGTCCCAGTTTAATAGATAGGCTGATACATATACCATTGTCTCATTATGACCAGAATGAATTCTGCTGATCCTAGAGATGTGTTTCCCAGTATTTCCTCTTGATCTATAATCATTTATCATCTTTGACATCAGAGTTGTTCTGCTGGAGAGGCTTACAATAACAATCATGAGGCAACCAGAGAGAAAAATCACAAAATAGGAATATTTTTAAACCTCAAAGGGAAAAAAGAACGCCCCTTGCAAGCGAAGGGTCCTTGATGAGAAAAGAAAAACAAAAACAAACCCACACTCAATGGTAAAGAAAATGTATTTGCATAGATTTAGATAATTTACTTTGTATATGTCAAGAGTATTCACCCAGGCAAATGCATATGGGACCCATTATTAAATCATTCATTCAATAGTATTTCATTCAATAGTATTTATTGAGCGCTTACTATGTGCAGAGCACTGTACTAAGCGCTTGGGATGAACAAGTCGGCAACAGATAGAGACAGTCCCTGCCGTTTGACGGGCTTACAGTCTAATCGGGGGTGGTATTTATGGAGCGCTTATTCAGTCGATCAGTCAATCATATTTATCGAACATTCGAACACTGAGATCAACTCTTGGGAGAGTACAGTAGAACAAAGTTGGTAGACACGTTCCGCGTCCACAGCGAGCTTACAGTCTAGAGGGGGAGCCAGACATTAATAGAAATCAACAAATTATGGCTATGGACATAAGTGCTGTAGGGCTGAGGGAGGGGTGAATAAAGCGGGCAAATTCAAGTGCAAGGACGATGCAGAAGGGAGTGGGAGAAGAGGCAGTGAGGGCCTAGTATTGTGTGCAGATCACTGTACCAAGTTAAACATGAACCCATATTAGAGCTGATATTGGTCTTCCCTCTTGCCATCCATTCTGTGTTAATTTGGTGTATGTAGAGCGTCTAAGTCAGTGACAGAGCATAGACTAGGCACAAAGCTGTCCAACAGGGATGCTACGTGGGCACTTGACACAGATTGGCCCAGGGGAGAGAGACCTGTAAACTGCAAAGTTAAAACAAAATGTGGCTTCATCTCTCCCTGGTAAGCCAAACGATGATCATCGGGCAAAAGCCGCAAGATCTTGGAGTGAGCTTTTATTGGCTGAAGGAATAGCTTTGTTCTTTCGATCTTGATTTCAAAGTTTTTGCAAGTTTCCTCTGACACACCCAAATTTTCTTTCTGCATTCATTCATTCAGTAGTATTTATTGAGCGCTTACTATGTGCAGAGCACTGTACTAAGCACTTGGAATGTACAAATCGGCAACAAATGCCAAATGTCTTCTCCCCACCCCCCACCAATTTTTGAAGTCACTCAGAACTCTTCTGAAGTTCCTGAAGATTTTCCAGCTGAGTTTTTCACCTGGCCATTATTTCTCATCCTCTACCCACCACCCCCACCCGGCAAATCCAGGTCTTGAGACCAGAAGTACTAGAAAGACTAGAATACATCCGGAAAAGTTCTTGCGATGGTATGTGTTTGGTTTGTCCTGGGGAAGCTAGGTTATTGGAAAGTTTATTCTTGAAAGATTTTCTTAGATTCGAATGGGCTGAGATGCATGGCTATTCTCCTTTCATTCATTCAATAGTATTTATTGAGCGCTTACTATGTGCAGAGCACTGTACTAAGCGCTTGGCATGAACAAGTTGGCAACAGATAGAGACGGTCCCTGCCGTTTGACGGGCTTACGGTCTAATCGGGGGAGACGGACAGACAAGAACAATGGCACTAAACAGCGTCAAGGGGAAGAACATCTCGTAAAAACCGATGGCAACTAAATAGAATCGAGGCGATGTACAATTCATTAACAAAATAAATAGGGTAACGAAAATATATACAGTTGAGCGGACGAGTACAGTGCTGTGGGGATGGGAAGGGAGAGGTGGAGGAGCAGAGGGAAAAGGGGAAAATGAGGCTTTAGCTGCGGAGAGGTAAAGGGGGGATGGCAGAGGGAGTAGAGGGGGAAGAGGAGCTCAGTCTGGGAATGCCTCTTGGAGGAGGTGATTTTTAAGTAAGGTTTTGAAGAGGGAAAGAGAATCAGTTTGGCGGAGGTGAGGAGGGAGGGCGTTCCGGGACCGCGGGAGGACGTGACCCGGGGGTCGACGGCGGGATAGGCGAGACCGAGGGACGGCGAGGAGGTGGGCGGCAGAGGAGCGGAGCGTGCGGGGTGGGCGGTAGAAAGAGAGAAGGGAGGAGAGGTAGGAAGGGGCAAGGTGATGGAGAGCCTCGAAGCCTAGAGTGAGGAGTTTTTGTTTGGAGCGGAGGTCGATAGGCAACCACTGGAGTTGTTTAAGAAGGGGAGTGACAGGCCCAGATCGTTTCTGCAGGAAGATGAGCCGGGCAGCGGAGTGAAGAATAGACCGGAGCGGGGCGAGAGAGGAGGAAGGGAGGTCAGAGAGAAGGCTGACACGGTAGTCTAGCCGGGATATAACGAGAGGCCGTAATAGTAAGGTAGCCGTCTGGGTGGAGAGGAAAGGGCGGATCTTGGCGATATTGTAGAGGTGAAACCGGCAGGTCTCGGTAACGGATAGGATGTGTGGGGTGAACGAGAGGGACGAGTCAAGGATGACACCGAGATTGCGGGCCTGCGGGACGGGAAGGATGGTCGTGCCATCCACGGTGATGGAGAAGTCTGGGAGCGGACCGGGCTTGGGAGGGAAGATGAGGAGCTCAGTCTCGCTCATGTTGAGTTTTAGGTGGCGGGCCGACATCCAGGTGGAGACGTCCCGGAGGCAGGAGGAGATGCGAGCCCGAAGGGAGGGGGAGAGGACGGGGCGGAGATGTAGATCTGCGTGTCATCTGCGTAGAGATGGTAGTCAAAGCCGTGAGAGCGGATGAGTTCACCGAGGGAGTGAGTGTAAATGGAGAACAGAAGAGGGCCAAGAACTGACCCTTGAGGAACTCCAACAGTTAAAGGATGGCACTAAGGTAGCCATTGACGGGCCTCGCGGAACCCAAATGAGGAAATGTACGTGACGCCATTCTGGAAGCAGCATACTGGGATGGCATCATATGTGCCAATTTACAGAAGTATGCTGATTTTACCCAATCCTAGAGTGTTTCTCATTCATTTATTCATTCATTCAATTGTATTTATTGAGTGCTCGCTATGTGCAGAACACTGTACTAAGCACTTGGGAGGGTACAATATAACAATAAACAGATATATTTCCTGCCCACAAGGAGTTGACAGATCATGGGTTCCAATCCCAGCTCCTCCACCTCTCTGCTCTGGGACCTTGGGTAAGTCATGTAACTTCTCTGTACCTCAGTTACCTCATCTGTAAAATGGGGATTAAGACTGTGAGCCCCACGTGGGACAAATTGATTACCTCGTATCTACCCCAGCGCTTAGAACAGCGCTCAGCACATAGTAGCACTTAACAAAAACCCCAGTAATAATAATGATATTAACCTAATTATCTTGTATCTACCCCAGTGCTTAGAGTAGTGCCTGGCACATAGTAAGCACTTAACAAATACCATAATTATTATCATTATTATTATTATTGTTAGAGCTTACAGTGTACATGAGTGCTGAGGAGCTGGGACCCCTGAACCCCCTCAGTTTAGCCCAGGGGAGCAGAAGTGGAGGGATCCTGGATATTTAAGATTAAAATATCACACATATCTCTCTAGACTGTAAGCTCCTTGTGGACAGGGAAGGAATCTGCCAATTCTAAAATACTGTACTTTCCCAAGCACTTAATACAGTGTGTTACAAGCAGTAAGCATGCAATAAATACCACTGACTGATCGATTAAGGCATCCAGTGTCATATCTGTGACTGATAGAGATCAGACCAGCTGAATCAATCAATCAGTTGTATGCACTGAGTGCCTACCATGAGCAGCACATGCTACTAAGCGCTCGGCAGAGTTCAGTAGAGTTGAAAGTCATGATCTCTGTCCACAGGAGCTTCCAGTCTACCGTGTGTAGAGCACTGTACCGAGCACTGGGGAAAGTACAATAGAGTTAGAAGACACAGTCTTTTCCCTCAAGGAGCTAACAGTCTAGCGGAAAACTGCAGCGTCTTGTACAAAGCAAGATAAACGGCCACCCTACTTGACACTGATTATGAAGTTGGTTGTCCTGAAGCACGGGGGATGGAAATGGTGTTTTTCAAAGGGAATTTCATGGTTGGGGCAGGGATTATGAAGGTCCTTTCACTTTGAACGTTCCCCTAGAAAATAAGCAAAACCTCCCCTCTCCTCTCCCCTGGCCCCCATGATGAAACTGGACGGTGTCAGATTTTTTGGAAGAAACAGAGACATTAGAAATGTCAGATTTTTCTCTTCCTCTAGGAGGTAGTGTTTTACTGTTGGCTATCAATGGGGTAACTCAGGGAAGGACTGGAGAGGGCATGATGAATCACAGAATCTTAGAACTAGACAGAATATACAGAGGTCATCTAGTCCAATCCCCTGCCTCCAGCTTCGTGAATAATGAACGAGCGGTTGGGGGTGGGAAAGGAGTTTTGATTGAGTTCATTATTTATCGTGTTGCTGCCCTTCCCCTTTCATCCATTCTCGCTCGTGTCTTCTGGCTAATTTGTACTAGAGGAGGATTCAACAAGCTTCTTAAACTCAGGCATAATTATGGCTACTGGAATTACTAGAAGAGCTTTTTACTTCCATTTCTTGAAATAAAAAAGTGTGTTTCTTAAGTCCCTTGGCCGAGAGCCTTTAGCACTTCTAAATGACTTAAGTGTCACAATAATATTAGCAGAAAGAAACATTGGTGGAAGAAAATTCATGCACGTTCATTAACCCCCAGGCACAATTTATTTTTTGAACGTAAAAGAGCAGTTTAGCCAGACTGTTAATTATTTGCTTGTTATGTCACAGTGAAAAATCTAAGACCTAATGTGCACCATGTGTGCATATACCAATAGGATTTAATTATTTCTTAGGAAAGTATGCTCAGAAGCACAAGATTATATGCGAGAAAAATGATGTGGCCTCTCTTCTCTCCACCTATTAAGTTACTGGTGCACAGTGTTTCAAATTCTCGGGTTGTTCGTGGGCATCGTTTCTGTAGCGAGTCACTGTTCCTGCCCTCATTTCTGTTTTCATTTAGGAGGCACGTTCTATGCCAGGCAGAGGGAGTTCGTTTTTGAAAAAGATGTTGAATCTATCACTCTCTCTGGGATATATTTCATGTTTGAAGGTGGTGTGTTTGTGACTCTGCGGCACTTATAGCTAAAGGAAATTTGGGGAGAAAAAGAGAGGTGATGTTTTCTATTTCTGTTCTTGAGTAGACTTCGCAGGAGGGAGAAAGTAGGGCATCTCTCTGAGAGAGGTATTGCAGCCCCGTGATAGTAGTAGGTAGGGCGGTCCCTGACAGCACTCAAGAATACTGTGGTATTTGTTAAGCGCTTACTGGGTGCCAAGCACTGTACTAAGCACCCGGGTAGATGCAGCGTATCCAGGTTGGATACAGTCCCTATCCTAATCACGGTTCTCATTCTAAGTATGAGGGAGAACAGTTATTGAATCCCTATTTGACAGGTGAGGAAACTGAAGCACGGAGAAACCGCGAGGCTTAGTGGATAGAGCACGGGCCTGGGAGTCAGGAGGTCCTGGGTTCTAATCCAGGCTCTGGCACTTACCTGCTGTGGGGCCTTGGGCAAGCCACTTTACTTCTCTGGGCCTCAGTTACCTCATCTGGAAAATGGGGATTAAGACTGCGAGCCCTATTTGGAAAAGGGACTGGGTCCTTGTATTCAATAGTATTTATTGAGCGCTTACTATGTGCAGAGCACTGTACTAAGCGCTTGGGATGAACAGGTCGCCAACAGATAGAGACAGTCCCTGCCGTTTGACGGGCTTACAGTCTAATCGGGGGAGACGGACAGACAAGAACAATGGCACTAAGCAGCGTCGAGGGGAAGAACATCTCGTAAAAACCGATGGCAACTAAATAGAATCGAGGCGATGTACAATTCATTAACAAAATAAATAGGGTAATGAAAATATATACAGTTGAGCGGACGAGTACAGTGCTGTGGGGATGGGAAGGGAGAGGTGGAGGAGCAGAGGGAAAAGGGGAAAATGAGGCTTTAGCTGCGGAGAGGTAAAGGGGGGATGGCGGAGGGAGTAGAGGGGGAAGAGGAGCTCAGTCTGGGAAGGCCTCTTGGAGGAGGTGATTTTTAAGTAAGGTTTTGAAGAGGGAAAGAGAATCAGTTTGGCGGAGGTGAGGAGGGAGGGCGTTCCAGGACCGCGGGAGGACGTGACCCAGGGGTCGACGGCAGGATAGGCGAGACCGAGGGACGGTGAGGAGGTGGGCGGCAGAGGAGCGGAGTGTGCGGGGTGGGCGGTAGAAAGAGAGAAGGGAGGAGAGGTAGGAAGGGGCAAGGTGATGGAGAGCCTCGAAGCCTAGAGTGAGGAGTTTTTGTTTGGAGCGGAGGTCGATAGGCAACCACTGGAGTTGTTTAAGAAGGGGAGTGACAGGCCCAGATCGTTTCTGCAGGAAGATGAGCCGGGCAGCGGAGTGAAGAATAGACCGGAGCGGGGCGAGAGAGGAGGAAGGGAGGTCAGAGAGAAGGCTGACACAGTAGTCTAGCCAGGATATAACGAGAGCCCGTAATAGTAAGGTAGCCGTCTGGGTGGAGAGGAAAGGGCGGATCTTGGCGATATTGTAGAGGTGAAACCGGCAGGTCTCGGTAACGGATAGGATGTGTGGGGTGAACGAGAGGGACGAGTCAAGGATGACACCGAGATTGCGGGCCTGCGGGACGGGAAGGATGGTCGTGCCATCCACGGTGATAGAGAAGTCTGGGAGCGGACCGGGTTTGGGAGGGAAGATGAGGAGCTCAGTCTTGCTCAGGTTGAGTTTTAGGTGGCGGGCCGACATCCAGGTGGAGACGTCCCGGAGGCAGGAGGAGATGCGAGCCTGAAGGGAGGGGGAGAGGACAGGGGCGGAGATGTAGATCTGCGTGTCATCTGCGTAGAGATGGTAGTCAAAGCCGTGAGAGCGGATGAGTTCACCGAGGGAGTGAGTGTAAATGGAGAACAGAAGAGGGCCGAGAACTGACCCTTGAGGAACTCCGACAGTTAAAGGATGGGAGGGGGAGGAGGCTCCGGCGTAGCAGACCGAGAATGATCGGCCAGAGAGGTAAGAGGAGAACCAGGAGAGGACGGAGTCCGTGAAGCCAAGGTGAGATAAGGTATGGAGGAGGAGGGGATGGTCGACAGTGTCAAAGGCAGCAGAGAGGTCAAGGAGGATCAGAATGGAGTAGGAGCCATTGGATTTGGCAAGAAGGAGGTCATGGGTGACCTTAGAGAGAGCAGTCTCGGTAGAGTGGAGGGGACGGAAGCCAGATCGGAGGGGGTCTAGGAGAGAATGGGAGTTAAGGAATTCTAGGCATCGATTGTAGACGACCCGTTCTAGGATTTTGGAAAGGAAGGGTAGTAGGGAGATAGGACGATAACTGGAGGGGGAAGTGGGGTCAAGGGTGGGTTTTTTTAGGATGGGGGAGACGTGGGCATGTTTGAAGGCAGAGGGGAAGGAGCCCTTGGAGATTGAGTGGTTAAAAATAGACCTTGTATCTACCCCAGCGCTTAGTACAGTACCTGGCACATAGCAAGGGCTGAACAAATCCCATAATCATCACCATCAGGGTCACATAGGCAAGTGGCAAAGCCAGGATTAGAACCCAAGACCTTTGACTTCCATACCCGGGCGCAATCTAACTAGGCCACACTGCTTCCTTTCGCCAATGCAGAAGTAACAGAGGAAGATTAATGTGGAGGGAGGACGTCATATAGAACCTTCTGCAGAAATCCACAGAAACTAGGGGGTCACCAGGGGGACCTCTGATCTTCCCGTCCACTTACTTCAGAGCCCTTGCATTCCCTTTCCAGGTCTGCGAGAAGGTGGGAGCTGCAGAACTCAGTGGCAGGAGCCCAAGGCTCTTAGTACAGAGGCTGCACGTAGTAAGCACTTAAAAATACCATAAAAAGAAGGCAGAAGGAGGCTGGACTCTTGGAATGAAAATACCAGACATAAAGGTGACACATGGTGTAGCAGAGGTCCAGTCAGTCAGTCGATCGATGACTATTGATTATTGAGTGCTTACAGTGTGCAGAGCAGTGTGCAGAGCACTGTACTAAGCATTTGGGAAAGTACAGTACAATAGAGTTGGTAGGCATGATCCCTGTCCTCAAGGACCTTACTGCCTAGAGGGGGAGACAGACGTTAAAATAAATTATGGAGAGGTACTTAAACGCTGTGGGTTGAGGTTGGGTTGAATATCAAGTGCTTAGGGTGTACAGATCCAAGTGGATAGGTGATGGAGAAAGAAGGTCCAATAGAAGAAATGATAGAGAGTCGTCAGGGAAAGCGTCTGGGAGGAGATTCATTCAATCATATTTATAATAATAATGTTGGTATTTGTTAGACACTTACTATGTGCAGAGCACTGTTCTAAGCTCTGATAATGATGGTATTTGTTAAGCGCTTACTATGTGCAAAGCACTGTTCTAAGCACTGGGGGCGGGGATACAAGATGATCACGTTGTCCCACGTGGGGCTCACAGTCTTCATCCCCATTTGACAGATGAGGTCACTGAGGCCCAGAGAAGTGAAGTGACTGGCCCAAAGTCACACAGCTGACAAGCGGCGCAGCCGGGATTAGAACCCATGACCTCTGACTCCCAAGCCCGGGCTCTTGCCATTGAGCCATGCTGCTTCTCTTACTGTGTGCAGAGCACTGTACTAAATGCTTGGAAAGTACAATTTGGCAACAGATAAAGACAATTCCTACACAACAAGAGATGTGATTTTAGGAGGGCTTCAAAGGTGGGGAGAGTGGTGGTCTGTCAGATATGAAGGGGGAGGGAGTTCCAGGCCCAAAGGAGAGTGTGGGCGAGGGTGAGATAGATGAGATCGAGGTGTAGAGAATAGGTTGGTATTAGAGGAGCAGATTTTGTGGGCTGGATTGTAGTAGGAGCTGAAGACCAATGATTAATTGATTACTGTGCGCACAGCACTTTACTAAGCACTTGGGAGGGTACAGCATAACTTCCCTCAGTGAATTTACAGTCTAGAGGGAGCCGAGGTGGATGGTCCATGGTATCAGAGGCAGCTGAGAGGTTGAAGAGGACTAGGACAGACTAGGAGTAGAGGCCATTGGATTTGGCAAGGGCATTTTCAATGGAGTAGAAGGTGGCAGAAGTCGTCTGACTCCCAGCCCCCTGCACTTTCCTCTAGGCCATGTCGGAGTCCTCAAATATTCTCAGGAAAGGCTCTAGGCAGAGAGCGCGTCACAGTCACTAAGCCCAGCTCAGCACCCACTTGAAGAGTGTGGCCTAGTAGATGGAGCCCGGGCCTGGGAGCCAGAAGGACCTGGGTTCTCATCCCAGGTCTACCACTTGTCTGCTTTGTGACCTTGGGCAAGTCACTTCACTTCTTTGTGCCTAGTTACCTCATCTGGAAAATGGGGATTACGACTGTGAGCCCCATGTGGGACAGGGACTGTGTCCGACCTGATTACCTTGTATCTGCTCCAGGACTTAGAACAGTACTTGGCACATAGTAAGCACTGAACAAATACCACAGTTATCATTATTATTATGATTGTTTTTATGCATTCAGATATCAGACTGTCTCCCACGTGGTAGAACATTTCAGACATCCTCACACCATTCTGGTCTCCCATCCTTCTGGCTCACTGGTGCTCCTCAGAGTAGCCCCAGGTATCCCGACAGAGGGGCAGCAGGGGGAGGGAAACAACAGGTCAGACTCAATCAATCAATTCATCGATCAGTCGTATTTACTGAGCACTTATTTTGTGTATCGCCCTGTACCAAGCACTTTGGAGGGTACACTATAACAGAATTAGTAGACATGTTCCCTGCCCACAAGAATCTTACAGTCTAGAGGGACTGGACTAATCAGGTAATTATAATAATAATAATAATAATGATGGTACTTGTTAAGTGCTTGCTATGTGCCAAACACTGTTCTAAGCCCTGGGGTATGTACCAGTTAATCAGGTTGGACACAGTCTCTCTCCCACATGGGACACACTCTTAATCCCCATTTTCCAGATGAGGTAACTGAGACCCAGAGAAGGTAAGTGACTTGCCCAAGGTCATACAGCAGACATATAGTCTATACAAGCATGCAGTCTCACAGCTCCCCCAAATCCAGACTGCACACCCCCTCCCCCTCAAACCATTAGTTGGCCCATACACAGTTTTACAAATAGAATTTCTGTATCTGCAAATTCCACATGCATTTAGTAGATGACAAGGCAATGGACATCTGCACTGCTAAGAAACAGGTGGGCTGGAGAATTTTGATTTTGAACCTCCAGTGTGCTTTATTTAGAAGGTAAATCCAGACGGGTGTATTCTTATTGTTCATCTTTCTAGCTAGATCCTTTAAGGAGCCACATATAGAAGAAACACTGGGTCAAGTACTGAGTGACCCATCGGGGAGAAGATTAAAATACTGTATCGTTTTCTTTTTTTTTTCTCTTTTTCTTCAAAATGACTTTCACTTGTTTGTGTTTCCAGAAATAATTGTGTTTATAAAGACTTCCTGGTGTTTGGGCAGTTCCAATAACCTGCAGTTCTCAATTCCTGGTATCACTGCAAGAGCTCATGAAAATTCTTCATAATGCTGAATAGCGTAGAATCAGACTGGCCTCTTTTACAGTATATCTGGCACATAATTCTTACACACACACACACACACACACACACACCCCAACCCCCCCGCCCTCACACAGGAATGCTGTATTTAGTAAGTCCTCGTACATTGTTGACTCCCATTTTCAAGGCCTCATTACTCTTCAGGGACGGCTCTACTGAGCTCTTAAAATTATTCTTTAATGAAAGTAATTCAATAGAACACAGAACCCAAATGATACTTAGAAATGGAATCCACGTAATAGCTATTTGCAGGAGCTAATGTGTTGTTCTATTTCAGCTCTTGAACGTATTTGATTGCACACTGAAATTCCGCTAATAACAATTCAGGTGCTATACCCTCTCCGATAGAGCCGGTGAGGAAAATGTCCTGAAATAGTGCATTTACTCTTTAGTGTATCATTGGAGAATGCTCATTTATTAATTTTCAAAAGTATTTCCCAGTCTTGCACACTGAAGCTGTGCAGCTTTGGACCCAAGTACCAAATTGACATTTTTAAGGAGTGCTAGAAAACATTTTCCCCATAAAAGGAATGTTCTGGCAATGGAAATACTGTTGGAGATGAAGTGCATCTAGTGCCTGATATTGATGCTCTGAGAGTTTTTAGCAATGTCCCTCCAGGATCAAATCAGATGATATAACCTAAATGGCATTTTTCTGAAAAAATCCTGTAATGTAATCAATTAAAAGGAACCATATTTCTGCTACTATAGACTACGTACCAGGAAAATGTGAAGTTTTCAAGTGAAGTTGGTTTTAAGCTTTTTGGCATGCCATGTGAGCTCATTATGGGCGGGGAGTGTGTCTGTATATTGTTGCATTATACTCTCCCAAGCGCTTAGTACAGTGCTCTGCACACAGTCAGGGCTCGATAAATGCAATGGAATGAACGAATGAATGAGTGAATCGCACCACCTTTCAGTCTTGTATGACAATTTTGAACCGATTTGAGGAATGTTGATAGAATCCCTTTGGAAAGATTCTTTTGTAGTTACCTCTTTGGGGGAACTCATTCAATCAATCAATCGTATTTATCAAGTGCTTACTATGTGCAGACAACTGTACTAAGTGCTTGGGAGAGTACAACACAACAGAGTTGGTAGATACATCCCCTGCCTTTTGGCAGGTTCCTATTTGGCAGTTCAGAAACCAGAAGATAATAAAGCACAGGCACACGGTTACGCAGTTACTCCCCAGTTTTCAATTTCTTTAAGTGTCTGTCTCCCCTAGTAGACTGTAACCTCCTTGAAGGCAGGGATCCTGTCTCCCAACTCTATTGTATTGGGCTTTCCCAAGCAAGAAGCAGCCTGGGGTAGTGGATAGAGCCCGGGCCTGGTAGTCAGAAGGTCATGGGTTCTAACCCCGGCTCCGCTACTTGTCTGCTGTAGGACCTCGGGAAAGTCAGAAGCAGCATGGCACTATTCTGAGCACCGGGGTAGATACAAGGTAATCAAGTTGGACCCAGTCCCTGTCCCACATCTACCCCAGTGCTTAGTACAGTGCATGGCACATAGTAAGTAAGTGCTTAACACGTATTATTATTATTATCATTAATTCTGGCCCTGACAGAAGTAAGGGGAAGGTGACGTGGCTTCTCTTGAAAGTCATGGGGAATTCCATTAAGGGGGTGATTTTCCATGGTAGTTGGGGCTCTTTTTTCTTCTCTTCCCCACCTCATTAAAGTGGTCCAACCCAGCCCTTTGATTCTTTGATTCAAAGGTTATTTTTGTTTTTTTAGGGTATCTGGTTAGCACTTACTATGTGCCAGGCACTGAACTAAGTGCTGGGGTGAATGCAAGATAATCAGGTTGGACACAGTCCACGTCCCACATGGGGTTCACATTCTTCCTCCCCATTTTACAGATGAGGTAACTGAGGCACAGAGAAGTTAAAATTCAAGGTAAACTATTGATGGCTACCGATTAAAAGCTCCATTGGTTTCAGTCAGTTTCAGTTGGTTTCAGTCGGTTGGTTTCAACTGGTTTCAATCGGTTTTAAATAGCTCTAGCCCAGCAGTAATAATAATAATAATAATTATTATGGTATTTGCTAATCACATACTATGTGCCAAGCACTATTCTAACCTCTGGGGCTGATACAAGGTAATCAGGCTGGACACAGTCCCTGGCCCACATGAGGCTCACACTCTTAATCCCCATTTTACAGGCGAGGTAACTGAGGCCCAGAGAAGTGAAGTGACTTGCTCAAGGTCACACAACAGCCAAGTGGTGGAGTCGGGATGAGAACCCACGACCCAGAGGTCAGGCCCGTGCTCTTGCCACTAGTCGCTGCTGCTTCCCAGCATGGGAACCCTAACCTAACCCTGCGGTATATGCACAGTTCTCAGTTAACACAGTCCTCGACCTCAGGGTTGTCGACTTTTCAGACGACTCGCCGAGCTGCTCAGCCAATAACGACTCAGATCATTTTCTTCTTTCTGGACAGAGAGAAATGTGACTAATTTCTAAAGCCCCTGGGGCATCTATTAGAGCAGAGCTTCATATGCAGGGAGGAAGGGTCGGTGGGGTAGAAGATCGGGGAGGGAGAGACTGGAGACTCCTGCCCCGAGATGGTTGGGTGAGGTAAGGTCTTCCCTACTCCCCGTTTCCCCTCAAACTGAGGTAGGAGACACATCACATCAAACCACCAGTCCCGCTTTTCCCATCTACTTTCTAATCAGTGACCACATCTGGTTATGGAACCGGACACAGCCGGACCAGCTAACACATTATCCCCCCCCCCCCCAGGCACATAGTAAGCACTTAACAAATACCTCAATTATTACTACTAGCTCAACTGACCGGTGCCGTTGGCTGTGTGTGGAGCTGGCATTCTCCAGTCCCGTTTCCCTGAGTTCAGCTATGTTACCTCCCTGCTGCCACAGAACAGCCCTCTCTGCCAGGCCGGCCATTGGCAAATATTAACCGTTTTGGGATGTTTGGGCTACTGAAATGACGTGGATCTGGAGGAAAAGGTATCTCCCATCTTAATCCTCCAGGGCAGGGATGAGGCTCCCATTTCAGCACCTCAATATCAGGCATGGGCCTGGGTTCTAATCCCGGCTCCGCCACTCGTCTGCTGTGTGACCTTGGGCAAGTTGCTTAACTTCTCTGGGTCTCAGTCACCTCATCTGTAAAACAGCAGACAAGTGACAGAGCTAGGATTAGAACCCAGGTCCTTCTGACTTCCAGGCCTGTGCTCTATCCACTAGAACATCCTGCCTCTCTCACATTAAGGACAACAATGAATTTTCAGCTCATTATTACTCAACCAAGCTCTTGAGAGGGAGAAGGCAGAAACTCTGTATCTCATCATCAACGGTATTTATTGAGGGCTTACTCCGTACAGAGCACTGTACTAAGCACTTGACCTAAGCCCTGTACTAAGCACTTCTGACAACAGAATTGGCAGACACATTTCCTGCCTACAAAGAGCTTGCAGTGTAGAGGGGGAGACAGGCATTAATAGACATAAATTATGTATTAATATATAATTTATAGATATGTACATAAGTGCTGTGCTGCTGAGGGCCGGATGAGTATCAAATGCCAAAGGTCACAGGTCCAAACGCGTTCACAAACCCAAGCGCATAGACGACACAGAGAGGGAGAGACCATGCAGAAAGGAGAGATGGTGCCAATGAGAAGCAGCATGGTCTAGTGGCAAGAGCACGGGCTTGGGAGTCCAAAGATGTGGTTCTAATCCCGGTTCTGCCACTTGCCTGCTGTGTGACCTTGGGAAAGTCACTTCACTTCTCTGGGCTTCAGTTACCTCATCTGTAATGGGGATTAAGACGGTGAGCCCTATGTGGGATAGGGACTGTGTCCAACCTGATTACCTTGTATCTACCCCAGTGCTTAGAACTATGTTGGCGCATAGTAAGTGCTTAACAAATATCAGTATTATTATCATATTTTGTTAAACTGAGAAGGTACAGTCTAAGGAAGGTGGTGGCCATGAGTGAGGGGTTCAGCCCATCCTTTGAGAAATAAACATCCTCCTGCTTTCATAGAGAACCAAGCCCATCGTGGTGAACTGTTTAGTCAAGGCAGGACTATTTGATATAGGTTCCACCTCAAGAGTTTTGTGATGTGGGGGCATGTGTGAGACGGGAAAAGCTTTAGAATTCAGTGTTATGACCCCAAACTGGTGTTACTGTCATGCTGTATGGGAGAGGACAATACAACAAATTTGGGAGCAGTGTGGCCAAGTGGAACAAGCACAGGTCTGGGAGTCAGAGGACCTGGGTTCTAATCCCTGCTCTGCCGTTTGCCTCCTGTGTGACCTCGGGTAAGTCACTTCACTGCTCTGTGCCTCAGTTTCCTCCTCTGCAAAATGGGGATTCATTGCCTGTTTTCCCTCCTACTTAGACTGTGAACCCCATGTGGGACAGGGAATGTGTCTGACCTGATTAGCTTGTATCTACCTCAGCGTTTAGACACATACTAAGTGCTTAACAAATATAACAATAATAATAATTACAGAATGTTTCCTGCCCACACGAAGCTTATAGCTTAGAGGGAAGTGTTGAAATGTGAGATGTTGGACTTGACAGAACTTTTGGGTGCTCACTGGGATTCAATTTGCTCTGCTCTGATTAGCAGATACCCGTAAACACCTGTAGTATGCGTAGCTCGACGTTCAATCGATCGTGTTTATTGAGCACTTACTGTGTGCAGAGCACTGTACTAAGAGCTTGGGAAAGTACAATATAAGAGAGTTGGTAGATACGTTCCCTGCCCACAGTGAGTTTACAGTCTAGAGGGATATTTGCAGAAAAAATAAATAAAGATGGTTGATATTGCAGGTGATTGGGGAATTCCACTGTAGGCCCCTAAAGGGCAAGGATCAGGTCTTTGACTTAGGTGTATTGTGGTATTTGTTAAGTGCTTACTATGATCCAAACGATGCACTAAGTGAATTAGATGTAATATAAGCAGATGGGACACAATCCCTGTTCTTCTTGGGGTTCACAGTCTAAGAGCAAGGGAGAACAGGTATTTTTTGTTTTTTGTACGGTACTTGTTATACACTTACTATGTGCCAGGCACTGTACTAAGCGCTGAAGTAGATACAAGATAAACAGGTTTGACACAGTCTCTCTCCCACATGGGGCTCACGGTATAAATCAGAGGGATTTAATCCCCATTTGGAGATGAGGTTACTAAGGTACAGAAAAGTTAAATGACTTGCCCAAGGTCATACAGCAGACTAGTGGCCGAGGCGGGATTAGAATCCAGGTCCTCTAACTCCTTGAGGACAGGGACTGTGTCTCTTAGCTCTGTGGTATTGTACTCACCCCAGCACTTAAAACAGCATTCTGCACACAGTACATGCCCAGTAAATACCGTTGATTGAAGTGACAGAGCAGAATTAGAACCCAGGTCCTCTGACTCATAGGCCCATTTAAGACAGACCTTGGCACATAATAGTAGCCCCATAGATGAGAAGCAGTGTGGCCTAGTGGAATGAGCTTGGGACTGGGACTCAGAGGCCCGGGGTTCTAATCCAAGCCCTGCCACTTGTCTGCTGTGAGACTTTGGGCAGGTCATTTAACTTCCCGGTGCCTCAGTTTCCTCATCTGTAAAATGGGGATTAAATGCCTGTTCTCCCTCCCACCTACTTTGTGAGCCAGGTGTGGGACAGGGACTGTGTCCGACCTAATCATTTTGTATCTACTCCAGAGCTCAGTACAGTGCTTGGCACGTAGTAAGCGGTTAACCGATATTATTATGATGATTGTTATGATTATTGTTATTATTGATAGGGGTATGAGAATTTCGATTACACCAGTCTCAAAAGCAGTGGGAGATGAGGTGGTTGCAGGTCGCAGACCTCTAATGAAGAGCAGAGAGGAGGAGGGTTAAAGCAGGGGGGAGAAGCATTTCTACTTCAGCCTGTTGCTGACTGAGCTCTTTGGAATTGATTGAGCACCTAATGTGTCCAGATCACAGTCCTAAATGCTTGGAAGAGGACACCAGAAGCAAGACCTGAGAAGCAGCAAATGCTTGGCAGATGCCAAGGATAGAGCACAGGCCTGGGAGTCAGAAGGACCTGGGTTCAAGTCCCAGTTCGGCCAGTGGGCTGCTGTGTGATCTTGGGCAAGTGGCTTCACTTCTCTGTGCCTCAGTTACCTCCTCTGTAAACTGGGGAGTAAGACTGCGAGCCTCACGTGGGACATGTGGAAAGGGAATGTATCTGTTATATTGTTGTAGTGTACTCTCCCAAGTGCTTAACACAGTGCTCTGCACTCAGTAAGCCTTCAATAAATATGATTGACTGACTGACATGAACAAAACATAATCAGTCCAACCCTGATTATGTTATATCTACCCCTGGGCTTAGAAAAGTGCCTGACACATAGTAAATGCTTAATAAATACTTTATTTAAAAAAAAACACAGAAAAAAGCAAACTCTGACCCAAAACCTGGTCCCTGTCCTCTAGAGGCTAATGATCTTAAATTACTTAAATCATTTGCAGATAGCAGGAGCAAGAGGCAGAACAGGGATGGAGCAGATGGCAGTACAAACAGAGCAGGATGAGATAGTGGAGATAAATCATTAAATAGACAATCAAATATACATTTCAAGAGAAGTGCTGAGTGTGAATAGAATGCCTAAGGGTCACAGTGTCTGCGATTTGGGATGTTGGGAATTAGTCAGGGAAGGCTTCCTGGAGGAGGTGGTGTCAGCCTGACTTGCTCCCTTTGCTCCCCCCCCAGCACTTATGTATAAATCTGTAACTTTATTTATATTGAGGTCTGTTTACTTGCACTGATGTCTGTCTCCCCTCCTCTAGACTGTGAGCTTGTGACGGGATCAGATTGTCTCCCTTTATTGCTGTAATATACGTTCCCAGGTGCTTAGTACAGTGCTCGGCACACAGTAAGCACTCAATAAATATGACTGAATGAAAGAATGAATGAATGAAGAGGGCTTTGCAAATGCCAAGGATTGTGGTCAGTGTGCTGCTGTCCTTAGGTCAAGGTGGACCTTGGGGTCGCCTCTTTTTACTATTATTGTTTTTATGATTATTGTCGTTGCTGTTGTATTTGTTGTTCAGAGTGTTCAGAGTTCAGAGTGTTCAGAGTGCTGAGGTAGCAGTATAGCATTTTGGGTAGAGCATGGGCTCAGGAGTCAGAAGGTTTTGGGTTCTAATCCTGGCTCCGCCACTTGTCTGCTGTGTGACCTTGGACAAATCACTTCACTTCTCTGGGCCTCAGTTGCCTCATCTGGAAAATGGGGATTGAGACGGTGAGCCGCACATGGGACAGGGACTGTGTCCAACCTGATGTGCCAGTATCCACCCTGAAGCTTAGTACAGTGCCTGGCACATACTAAGCGCTTAACAAATTCCACAATTATAATTATTATTATACAAGCTAATCAAGTTGGACACAGTCCGTGTCCCACCTGTGACTCACAATCCCGGTTTTCCCTTGTTGTACCCAGAGGTGCAGTCTTCACTGAACTGTGAGCTCTAAGTGGGACATGAACTATGTCTGATTGGGATATCTTGCATCTATCCCAGTGTTTAGTACTGTGTCTGGGAAAGCAGCATGGCCTAATGGGTAGAGCATGGGCCTGGGATTCTGAAGGACCTGGGTTCAGATTCCGCCTCCGCCACTTGTCTACTCTGCGACTTTGAGCAAGTCACTTCACTTCTCCTTGCCTCAGTTACCTCATCTGTAAAATGGGGATTAAGAGAGTGAGCCCCACCTGGAACAGGGACTGTGTCTGACCTGATTATCTTCAATCTACGCCAGTACTTAGAACAGTGTTTAATACATAATAAGAGCTTAACCTAGACCATCATCTACCATCAAAGAAGTGCTTAACAAATACTCCAATTATTGTAAATTAGTAGGTCAGCTGGCCAGTAGAGGACAGCTTTGGTTTAGTGGAAAGAACTTGAGCCTGGGAGTCAGAGGACCTGGGTTCTAATCCTGGCTCCACGATTTACCCTCTATGTGACCTTGGGCAAATCACTTAACTTCTCTGTGCTTCAGTTCCCTCATCTGCAAAATGGGGATTCGTTACCTGCTCTTCCTCCTACTTAGACTGTAAGCCCCATGTGGGACCTGATTATCTTGTATCTTCCCCAGTGCTTAGTACAGTGCTTGGCACAAAGTAAGTGCTTAAGAATTATTTGGTGGATTTTTTTGTGTGTATTGCAGACATCACTGTTGATGTGATTTGTTGTAAGCTCCTTCTGGGCAGGGATCGTCTCAACCACGTCTGTCGTATATTTCTCTCCCAAGCGCTTAGTACAGTCCTCTGGACACAACGAGAGCTCAATAAATGGCTGATTAGCTTGCTTCTACTCCAGTGCTTAGTACAGTGCCTGGCACATAGTAAGTGCTTAACAAATGCCAAAAGAAATTTACCACGGATCGATCTGGTGACTATTTCTCTCCTTTCTCTCTGCCTTTTAGTTTTGTTTTCTTTCTTAAAACAGATGTTCCCAAACATGAAGACCACCAGGGCCCCTCAAGGACAAGTCCTTCTCATGGACCTGTCCTCGAATCTGAGACTCAGAAGGCTGGTTGGGAGTCACTGAGCCATGAGGGATGGCGTGGGTTGCTTTCTCATCCCTGTTCCTCAGTTCCTCCCTCTTTCTTCCATCGCCAAGTTATTTCTTAGAAAGAGAGGGGAAAATTCAAGAGTTTGGAGCAAGTGGGGTTATGGGGGAAATCAGGGGATGCATTGGATTTTCCAACATTGAGTCTAGTCGATGGGGGAAGGAAGAGGTTTACTTTAATGTCTGTCTCCCCTCTAGACTGTAAACTCGTTGTGGGCAGGGAACATGTCTATCAACTCTGTTGTATTGTCCTCTCTCGAATGCTTAGTGCAGTGCTCTGCACACAGTAAGCGCTCAATATATGCCATTGATGATGATGCTGATGATGTAGGGTTGGGATAAGCCCAGAACTACATTACTGCCCTCTTGGTGCAGATGAATGGTGAGGAGGGATAGGAAGATTAGCAGGGTTGAGTTTCAGTGCCGGGGTGGGGCGTGTGCTGGGGAGGCTGCCTGTTCTGCTCTGACTTTTTCCCACCGCGGCTTTTCCCTCATCTCGGCCGAAGGGACCGTGAAAGAGCAATAGGACACGGGAGGAAAGAGCGGCTCAAGTAATTGGCTCCCTCTATGCTCTGTTGCAGATACATTGCGAACCAGCGGATGTTGCAAGTCATCAATGCTGAAGACCTTGAAGGTTATGTGGGACTGAAAAATCTGTGAGTGTGTGAGGCACCTTTAAACGGTCTCCAAGTTGATTCCGCAGCTCTATTTAAGATTATCGTGACATTTACCGGCTAGCATTAATCCTGATTGTACAATTATTTATGTTCCCAGAACCGTGGTGGAGTCGGGGCTAACATTTATTGCACGTCAGGCATTTCTGAAAACCCCCAATCTGCAGTACATGTGAGTAAAGACCATTTCTGTTTCATCAAGGTCAGAGATGATCAGGATTTCTCCTTTCCCCTTCTTCCCCACCCCAAACGATTTCACCTGGCAGCAGAGGTGTTGCCACTATTTTGATCACTTTTGGAAAGGCACTCCAAATAAGCAGAGTTTCCTTGTTTTGGGTGTCATTTCCAATTTAGATGGAGTAAGGCTCAGAGACTAGGAGTCTCATCAGTCCAGCAGTGGTATTTATTGAGCACTTACTGTGTGAAGAGTGCTATACTAAGCGCTTCGGAAAGTACGGAGTTGGTAGGCACCATCCCTGTCCACAAGGAGCTTACAGTCTACTGGGGAGAGATATATTTTGGATACGAGAAAAGCCATTTAGAACAACAGGCTCCTCCTTACCTTGCTTACCTTCTTTGCCTGTCCCTTTGAAGAAATTACATTTCTAAGATTGGACCAGCCCTTCCTCCTGCTCTCCTCCAAGTGATGGCTCTACTATGTCAGACTCCCTTAAGAAGGGTTTCCTCTGCGTTCTTCCTTTTTCCACGGGTCCAACCATTGTGCCAGTAAGCAGGTAGAGAATCAATCCATTGGTGTTATTTATTGAGTGTTTACTGCCTGTAGAGCACTGTACTACGCACGTGAGAGGAGTAGACTATCGCAGAGCTGATAGACACATTCGCTGCCCACAAGGAGCTTACAGTCTAAAGGGGGAGACAGACAATATACATAAATTTAAAAAAATCAACAAGAAAGGCTGATTTACGCTTACTATGTGCCAGGCACTGTTCTGAGTGCTGGGGTGGATACAAGCAAATTGGGTTGGAAGCAGTCCCTGTCCCACTTGGGGCTCACAGTCTCAATCCCCATTTTACAGATGAGGGAACTGAGGCCCAGAGAAGTGAAGTGACTTACCAAAGTTCACACAGCAGACAAGTGGCGGAGCCAGGATTAGGATTGGCCAGGAGCCAGCCAAGAGTCCTTCTGACTCCCAGCTCCATGCTCTATCCACTAGGTTACAACACTGGGGTCTCACCCTAGAAAACTAGTGATAATAATAATAATAATAATAATGTTGGTATTTGTTAAGCGCTTACTATGTGCAGAGCACTGTTCTAAGCGCTGGGGTAAACACAGGGGAATCAGGTTGTCCCACGTGGGGCTCACAGTCTTTACAGATGAGGGAACTGAGGCCCAGAGAAGTGAAGTGACTTGCCCACAGTCACACAGCTGACAAGTGGCAGAGCTGGGATTCGAACTCATGAGCCCTGACTCCAAAGCCCGTGCTCTTTCCACTGCGCCACGCTGCTTCTCAATAGTGAATAGACACCACTCAATAGTGGTGGCAAACAGTTAAAGAGTCCTTTTAAGTCCTCCTTCCCCCTCCCCTGCCAGCCCTCACCAAGCCCACCTCTAGCTACTCCCCGACAGTGAGTTAGGCATTTTTGGAAAAGCAGGATCGCTTCAGTCCCACTGGGGACTCTTTCATGCACTGCAGCTGAGTATGCACAAAATAGGCAGTGGCAGAGCAAATGTCTCCCTCCCCAAGTGTCTGAAAGAGGCAGTGCTCTTCCCAGAGCGCCCAACTTACCAGGAGGGAGTAGAAGCGGCATGGCGTAGTGGGAAGAGCACGGGCCCGGGATTCAGGAGGTCAAGGGTCCTAATCCCTGTTCTGCCACTTGTCTGCTATATGACCTTGGGGATGTCACTTGACTTCTCTGAACCTCAGTTGTCTTGTCTTATGCCGTCGCGTCGTCTCCGACCCATAGCGACGCATGGACGCATCTCTCCCAGAGTGCCCCACCTCCATCTGCAATCGTTCTGGTCATGTATCCATAGAGTTTTCTTGGTAAAAATCTGAGAGTGGTTTACCATCATCTCCTTTCGCACGGTAAGCTTGAGTCTCCGCCCTCGGCTCTCTGCCGTGCCGCTGCTGCCCGACACAGGGGAGTTTTGACCTGTAGCAGATTGCTTTCCACTTGCTAGCCACTGGCCAAGCTAGGAATGGAATGCGTAGACCTCTGCTTCACTCTCCCTCCCGAAGTCGAGACTGGTAGAGGATTGGAAACTCTCCAGGTGAGACCCTGAGAGAAGGAGCCTCAGTTACCTCATCTGTAAAATGGGATTGAGCCTGTGAGCCCCATGTGGGACAGGGCCTTTGTCCAACCTAATTTGCTTTTATCCACCCCAGCATTTAGTAATAATAAAAATAATGATAGTACGATGCCTGGCCCATAGTAACCGCTTAACAAATACCACAATTATTATTATTATTATTATTGTTATGAAATTCAGGCGCCAGGAGAACTGCGCACCTTAATAGCAGTGTTTGCTGCAAGGCAGAGTTGGCAGTAGTCCAAAGCAACCTGCTCGTCTGCTAATTTAGATCAAAGATTAGAGTAGCAGTGAGGCTCATCGGAAAGAGCACGGGCTTGGAAGTCAGAGATCATGGTTTTTAATCCCGGCTCCACTACTTGTCAGCTGTGTGACTTTGGGCAAGTCATTTCCCTTCACTGTGCCTCAGTTACCTCATCTGTAAAATGGGGATTAAGACTGTGAGCCCCATGTGGGACAACCTGATTATCTTGTAACCCCCGCAGCGCTTAGAACAGTGCTTGGCACATAATAAGTACTTAACAAATGCCATCATCATCATCATTATGCCTTTATTTGTTAATACTGTACGTACATCAATTTCACAAATCAATCAATCAATGGTTTTCAGGGAGTGCTTGGAAAAATACAATGCAACCGAGTTGGTAGACACTTTCCCTGCCCACAGAGAGCTTACAGTTTAGAGGGGGAGTCAGACAATAAAAGAAATGACGGATATGTACATAAGTGCTGTGAGGCTGAGAATGGGGTGATTATCAAGTGCTTTAAAAGCAAAATTCCAATCAGTTAAGTCATATTTCACTAGAAACCATGCCTCATTGACAATGAAATTTACAGTATGATTAGACACTAAGGAACTTGATTAACACATTTCATCCGAATACTTTTTGGCATCAGCCCTGCAATCAGTGTGTCTGTACACATCTAACGTCTGCGTAGGCCTCAATGATAACATAAACAACAGAAAAGTTGGAAGGAAGAAAAAGACAAAAAGCTCTAATGCATATCACTTTACTGTAATTAATGGCCTCAGTGGTTAGTTCTGGTATTTTCATTACAGTTGACCTTAGACTCAAATTACTCAACAATCACATTTAATTGGCCGTTCACCACACTACTTTCCTTATGTTGAGTGTACAGATGATACATTAATAGACTTCTCCATACTATTCCCTTGTATTTTATTTACCGTACACTTGTTTTCATCGGCATAGATCACCCACGGTGTGCTTTTCTTAACAACCTTATTGGGAAATGATGCGAAAAATAGTACTTCTCAAGTGGCTGTCTGCACCTGCTTGGCACTCTACCTGACTGTCTTCAAGGAGGTTGCCAAAATCTATCCAATTTCCCCTCCCCATTCCCCAACATTGACAATGGAAATCATTGGCATATCCTAAGGGGGAGCATTACTTCTTTCTTAGACTTTGAGATGGATGCATGGGATACAGTGGAAGCAAGCTTCAGTTCATTCATTCATTCAATCGTATTTATTGAGCGCTTACTGTGTGCAGAGCACTGTACTAAGCACTTGGGAGGGTACATTATAACAGTAAACCAACACATTCCCTGCCCACAATGAGCTTACAGTCTAGAAGGGGAGACAGACATTAATAGAAATAAATCAATAAATTACAGATATGTATATAAGTGCTGTGAGGCTGGGGACTGGGGGAGTGGAGTGGAGGAGAAGGAGCGTGTCCTAGGGGACTGGAAGTCAGGGGTCTGGGGCTCTAGTCCCGAATCTGCCGCTTTTTCGCCATGTGACCTTGGGCAAGTCACTTAATTTCTCTGTTCCTTGGCTTCCTCATATGTGAAATAGGAATCAGATACCTGTTTGCCCTCCCTCTCTGAATGTGAGCCCCTTTGTCCAATGTGATTATTCTGCATCCACCCCAGTGCTTAGAACAATCTTAACAAGTGCTTAATTAATGCTGTTATTATTATTGTTGTTGCTGCTATTATCAAGGAGCAGGAGAGAGTAGATCACTGGTATTTATTGAGGACATAGTGTGTGCAGAGCATTGTACTGAGCACTTGGGAGAGTACACTATAACAGGGTTTGGAGACATGATCCCTGCCCTCAAGGAGCTTACAATTAATTCATTCAGTCATATTTATTGAGCGCTTACTGAGTGGAGAGCACTGTACTGAGCACTTAGGAGAGTACATTATAACAATAAACAGACACATTCCCTGCTCACAATGAGCTTCCAGTCTAGAGACTACAATCTAGTGGGGGAGACGGACATTAAAATCAAATAGCGGTAGGGAAATCGGCAGAATATAAGAATATGGACATAAGTAAAGTGGGGGTGGGGGTTGAGTATCAAAGTGCTTCAGGGGTACAGACCTGACTGCATAGGTGACGCAGAAGGGAGGATGAATAGAGTGAGGGGTAGTCAGGGAAGGCCTCTTGGAGGAGATTTTAGTAGAGCTTTGAAGATGGGGAGAGAAGTGGTCTCCCCAGAACCCTGGAAAATCAATGGGATAGTGTGTCGGTGAAGGAGTGGGGAAACCAGGAGATAGGGCCTCATTTTTATCCATTTGTATCCAGAGATCGGAAGACCCACCCCCGACTTACAGATTTCAAGACGAGTTGGATGGGGTTGGTCTCCCGAGATTTCTCTCTGCGGAACTTGCACTCTAGGTCATTATATAGATTTTTTTTGGCGGTGGGACAAAAAATCGACTTGCCTAGAATCTGCCTGTTCCCATTCCTGAACCGGGCCCATGGTTACCATGGCAACCAATGCCTTATTTGGGGGCCACCCAAATATATGTCCCTGCCCAGCATTGAGAGACTGGCCAAATTCAACTCCATAGATAGTGTAGTCTGTGGCAGTCTCATGCCGTTGAGCTTCTGACATGGCAACAAATTAGCCTCATCCCAGAGACTCTCCCACCCTTCTAATCAATCCATCACTGGTATTTATTGGGTGCTTACTGTGGGCAGAACACTGAACTAAGCCCTTGGGAAACTACAGAGAAACAGCATGGCCTAGTGGAAAGAGCATAGGCCTGGGAGACAGAGGACCTGATTTCTAATCCCCACTCCGTCACGTACCTGCTTTGTGATCTTGGGCAAGTCACTTTGCTTCTCTGACGCTCAGTTCCCTCATGTGCAAAATGGGGATTCAATACCTGTTCTCCTTCCTACTTAGGCTGTGAGCCCCATGTGGGACCTGATTATCCTGTGTATAACCCAATTCTTATTACAGTGCTTGAAACATGGTAACAGATACCACAGTTACTATTATTACAGTACAGTAGAATTGGTAAACCCGATCCCTGCCTTCAAGGAGTTTACAATCTAGAGGGGGAGATAGTTGTTAAAATAAACTACAGAAAGGGGAAATGGCAGAGGGTAAGGATATGCGATAATGATAATAATTTTGGTATTTGTTAAGCACTTACTATGTGCCAGGCACTGTACGAAGCGCTGGAGTGGATATGAGCAAATCGGGTTGGACACAGTCCCTGCCTCATGTGGGGCTAACAATCTCAATCCCCATTTTACAGATGAGGTAACTGAGGCCCAGAGAAGTGAAGTGACTTGCCATGTGTTCTAATCCTGGCTCCTAAGAGCTCAATAAATACGATTTAATGAATGAATGAATGAATGAATGAATGAATGAGGAGGGCTTTACAAATGCCAAGGATTGCGGTCCGTGTGCTGCTGTCCTTGGGTCAAGGGCCTTTGGTCGCCTCTTTTTACTGTTATTGTTATTATTATTATTGTTGTTGCTGTTGTATTTAAGTTTTTACTATATGTGCAGCATTGTTTGGAGTGCTGGGGTAGCAGCATGGCATTGAGAATAGAACACGGGCCTGGGAGTTAGAAGGTTATGAGTTCTAATTCCGGCTCCACATTTGTCTGCTGCATGACCTTGGGCAAGTCACTTCACTTCTCTGGGCCTCAGTTATCTCATCTGTAAAATGGGGATGGAGACTGTGAGCCCCACATAGGACAGGGACTGTGTCCCACCTGATTTGCTTGTATCCACCCCAGCGCTTAGTACAGTGTCTGGCACATAGTAAGCGCTTAACAAATACCCTAATTTTTTTTATTATTATATTGGACTGTCCCAAGCGCTTAGTACAGAGCCTTGTATACAGTAAGCGCTCAATAAATATGGTTGATTGATTGATTGATTCTATCCCCTTTTCCGAACAGGAGCAGACTCTCCTCAGTGGACCCCCTGGGGACGGGGAGGCTGGGAGTCCCTTGAACCTGGGGCTGGCTTAAAACTCTGAGGTTCCTGGGGGACCCAAACCTTCCCTTGAACTTGAAATGCTTCCTCCTCCCTCAATACCTGTTTGACATCCAAACCAGCCGTTCTCCCTCTTCTTGGCTAATTGGGCCCCTGGCCCAGTTGACACCATAGTGATCAAGCAATCAATGGTAATTTATTCATTTATATTTCTGTTAATGCTTGTCTCTTCCTCTAGACTGTAAGCTCGATGTGGGCAGGGA
Organism: Ornithorhynchus anatinus; assembly: GCF_004115215.2. NCBI lineage: Eukaryota > Metazoa > Chordata > Mammalia > Monotremata > Ornithorhynchidae > Ornithorhynchus > Ornithorhynchus anatinus. The sequence continues at coordinate 67,593,685 of NC_041753.1, forward strand.
ATGTGTCTATTTTATGCTGTCCTCTCCCAAGCGCTTAGTACAGTGCTCCACACACAGTAAGTGCTCAGTAAATACGATTGACCGACCGACTGACTGACAGTTCCAGTGAGTTGGCAGGCATGATCTCTGCCCTCATGAGGCTTATAGGCTAGTGGGGAAGATGGGGCATCTCAACCAATTGGCAGTGGGTCACTCCTCTGCAGGGACCATTTTCAATTCCTCTCCGGAGCAGAGGTTTTGGTTTTTTCAAAAATAATATTTGTTAAGTGCTTTCTATGTGCCAGGCACGGTCCTGAGTGCTGGGATAGATATAAAATAATCGGGTTGGACACAATCCCTCTCCCACATAGAGCTCACGGTCTTAATTCTCATTTTCCAGATGAGGTAACTGAGGCCCAGAGAAGTGAAGTGATTTGTCCCAGATCACATAGCAGACCAGTGGCAGAGCCGGGATGAGAACCCAGGTCTTCCAACTCCCAGGCCTGGGCTCCTTCCACCTGATGCTGCACCAGGAACATGACAGTGTGACACTATGTGTTCTGAGATTCAACTGTGATAAGAGCAAATTCTGGCTGTGGCTTCCATCAGAGTGCAGCGTAGTCTGTAGTTCTAGCCTTGTAAGCTAACGCTGGGTCTCATGCAGCGGAGAGAAAGTTGGGGGAAGAAGGCCCAAGAAGGGCCTGAAAAGGAAAAAATCAAAAACTCGAAATAATCACAAACTCTCCTTAGCTACTCTTTCAGTTCATGGAAAGGATACAGCAGAGGCTCCACGATTCATTTCCTAAAAGCCAAAATACCCTCTCCCCCAACCCATTATTTGCCCATTTTTGTGCCACCGAGGCCCTGCTTTCAGACTCTTTAATGGGATGGACGACCCAGTTGAAATCTGCGGGGTAAGCGCTGAGCACCTCCTCTTGCCTGCTCAGACCATTTATTGGTACATTCATCCCAGCACCTGAGCACTTTACATTGATTCTTGGACTCAGGCCTCTGGGGTCTTTAATCCATACCCAGAAATCAAGTGCTCAGAGCCCGGCTCAGGGACTGAGGAGAGACAGTGTCTCTGTTCTGAAGGAGCTCAGAGTAGGTGCCAATTAACTCCTTGTGATAGTTATATAATCAAACAGGGAGGTTTTTTTCCCCCCTTTGGGGCTTTGAGCCACGATCATAAGTATACTTCATAAAACCCTTGTAGTACTTTGGCCCTTAATACTGATCTGCATTGTGCTTTTGGCAGCTCTAAAGCGTTTGCAACTCCCAATGCCAGCAGTTTACTAGATGATAGGACCTCAGGAAAAAGCAGCTTTTTTGCTTTTTTGCTTTTTTTCCTTCCTTTTTTTGGCAGAGAGGAGGAGGGGAGGAGGGCATACTTTTGACAAAGGGGTGGGAATTTCCGATTAAGATAAGAACGACTCTGTCCTGCAGATCCGGGAGAAGACAGACAGACTCTTGAATCCTTTACGACATAAAAAGCAGCCCATTCTTAATTCATGAACGACCAGGATTTCTGTGGGCACGTTTTATAATTTTCCTCGGGATTTTGCACGTGGGTGATTATTTTACACTCAGCTCGAAAAGAAAAGGCAGAGGCTTGTGTGCGCCGGCGTCTGGGTACGACTGGATGGGTGTGAGACTTGGGGGAGTCTCGAACTGGGATGGACACACTGCCGAGTTTTGTTTGTGGGGAAGTCAAAGGGAAGGTCAACATCTGGACTTCATATAGATTCTTGTGTAACGAAATGTTATATCCTGTAAGCCTCGATCGCAGGAGCTGCCTGTATGTTCAGTGCTGTGATGTTTGCCGACCTAAGCTGCTTAGAAGCATGTAGATTTTACTACTTTCCAGGAGGTTCATTATTCAGGAGCCCAGTATCTAGAGGGCAGTCTAACTCTATCCGTGATGTTATGGTCCACAATGGGCAGAGCTTAAGCAACTACTCAGCTCCGGCCCCTGTGTCGTATTATTATTCACGGAGATTCCACAAGCCATCTATTTTCTCCACTTCCCAGTAGAGGGAACAGATGCTGAGACTAAAATGACTACTTACCCAAGTGTTGGACTCTGGGCTGTTTTAGCAGAGAATCAATGTTTATTTAAAAATACGTGTTCCTTCTTATTATGCACATGCTTAGGGGACTCAGCACCGGGCACATTTTAAATGAATCCAAACGCTAAACAAGTTCGTCCAGTTGAATCAGCAGCTAGCCAGGATTAGAGCTCTGACTCCAAGACTCCATTGAGAAAAATGGCACTTTGGATCATGCCAGAGTATTCTGTTTGTCTCGAGTCACAGAGTGATTTTGTAAATTCTGTCACATCGTACTTTCCCACCTCGGGCACATGCTTCCTCTATCTCCCCCTTTAGCTCTCCTCTTTTGCTTTCCTCTTCTCTCTCTTCTTTTCTCTCCCTCCGTCAATCAGTGGGATTTATTGAGTGCTTAATGCACGCAAAGCACTGTACAAAGCGTTTGGGGAGAATACATCTGAGTTGGTAGATGCGTTCCCTGCCCACAGTGAGCTGACAGTCTAGAGGGGGAGTCAGACATCAGTATATATGCTGTGGGGCTGAGTGTCGGGTGAATATTCTTCCCCCTCTCTCTCTCTCCTTGCCTCTCCTTTCACCCTTTGGTTTCTTCTCTCATTTTCTTTCTCTCTCTGTCCATCTGTTCTTCCTCTCTCTCTCTCTCACACAGTCTCCCAGTATTTTCAAATTGGTTCATCTGTAGAGCAAAGAAAATATTAAAAATGGGCCCAGGTTAAGGGAAAACCCCAACCCTCGCACCATAAGAACAAACATTCAAGTGTTTCATATGATAGGTTAAGGTGAGAAGAGGTGCCTTGCATTTAATCAATCAATGAATCATATTTATTGAGCGCTTACTGTGTGCAGAGCACTGTACTAACTGCTTGGGAGAGTACAGCACAGCAATATAACAGACATTCCCTGCCCACAACAAGCTTACAGTCTAAAGGGGAGACAGACATTAATATAAATAAATGAATTATGGATATGTCCATAAGTGTTGTGGGGCTGGGAGGAGGGATGAATAAAGGGAGCAAGTCAGGGTCACACAGAAGGGAGTAGGAAAACAGGAAATGAGGGCATAGTCAAGGAAGGCCTCTTGGAGGAGCTGTCCTTCAATGAGGCTTTACAGGTGGGGAGAGTAATTGTCGAATATGAAAAGGGAGGGTGTTCCAGGCCAGAGGCGGGACATAAGCGAGAGGTTGGTGATAAGATAGATGAGATCTAGGTACAGTGAGTAGGTTGGCATTAAAGGAGCGAAGTGTGTGGGCTGGGTTGTAGTAGAAGAGTAGCAAGGTGAGGTAGGTAGGAGGCATCAAGGTGATTGAGTGCTTTAAAGCCTATGGTAAGGAGTTTCTGTTTGATGAGCCGTTGGATGGGCAGCCATTGGAGGTTCTTGAGGAGTGAGGAAACACGTACTGGATGTTTTTGGAGAAAAATGATCCATGCAGCAGAATGAAGTATGGACTAGAATGGGGAGAGACAAGAGGCAGGGAGGTCAGAGAGGAGGCTGATACGATCTTCAAGGCAAGATAGGGTAAGTGCTTGGATTAACACAGTAGCAGTTTGAATGGAGAAAAAAGGGCGGATTTTAGCGATGTCGTGAAGTTTGAATCGACAGGATTTTGTGACGGATTGAATATGTGAATTGAATGAGAGAGAGGAGTCGAAGATAACGTCAAGGGTTATGGGCTTGTGAGACAGGAAGGATGGTGGGGCTGTCTACAGTGATGGGAAAGTCAGGAGGAGGACAGAGTTTGGGTGGGAGGATAAGGAGTTTTGTCTTGGACGGGTTAAGTTTGAGGTGAGGGCAGGACATCCAAGTAGGGATGTCTTGAAGGCAGGAGGAAATGAGAGGCTGCAGAGAGGGAGAGAGATCAGGGCTGGAGATGTAGATTTGGGAATCATCTGCGGAGAGGTGGTAGTTGAAGCCATGGGAGTGAAGGAGTTATCCAAGGGAGAGGGTGAAGATGGAGAATAAAAGGGGACCTAGAACTGAACCTTAAGGGATCCCACAGTTAGAGGATGGGAAGCAGAGGAGGAGCCCGCAGAAGAGACTGAGAAGGAGCAGCCAGAGAGATAGGAGGAGAACCAGGAGAGGACAGTGTCAGTAAAGCTGAGATTGGATGATGTTTCCAGGAGAAGGGGCTGGTTGACAACGTTGAAGGCAACTGAGGGGTCAGGGAGGATTAGAATGGAGTAAAGGCTGTTGGATATGGCAAGAAGGAGGTAATTTGTGCCCTTTGAGAGGGCAGTTTCTGTGGAGTGAAGGGGACAAAAACCAGACTAGAGGAGGTCACGGAGAGAACTGGAGGAGAGGAACTTGAGACAGCGGGCGTAGACAACTCACTCAAGGAGATTGTCCTCTACACTGTGAGCTCATTGTGGGCAGGGATTGTCTCTCTTTTTTGCTGTATTGTACTACCCCAAGGACTTAGTACAGTGCTGTGCACACAGTAAGCACTCAATAAATGCAATTGAATGAGTGAGATTGGAGAGGAATGGTAGGAGGGAGAGGGGACAATAACTGGAGGGGGCTGTGGGGTCAAGGTAGGGGTTTTTTTCAGACAGGGGAGACATGAGCATGTTTAAAAGGAGGTATAATCCTCTTGGAATATTGCTTTTTGTTTTTGGCATCTAGTCATGAATCATTGCAGTGGTTAACTGCTGTGTGACCTTGGAAAAGTCACTTCATTTCTCTGGGTCTTGGTTTCCTCATCTATATAATGATAATGTTGTTATTTTTTAAGCACTTACTATGTGCAGAGCACTGTTCTAAGCGCTGGGGTAGATACAAGGTCGTCAGGTTGTCCCTCGTGGGGCTCACAGTTAATCCCCATTTTACAGATGAGGTAACTGAGGCACAGAAAAGTTAAGTGACTTGTCCACAGTCACACAGCTGACAAGTGGCATAATGGGGATTCAATACCTGTTCTCTTTCTCCTTTAGACTGTGTGCCCCATTTGGGACAGGGGCTGTGTGTTGTCTGATTAGCTTGTATCTACCCCATCGCTTAGTACAGTGCATGGCACATAGTAAGCACTTAATACCACTGTTCTTCGATCGATTATTATTGTTATTGTTGTTATTAATAAAGCCGATGGGTCCTCCGAGGGTATGTGATGAGTGATTCAAGCTTAGAATCAGAGGTGTCGATTAGACTGTAAGCCCATCAAACGGCAGGGACTGTCTCTATCTGTTGCCGACTTGTTCATCCCAAGCGCTTAGTACAGTGCTCTGCACATAATAAGCGCTCAATAAATACTATTGAATACAAGGACTATTGAATGAAAAGTGGCCGAGATTTCTGGATTCTTACTCCCGGCTAGCGGACATTCTTGGTCATCTCCCCGGTTCCTTATCCTTTCCTTTCTTCCTGCCATTTTCCTTCTCTCCCACTATGCTCCTTTTGTTAGTCTGTTGGTGTGTCTCTTCGTTTAACCATCCCTCTACTCATTTTTCTGTCCATCTCTGTCCCTCTTGTTCTCTCAGCATCTCTCATTTACCCTCCTCATTCCCCCTTTCACACTCTGCTCAGTGCTACTTTCGGGCTTTCTCTGTCCCTGTCATCCCTTTTCCTTTTCTGGATCATTCTTGTTTTGTCTTCCTTGAAGCTTCTTCCCCTCTCCTTCTTTCCCGCACTCCACTCTGTTTGGACCCTACGAGTCCCTCTTCCCTTGTGCCTGTCATTTCTCTTTCCTGTAATTTCCCTTTCTTGGCTGCTATACTCTCCTCCCTTTTCCTTCTTCCTTTTCTTTTAGCCCCTTCCTATCTTCCCTTCCTTCTGAATCACCTATATACTTGGGTCTGTACCTTTTAGGCACTTTGATATTCATCCCAGCCCCTCAGAACTTAGGTCTGCATTCTTATACTCAGCCACTTCTCATATCTGGAATTTATTTTCATGTTTGTCTCCCTCACTAGATCGAAATCTCCTTAAGGGCAGGGATTTTGTCTATCAAGTCCGTTGTACTGGACTCTCCCAAGCGCTTAGTTCAGTGCTCTGCCCACAGAAAGCACTCAATACATGCCACTGATCGATTGATCGGTTGGTTGATTCCTTTTGCTCTGCTCTGGTGGTCCGTGGGCTGCTATTGTATGCTTTACGCACAGTAAGGGCTTAATAAATATGATTGAATGAATGAATGAATGCTCTTTTCCCGGCTCCCCCAAGCCACTCTTCTTCCCAGTGAACTCTCTCCCTCTCAGGCCCTCCTGTCTCTGCTTCTTTCCCTTCTCTTCCCCATCCTCCCTGCCCCTGAACCCTCCTAATGTTTCTCTGAGAGAATGCTTTGACAATCTCATATAGCATTTCCCCTCCTAGGAGCTCAGCCTCAGAATTTATACAGTCAAATGGAACAGCCAGTCTGGACCTTTACATCCTGATGCCAGTTTAGACACAAACATTCTGACTCTGACTTTGACAAAGATGCTGAGGGTTTTTTTTGTTCTCAGAGTTGTAAAGTTTAGTCGGTTCAATAGACGTCACTTCCTCTCCTCTCTTAGGGACATTTAAAGGTTTCTTTAGTATTTGATGAATTATTTGGGTGAAAAGAGCCAGATAAAACTGAAGACTTATGTTTGCAAAATATAATAATCATAATGATGGGATTTATAACACACCTTCTATCTGCCAAGCACTCTGCTAAGCACTGGGATAGATACAAGATAATCATATAATTAGAGAAGCAGCGTGGCTCAGTGGAAAGAGCACAGGCTGGGGAGTCAGAGATCATGGGTTCAAATCCCAGCTCCGCCACTTGTCAGCTGTGTGACTTTGGACAAGTCACTTAACTTCTCTGTGCCTCAGTTACCTCATCTGTAAAATGGGCATTAAGACTGTGAACCCCACGTGGGACAACTTGATCACCTTGTATCCTCCCCAGCGCTTAGAACAGTGCTTTGCGCATAGTAAGCGCTTAACAAATGCCATCGTTATTATATTTGACACAGTCCCTGTCCCACATGGGGCTCACAATCTAAGAATAGCTGTGGAATTTGATAAGGACTTATTATGTGTCAAGCATTGTACCAAGTGCAGGTTAGTACAAGCTAGTCAGGTCAGAAAGAGTCCCTGTCCCACACGAGGCTTACGCTATTAGCGAGAAGAACAAGTCATGAATCCTCACTTTAAAGAAGGAGGAAGAGCAGGAATCTTGCAGAGTCTGTAGCATTTTTGTGCTGAGTTGAGCTGCATTTTTTAGACTCTCATCTTATCACCTGCGAACTCAATTGTTTCTGTAGCTGTATATTGGCACAAGAAGGCAGTGGCCAGCGAAATTGTGCACCCTTTATAGGTAAGCAAAGCTACGGGGCACAATCGAGGGGCTGTGCTTCACAAAGTCATCATTCCAGATGAAAGACAGATTAGATAAAACCCAGAAAGCCATTTCATATTTTTTTCTTTTGTTGAAATCATGCCAGCTCTGTATCCTGGCTCTTCAATATATTACTGTTTGAAATGAACTTTAAACGGTTTTGGTCTCTTTCAGCAATTTCACCAGGAACAAACTGACAAGTTTGTCTCGGAAGCATTTTGGACACCTCAACTTGTTTGCGCTGTAAGTAGTGATTCTACTTGGCATTTGATCATTGATCTGGAGTGGCTGTTCCTCAGTGATGATCCTCATTCATTTTAGTCTGCAGAATGATTTGGTAGCCCATCGTCTATTTTGAATATGTGAACGTTAGAGACTGCTGGGGTTGGTGTGAGAGGGTTGTTTGCATTAGCTCCAGGATTGAGTTTTGGGGGGGTGAGGCGGGAGGGAGAGGGCGAGCAATGGGAGTGGATTCTTTTATGGTGTTGAAAATGAATTCCGAGTCCATTCGAGACTTGGTAGGAAACTTGGAGACATGTTAACGGTCACATGACCGTGCAAAACTAGCCCAAGGGCCTTTGCGGTCTAGTGGACACTTGCCCAGGTGAAATGGGAGATGGAGAGAGGCAACAAGCCCATGGAAATGGCAAGGAAAGGTTATGCCCAGTGGCATCCCTGGACTTTAGCCCAGAGAGTCGAAAGCCCCTCCCAACCCATCAGATCTGTGACCTTCCTCCTTTTGGTCCTTACCTTGCCCAGCTGAGCTCCTGTCTGTGAAGAAGGGATCCAGCAAGGATTCCAACAGATTCTCACATCTGGGGGCTAGGCCTTGGCCAGTGGTCCCCAAAACCTGCTGGGACTACAAGTCCCAGAAGGCCTCGGGGATACAGCGCAGGTACGAGTGCCCACGGGACTCCGGTTTCTGGCCCTATTTGGTTCCCAGTCACAGGTGTCACCTTGACCCCCTTCGGCCGACCAGTGCCCACGTAGGGCTCTTTCTCACTGGTGCCTAGACCCCCACCCAAGTCTTTCCTTCAGGGCTGGGGAAATCCTTTGAGACAACCCCTGGGAATGAAAGGGTTAGAGTAGGAAGAAGCAATATTCTCCCAAGTCCTGCAGTGGATGAGGGAATCTCCCCCACGATTCCTTGGGAGATGGATCAGGAGTCTGGGTGGGGAAGGGATTGCCTGTAGAGCACGTTGCTGGGCTAGGTCCACTCACCCATTGGGGGTCACCTAGGGTGCTCAGAGGCTAAGCAATCAAAGTGCTTTCTCATCAAGGGACAGCATGGCCTAGAGGAGAGATCACAGTCTTAGGTATCAGGGGACCTGGGTTCTAATCCTGGCTCTGTCAGCTCTGTGCTGGGTGACCTTGGGGAACTCACTTCACTGCTCTGTGCCTCAGTTTCCCCATCTGTAAATTGGGGATTCAATGCCTGTTCTTCCTTCTACTTAGACTGTGAGCCCCATGTGGGACAGGGACTGTGTCCAACCTGGTTAACTTGTGTCTACGCCAGTGCTTAGAACAGTGCTTGGCACGTACTAAGCACATAACAGATATCATAATAATGATGGTGCTAATCCTCATGACCAGTTACCAATTGAGACAAGTTTCAGCCCTTTATCAACATTCATTAAGCTCCCACTCTGTGCTGAGCAACATCGTGGGCACTGTAGGAAAGTAGCAGATACGATCTCTTTTCCTAAGGAGTCTCGACTCTAAAGCCGGAGGCAGGACAAATGCCAAGATAAAAAGTGCATAAGCACACACGTGCTCATGTTCACAAGTTTATACATATATGTGATAGATACTCAGTAACGCATAGGGATAAAATTGCGATGCAGTCATTCATGAGTTTCCGTAAGCAGATGACTGCACCCTAGAAGACATGCAAATCATGGTAAGCCACCTCGTCAAATCAATCAGGGACTACTGTCTGATTGTAAGTATGAAGAAGGCCGAAGTGATGTAGAGTCTGTACCAGGGAAACCCTACACCCAAGCCGGGATCTTGGTTGGAAAAGTGGTGATGAATGCTGTCACAGGATTCTGTTACCTAGGCAGCAAGCTCTTCAACGTTGCGACACTAGACGAGAAGGAAGACAGTTGAATCAAGAAAGCCTATCTATCCTATGGGAGACTGTCGGCAGCAGACTGCACTTCTGAAAGTCTATAGCGTCCTCCAAGCCTATTTACCATTGTGAAACCTGAGCCTCACATAGATGCCACATCCGACAGCTTGAGCTATTCCATCAACATCGACAAGCAGTGGATTCCTAGAATGAAGTCAGTCTTCTAGCTTTGAAACCATGTTCACTTCAGCATTCAACACAGCTTCCTTGGGTAGGACGTGAGAGGAGGACGGGTGTCAGTAGTATACACAAACAGGAGGACCGAGAAAACTTTCTAAAGATCAAACGAAGTCAAACGAAGCTTTAGACAGTACTACTTCTCAGCTGAAGACTGGAAGGCAATCGCAGCAGACAGACTAGCATGGCACATTGCAGCGAAGAACAGAGCCGAAGCCTCCGGAGGACCGTGGGACCGAGGTGCCACGAGGGGCAACCGCGACAACCTGACGAGGGACAGCTTTTGTGGATGCATGATGTGGTCAGGCCTGTGTGTTTTGCATTGGTCTTTTTAACCACTGGGGAGGAGAGAAGGAGAAAACAAAGGGTGGTTGGGGGATTTGCTGGAATATCTGGGATGATGGGAGTTAGGAGGGTTAGTCTGAATAGGCTAAGTCTGGAGATGGCTCCTGTGATTTGGCTTTTGCTGGAAGGTGAGTTGGTAGGTATATAGACTTTGTGGCTGTGCATATAGAAGGGTCCTTTGCTTTGTTTAAATTTTCATGCAGATCTTATGACGCAGTGGATCTCTGAAGCGGCAAACAACCCCGTAGGATTTATTAGAATTGTCAACCTTAGTACTTCTTGGGAACTGGGACACCTGGATCCTGCCCCCAGCTGGGCCTCTGTCTAGCTGGTTTGAGCAACCTTGAGCAAGATATCTCCCCCTGGGCTTGTGTCCTTATATTAAATGGAGGTGAAAACAGTGAAATACTGGGTGGTGGGGATGGGGGCGGGGGGGCGGTGGGAAGGGAAGGAACTCATATGATATGACCTCTGAAGTACTAGTGACGTTTATTATTAGTAGTAATAATGATAATGATAATATTTGTTCAGTGCTTACTACATGCCAAGCACTGTGCTAAGCATTGGGGTAGATAAAGGTTACCAGGTGGACACAGTCCCGGTCTCGCGTGGGGCTCACAGTCTAGGTAGGAGGGAGTAGGATTTAATTCCCACTTTATTAATGAGGAAACTGAGGCACAGAGAAGTGAAGCGACTTACCCACGGTCACACAGCAGACAAGTGGTGGAGCCGGGATTAGAACTCAGGTCCTCTGACTCCCAGGCCTGTGTTCTTTCCACTAGGTCATGCTGATTTTCATGAAGTTTCTGATATAAAGGCACAACATGAATGGAGGGTGTTGCCACTATTTACCAGAATCACCCAGCAAGTGATTGATGCACTTTTCTTCGTTCCAAGAATGACTCCTAAACTATGAATTCTGTGAACGTAAAAAATGAGTTCACTAGTTGGGGGAGGGAAGGGTCTGCGGACCCGCCTCTCAGAACATGGAGGTGTCTGTCCAATTCCTTGTGTGCTGCTGTTAGAGAAAGGAGGTGTAGCCAAAGTTGAGCGGGAGGGGAGATGCTTGTTCTGGACAGGGAATGTATCTACCAATTCTGCTATATTGTATTCTCCCAAACGCTTAGTATGGTGCTCTACACTAGGTAAGTGCTCAATAAATAATAATGTTGGTATTTGTTAAGCGCTTACTATGTGCCGAGCACTGTTCTAAGCGCTGGGGTAAACACAGGGGAATCAGGTTGTCCCACGTGGGGCTCACAGTCTTAATCCCCATTTTACAGATGAGGTAACTGAGGCACAGAGAAGTTAAGTGACTTGCCCAAAGTCACACAGCTGACAAGTGGCCGAGCCGGGATTCGAACCCATGAACTCTGACTCCAAAGCCCGTGCTCTTTCCACTGAGCCAATAAATGCAATTGATTGATCAAAAAACAATTAATCAGTGGTATTTAAGTGCTTACTCTGAGCACAACACTAAGTACTTGGGAGAGTATGATAGAATAAGTAGACGCAATCCTTGTCCTCAAGGAGCTTACAATCTATTCACCCACAAAAAGCAGTATGAGAAGCAGCGCGACTTAGTGGATAGAGCATGGACCTGGGAGTCAGAAGTACTTAGGTTCTAATCCCAGCTCCACCACTTGTCTGCTGTGTGATCTTGGGCAAGTTATTTCACTTCTCTGTGTCTCAGTTACTTGATCTGTATAAGGGGGATTAAGACTGTGAGCTCTAAGAGGGACCTGGACTGTGTCCAACCTGGCTAGCTTGTTACTATCCCAGCCCTTATAACAGTGCCTGGCACATAGTAAGTGCTTAATAAATACCATTAAAAATCTATTTAAAAATATTTACATGCTTTGTTACAATATTCAGTGACCTATTTAAAATGAATCATCAACCGATCAATGGTATTTACTGAGCGCTCACTATGTGCACAGCACTGTACTAAGCACTTGGGAAAGTACAGTACAACAGAATTAGCAGTCATGTTCCCTCCCCATAATGGGCCTATAGCCTAGAATCACATAAGCAGCATTGCACCTTTAATGGGGTTTCTTGTAAAGGCTGAATTTGGAGTTGCCAGAGATTAACTTCAGTGTTATACATTTGTGTGGAGAAAGTCAGGCCTTGGGCTCTGCCATCATTCACCACTTTTCCTTGCTTTTTTATATTGGCATATCTAAATCTGTTTTTATAAATGTAGACAGTGAGGCTGTTGCCTGCACCAAGATGAGATCCAATCAGTTTGAGCCCATCTTGGCTCAACGAGAGGCTGTCCCATGTCTGTCCCATGACCTGAGCTGCCCTCTGCAGAGAGGATAGAGGGAAGTGTGCTGTTATTGCAATTGGAATCTCCTTTCTACTTCTTTTTTTATAGTATTTGTTGGCGCTTACTATGTGTCAAGCACTGCTGTTCTAAGCGCTGGGGTAGATACAAGTTTTTATCGGGTTGGACACAGTCCCTGTCCCACATGGGGCCCACAGTCTTAGTTGGAGGGAGATGGATTTAATCCCCATTTTACGGTTGAGGTAATTGCCGAAAGAGAAGTGAAGTGACTTGCCTGAAGTCACCCAACAAGCAGTTGGCAGAGCTGGGATTTGAACCCAGGTCTTCTGACTCCCAGGCCTGTGCTGTTTCCACTAGGCCATGCTGCTTCTCCCAATGAAGTGGAGCCACTCCCCCGCCCAATTTTTAGTCTTTTCCTTCCTCTGTCCCCTCAATTTTTAGGCTAAAAATCCCCCTTGAGACCATATTTCAAGGCTCATTTGTCTACTTTAGTCTTCTCTGTCTTCACGCCTCAGACTTAGCTCTGCTCCCTAGTATCTCCAGGATGCTGCTCTTTGATCCTGTTCACTATCAACTCCCGCTTTGTGCCATATGTAACTTCAGAATTCAGAACAGGATCCCAAACAAAGAGGTTCTGAAACGCCGTCAGCTTGCTGAGATCGAACGTCAGTCAGTTCACACATCCCGCTTGTGAGGAGAATGGACGACACAGGAGGGGAATGGATGACAGCAGGAGACCCGACGGCATCCGTAGCTTGAGCCGAACAGGAAGGTAGAAGAATCATTCGAAAGACGCGATGAAGCGAAACCTCAAATGATGTGGCACAGCTTGTGGTCAGCTGGGAGACCGTGGTAGCGGACAGACCAGCCTGGTGTGCAACAATTAGAAATACGGTGACTTCTCTCAGAGCCAACACCAAGAGGCAGAAACAAAACATATAGCAGTGCAGCAAGGGGCAATCGTCACAAGCACGAGGTGTGGAAAGGAACGTTGGTCATGCGTCGGCTTCATCAGCCGCACTCTCACACACTGATAAATAGTGTTATCTTCCAACCGCGAAGGATCGCTGTGTGCTGTGTATCACATCCTGAAAGTACAGTAACTGCCAGCTCCTGCTCCTTTCTCCTCAGTCCTCACTTCTTTCCTCCGGTTCTTCCCCAGCCATCGAACTTTGTATCCTCATGGCATCCTCTTACCCGTGGGACCCCCCCCCCGACAGATCCTTGGGTGGGGGTCCCCGGAACTCCCACGAGGAAACACCGAGTCTGAGGAGCGGTTCTAATAGCCCATCGCGGCGGACTCCCTCCGGCAGCCTTACGTTATTTTTGTGCTTGAATTGGAAGTAGGTTTGTCGGCCCATGTCAGGTCGAAGTAAACGTGAAGCGGCGATGACGATGATAGAGTTCCCTGCCGCAAACGATGGCTGAGGCTCAGTCCAGGCACGGACTCTTTGGGGCAGAGAACCCATGTGGAAGAATCGATGGCAGTGCTAGCGATTTGCGCAGCGCTACTCGCACTCCCTCGTCCCGGCCGGTCGGGTTCCCGCTGGGGCCCGGAGCGCCACAAGCCAGTAGGGGGCAGGGGTGCAGCACATTGGGAAGTGCTTGCGAGAATTTTGTATCCCAAACCCATTTGTGTGGCCAAACTGAGTACGGCGACGTGCCGGCGCTGGGCCACCGCGTCCTAGACCCTCAGGCGGTCGCCAAGGTAGCCACACTTTTAGCCACCATGGTCTTCGCTGCCCGAATTGGTGGGCTATTTTCAGGATTCCTGCTTAGCCTGGCCACCTTGCTATTCTTCGGTCAGAAGCCTTCACCACCGACAGCGTGGCCTCAAGGGGCCGTCCTCTACTCCTGGCTGTTTCACCCCACCCCTACTCCACCCCCAACACACACCCACAAACACACAGACCTCACCCCTCCACAGATAATGGATTGGCTCCCCCTATTTAACTTCCAGATTTTCTGTTCTTGCTCCTGTTTGTGCATCATCTGCTGCTGCAGCCTTGCCTCCCTGTGAGGACTGTGAGTAGATGGGGGCTTGATCTCCTCCCCGTGTGAACTGTTGACTTGCGAGCTACAGTCTGGCAGTGAGGCTGGGGATTAGATCCCTCGACAACATTCCGGACACGGGAATTGGGGGCTGTCATCACAGCTCTGGCGGGGAGCTGGTTCAGCTCTCTATAAAATCTTCTCTATCCACTTAGCTCTCCCTAGCTTAGGTGTTTGCTCTCTCCCGCTGTTTCCTGCTGAGTGTTTTTAGCCTCCCCGACCATGCGGGGTAAGGAAACTCTTCAAACCAAGTGCCCATAAGGGAAAAAAATAAAATAAAATAAAAAATCCCAGGGATAAATAGATCCCAGAAGGATTTTTCTTAAAACGTTAGCCAGGGCCCCTAGATTGAATGATCTCAAAACCTTTATTCAGGGAGGGTCAGTGACTTTTCAGAGTAGAAAGAAGACAACGTAATGGAGTCCACAGCGTAATGGTGATTTAGTATTGCCAATACCATTAAAAGCCAACCAAACTCAACCTGGGCTGGTTTCCTTTGTGCTTCATTCAGGACTCTAGCGGGCAATCCATTCAAGTGCTCCTGCGACATTATGTGGATCAAGGTATTCCAGGAGACCAGGTCCAAGAAAGGAAGTCAGGATTTGTTCTGCATCAATGAGAGCAACAAGAAGATCGCCCTGTCAGACATGCTGATCCCAAACTGCGGTAATTTACCTTTAAATCAAACGCTCGTTAAAGTTGCCCTTAGGCTCGCCTGCCCGCTTTGACACGTCAAGCGAGCCGTAAGGAAAATCGACCCTATTACCACAATCGGCATTTACGAGAGCCGGGAGGTAGGGGCCTTCCGTGACTCAGGCCGCAGAGCGGTCTTCCTCCCAGCTTGGATGGAGCGATCCATCGGCAGCGATCTGATCGGCCGTTCTCGGCAGCCCCCGGTGTGAATCGGGGAGGGTTCGGTTGAGTGGGGAGGAGATCCCGCTGGGGTCCCGCTGGGGGACCGGCGTCCGAGGGCCAGCTCCGGCTGGGCCTCTCCAGTTAGGTCTGGGCTCTCTTGTCCGCCCTGCTGGCTGATGGCTTCCGGCCAGCTGGCAGGGCTTCCCTGGCACCAGGCGTCGGGCCTCGCAGGTGCTGGTTTGGTTTCCCTGACTGCCTGGCCCGAGCCCCTTGCATTCAGCTCGAGCCAAGGACAGAAAAGAAGGGGAGAAAGCCCTTTTGGATCATCAAGGGGCCTTGTCAGAATCAATTCCCCTCCCCACGTGTGTGCCCACACCCCCACACTCGCGCACACCGGCTGCTGAGTCTTATCTTAAGCCTTCCTGGCCTTGAGCTGAGAGAAAGCTTCTCATTTCCGGGTAGGAAGCTGACTTGCTGGGGCAGGGTTATTTGACACACAGGTAAGGGTGGGGGGGTGTTGTGGTTCTGAAGCCGCTCAGAGGATGGAACGCTTGGGCATTTCTCCAATAGTTTCTCCCCCCACCCGGCCCCCACTCTCAGGGACGGGGAACTTTTTGCTTCAAGGTGAGGATGGTAATGAGCAAGGGCAGCATGTCAATCATGGGCAGCTTAGGACTGGCCCTGTTGGTTCTCCCAGGTGGCCTCAGCGTTTCTTTCATTTTTAGGCAACTTTTCTGAGTTAAAAGCGGGGGTGGTCTTGGAGCCTTCCTTCTTCCTTTTGTTGCCGCAAACCATTTACCTGCCCAGTCGGCAGCCCAAACAGTTTGATTTTGGTCTTGGCCTAGGCAGTGCTCCCAAGGGTTCTCCTTGCCTTCCTTTCTATTGTTAAGCCAGCCAGGGTGGGTAGTGGAGAAGGACACTGGTGTGTCCACATTTCTCTGGCAAACTGGTGCCTACCCGGTTCATAAAGAATTGTGCCGAAGGAGATCCTGGTGACTGTGTTGAGTACGCCAAAGCAGTAAAGGAACATTCCCTCAGAACCCACTTATCGGAGCGATGGTTTCTTTTGTCATTTCTAGTGAATAACCCATGATATTTGTTGTATGTATGTGTCAATTTGTGCCTGATCGATTCCACCTTTAGATTATTAAAGGTAGTCTGCAGAGAGAAACAGGTTACTGTTGTCTAATGGTTTGGCTGGACCTGTTTGGGTCCCCTGTGCTTTTGTCCGGCTTGACCAGAGTCTGTCATTCCCGGGGTCTCTGCAGACATTCCAATTCTCAGCTTTTGTCCATTGGAGAGGGGGAGCGGGTCTCGTCAGGGTTAGTTTTGTGGGTGGCGTCTTTATATTCTATTGGCCCTCTTGAGAGCTGCAAGTGCGTTTGGTGGTTCTGGGGAGGCCACAGGGTGATGGTTTGAGATTTTATCCCTTGGACATCCTTAGGGTCACACCTGGTTAACTAAGAGAGGGTGTGGTTCTTTCTGACAGAATGTTCTTCTTCTCTTTCAAGGCCGAACCCTCTCTGAGGATTGACTTGATCAGAAACTTGAATCCAGTGTCCTTGTGTCATTGGATGGTCCAGTCTGGGGCTAAGATTTTTGCATGTTATTTCTTGATAAGCCAGTATGCTCTCTAAAAGCACTGCAGTGCTTTAAGTTAGCATGAGGCTTTCCTCTTGTTCTTAACCCAAGGGATTTGATTGGTGCTGAATTAACTTCTTTGTCTCGTTGAAGGGTAAGGTAGGTGGATAGATTAGCCACCCTTCCATGCCTCCCTGGTCTGTTCAGGGACTGTGGCCAAGCTGATTAACTTGTGTCTATCCCAGCACTTAGAACAGTGCTTGGTACATAGTAAGGTCTTATCAAGTACCGTAATTATTATTATTAATTATTAGGAAGGCAAGGGGAACTCTAGGGCCTATAGTCAAGTTCAGCAGCCCGACACACGCTATGCTTTGGCGGAAAACTCAATTTATTTTAGCTGTTCCTACTATAAAAATCTCATAATTGGCACTTGAGTCCTTTGGACCCAAATCTTAAGCAGTTTATGGTCCTCCTCTTCAGAGCTCACCCATCTTTCCAATTTGTGGCCCACTCATATTTTACTATCACACTGCAGGTTTCCTCTTTCAAGTCCCTCTTCCCCCGGGGGTGAGGTTTAAACCGTGCGGTTCCCTTTAACTGCAAAATCAGAATCTCCTGAGTGCTTTTTAAAATTCGGAGACCCATGCTGCAGTTTGTTTTCCCAGGGGGCACTTCTGAACCTTGAAAACATCCCTACTAATCACAAGACAAAAGAAGCACATTACTCTGAAGTTTCAACACTAATTGGAAAAATGGAGAATGGCAGGAGTTGGTTCTAAAGCCTCACATTGAATCACACAAGTGTAGAAGAGAAGGAAGATTAACTTTCAAGGCTGAGATGAAGGGATAAATGATATGACCGTCCTTGTCAGAGCACAGTGCTTTTCCGACTTCCTAGAATTTACTTAATGGAATAGTTTAATATACAGTGTTTTTCTGAAGCTGCTCAGCCTATTGTTGTAGCAGTAATGATATTCACTAAGTGCTGTGGGCAGAGCACTGTACTAAACTCTGGGAGAGAATACATGGGTGGGTATTAAACTGTTTCTTGTTTCATTTAGTTAAGCAATTGTTAATGTGTTGCACTTCAGAATCTCCCCCCCCCCCCCCCCCCCCCCCGCATCCACCTCCCCCACCACACGCACTCCCCAGTCAGCCTCTTCAGCTGAACAGGGTCAATCAGTGATATTACAGAAGCATGTATCATTTCCTTTCAATTTTAATTATGTCCGTAGTCCTCTTTGAAAGGGCAGGCTCACCAGTGAAGGTCTGAGATTGAATTTGCTGTTCAAATACTTACAAAATCCCTTCATTCATTCATTCAATCAAATTTATTGAGTGCTTACTGTGTGCAGAGCACTGTACTAAGTGCTTGGAAAGTGCAGTTCACCTCCACCATCTTTGGCATCCCAAAACATTCCCAACATACCAACAAATCTGTTTTCCTGAGGTGAAAACATAAGAGAGTAATAGTAATAATTATTATGGTATTTTTAAGCACTTACTATGTGCCAGGCAGTGTAGTAAGTGCTGGGGTGGATACAAGCAAATCGGGTTGGACACAGTCCCTGTCCCACATGGGGCTCACAGTCTAAATTGGAGGGAGGAGGTATTTGGCAGATGAGATAACTGAGGCAAAGAGAAGTGAAATGACTTGTCCAAGGTCATACAGCGACAAGTGACAGAGTCGGGATTAGAACCCAGGTCCTCTGACTACCAGGCCCATGCTCTTTCCACTAGGTGACACTGCTTTCCTTCCGTGCTTACTCTGAACCTAGCACTGTGCTAAGCACCGGGGTTAATATGTGACAATCAGATATGACACTATCCTATTCTCAAATGGGGTTCGTGGTCTAAGAGAGAGGGAGAGCAGGTTTCTTATCCCTATTTTCCAGTTGAAGAAATTGAGACACAGAGAGGTTGAATGATTTGCCTAAGGCCACACAGCAGGTAAGTGACTATCAATCAATCATACTTATTGAGCACTTGTGTGCACAGCACTGTACTAAGCACTTTGGGGAGTACAATATATCCGAGTTGGTAGACCCATTCCCTGCCCACAAAGAGCCCAAGTTTCCCGACTCACAGACCCATGCTGTTTCCACTAGGTCATGCAGCTCAAGTTTATAAACGGTCGTAAGATCCTCAGGAGACAATTCAGCTCTAAATTTATTCCAGTCATCTCTGTTATTTATAGCTTATTCTTACAACTTGAAGACATTTGGGGATCACATCTCTGCCAAACTGACACCCCACAAGCATCGCTGTTGGTGAGAAGCAGCTTATGTGTTCACTAGGTCTCTTAGGGTTCAATAGGGTTTTGATGCTGTTTTAATTTTAAACAGCCAACAGTGCAGTTTTCCCTCTGAAACATTAATGAAAGGATATTGCTTTGCCTGGACCTAAGGAATTGCTGTTTGTGGAAGTTTCTTGGTATAAATAATGTTGTTGTCTTAGAAGCTAACAGAAAACTTCTCCTGTGGGCAGAAAAAATACTTTGCAAATCTTCTGCAAAAGGCTTTAATTTGCTATTTGGTTTCTGCTGGCAAAGACATTTTGCTTTTCTGAACGTAGTTAGCGGTGTGATTGGGTGGATTCTTCTTACTCCCCAAATGTACCTGGTGAGGCTGTTTGGTCAGTGTAGGGGTTTCCTGACTTTCCTTTGTGCTTTTAATTATCAGCCAGTTTACATAAGCTTATAAGGTACTGCTCTCTTCTTAAAATAGAACCAGAAAATCAGTTTGCTGATTTTTGACTTAGTTCCGGAAATACTTATCCAGTAATTTTTGAAGCCAAGCATCAGGCAGCCAATTCTAAGTAGATCAGTTGCCTCTGGCTTCATTCCTGGTTATGGAAATGACCATGGTGATAGATTTCTCTCCTGCAGGTAAATAAACAGGAAGAAATGCCAAGCCAAAGAATCTTAAGAGGAGAAGGGGGAAGTTACGCTTTTTTTTATGTTAGGGTGAAATGGCGCCCATTGATAGATGAGGTGTATATTTGTTTAAATTCTTTACATGTGTGGAAGCATTTGTGAGTCAGGTTGACTGCTGACAGCACATCTAATAAAAACAAACAAGCAGAGGCAAAATTATGTTG
The DNA here is from genome assembly GCF_004115215.2 of Ornithorhynchus anatinus. NCBI lineage: Eukaryota > Metazoa > Chordata > Mammalia > Monotremata > Ornithorhynchidae > Ornithorhynchus > Ornithorhynchus anatinus. The sequence continues at coordinate 67,613,560 of NC_041753.1, forward strand.
CAATCTTTTGGACTATTAGACTGTCTCCACAAGGAAAGACAATAACAGGCAACTGTCATAACCCAAGTGAAATGTCTTCATCATTATCAACACTCTCACCCTCATCATGAGTACTGATTAAGCGTCTACTCAGTGCAGAGAATTGAACTAGGTGCTTGGGAAACAAACAGGAGAAGCATAAGACATGATCACCCCTGCCCTCGAGGAGCTTACGATTGAATGGAGAAGACAAGTAGACATAAAATACCAAATGTGCAAATGAAAAGTGTGTGAGAGTGGGTCTGATTGACAGAAACACAGGTGGGACAAAGGCTAGAATTCCAGGTTTACTCATCCAGTGCCAGTGTAGGGGCCTGGGACTTTAGAGGTTCTGTTTCCTCTTCAGACCCTCCAAAATCTTGCTCTGGTGCTGTTTTGTGGAAGATCCTTCTTTCACAGGGTGAGTTGGTGGCATAGTTGCTGGCAAGTTTGCAGGGGGTGACTGAGGGAAAGTGGAGATAGGATGGGATCATCAGAAGGGGTCGTTCTTGGAGTTGAGATGCTTTCCCCGCCCCCCGCAGCATGCTGTTACCATCATCACCATCATCATCAGCGCCATCAGCAGCAGCCGTAGCAGTGTTTGTTGAGTGGCTACTGTGTGCAGAGCAGTGTTCTTGGTGCATGGGAAATACATGAAGTCAGAATGATGGTTCCAGCCCCTCAAGGGGCTCACCGTGCCCTGGAGGAGACAGACACAAATCACCCAGTATGCAGTAGATCAAAGAGTAAGAGAGTAGACACAGGTGATAAAAATAAAAGCATCCAAGTTGTCCTTCGGTCCGGAGACAATGCTACTGAGGGTGAGATTGAATCCAGGGTTGTCATACTGAAGATTCTTTCGCTCAGTTACATATCGTGCCTGTGAAAATACAGTAGGGCACCTTTTCTGGCCTCTTCCCATTCAAGGTGAACGTTGTTCTGATACCGATGACGAAGTGGGGTAGTGATATGTCCTACTGCCAGCAGAAGTTGTTTGTGTGGTAGTGGAGATGGTTTGTATTGAGCCGGCCACGCTCTCTCACCTCATCTCCCTCTGGTCACTGGCATGCATTGCCAGGAGGCTGGTGGGGTGAACGAGTACAGTCAGTCTGAGATCACAGAGTAGAATTTCTCTGAATCGCCAACAGCAGCAGTCACCACTGGGGTCCTCGCTCCTTTAAAAAAAAGTAGTGGGATTTATTAAGCAAGTATTATGTGCCAGGCACTGAACTAAGCACTGGGGTAGATACAAGCTATTATCCCTCATGGGGCTCACCATCTTAATCCCCATTTTCCAGATGAGGTAACTGAGGCCCAGAAAAGTGAAGTGACTTGCGCAAGGTCACACAGCAGATAAGTGGCAGAGCCTGGGTTAGAACCGAAGTCCTCTGAATCCCAGGCCCATGCTCTTTCTCCTAGGCCATGCTGCTTCTCTTTTCTTTGCTTCTCATTCTGTGGAGAAGCAGCATGGTGTAGTGGATAGAGCATGGCCCTGGGAGTCAGAAGGTCATGGGTTCCGGCTCTACCTTTTGACTGCTGTGTGACCTTGGGCAAGTCACTTCACTTCTCTGTGCCTCAGTTACCTCATCTGTAAAATAGGGATTGAGACTGAGAGCCCCACATGGGATATGGTTCTGCCCCTTGTCAGCTGTGTGACTGTGGGCAAGTCACTTCACTTCTCTGTGCCTCAGTTACCTCATCTGTAAAATGGGGATTAAGACTGGGAGCCTCACGTAGGACAACCTGATGGCCCTCTATCTCCCCCAGCGCTTAGAACAGTGCTCTGCACATAGTAAGCGCTTAACAAATACAAATACCAACATTATTATATGGACTGTGTCCAACCCGATTTGATTGTATCCACCCCAGCGCTTAGTACAATTCCTGGCACATAGTAAGCACTTAACAAATGCCACACATTATTTATTTTAGCAATCCTTGAATAAGACTCTCAGAATGGTTTGGCAAACTGGGGAGTCTTTTCCACTCTCACAGAAACTCGGGGAAAATCAAAAGAAATGAAAAACAAAACAAAGAATGACAGTGGCAACAAAAAACATGCAGTTGTACTCTGTGATGCTAGACAGACTGGAGCCAAACAGTGGCAAAGACATTTTTTCAGAGGGCAGCACTCCTGTTTCTGGGTAGATTGGGGAGGACTGTCCCTGACAATTGTCTGACTGTGGAACTCTAACTCTCTGACACCACCACCGCTCTGAAATAGAAAGTCGGGGTGCAAATGGCAGAAGCAGGATTAGAGCCCAGGTCCTCTGACTCAAAGGCCTGTGCTCTTTCTGTTAGGCCACACTGCTTACTCAGTGCTTCTTCCAGGGCTGTGATAGCGATTCCACACGTGGTCAGCCCTTGTGATGATCCTTCTCATTGTCATTTAGCACCCTAATGCAAAAGGGTGTGCTCTGGAAGAGTGTTGGCCATTAGGAGAGGTCAGGAAGAGAAGTGCGGGTGGTAGGGCGTGAAAAAATGGGAAAGAGAACATAGGATATGGACGTCGAAAGAAACCGCCACCAACCCCCCCCCCCCCAAAAAAACGGAACAGACCCAGGACCAGGCAGCAGGAGGACAGAAAGCAGGGTAAACCAAGTCTTGCTCTTTCTTTTTAAAAGTAAAAATTATATATAAAAAGTTTTATTACATATGTACATATATACAAATTTTATTATATATGTATACACACATATGTACACATAAATATGTATAATAATAGTGTTGGTATTTGTTAAGCGCTTACTATGTGCAGAACACTGTTCTAAGCTCTGGGGTAGACACAGGGGAATCAGGTTGTCCCACGTGGGGCTCACAGTCTTAATCCCCATTTTACAGATGAGGAAACTGAGGCACAGAGAAGTGAAGTGACTTGCCCACAGTCACACAGCTGACAAGTGGCAGAGCTGGGATTCGAACCCATGACCTCTGACTCCAAAGCCCGTGCTCTTTCCACTGAGCCACGCTGCTTCTCTAAGTTTACTAAGGTGACTTATGGGGTAATATAATTATGATATTTTTTAAGCACTTCCTATGTGCCAAGCACTCTATTAAGCGCTGGGACACTGTTCTAAGCTGACCAAGAAGGTGGTCCTATGACCAGGAGCACAATAAGTGCTCAATAAATTGACTGGTTGATTGATGGAAGGTGGCAATGAATCAGTCAGTCAATCATATTTATTGAGCACTTTGTGTGCAGAGCACTGTACTATGCAGTTAAGAGAGTACAGGGGATGCCTCTTGGAGGAGGTGGTTTTAAAAGGGCTTTGAAGGTGGGGAGGGATGTGACTTGAATGTGGAAGGGCGTGAGCAAAGGGTGAGAGATGGGAAAGTCATGAGTAAAGGGCTGCTTGGAGGAAACTTCTCAATTTGAGCTTCCAAGCATTAGCTACTTCTCCACTAGACCATCCCAATGCCTCATTATGTATCAAGCAAGAAAGTTTTTCTTCTCTTTTCAAAGGAGAATGGGGAGAGATGTATAAAATATTGTGATTTGTAGGATGAACACCAAGTATCCTTCCCTTTAGTGAGTTGGGAGTGGCAACTGACTTGTTGGATCAGCATGGCCTAGTGGATAGAGGAGGGGCCCGAGAGTCAGAAGGGCCTGTGTTCTAATCCCAGCTCCTCCACTTGTCTGCTGTATGAACTTGGGCAAGTCACTTCACTTCTCTGGGCCTCAGTTCCCTCATCTGTAAAATGGGGATGAAGACTGGGAACCCACATGAGACAGGGACTGTGTCCAACCTGATTAGCTTGCATCTATCAACAGTGCATGACACATAGTAAGCACCTAACGAATGCCTTCATTACTATCTGCAACACCAAATGGGATTTTCTCCGGTTTGATTTGGGCTAGGTAGATGTGTGAAGAGGCCAGGAGGGCAGAGGCGGGGGACGAATCCGATTCCAGCTGAGTGGGTCCCGGCAAAGCCATTCAGGTTTCTGCCAGACAGTGCCGAGCAGGAGAGAGGATATCTCCATGGCAACTTTGCCTGTCGGCCCCTTTGTCACCTTAGCCCCCAGCTGTGGAAGTAGCGTGGCCTAGTGGAAAGAGCCCGGGCCTGAGAGTCAGAGGACCTGGGTTCTAATCCTGGCCCTGCCCCTTTCCTGCTGTGTGAACTTGGGTATGTCTCTGTGCCTCAGTTCCCTTATCTGCAGAATGGGGATTTAATAGCTGTTCTCCCCCTCCTTAGACTGTGAGCCCCTCGTGAGACCTGATTATCTTGTATCTCCCCCAGCACTTAGTACAGTGCTTGTCAAATAGTACTTAACAAATTGCTTACCAAATACTGTTATTGCTATTATTATTATTATTATCATTACCTGGAGCTGGCAGCAGGGGAAGAAATGCATGAGGCCTCCTATCACAATCACATCACAGTCAGGCTGAATGCACTGGGAGAATTACCCGTGCATTCATTGTGTATGGGTGCTGATTTCAAATCTGATTAGGCTAAGAAGTGGTACTTGGCAAAAGATTTGCCCTGCCTTTGCTATTAATGCCTCTCAATTCATTTTTATTGAGCTAATTAAACTTAGAGTGATATTTCAAGTACAGATTGGTTTTTCCATTATTGAGTCTTTGGCCAGCATACTAATATTGAAGAATTAAAATGAGTCAGTTGCTTACTCACTTAGGAAGCCTTTACATTGAAGACATTCAGACTTGGCCGGCTTTGCATGAGGTTTCATTAAGACCCATGAAGCTGGGTAGGTAGGTTGACGCTCCTTGGCCAGACTTTACCCATACTTGCTGAAAAGGGATGTAAATATCCAGATCATTCATATGCAGCGTTATTGTTATGTTACATCAGAAATTTGATTTCAGAAATGAAAAACGAGTAGAACATGCTTTGATAGAAAAATGTAACTTGTTTTCTTTCGTTAAATGAAGGTTTTGTCCCTGCCTTTTTTTTACACTAAATTAAGAATAGTTTTCAGGGATGAAAAATACATCGTCCATCATTGCACGCTGTTAAATTTGAGTGGATTTTCACCCTCTAAGCTTGTTGTCTGAGCGCCGCTTTGGAAAGTCACGTCAGTTGAAACCGTCCTGGCTCTTTTCATCTCCTGGTTTGGCTAGTGAGTCATTCTCCTTACTGGTCCACCCAGTCTATGACTTCTCCCTCTTCAGTTTCTACTACACTCCACATCCTAGATCATCTTCTGAAAACATCATTCCACTATTGAGCTCACTCTTCTCCCCTAGTGGCTTCCCATCTCCCTCCACATCAGCACCTTCTGGCTATCCATCAGCTCTCTCCTTCTTCCTTATCTGCCCTCTTCAGCAGTGACTTCCCAGCCCCCGCTCTACACTCCCTCCAATCATTCAATCAATGACGCGGTCTTATTTATTGAGCGTTTACTGTGTTCAGGGCGCTGGACCAAGCACTTGGGTGAATACACATATAACAGGGTCGGTGGACACAGTCCCTGCCTACAAGGAACTTACAGTCTAGAGAGGAACCTTCTTACTGTGCCTCACCCTCACCTCTCCCTCTTGCTCGCACTCTTCCCATTGGACCTCTCTCCCCCTTCAGATCCACCAGACTACAGCTGTCCCCATCTTCATAGCCCAACTAAAATCTCAACTCCTCCAGGAAGCCTCCCTTGATTGATTTTCCTCAGGTCATCTCCTCCCAGCTACCACCTCAACACTTATACACTCACAGGCACCCACAGCACTTCCGCACACGACAACTTAAGTGTTGTACTACAGTGTGGCTCAGTGGAAAGAGCCCGGGCTTGGGAGTCAGAGGTCATGGGTTCGAATCCCGGCTCTGCCACTTGTCAGCTGTGTGACTGTGGGTAAGTCACTTCACTTCTCGGTGCCTCAGTTACCTCATCTGGAAAATGGGGATTAAGACCGTGAGCCTCGCATGGGACAACCCGATTACCCTGTATCTACCCCAGTGCTTTGAACAGTGCTCTGCACATAGTAAGCGTTTAACAAATACCAACATTATTATTATTACTATTTAAGTACTTCTCTTTTCATCATATCTCTCTCCTAAGTAATTCTGTCTGGCAGCCCCCCAGACCCCACCCCTGCCCCCATTAGATTGTAAGACCCTTGAGGGCAGGGATCATGTCTACTAACGTGATTGTACACTCCCAATTGCTTCGTACAGTGCTCTGCACACCGTAGGTGCTCAATAAGTGCTCATCAGTTTATTTGGACCCATTATGCATTAATATGATGTTAGTGGCTCAGTGCTACCAGCCGAGCCGATCAATGATGCTCCGTGGTTGTGGTCTGTTATTATTTTGTTCGGTTGAAGTAGATTGGCAAATGATTCTTCAAAAGCAGGCAATGGATGAAAGAGTTAATCCCCTTCCAACTTCTCTGTCTTCAATTTTGGGGTTGTCTGTGCTGATGGTGAGAATCAGTGGCCCAGATAAAAGAAAACAGGTAATTCAACCTCAGCCAATTTTTTTAAAAAATAGCATTTGGTAAGCGCTTACTATATGTCGAACACCGTTCCAAGTGCTGGGACAGATGCAAGTTAATCAGATGGGACACAGTCTTTGTGGTTTGAGGTTTACAGTCTAAGGGAGAGGGAGATCAGCTATTGAATCCCTGTTTTACAGATGAGGTAACTGAGGCACAGAGATGTGAAGTGATTTGCCCAAGGTCAAAGGGCAGGCAAATGGTGGAGCGGGGATTAGAACCCAGGTCCTCTGACTTTAAGACCAGTGATTTTCCACTAGGCCATGCTGCTTTTCATTCAAACACACACATAGAGTCAGAGAGATACACACACCTTCAAGTCCTTTTTTCCCCTTTGGTCTTGATTTCTTGCTAGATTGAGCTGATCGTCTCAGAGGGCGCTTTGATTTTCTCAGCCTCTTAATGAACTGCAGGGCAAATTCAAGGGTTGGAGCCTTCCTTCTTTCTGCAGAACCTACCTTTGTGCCTCCATCTCATGTGATGCATCATTCAAACTCCAAGCACCAGTGGAGGGCATTGACCCTGGGGGCAAGAGGTGGAGGGGAGAAAATGGCTTTATCCTTCACTCATCTCACTCATTCCACCCACATATTCAACCTGTCACCAACTCCTGTTGGTTCTACCTTCACAACATTGCTAAAATTCACCCATTCCTCTCCATCCAAATTGCTATCATGCTGACCCAAACGCTCATCCTATCCCGCCTTGACTACTGCATCTGCCTCCTCACTGACCTCCTCCTGTCTCTCCCCTCTCCGGTCCATACTTCACTCTGCTGCACGGATCATTTTTCAACAAAAACATTCAGCCCATGTCTCCCCACTCCTCAAGAACCTCCAGTGGCTGCCCATCCACCTCTGCATCAAGCAGAAAGGCCTTACCATTGGCTTTAAAGCAGTCAATCAGCTCAACCCACCCCACCTCTCCTCACTAATCTCCTACTCCAGCCCAGCCCGCACACTCTGCTCCTCTAGCACCAGCTTACTCACTGTGCCCCGATCTCACCTATCTCGCCGCCGACCCCTTTCCCATGTCCACCCCCTAGCCTGGAGTTCCCTCCCCCTCCATTTACACCAGACCACCACTCTCTCCCCGCTTCCAAAGCATTGTTTAGATCACATCTCCTCCAAGAGGCCTTCCCTAATTAAGCCCTCTTTTCCCTGGCTCCCTCTCCTTTCTGTGTCGTCTATACACTTGGAAGTGTGACCTTTAGTCTTTTGATATTCGCCCAACTCCCAACCCCAAGGTACTTATGTACACATCTTTAAATTATTTACTATAAATGACTTATTTATTCATATTAATGTCTGTCTACCCGGAACGATTGCAGATGGAGGTGGGGCGTCCTGGGAGAGATGTGTCCATGGAGTCGTTAAGGGTCAGAAATGAGTCAATGGCGTAAGACAAGACCCCCTCTAGACAGTATGGGCAGGGAACGTGTCTACCAATGCAGTCGTGCTCTCCCAAGCACTTAGTACAGTATGCAGCACATAATAAATGCTCAATGAATGCCATTGATTTAGTGATTGACTGATGATCCTTGGGCTAGCTGAATGGTAGCAGCTGAGGCTGGTATTCATTCATTCATTCATTCATTCATTCAATAGTATTTATTGAGCGCTTACTATGTGCAGCGCACTGTACTAAGTGCTTGGAATGTACAAATCGGTAACAGAGACAGTCCCTGCACTTTGACGGGCTTACGGTCTAATCGGGGGAGACGGACAGACAAGAACAATAGCAATAAATTGGTGTTACCTAGTGGTAACACTAATAATAATAATAAATAATGTTGGTATTTGTTAAGCGCTTACTATGTGCAGAGCACTGTTCTAAGCGCTGGGGGAGACACGGGGGAATCAGGTTGTCCCACATGGGGCTCACAATCTTAATCCCCATTTTACAGATGAGGTAACTGAGGCCCAGAGAAGTTAAGTGACTTGCCCACAGTCACACAGCTGACAAGTGGCAGAGCTGGGATTCGAACTCATGACCTCTGACTCCAAAGCCCATGCTCTTTCCACTGAGCCACGCTGCTTCTCTAGGATATCTTGGAATTGTGGGGGAGGGGGAGGGGCAGACAATGCACCTATGGATAATCCATGGGAAGGTTAATCAAGAGCCTTTGTCAGTCACCTAACAATCTATGGATCAGTGGTATCTGTGTGCAGAGTACTGTACTAAGCTCTTGGGAAAATACCATTCAGTAGGGTTGGTGATGTGATCCCTTCTCACAAGGAGCTTGCAGTCTACGGCGGGGGAGACCGAAAGTAAAATCAATTACAGATAGGGGAAATGGTAGGGTATGAAGATATGTCCATAAATGCTGTGGGGCTATCAATCAATCGATCGATCATATTTATTGAGTGCTTACTGGGGGCAGAGCACTGTACTAAGCGCTAGGGATAGTACAACACAATATAACAGATGCATTCCCTACCCACAGTGAACTTACAGTCTAGAGCAGGAGGACAGACATTAATATAAATAAATAAATTAGGGATATGCTGTGGAAGTGTAGGTGGTGAATAAAGGGAGAAAGTCAGGGTGACGTAGAAGGGAATGGAAAAAGAGGAAATGAGTTCAAAGGGCATTAGGGGTTTCCAGCCAAGTGCATAGGTGATGCATATGGGAGGGCAGATTGAGAAGCAGTGTGGCTTAGTGGTAAGAGCACGGGCTTGGAAGTCAGAGGTCGTGGGTTCTAATCCCGGCTCTGCCACTCATCTGTTGTGTGACCTTGGGCAACTCACTTCACTTCTTTGTGCCTCAGTTACCTTGTCTGTAAATTGGGGATTGAAATTGTGAGCCCCACGTGGGACAGGGACTGGGTCCAATGCAATTTCCTTGCATCCTCCCCAGTGCTTAGTACACTGCCTCGCACATAGTAAGCGCTTAATAAGTACCATTATTATTATTATTATTATTTGGCCCATTCTTAATGGCTTTAAGGTTCTCAGAAGCCTCTCCAATGTAGAAATGTCATTCCCACCCCTTTGGTAGCTTTGAGCAGTATATCAGACTCATGTGAGATGGTTTAATAGCCTGGATGTTACTCATTAATAAAGAAAAACTAGTGTTGAAGTGATAAGGTATTCAGAATGCTCAAAGAGTTTTCATGCCTTGCAGTCTTGTGACATGAGAATTGCCCAAGGGATGCAACAATTTATCCCAGAATAACTGTACACAAAAGGGCTATAAAACCCCTAAAGGATAGGACTGAATGCGTGTTATTATGAACGGTGCAATATTGCCCCTCTGGTTAGGCCACTGACTATGATTTATAATGCCGTGATTCCCCCTCATTTGATCGTTACTGCTGTGGGGTTAAGTGACGATTTTCAAGAAGAATTCAATATAAGTTTACGTCTCCTACCATTGTAAAGTCTGTTGCCACTAATGTGTTGTTCAACCTGCTAATTTGGAGTCCGCTTGTTACAAGAGAAAATGATGTTCAGCATATCACTCTAGGGTCTCTCGGTGTGTGAACGTTGCTGAAAGAAATATAATGACGTGAGATAGAGGGTACAAGCTACCTGAAAAGCCTGTTATTTAGCAGTTCAGAACAGTTTGCACACTCGGTTGCCAAAATGCATTCTCCCTCAGCACATCGGCCACGCTTTTTGGCAGAACTATTTTTTGGGTCGGTGTGAGTCGGTAGCTGAGAATAAATGATCCGGTTCGAAACCAGAGTGTAGAAAACCTCACTGAGAGGTTGCTGTTCTTGATGGAGAGAGTGCATGTAAACAGGTGAAACTACATACAGGTCTATATGCTTTTCCTCCTCTTGTTTCGTAGGCTTGCCATCGGCAAATTTGATCACACACAACCTGACCGTTGAAGAAGGAAGGAGTCTCACGTTGTATTGTAACACGTCAGGAGTTCCAGCTCCTGATATTTCCTGGGATTTAAATAATCTGGTCTCCAAACATGTGGTAAGGTTTATGTTCAGCTGTGTGGTGATACAGACACAAGATACTTGTCTTGGAGATAGTATTAAATGTGGTCATCGTCTTTTAATATTTTCCATAATCACAAATAGAAATGGAAAATGAGTTGTTGGCATATGTTTATTTTCCATCTGTTCTTAATCCCCAAAGACCAAGCAGATTGTTTGAAAGAAACAGATTTGCCTTTTAGATTATGTGGTCTCTTCCCCAGGAGGGAAGGGAAGGGAGCTAGCTAGAGTCCGATTTTCTCACCTCAGAGATTGAAATCTAGCGGAGATGTGGGGGAGGAGAAGCGGATAGGCCCGGCCTTACAGAGCAGCCCAGGGGCAAGAGCTAGGCCATAAACCCGGCCCTCTTTGGGGCAGGGAGATGGATAGGGAGTAAGCCCTAAACATAAGCCTTTTTATCCTGTTTGTTTGTTCTTATTCATTTCTAGGTGGACACAAGTAAGAAACTGTCCTCCTTAAGCATAACCGGTATTTCGCCCGATGACAGCGGAAAGCAAATTACTTGTGTGGCGGAAAATATTGTGGGAAGAGAGCAGGATTCTGTCAACCTCACGGTGCATTGTAAGTCGACCGACGCGCATGTTTTTTTCAAAAACTGATTACCGTGGCCAAGCCCTTACTTACCGTTTTGGCAACAGGTTTGCAGAGATTGTTAAACAGTGTAGGCATGGGGGCTGCTTTCCCCTAGTTGAGGAATGGGCATCGGTCTTGTTTGCTGGCTCCACTCCCACTCACTGTCTCTTACTAGCTCACTGTGAAGGGGAAAATCGACTCCAGGTGCCAAAAAACGAAGTCTTCTTAATGGGCCATACGTGTTGCACTGTTTTCATTCTTACCAAAAGGGGATTGTGAATGAGTCCGTGATGTGTACATTTATCCTGTTTGGCTGGGGTGGGGGTGGGGGGTCAGGTTGGCAATCAGTCATCAGCATTTATTGAACACCTACGGCACTAGTATTAGTATTATTTAAGCACTCACACAGTGCAGTTGCACTATATTTGGAATTTGAGACATGCAGACTATAGAAGTGACACATCCCCTTCCCACAAGGAGCTTATATTGTATAAGGGGAGCAGAGCAGTCATTCAGTTGGTCAGTCAGTGGTATTTGTTGAGCACTTACTGTGTGCAGAGCATTGTACTAAGTGCTTGGGAGAGTGCAACACAATATACCAGACACCATTCCCTGCCCACAACGAGCTTACAGTCTAGAGGGGGAGACAGTCATTAATATGAATAAATAAAATTACAGATGTGTACATAAATGCTATGGGGCTGGGAAGGGGGATGAATAAAGGGAGCAAGTCAGGGCGATGCAGAAGGGAGTGGAAGAAAAGGAAAAGAGGGCTTAGTCAGGGAAGCCCTCTTGGAGGAGATGTGCCTTCAATAAGGCTTTGAAGAGCACTGTCCTGAATCCTTGGGAGATTGCAGTAGAATTAGCAGACCCATTATCTGTCCATGAGGAGCATCCATTCTAGCTGGGGAGGCAGATACCAAACAAATTACAGGTAGGAGGGAGAAGAGAATGGCAAAATGGCTACGTGGATGAGTAAGCGCTTAAATAAACTGCCTTTTTCCCATCACCTTTGCTCTCTAGATTAGAAAAGGCAACCCAACTTGGATATTGTTTCTTGAGTTCTTTCTGCTTTTGTAATTGAACTAGAGTTACTCAAGTGGAGGCACTGGCTGATACCATGCTAATTTAGCACAGGGACCCAGTGCCCACTTCACTCAAATCTGGTACTAAGCATTGAGAGCTTTTGCAGTTCTCTCCTTCTGCTGGCTGAGGTTCCAAGCTGGGGAGGTGGATGAGAGGAGAGAGAAAAGGGCTTGTGCGCTCCAAGGGTTTCTGAGACTTTAAACCTCCACCTGCTACCTCAAATGCGGCATTGAACGCAGCATCCTGATTTCCGAGATGCTGTCGGATGCCCCCTTAACCTTCAGCACTCTGCGCATTTTGCTTGTCCCTAAGGCTGGCACAGCACAACCTAGTATAGGAAGCAGTGACCTTTTCCCATTTCTCTTAATGGGTTATTGGATTTAAAGACCAAGTATGCTTCCGCCTCTGCTTCTCCAGTGAAATATTAACTTTCCTCATTCTATTGTTTGGAATCTTACTTCCTCATCCTGAGGTGTTTGACCTTCTAATTTCCTCCTTCTCACCCCCTTTCTCTCTCTCTCTCTCTCTCTCTCTCTCTCTCTCTCTCACACACACACACACACACACACACACAAACACACATTCTCTGGTGCTGTGGCAGTAGAAGAGGGAGGGGGGATGTCAATCAATCAATCAAGGATATTTATTGAGCACTTACTGTGTCAAGAGGACTGTATTAAGTGCTTGGGAGAGCAAAATATAACAGAGTTGGTAGACACACCTCCCTGGCCACAATGAGCTTACAATCTGGGGGTGCTTATAGTCTACAGGGAGGTCACAGAGGGAAGATTCAGTAGTGGGGCAAGCACCTTTCTTTATGAAATGTCACCCTTCCAGCCTGGTGGATTGGCACTAATGTTGGGGTGGCACCAGTCAGAGAGAGACCCCCTGCAGAGACAGGACACGAGGTACTTTTCACCTGACAAATCCTCTTCAGAAAATGAAACACAACTACTGCCGATACACTGGACCCCTGACTCAAGTCTACAGACTTGACACTTTCCTTTCTGACACTTCCCTTCCTGTTGGCTTTGCGTTGATCTACCTTTTCTTTTTCTTTCCTTTGGGTCTTACTTTTTCTACTTGGAGCCTTCTTATATATTACCCACCTTATGTTCATGTCAATTGCCAGTGAACTCCTGGTGATCGTGTCAGATGTGGGCAGAGCTCTGAAATGGCAGCGTAGAAACTGTAAAAGTTTACTAGCTAGGATCACCACCAAACTGTCCGGCCTGCTTCATTGTATCGTCTGATATTTTGAAACTGATATCACTGAGCATAGCACGTGCTGTCTCATCTGTAGTAGAGTTCATTTAAAAGGAATCTTTATGAACTTTTCTTTTGCCAAACTCGAGATCCGTGCATTGTGCTTAACACGGAAGACTCAACTTCTCTCAAAGAGTATTTTCTCCAGTAAGTGTGAAATTCCACTGGATGAGCACTTACCCTTAAATTTTCCCAAATCAATCAGTAGTATTTATTGAGTACCTACTGTATGCAGAGCACTAAACTAAGTGCTTGAGAGAGCGCACATAGTAAACCTCAATAAATACCATTGATTGATTGATTGCAAACAAGTATAATCTACTGGGTGTAGAGGAGTGAATAAAGCACTTGGGAGAATAACCAATGGAGTTAGTAAACACAATCCCTGCCCCCAAGGACCTCAAAGTCTTGTCTTGTCTTATGCCATCGAGCCGTCTCCGGCCCATAGTGACGCCATGACCACATCTCTCCCAGAACGCCCCACCTCCATCTGCAATCGTTCTGATAGTGTATCCAGAGAGTTTTCCTGGTAAAAATACAGATGTGGCTTACCGCTGTCTCCTTCCGTGCAGTCAACTTGAGTCTCTGCCCTTGACTTTCCCGTACCGCTGCTGTCCAGCACGGGTGAGTTTTGACTTGTAGCAGATCATCTTCCACTCGCCAGCCACTGGCCAAGCTAGAAATGGAATGGACAGGCCTCCGCTTGACTCTCCCTCTCGTAGTCGAGACTGGTAGAGGACTGGAAACTCTCCAGGTGCGACCCTGAGAGGGGCTCATAGTCTACTGTGTGCAGAATACTGTACTAATCACTAGAGAGAGTGTAATAGAGGTAAAGACAAAATCCCTAGCCTCAAGAAGCTTATTCAAATACATTTTAGGTAGGGGAAGCAAATAGGGTTTAAAGATAAGGACATCAGTGGGACAGAAGACGGGGAGAGATAATAATAATAATGATAATAATTCTGGTATTTGTTAAGCACTTACTCTGTGCCAGGCACTGTACTAAGGGCTGGTGTGGATACAAGCAAATTAGGTTAGACACAGTCCCCTATGGGGCTCACAGTTCTAATCCCCATTTTACAGTTGAGGTCACTGAGAAGTGAAGTGACTTGCCCAAAGCCACACAGCAGACAAGTGGCAGAGTCGGGATTACAATACCATGATCTGGACTGGAGAGATAGATTTGGTAATCATCTGCATAGAGGTGGAAGCTGAAGCCTTGTAAGTGAGTGGATGAGCTCTCTGAGCGTGGGTGTAGAGCAGGAAAGCCAGAATAGAGCTTTGGGGGACACCTGGAGTTAGGAGGTGAGAGGTAACTGGCAGAGCATTGCTGATGACTAACCTCGGCCCTCGATCTCTCCAAGAAAGCTTCCGTCCCAGGTTAATTTGCGAGTGCATTTATACAAGTGGGTTTTTGTGTCCACACGCATGCGAACAATTAACCACCCACACATACACGCACATAATGTTCACAGAGTCCAGTGGCTGATATCTCTTGCCCTTTCACAAGTCCACCCTGACTGCTTTGGTGATGTATATGAAGATTTACCTGATTTAAGTCCGCCACTTGCCTGCTGCGTGACCCCGGGCATGTCCCTTAACTTTTCAGTGCCTCAGTTCCCTCAGCTGTCAAATGGGGATTCAATTTCTCTTTCAATTCAATCCCTCTGACTTGGACTGAGAGCCCCGTGTGGGACAGGGACTACGTCTGGTATCTGCCCACAGTAAGCGCTCAGTAAATACAATTGAATGAATCCGCCCAGCACTCAGTACAGTGCTTGGCACAGGGGAAGCATTTAACAGATAATTAACGATTATCATTGAGCAATACAGGCATCTCCTGACAACTCCTTGGTTTGAAGACCTTTAACCAAGCAGCTCCAGATCCATCGAGAGAGGGCAACTAGAATCTGATTCTGCTTGGGTTAAGTCTCCATGAGATGACCAGAGCAAGGTGCAGAATGGGCAGGGGAGCGAGTGGCAGTGGTAACTGTGGAGACCCCCTTACCCCCCCACTTAATAGTAGTAATTATGGTGCTTGTTAAGCACTTACTTTGTGCTGAGCACTGTTCTAAACTCTGGTGTAGGTACAAGTTAATCAGGTTGAACACAGTCCCTGTCCCCCATGGGGCTCACACTCTTAATCACCATTTTACCGATGAGGTAACTGAGGCCCAGAGAAGTGAAGTGATTTGCCCAAGGTCACACAGCAGATACATGGTGGAGCTGGGATTAGAACACTGGTCCTTCTGACTCCCAGGCTTGTGCTTGATCCACTAAGCCACGCTGCTTCTCACTTCAACAGTATAGACTGCCGTTCAGCTTTCAGAGGCTGGAGACCACCTCTCTTTGGAAAATCTGGCCCACACGAACATTTGTGTCCATCTCTCTGACTCTCCTCAATCATCAGAGAAAGGCGGCATTAAAAGTGATTACAAAATGCGAAAGCTCTCTATACAGGGCGGGAACTCTATTGTCTGGAAATCAACTGGTAATGTTTGTTTTGCCATGGGTAGAGTAGTTCCTACTAGACCTTGGAATAATCTGCAATCTATTTGTCTGTCAAGACCTAGACAAGAGCACGGGCATTTAGAGGATAAAAGCATTGACCCTTTACCTCTGGGAACCTAGCACAAATCCAGCTGAAGTGAATTAAATATGATGGTTTCCTATGAGCCTCCGCTACTGACAGCAGTGTAAAACATCAATTTATTATACTTGGGGGAGAGTAAGCCTTGGCAACCACTTTTTTCAGTTGACATGCCCTAGAAAAGTCTCAACAGATCAAGGCTTCATGCAAGATGGTCAGAAACAGTGCCCAGAATAGCTCCCCTCTGATCTTTGATGTTTATGATCTTGGCTAAGTCTAGGTAACACCCGCGTTCGTGTGCGCATGCACGCACACACACACACACACACCCATAAACAGATACCTACTGAAGCTGAGCCCTTTCATGATCTGCTTTGTGATCTGCTTGGGATTTACTTTTGTTCCAGAATCGGCATCGGGCTACAGTGGGATTTATTGAGGTGGCATCCAGGTCCATATGAGGCACTGTCCGATGAGCCGCTTGCCCTAGTTCTTTCCTGTGGCTAGACCGTAATATGGTGTGGTGTCTGCTGCTTTTCACGGACGGACGTGCAGTCCAAAAATATCAGTGGGTTCAAGAGAGGTTTAGGAACTCCCTACTAGACTGTGAACTCCTCAAGGGCAGGGATCGTGTCTTCCAACTCTATTGTACTCTCCCAAGCATTTCATCCAGTGCTCTGTATTCAGGAAGTGCTCGGTAAATACCATTGATTGCTTGATTGATTGGATGGACGAGTGGTCCATAGTCAGCAGATTTAAGAGGGGTTTGGATCATGTCCTGGACAGTGGTCCATAATGGGTGACTAAGAACAGTGCTCAGTACATAGTAAGCGCTTAACAAATACCATAATTATTACTATTATGGTCAGTGGGCTACCCTCCCCCAATTCCCCCAAGCAGTCTGTTGCCCCTGAGGGGGACAGAACCTCAAGCTGGATGGACCACTGGTGATGTAGATTCTCAACTGTAAGTTCGTTGTGGGCAGGGAATGTGTCTACCGACTCTGTTATATTGTCTTCTCCGAAGCCCTTCGTACAGTGCTCCGCACCCAGTAAGCGCTCAATAAATATGACACCATGCATGATGATCATATGCTCTTATAACCTCCCATCTCTGATACATTTGATTTGTTCAAAGAGAAAACAATAGCAAAAGGGATTTTCAAGATTTCTGATGCCATTAACACACACTCTCTCTTTTTCCGCCCGTCTGTCTCTCGGTTTAGTTGCGCCAACGATCACATTTCTCGAACCTCCAACCTCAGACCACCACTGGTGCATTCCATTCACTGTGAAAGGCAACCCCAAGCCGACGCTCCAGTGGTTCCACCAAGGGGCGATCCTGAACGAGTCTAAGTATATCTGCACCAAAATCCATGTCACCAACCACACCGAATACCATGGCTGCCTTCAGCTGGACAACCCCACTCATGTAAACAATGGCGCCTATACCCTGATGGCCAAGAACGAGTATGGAAAAGATGAGAAACGGGTGGACGCTCATTTCATGGGCCGTCCTGTTGACGGTGAGTACGCTTGGACCGTGGGAGACTCAGAGAGCGGGGAGAGACGAAGGGGCCTTAGGACCACTGGGTGATTGCTGTGAGGCAGGGAGAAGCTTGCTGAATTTAGAGTTG
Source organism: Ornithorhynchus anatinus (assembly GCF_004115215.2). NCBI lineage: Eukaryota > Metazoa > Chordata > Mammalia > Monotremata > Ornithorhynchidae > Ornithorhynchus > Ornithorhynchus anatinus. The sequence continues at coordinate 67,631,138 of NC_041753.1, forward strand.
AAGCCAGCAGGCCTAATGCAGCCCTTGAGAGTTTGTCCTTCGTGAGGAGTGTGGAAGCGTAAGCTCGTTGTGGGCAGGCAATGTGTATGTTTATTGTTATATTGTACTCTCCCAAGCACTTAGTACAGTGCTCGGCACATGGTAAGTGCTTGATAAATATGACTGAATGAATGAAAGCGTGGGACCGAGGACGTAGTCCCAGCAGTGATCAGTTTCCACAGGGATGTTTTAGGGCAGAAGGTGTAGGCCAGAAAAGTAAGCCACCTACCATCAGTCTTTTCAGAATGGGCTCGAGATTCTAGTTGCTGTACATTACCATATCTTTAATTGGGGGAGTGGAATTGGAGCATTTCCTTTGCATTTTCTTCTTTTCGGCAGCTAACGTTTATTCCTTCTTTACCCCCGCATTGACCCACACCCCAAAAGGTTGTGGACAGGGATGAGGGGTGGAGCCCCTCCTGCTGAAGAAAAGGGCCCGATATTCCATAGTATCCTTGTGAGAGTGACAGCAGGAGGCAGGTTCCCTTCTATTCCCCTATGTAAAACCACAGAGGGACCTCTCCACGGTTGAAGGCTCTCTCAAAGCAGGAAATAAAGTCAGGCTCAACGTTAGTGATTGCAGTGGCCTTAATTCAGCCCCTTGACTCTCGCAACCCTCCTGCAGTAGAGGGAATTTTCCATTTTCAAACCCAACTGTCCATTTCATAGTAATTCTGGCTCTGCCACTTGTCTGCTGTGTGACCTTGGGCAAGTCACTTCACTGCTCTGTCCCTCAGTTACCTCATCTGTAAAATGGGGATGAAGATCGTGAGCCCCATGTGGGACAGGGACTGGATCCGGCTTGATTAGCTTGTATCTACCCCAGTGCTTGACACAGTGCTTGGCATGTATTAAGTGCTTAACAAATACCGTATCAAAAAAAATACTAATCAGTAGCAATAGTCATTTTCTGTTGCCTCTTTCCTGGGATGTTTCTTTGGGAGTGCCAGATACATTACTATGGTGCAGCATCAAAGATCAAGCCTGATGTTCATTTCTAAATGTAGTTGATAGAATTGAGTCACTGCTCTGACATTGAATCGGGTGGGGTATCCTCATCCAGCTTTGAATTCCTCGCTAATTATCACAGCAGTTGGGAGCTGCCTGCACCGGAGATGGAAACAAAGAAGAACTGGCAAAAATAAATGGTGCCAACTGAAGTGGATGTACTGTATTAAGATAAATACAGTATTGTGTTGAGTACAGTACAATGGGAGCTCACCAGAAGTGGAGGCAGGCACCCCACCTCAACCCTGAAGCGGGGATGATGAAGATAGGATTCTGGCCAATGCATCACTACCCTATAGTTCCTGGAACAAAGGCTCAGAGATCTGATATGAGGCCAGTAAAGACAAAGAAGTTTAGGAGCGCCAGCCCTCTCGACGTGCCAAAAGGAGAATGCCTGGGCTATTGCAGGTCGGGGCAAACCACTGATTGGGAGGGAGAGGGGTCAAAACCTTCACCCTTGTGGGCTTCTACCATGGCACCATCAGGGCACTGGGATTGAAGCCTATTCCTTGTCTTTCTTGGAACCCGGGCTGAGAGGGGATGTATAGGTTCAGATTCTTCAAACCATTTGCAGCCTCAGAATCCCCTCGGACCGGCACCAAGGGCCCAATTTTTCCTTTCTCTGTCACTTCCTGCAATGTGATTAGTGGAAAGAGCCCAGGCCTCCGAGTCAGGGGACCCTTTAATTATGGTATTTTTAAGCACTCACTATGTACCAGGCACTGTACAAAGTGCTGGGATAGAGACACGCTAATCAGGTTGGACACATCCAGGGCCCACATGGGGCACACAGTCTTAATCTCCATTTTTAGAGATGAGGTAACTGATGCACAGGGAAATTAAGTGACTTGCCCAAGGTCCCACAGCAGACGAGTGGCAGAGCCGGGATTAGAACCCAGGTTCTTCTGACTTCCAGGCCCGTGCTGTATCTGCTAGGTCATGTTGCTTCCCAGGGTTCTAGGACCTGGGTTCTAATCCTGATCTGCCATTTGTCTCCTGTGTGACCTTGGGCAACTCACTTAACTTCTCGGGGACTCAGTTTCCTCATCTGTAAAAGGGGATTCAGTGGCCACTCTTTCTCCTATTTGGAGTGTGAACCCCATGCAGGACAGGGACTGCTTCCGATCTGATGATCTTGTATCTATCCCAGTGCTTAGTACAGTGCTTGGAACATAGTAAGCACTTATCAAATACGATAATTATTATTACTGTTATTGTAGGCTGGTCCGATTGTTCTTTCCATCTCTAGGCCTGGGGTCAGCATTCATACGAAGGAGGACGTGGGGTTATGCCACAAACCTGAGCAATTGGGCTGCAGTGGATTTAGGGTCAAAGTCACAGGAAGGGGTTGCAGTTGGTGGTATGAGGCCAAGAAGGAATACATTCATCATTCTACCAGAGAACCCCTCATCTCTCCCCTCCAGATGTCTATGGAGTATCCCGGAACTACCCCGAGGGTTTGAGACAGGCCTACGAGGTGGGAGTTAGGTCTGCTTTGGGAGGCTCTGACTCTGGTTTCAGGGTTTCCCACAACCCACTCTTCCCACCTTCCCCAGAGCTGGTTGACATTTTTCCAGAGTTCCTCTGGGGAGATGCGATAGGCTTGTTAGGATCCCATGGGAAGGAGAAGCAGCATGGTCTAGTGGGCAGAGCCCAGGCCTGGTAGTCAGAAGGACCTGGGTTCTAATCCCAGATCTTTTGCTTGTTTGCTGTGTGACCTTGGGCAACTTGCTTTACTTCTCTGGGCCTCAGTTCCTTTCTCTCTAAATTGGGGATTAAGGCCGGGAACCCCATATAGGATAGGGCCTGTGTTCAACCTGATTAGCTCGACCCCTGGCCCACGTCCTCCTGCTGTCCTGGAATGCCCTCCCTCCTCACCTCCGTCAAACTAACTCTCTTCCCCTCTTCAAAGCCCTACTGAGAGCTCACCTCCTCCAAGAGGCCTTCCCAGACTGAGCTTTCCCTTTTCCCTCTGCTCCCCCTGCTACCTCTCTGCCCCCCCTTCACCTCCCCTCAGCTAAGCCCCCTTTTCCCCCCTTTTCCCTCTGCTCCTCCCCCTCTCCCTTCCCCTCCCCCAGCACTGTGCTCGTCTGCTCATTTGTATATATTTTTATTACCCTATTTATTTTGTTAATGCGATGTACATCCCCTTGATCCTATTTATTGCTATTGTTTTTGTGGGTCTGTCTCCCCCGATTAGACTGTAAGCCCATGAATGGGCAGGGATTGTCGCTATCTGTTGCCGAATTGTACATTCCTAGCACTTAGTACAGTGTTCTGCACATAGTAAGCGCTCAATAAATACTATTGGATCTAATCCAATGCTTAGTAGACTGCCTAGCATATAGTAAGCACTTAACAAATACCATTAAAAAAACCCAACAGTTCTAACCTAACCTCACAGAAATCCTTCGAGTCTATTAGAATGTACTCAACTCCCCTTTCCTCTCTCACTCCCTGCCCTCCCTCGACAAGTATCCTGACCTGGGAACAGCCTCTTCTTGGGGCAGCTGGGACCAGGAGTGGATTCCCTAAAGTCCTTTAGAGAAGCAGCATGGCCTACCGAATAGAGCACGGGCCTGGGAGTCAGAAAGACCTGGGTTCTAATCTTGACTCCGCCACTTGTCTGCTATGTGACCTTGGCCATGTCACTTAACTTCTCTGGGCCTCAGTTCCCTCATCGGTCAAATGGGGATGGAGAATGTGGGTTCCGTGTGGGACAGGGACTGTGTCCAACCTGATTAGCTTGTATCTACCCCAGCACTTAGAACAGTGCCTGGCACATAGTAAGCACTTAACAAATTCCATTAAAAAAAAGTCACCTCGAAACCTCCCCTGAACCTCTTTGGGGGGTTGTGGACCGCTCACCTGGAAGCCCCCTTGTTGACTGCTGGCCCTCCTGGATGGCTGTTTCTGTTGTCGGGGGGCCACCGGGCAGTGTCACTTGGGCGTGTCTGTTAGCCCTGTGATTAGTTCATTGAGAGAACCTGTAATGTACATCTCTCCTCCCTACTGGGAACAGAGCATTATCATCACCAGAATTCGGGGAGCACTAGCGGAAAATGAAACGGAGGAGGGCGGTGTTGATTCTTCGGCAGATAACATCAGTGGCTTTGTGAATCTAAATCCGATTCTTGGAAACACAACTCAAAGCAGGGGAGATACCTGCTCTGGCTCAACCAGGGCTAAGGAGCCTGCCTGAGAGGAGCTCACCCACTAAGGCAATTTCAAAGAAGTGAGACACGATGGTTATCACTTCCAGGTTTAGGATTTTTGGCCTTCCAAAGTGCTCGGCAGCGGCGTGCTGACTAATCACTTAATCTTCTTCGTCTCAGGCTGGGGAGATGGGTCAGCATTATTATCCGTACAAGTGTTTCATAAATGAGGAGCCTGGGGAACTAGGGCGTTTGGGGACTTGCTACACAACTCTCAGTGAGAGGTATGAGTCCCCGATTCCCAACCCGGCCTGCCGTCTGCCGCCAAAGTTCCACATTTTCTTCTCCCTCAACGTGAAAGTTTCAAAATTCAACTACCACCTGGGCAAGTTTCCCGATGTGCCCCCTGTCCCTTTTTCTTATTGCCACTGCCCATCAGTGGGGAGGGGCGAAGGTAGTGAAGACAGTACCAGGAAGAAATGTTCACAGTGCAGTGACACTACGGTGTCACCTGGAAAGATCATGGGCCTGGGAGTCCGAGGACCTGGGCTCTAATTCTGGCTCCACTACTTGCCCGCTGTGTGACCTTGGGCAAGCCACAACTTCTCTGGGCCTCAGTTTCCTCACCTGTAAAATGGGGGTGAATGATGCTGGTATTTGTTAAGCGCGTTCTGTGTGTCAAGTACTCTGAGCGCTGCAGTAGATACAAGTTAATAAAATTGGACACCGTCCCTGTCCTACATAATAACAATAATGATGGTATTTGTTAAGCGCTATGTGCCAAGCACTGTTCTAAGCGCTGGATGGGGCTCAGAGTCTTAATCCCCATCTTGCAGATGAGGTAACTGAGGCCCAGAATAATGACGTGACTTGCCCGAAGTCACACAGCAGAAAAGTGGCGAAGCCGGGATTAGAACTCATGTCCTTCTGACTCCCAGGCCCGGGCTCTATCCACTAGGCCATGTTGCTTCTCATTCTACCTTTTCTCTGCTAATCATTTCCCCTGCTACATAGACTGAGAGCTCCATGTAGGACAGGAGCTGTGGTCAACCTGGTTACTTCTAGACTGGAAGCTCGCTATGGGCAGGGGTTGTGTTTTTCAACTCTGTTGGATTATACTCTCCCAAGAGCTCAATACAGTGCTCTGCATAGAGTAAGCAATCAATAAATACCATCGATGATGGCAATGACTGTGTATGTACCCCATTGCTTAGTCCAATACTTGGCATCTAGTAAGCCCTTAATTATCACAGTTATTTCCTTCCTTGTCTCCAAGGCTTGTTCACAGTCACAACTCCCAAGTGAGAGGTATTGGCAGCCCAGGCGGAGAATATGTGTTCCATGATAACTGTTCTTGGGGGAGGCTACAACTTCACTCCATCCTACTTATGCTAGCCTCCCCCCCCCTCGAACCCATTCTCTGAGCAGTGGTCAGTTGAAGGTCCTCCACCTGTCATCAGGGAGAAGCAGCATGGCCTAGTGGCAAGAGCATGGGCTTGGGAGTCACAGGTCATGGGTTCTAATGATGGCTCCGCCACTTGTCTGCTGTGTGACCGTGGGCAAGTCACTTAACTTCTCTGTGCCTCAGTTACTTTATCTGTAAAATTGGGATTGAGACTGTGAGCCCCACGTGGGGTAACCTGATTAGCTTGTATCTACCCCAGTGCTTAGAACAGTGCTTGGCACACAGTGGGTGCTTAAGAAATACCATAATTATTGTTATTATTATCAGAGCTAAGGTGTCTACAGAGTTGGCCAGTTTCTGAGCTAAATTGCATTTTACAGTTTTGCCTGGCTACCTCAAGAAATCATTGAGAGAATGAATGTTAATCATGATGACATTTTTTTTAAGGCTTACTATGTGCCAAACACTGCTCAGGGTTGGAGAAGATAAGAGGATGAAACTGGACACTATCTAAATCCCACAGGGGAATTACACTCTAAAAGGGAGGAAGAGTAGATATTGTATTCCCATTTTACAGATGAGGAAATTGGAGCCCAGATAGTTTAAGTGGTTTTTCCAAAGTCATACAGCAGGAAACTGGCAGAACTAGGACTAGAATCCGGGTCTCCTGAACCCCAGTTCTATGTTTTTTCACTAGGCCATGTTCGCTCCCAAGAGGCAGGGGATTATTTTCCTCTTAATGTTTTTATAATACTAAGTGTGGTAAGTATTTTAAAGATTGCATTTACCTGCTGGAGGGTCAGGGCTCTTGCTTTGGTTTTGTCACACCCCATGGGAAGCGAAGGAAGCAGGAAGCAGATTCAGCCGGAGTGAGGACACAGGTAGGGCTAGGGAAGAGTTAATGGAGCCACCAATCTTCCAGAGGAATTAAAAACAGTTCAAGTTCTAGTTCTCCCCACTCATGAGTAGGCGGGAGTGGCATGAGACTTTTCCCAGGGTGATCCTACCTTTCCTCCATGATTTCCTACTATAATCTAGCCCACATATTTTGCTCCTCTAATGCCAGCCTATATAGAAAGAAGCAGCATGGTATAGTGGATAGAGCACTGGCCTGGGAGTCAGAAGGGCATAGGTACTAATCCCGGCTCTGCCACTTGTCTGCTGTATGACCTTGGGCAAGTCACTTCACTTCTCTGGGCCTCAGTTACCTCATCTGTAAAATGGGGATTGAGACTGAGCCCCATGTGGGACAAGGACTGTGTCCAACCTGATTTGCTCGTATCCACCCCAGCACTACTACAGTGCCTGGCACATAGTAAGCTCTCAACAAATACCATTATTATTATTATTATCATTCTAGGTCAAAGGGTTCATGGAGTCTCAAATTTGCCAGAGGAACTTAAACTAGCCCCAGCCAATCAATCAATCAATCAGTAGAATTGATTGAGCACCTACTGTGTGCAGAGTACTGAGCTAAGCACTTGGAAGAGTAGAATAGAGTTAGTAGACACACATCCCCGCACAGAAGGAGTTTAAAATCTAGCCGAGGTGACAGACTGGTAAATAATTTACGGGCAAGAGGAAGAAGGAAAAGGGGATTCTTTTTCACAAAAGAGGGAAAGAAATGCAAGTGGAAATGCTTCTAGGCCTCCTGTGGCTTGAGGCTGGTGAAAGGAAGAAGGTGCTAGGGAATTCCTTAAGTCTTTGGCATGAAAGAATGTGGTTGCAGGGATGAAAAATTGTACTTTATTGAAAGACACTCCCTAGGCCCTGATGTATCCTGTTTAGCTTACAGGCAAAAAAAATGACTCGCTCAAGATGAAGCTGATCCCAGATCTGGCTAGGACCAGAACTGAATCCTGCCTGCTAACAGCCCTTTATTGAACCCATTGCAGCAGCTATGGCTGCAGGGTGTGGTGGGTGAGAGAACCGTGCCCCTCCTAATGGAGCCGGCGTACATTGTCTTGAACCCATTTAAAATCGCTTTAAGAGATACGGGAAGCCTGGGTTAAGTGGTGCAGGTTTTGAGAGCTCTTGAAGGTCAAATGCTCTATGCAAAAGAAGACATCAGTAATTTTAGCTGCAGGTCTCCAGACAGAGTGAAACATAGCTAAATGGTATGATTGACATGCGCTTGCTTCGTGCTACCTTGCCTCATCCCACCTTACCTTTCTGATTTCCTACTGCAACCCAGCCCTCACACTTCGCCGATGATTTCAAGCCAAACTTGATCATGATAATGATGATGTTGATGATGATAACAATAATAGTGATTGTGGTATATTTTAAGCACTTACTCTGTGCCAAGCATGGTACTAAGAGCAGGAGTAACTACATGATAATCATGTAGGACATAGTCTCTGTCCCACAAGGGACTCAAACCCCCATTTTACAAATGAGGAAATTGAAGAGCCAGAAAGTTTAGTGCCTTGCCCAAGGACACATAGCGGGCAAGTGGCAGAATCAGGATTAGAACCCAGGTCTTCTGACTCCCAGGCCCCTGCTCAGACTTTCGCTGGGCCATGCTGCTTCTCACAGACCTGGCCCTAGAAAATATGGTTCCAGCTTCTTGGCAACAAAGCAAAGGGCCCTGGTAAGAAGGATCTGTCTGCCTGGTGCTTTAAAAACCCCAGCCCCTCTTACGAGTGTAATTAAGCTTCAGGTTTCTAATAATGGTGCTAATTAATTAATGATTTTTATCCTTCAATAGCTTTCTCATAGCCTAGGAGCTCCCACGTGACATTATATGTCTCACAACCCTCCTGTGAATTTGGGAAAAGTAAATATTATTGTTTTCATTTTAAGGATGAGTCACGTGATGAACCAAACCATTAATTGACTCTGCCAGATCCACTTTGCTCGTCACTAGTGGAGCTAGGCATCAAACCCAGGTCCACTCGCTGTTTTAATCCCCCATTACGGAGGATCCTAGGGCAAAAGGGGATGCGCTTTGGAAGTGACAAGCTTCAGAGGCAGGTTAATGAGGAAAGCAGGGAAGGACTTGTGGAAGAGAACAATTTATCGCTTGTTTCCAGGCAAGGTTCTTCCACTGCTGATCACCCCTGAAACGGGGGGACTGGTCAGTAATGAAGACGAACATTTTTTCTGAGGTTAGAGATATTTGAAAACTGGAAGGAAGAAAACAGATGTGACTTTTGCTCTCTTCTGCTTGTCTTCATCTGAAAAAACCAGCTTCAGCCATTATTTATAAATTACATCTTGGCAGGAGAATGGAAAATATGTCTCTCTGTCATGCCTTCCCATCCTCCAACAAAATCTCGTTTAGAGCTTAGAGACCCATCCACCTCTTATTTGAAAGATAAAGTTGCAATTGATACCTCTCGATGAGGACAATAAGAGGAGCTGCAAATAAGAAAGAAGGGTGAAAACATCCAAACCAGTAGGTGTATTTATCTCTAAGTGGAGGAGATGTTGAAGAGGTTTGATTTTGGTATTCAGAATCATGAAGCGATTAGTTTTTGTCCATGTTCTCATAATGTGGATAGCACAAAGGTCTCCCACAGGTGCTCAATCATGCTAAACGTAGGGATTGCAAACAAAGCCAGTTTGGAATAAGCCTCCACCCTACATAATATTTAAAGGCCATGCTTTCTCAGGGTAAATGTCAGTCAAAAGTTTAAGGTAGTGATGTTCTCAGAAGAACAGGTCAGTATTATCCAGTCAGGAACACTGGTTGGTAGGTAAAGAACATAAAGGATCTTTTCTTAGAAAAAGAAATGGAAAAAAAAATCAAAATATGTCACTAAGCATCAGATAGTCCCCAAGCGTATTTTACCCAAATTCTCTGCCAATCAATCAGTGGTATTAATTAAGCGCTGACTATGTGCAGAGCCCCGTAATACTGAAACTTTGATCTGTACACAGATGTGTGGGAGTCTTGGATGTTCTGATCCCGTTTCCCATTTTGATGAACATGAGTTGATGAGAAATATCATTTCACTCTTCCTCAAAGGGTTCAATGGCACTCCCACATTTCCATAAATCCCCTGATTTAATCATCCTGTCAGTCAAGCAGTAGTATTTATTCAGTACCTACTGGATGCAGGGCACTGGACTCAGTGACTGGGAGAGGATAATAGAATTAGAAGACACGATCCCTGCCCTCAAGGAGCTTATAGTCTACTGTGTGCAGAGCACGGTACTGAGCACTTGGAGAGTACAATAAAATTAGTAGACATGATCCCTGCCTTTAAGGAGATTACAGTCTAGTAGGGGTTACACACAAAATAATTACAAGAGAACTGGCCACCTTTGTTTCCTCCTACCCTCCCCCATGTATTCTCTTTCTTCCTGGCATGGGGGATGTTGGGGGCAGGGAGAGGGAGGCTTGGAGAGGCTCCATCAACACAACACCAGCATTCTGTTTTTTTCTGAGAATTCCTGCTTGAGCTGAGAAGCAGGCTCTTTATTATGGGATACTGAGTCCTTCCGTTTCAAGTCCTAGTTGCAAGTCTGTTCCCTAAGTCTCATCCCATTTTACTTGCTCAAGTACACCTCAGATTTCCCCCTCCTTTTCATTTCGGCATCATTCCTTGTTCAGATAGATTTTGTTCTTCACCTGCTAGATTGTAAGTTCCTTGAGGTCAGGGGGTGTGTCTGTTGACTCTTTTGCACTCTCCCAAGTCCCTGGTATAGTATTCTGCACATAATAGATGATCAATAAATGTGATTGATTAATTGGTCTACATTCTCCAAAATGCATGGAGTTTTTCCTCGGCCCTTCCTTCTCGAATCTACCTCTTAGCTGCCAAAGTGTGCCCGCCTTAACCCATGAAATCATCAGTGTCTACCATCCTGGGCTGAAGTTTCTAATTTCATTCTCGCAAGAGCCTCATGATTGAATAAAAGGTTACTAAATTTAAATGAAATAAAAGGATCTAGTTTATGTAGCTACCCTGAAGGACTTGAAAAGACAGGGCATCATCAAGACACACACCAAAGCTGAACTTTAAAAAGGCACAGGGTTATTATCAGTCAGATAATAATAACTCAATATATACAAAGCCCCAATAAATGTTGCCGATGACATCCTGAGCTCTGGAGAGTAAGCAGAATGGCAGATTTGATTTGATTTTGGTGCTGCCGGAGGCAGAATGCTGGATTTGATGAACCAGAGACCCATTCTAGTAATGTTAATATATACTCTCTCTGCATCTCTTTCTGTCGCCCAAAGTTCCAAAAGACTTCAGGGTTGTGAAAGGTATTTCCCTCTCAGGGATGGGCTTACTCTTGCCACATAAAGTGCAATGCTTAGGGACAATAAAACTCCAACATTGCCTTTTCACTGCCTTTTCCTTTCTCCTCCTTTCATCACCTCGGGCTAAATCTGGCCATCCCCGTTATGAAAGGAAGATTCAGGTGGAAGTTCATTTCATGGAGTCTGAAAGAGATTCAGAAAAAAACTCTTCAGAAAATGAGAATGAGACCCGAGTTTCCTATTGAGTCGGGGGGATGGGGGGAACAGAAGCTCATTGTGGGAGGGGAACCTGTGTACCAACTCTGTTATATTGTACTCTCCCAAGTGCTTAGTCCAGTGCTCTGCACATAGTAAGTGTTCAATAAATATGATTGATTAATTGATTTAGAGAAGTTTCAAATGCCCACCCACAACACCCACCTCCCTTCCACCACCATAATGAATCAGAAACAAAAACCAAATCATTTGGCAAAACCTCAGGGTCCTTGGGTTCATTTTGCAGTCCCTAGGGCAGAACTCATTTTATTTGTTTTATATTGGGCTTACATTACGGGATTTCAGATGCCCTGTCGGAGTGTGTGGTTAGATGCAGTTTTAATTTGACCAAGGTGAAAATAAATCTGGGTGGTATATCCTGAAGGGGGCTCAATGGGAGGTTTCAATAAATCAAGCTTCCCTTTTATCACTGCTGGATGGTGGTAATATTTGCGTCATAATGCTCTCTGGCCTCCCTGCCTTCTGTCTCTCCCCACTCCAGTCCATACTTCACTCTGCTGCCCGGCTCATTCCTCTAAAAATACCATTCACTCTGCGTCTCGCCACTCCTCAAGAACCTCCTGTGGTTGCCCACCCACCTCCACATCTAAGAGAAACTCCTTACTATCAGCTTTAAAGCGCTCAGTCAGCTCGCCCCTTCCTATCTTAACTTGCTGATTTCCTACTACAAACCAGCCCACACACTTTGCTCTTCTAACACTAACCTACTACTGTATCTCAAGCTCAACTACCTCATCGCTCATCCTTTGCCCATGTCCTCCCTCTGGCCTGGAACTCCCTTCCTCTTCATATACGACAGACCACCACTCTTCTCACCTACAAAGCCTTTTTTACCTCCTCTGTGCCTCAGTTTCAGCATCCGTGAAATGGAGGTTCAATACCTGTTCTTCATCCTACTTAGACTGTGAACCCCATGTGGGACAGGGACTCTGTCTGGTCTCTTGTCTGGTATCTGCTTAGTGCAGCGCTTGGCTCATAGTAAGCGCTTAATAAATACCACAATTACTATTACTGAAATATCTCCTCTAAGAGGCCTTCCCTAACTAGGCCCTCATTTCCCCTACTCCCTTTCCCTTCTGCATCACCCACATTTAATATGTGCCCCTTACACCCTTGTTATTCACCCCACCCTCAGACACATAGCAGAAGCGTGGCTCAGTAAGAAGCAGCGTGGCTCAGTGGAAAGAGCCTGGGCTTGGGAGCCAGAGGTCATGGGTTCAAATCCTGGCTCTGCCACTTGTCAGCTATGTGATTGTGGGCAAGTCACTTCACTTCTCTGTGCCTCAGTTCCCTCACCTGTAAAATGGGGATTAAGACTGTGAGCCTCACGTGGGACAACCTGATTACCCTGTATCTCCCCCAGTGCTTAGAACAGTGCTCTGCACCTAGTAAGCGTTAACAAATACCAACATTATTATTATTAAGTATATATCCATAATCAATTTTCGTATCTGTCTCCTCCCACCAGACTGTAAGCTCCTTCAGTTCAGGGATCATGTCTACCAACTCTGCTATATTGTACTCTCCCAAATGTGTAGTACAGTGCTCTGCACACAAGACAGATGTGAACTCTTGTTTTTCAGGGAAACCTTTGTTCAGCAGTTCACTGTGTCAGCTCCCAAAGTGATTTCTGGGGTCTTGGCAGTCTTATAAGAAGATTTTGAAACTGAAGCAGAAATGATCAACTTTTGTATTTCTTACAAAATAATGTCACTGAATAGTCAATCTTTCTACTCAGGGCATTTTTCATTTTCAGACAGACTGTGGTGGGTAGTAATCTTGGAATTCCAAAATGTGTTCTTAAAAGTTTTGTTTTGTTTTGCTGTCTAGGTACAGACCCAATTTACGACTCTGGCCTTTATGGTATCTATGGTATTTTGCTTTTTTACCATTTTTTCCCCCAAAATGAAATGACAAAAATTAAATAATCCAACAAAAGATGAACTATTATGCTCAGTTAAACTTACATGTCAAGGGGCAAGTTGTTTTAACCTTCACCTATCTGTGTCTTTCCATTATTTAATATTGATTCTCTTTTTCTGTCTCATTTTAATTTCATTCTAATGTGTGCCACGCTCTTATCCGGCTAATCCAGTGCCTATGAATCACAAATCCACATTGTGATTCTAAATGGCCACATTGCCTTCAAAAAAGAGAATTAAAAGCCGGCAAGAGGACCTAGGTCCTCTAAAAACCTGAAGGCTGGGCCCAAAAGTAAGATCAAGGCCAGAAGGGGAGACCATGTCCCCAGAGGCAATTTATTATTTTCAAGGAAAGCCTAGGCTGTATTTTGACTGAGTATGAAAGTCCATCTTTAACAGGGCTCCAAACCACCTTTGTGTTTTGGGATGTCAGGGTGGGGCTGGGAGAGCAGCAGGACATTGTGGGTTTCTGGAGGAGCTGACCCATGACTGAAGCTTGTCTAACTTCCTGTAAATTTCATTGTCCTGTTGCTATGACATGTCCTTCAACCGGAGCTATTTTCATTTGGGGCCTCAAGGATTTAACAATGAAGAATACTCCTTCCCCCCTTCTTTCTTTAAAGAAGGGATCGATGTTTGGTCAGGGGGTGGTTTGGACCATTTTCTGCATGTGCTGTGTGATGTGAATTGTACACCTTGTTTTCCAGATCAAAACACCATTTAGCTTGAAACAGGAACCCCTCCGATTTTCTCAGTGGGAGAAAAATAAGCCCCAAACGTGATTCAAGTGCTTCTTTTCCATCTTTGAAGCACTAACTGTCCTTGGGTTGTTTTTCAGTTTACAGTTTTTTTTATCCCCCAATCAGAAGCTTGTTGATACCAGATCAGATCTTCCATGGCCTCTTTGGGTCAGAACCTCAAGCTGTGGAAAAGCCGTGAGAACACTGGGCTCCTGGTTTTCTATCCCTTCAGCTATTTCGGGGACGCAGGTTCCGTGAATAGCCAAGAGGGAGGAGGGAGTCATAAACTGACCCAAATGCCTTGTCTGAAATTATTGACTTTCAAGATGCCCTGGCCGGGAATACATTTTCTAAGGGAATAAATGTGAATCGACTTAGCTGAAAATCAAGCCCAAATAGTCAGGGCTTTTCCCTTTGAGGTTCTATCCGCAATCCCCGGGAAACTGGTCTAGAAACATTTGGGTTTAACCAAAGGCTGTGGATCGGGTGGGGGTGGGAGTGGGAGGGGCCCTGACCCAAGGAATGCTCAGGAAACATGGTTTGGACAGAGGCTGGGACAAAGTCCTTAGATATCCCTAAAACATCAGCCCAAACTTAATGTAAAGGACTTTTTCTTTCACCAGAGTTCTCTAACTTTCCCCCCGAATTACTGTTTTTAATTCACTGGATTACTGATGAAAGAGCCACCTACTAGTACACCAAAGATAAGGCCCTCATCTTTTTTTTTTTTTCTGATTGAGCTTCTAGGAGATCTAAAATAGAAGCTGTGTGTGAGATCGAGGCTGATAAAACATTCTTCACACACAATTTGTACCATTTCCCTTCTCCCAGACAATTGAGTTTTATGAGACTGCAAAAAATGGGAACCCATCTTTGATCTGATAACAAAACAACAGTCATTTTCATCCCAGCGCAGTAGCTGGGTTTTCATGAAATTATTTGTATTTGAACATAGCAGCTTCTAATGACTGTAGTTACCCTCCATTCTATCTTGTAAGTTACATGAATAGCAACAAAGAATTCCTTATGGGTCTGAAGGACAAGTACCACTCATTTTGACCTCAGCCCATAAAACCCTGATTTAAAAGCTCTGGGTTGAATAAAATATTTGACTTTGAAAGCTCCTGACCCTACAGCTCAGTTTCAATAGCAAGCAGCAAGCAAAGCATCATCTTTTCTACAAAGAGGCTATGAGTTCTCAAAAATGTTTTTCATTTGTCTTCGTTGTCCTCTTGGCCTTCCTGAAAGACCCAAGAGCATTGTGATCCCTCACAGAGTAAAGACATTTTTTTTTTCTCTCTCCCTCTCTTTCCTTCCCTCTCTTTATTTAAGAGTATGAGACCACATCTAATGATATTGGGGACACTACAAATATAAGTAATCAAATCACTTCCACGGATGTGTCCAACAAAGAGAATGAAGATAGTATCACAGTAAGTATAAATAAGGATGTTTCCTGCTTTGGCATATAGCAGACTTACTGACTGGAGTGGAACTGCTGTGTTTTCATTGGTAAGCTGCTTTTCCAAGGTATCAGAGTGCTAGATTTTGGTTCAGAAAGAAATGGCTGCTTCAGAAGATCAAGGAGATTGTTCCTGGAGTTGGGATTTTTGTTTTTCTTTTCCCCCAGAGAAAGAGACGTTGGCCCAGGGGTTTATTTCCTCCTATTCTGCCCACTTCTCTTTAATCGCTATTGGTCCTTCTGCTGAGTGCCTGTCCTTTAAAAAAGAGTCAGTTATTCAGCCTTGGAAAGTAATTCTCCAAGCCACAAACTTTCATTCATATTCTGGGCACTTAGAGATGTAGAACCGAAATGGACCAAGCAGTCCAACTTGGTATTGCCTTTCAGCCTTTGTTTCCTTTGTTTACTCTTTTATTTATTTTAATGTCTGTTTCCCCCTCTCAACTCTAAGCTCATTGTGGGCAGGGAACATATTTGCCAAATCTGTTATATTGTATTTTCCCTAGGGCTTAGTACAGTGCTCTGCATGCAGTAAGCGCTCATAAAATATGATTGATTGATTGATTTCTCTCCATTTGATGGAAATTACACCATCAGCTACCAGGGCATCTGCCCCTGAAACCCAAAGGGAAGGGGGAATGGAAATTATAATTGGTTAATATGGGTTTTTTGGAGATTAGGAGTAAACTTGACCTAGCGGACCGGCCAAAGCCTGTGTCCTGGAATCCCAACCCACCCCCCTCTGCCCTAAGTTTGTTGGGATCTGAATGGATGGCTTGGGTCCAGGATCGTCTAATAAATACCATTATTATATTTATATTATAATATTATTCCAAGTGTCTTCGTTCAGAGGGGTAGTCATCTTGCTGTGGCACCCAAATATCCACTCTCTAGGAGTAATATCTGGTTTTGGAGAGAAACCCGTGAGTGCTGAAAGATGAAATGGGAAAGCCAGAACCCTCTCCAGGATCCCCACTAATAATAATAATGATAATAATAACTGTGGTATTTGTTAAGCGCTTACCATGTGCCAAGCGCTGTACTAAGCTCTGGGGTAGATACAAAGTAATTGGGTTGGACACAGTCTCTGTCCCACATAGGGCTCACAGTCTTAATTACCATTTTCCAGATGAGGTAACTGAGGCCCAGAGAAGTGAAGTGACTTGCCCAAGGTTACACAGCAGACATGTGGTAGAGCTGGGATTAGAACCCAGGTCTTTCCGACTCCCAGGCCCGTGCTTTATCCGCTAAACCTTGCCGCTTCTCCGTAGAACTAGAACACAAGTAAATCCAGGCAATGTTGAGCAGGGACTTCCGATGACACCCTGCGCTCTCCTATGCAGAAGAGTTTGCTTCCCTCCATCTTTACACTTCCAGCTTCCTGGTATGTTTATCTCTAGCCAGACTAGGCTTAGCTGGAGGGGAGGATAGTATTATTATACCCATTAAGCATTTACTAAGTGCCAAGCACTGCATTAAACACTGGAGTAGATACAAGATAATCAGATTGGACACAGTCTCACATGGAGCTCACATTCGAAGTAGGAGGATGTAGGATTTAATCCCCACTTAATAGTTGAGGAAACCGAGGCACAGAGAAGTTAAGTGACTTGCCCAAGTTCACACAACAGACAAGGGGTGGAACTGGGTTTAGAGCCCAGGTCCTCTAATTCCCAGGTCCGTGCCCTTTCCACTAAGGCACACAACTGCAGTGCACGGGAAAGTGATCAGAAGTAGCCAGGGACTCTTCATCTTGCCACCTAAATCCTGTGCTTCCCGACTTTCCCATCGCCGTAGACAACACCGCCATAACCTTGGTATTATCCTCGACTCATCTCTCACATTCAATCCACATATTCACTCTGTCATCAAATTCTGGCCATTCTACATTCACAGCATCTCTAAAATCTGCCCTTTTTTCTCCATCCAAACTGCTTCCATGCTGATCCAAACACTTATCATATCCCATCTTGACTACTTCATCAACCTCCTCACTGTCCTCCCTGCCTCCTGTCTCTCCCCACTCCGGTCCAAACTTCTCTCTGCTGCTTGGATCATTTTTCTAAAAGAAAAGGTCAGTCCACTTCTCCCCACTCCTCAAGAACCTCCAGAAACTCCTTTCCATCGGCTTTAAGACCCTCCCTCAGCTCGCCACCTCCTACCTTACCTGGCTAATTTCCTACTACAACCCAACCCACACACACTTTGCTCCTTTAAACTATTCACTGTTCCTGGATCTCATCTCTCTCACCTGCGAGCCCTTGCCCATGCCCTCCCTCTAGCCTAGACCTCCCTCTCCATTCATATCTGACAGACCACCACTCTCCCCACCTTCAAAGCTTTATTAAAATCACATCTCCTCTAAGAGGCCTTCCCCGATTAATCCCTCATTTCCCTTATTCCTTCTCTCTTCCGCATTGACCTTGCACTTGGATCTGTACCCTTTAAGTCCTTGCTATTCACCCCACCCTCAGCCCCACAGCACTTATGTACGTATCCATAATTTATTTGAATATCTTTCTCTCCCTCTAGACTGTAAGCTCCCTTGTGGGCAGAAAACATGTCTACCAACCCTGGTTGTGTATTGTGCTCTCCCTAGCACTTAGTACAGTCCTCTACACACAGTAAGTGACCAATAAATACCACTGATTGATTGATGGATTGCCGAATGCTCAGGGTGTCTTTCCCCCAGTGGGGAGAATGACACCGAATCTGTTGCAGCAGGATTTAGTGAAGAGTTCTTCCTGATTTTCGTGCCAAAAAGAGCAGTAGGTAAAAGACAGGGAGAAGAGTTGCACTCTTAGTTTCTGGCAGTTCCTAATACTGTATCAGCATTGGATTTACTGCTTAGTCCATAAAACTCAGGACATCGGAAGGGCTCCTAGGAGGACCTAAGTACTGGAGATATCCTACAATCCCCCATGCCCAGAACCTGGCCCCCTGTCAGCTACAGTTCTTCCCAGGTTTCTCTTCAAGAGAATCCTTTTGACCACAAGAAGGTCAATTCTTTGAACTTGGGTTCATTTAAATGCAAGTCGGCTTCTGGGTTCTTACTATTCAGTTAACAAATGGCCCCTTCCCCCTTTTTCCCTTAGGTGTATGTGGTGGTGGGAATTGCAGCCTTGGTGTGCACTGGCCTGGTGATAATGCTGATTATTCTCAAGTTTGGAAGACATTCCAAGTTTGGCATGAAAGGTAAGAAGTGTGTTTATTTTTCCTCTCATGTGGACGACTGTGATAACTTCTTGTCCTTAAAGGCTATGCTAGAGTTCCAGTGAAGATGAACATTGGATAAGCAGTAGAACGGTCATGCTATGACAAGTTGTCCCAGAAGAAAGGAACGTGAACAGGTGGGCACTTCCCTTGAGGAGGATTGTTCTCTGAAAAAGGCCAACATCTGGTAATTGTGGTGCTAAGCAGAAACTCAGAAAGGGGGACTCATGCTTAAAACTGTCCTCCCTACAGCAGGTCAAGAGAGGCTGAAATTCAGGGCCAGGTACATTTAGAGAGACTTGTATTGGAGCCCAGTGGATTAGGAACAGGCAGATTATATATTCTTCTTGAAAATTGGACTTCAGGACGTCATCACTGGCCTCCGGGGCAGGGTAAGGGAGGGGGGTGCGGCAAGAGGTGGGGAAATGAAGAGAGAAAAATGGGATTAAAGCCTCCACAACATTTTGAGATGCCTACACCTGAAATCCCAGAGTGCTATTGGACCCAAACCGGGCATGGGTCTAAGCATGCTCCAACTTGGATGTGGATGCCTAAGAAGATGAAAAGGCAGCAAGAGCAGCCAGGATGGTCTCAGAAAGACAGGGATGTCGGTTTAGCCTAGTTAGGAGGATTTTTTAAATGGGAAAATGTTCAATATTGTTCTGTGGTGGGTCTTCCTCCTAATAAAGGGCAGTGGTTTTATGTTCCACACTCCTAAGGGAATTTTAGGAAAAAATATATCGATCTTTAAGGGCAGGAAACCAGCGAATGGAAGAACTTCCTCAAAATAAAACTCCTTGTTTCAACCAAGTGACTTTCTGTTTTGTAATTGCTCTCTGCCTTATTCATTTTGTACTTAGTGCAGCCTAGAAGTACCCAGCGCTGGACCAGTAGTAAAGAAGACTTATTTAGACCTTTTCCTACCTGTGTTCACCAAAGGAGAGTTTGTGGAAAAAAAAAAAATTCTGGGCTGGTTTAGGTTTTGTATGGTTCTGAAAGGCTGAGGTGATGTGGCTTGCGTAAATAGCAGTGAAAGGCCCGCTATCCGCTTTGATCTGTAGGGTATGGCCTTCTGAACCTCCTTGCCAGAAACTTTTGGCACCCTGTCTGGAAGTGATATTTCCCCCACCAGTGAATCAGAGCTTCCACGGGGGAAATACCAATTTCACAAATAGAATATCAGACTTTCTAAAATGGTAGGCCATACTGTATGAGGCACGGCTTTCCTTGTCTGTCCAGGGCAATGAGGAGATGGCTGAATTTGCCTCGTCTTCAGCAGTAATGCCATCTAAATGCTCTCAGCTTATGTTTGGAGACCTTAGAGGAAGTAGCATAAGTACTGAGGGTGGGGCGGGGGTGCCAGTCTTTAGGGTTGAGAGAAGAATCCCCATGTTAGTTGTCTGAGGGATGTCTGATCTGGGTAATGGAGCTTGGGTTTGTAGTTCAAGTTTGGGTGGCCTTACATTTCCTGGCCTAATTTTCTGACCCAGATTTTTTTTTATATTTCTGCTGTTTTCCCCAAGATGCCCTTTCCATTCACAAGTTGATTTTCATCTGCTCTGAGGAGCACCTCAAAATGGTGGCCCTAAGGCTTACTTACCTCAGAGTGGGTGTTGGCCTTGCAAGGAGCTGAATTCTTTGGCCAAGAATGGGAGTCAGTTGGCCAATTATAGTTAATTGAACAGCTAAGTGCTTGGGAGAGTCCAGTAGAGTTAGTAATCACTCTTTGAAGTCACCAAAAGTAGTCGGGGCCATCAGGAATTCTGGGATAAAAGGGAAAGATAAAATTTAGGAATCAATCTTGGAAATTTCACTTGGAGTTCCTGCAAGGGTCTTCCAGAAGAGGGGAGGGAACTCTTCCTTCAAGTGTGGAGCACTCAAGAAGGTTACATTAAGACAGAAGGTAGGAACTCCTTTTGTGAGGCGTGGTGGGGTGGGAGGGGTTTTTTTGATACAAAGAACCTCAAACTGATTTTGGAATATTACACCACTTGGTAATCCAAGATTAACTACTCACGGGCCCACATATTCTGAGTCATGGCTCAAAAAATTATTCTCCATTGAATGATTCTCCCTTCTGAATTGTAAGAAAAGTTTTCATGGCACTTTTTAACTGAGGCAGTAAATTACTTCCTATCCTTCAGGCAGCTCCTATGGTAACCATGTGTTTTACTCTTTCTTTTTTTTAAGCTTCTTAGAGAATTTTTCTCACAGACTAACAGTCTTTCTTGGCATAGCTCATTTCCCTTCCTAGTTTCAAACCTTTCCATCTACAGCCGGGCTGCAACAGAACATGACCAAGCTAAGAACTGTTTTTGCATACCAATAGACATTTCAAATACGTTCTAAATTGAAAAACAACATCTTATCTTTGGGATTGCCTCCCTCCCGCCTTCAGACAGACCCCAGCTCTCCACAAATTCAAATCCTTCCTTAAATCCCACCTCCTCCAACAAGCTTTCCCTGATTAATTTCCCAGCACCCTGAGCCATATCATCCCTTCAGCCAATTCTAACACTTATGAACCTATTTACATCCTCCTCAGGACTCCAGTATATATGTCCACTTCATTTTTTTTCTACTTCTCTAGTTGTCAATATTCATAAATTTGTCTCCTCTGCCAGAGTGTAAGCTCCTTCTGGGCAGGGATCACATCACTTAGTCATTTTGTACTTTCTAAACGTCTAGTACAGTGCACCATACTAAGTAGGCTCTCAATAAATACTACTCCTACCACTCTAGGTGCTCAATAAATACTACTACCACCTCTATTAATAATGATAGCATTTGTTAAGTGCTTACTATGTGCCAAGCACTGTTCTAAGCACTAGGCAATCAGATTGTCCCATGTGGGGCTCACAGTCTTCATCCCCATTTTACAGATGAGGTAACTGAGGCACAGAGAAGTCAAGTGACTTGCCCAAAGTCACACAGCTGACAAGCCGTGGAGCCGGGATTCAAACCCATGACCTCTGACTCCCAAGCCCCTGCTCTTTCCACTGAGCCACGCTGCTTCTCTACTATTAATACTACTTCAACTACTACTAATAATGTTGGTATTTGTTAAGCGCTTACTATGTGCCGAGCGCTGTTCTAAGCGCTAAGGTAGATATAGGGTAATCAGGTTGTCCCACGTGAGGCTCACAGTCTTCATCCCCATTTTACAGATGAGGTAACTGAGGCACCGAGAAGTGACTTGCCCAAAGTCACACAGCTGACAAGTGGCGGAGCTGGGATTAGAACCCATGACCTCTGACTCCTAAGCCCGGGCTCTTTCCACTGAGCCACACTGCTTCTTATACTACTACTATTACTAGAAGGAATCACCAAACTCAAATTAATGAAAACAGAATTAAAAGTAAATTTAAAAGCCAGTTCAATTCCATAGCCATTGGAATAGAGGTTTCCATTTTTTTCTTAAGATGGAGGAGAGAGGGGACCTTCCCTTCAAGCCTTGTCAGATTCTTGGACTAGAGTATCGGGGGCTAGCTTGAATGAACCAGGCTGTGAATTGGAGGTGCATTCTGAGCTCCGTAGTTAGTTTCGAATTATTAAGCGCCTAGTCTGTGCTAAGCACTCTCCTAAGGACTGGGGAGGTTACACTGTAAGGCAGAAATGGTAGGACTGGAAAAAAATTCTGAAAAGCCAGTGGCCCTTAAGACCTCTTACTGGCTGGTTTTGTAAAATGTCTTAATCAATTCCACTAGGTTACCTCATGAATCACTCGATTAATCAATCAGTGGTATTTATTGAGCGTGCCTCTGGACAAATCAAAAGGTCCTTCTGGAGGATCTGGAAGTGTTTGGAAGAGAAGCAGGGTTGACCCTGAGAAAGTTACCACAGTCAGAAGAGGTGGAATGTTGGTGGTGGGAAGGGAGGAGAGATGGGGAGTGAAGGGAGTGTGGAGGAGGATGGGAGCTGGTCGATTTATGCGAAAAGGGGTAAGAGTTCCTGCTGGTGCAGGCAGCCTCAAAGACAACCAGCCAGCCTAACTTAAAAGAAAAAAAAAGGGAAAAAAGATTGTTGCTGCTCGCCTTTGTTGTTACAGGCTCCAGAAAGTAAGGAAGGGTGGGAGAGGCTGCCCTCAAATATATTTAAAGATAGACCTAGAAGAGGAGTTGAAATGATCTCTGCTGGATTCTCTGGCTTCTGTATTATTCTGGACTTTCTGTATTTAGTGTCATTGTATTAAAGAGAGACTATCCCAAGAAATGTTGTGCACCCAGATAAAATTCACTCTAGAAAGGGGGAAGGAGATACAGAGAGAGAGAGAGACAGAGAGAGAGAGGACAGCGAGGGAGAGATGGAGAGAGAGACAGAAGACAGAGAGGTGAGAAGGATCACATGAGGGAAAGGGAGGCAGCATGGTCTAGTGAAAAGAGCATAGGCCTGGGAGCCAGAGGACCTGGCTTCTAATCCCCGCTCCACCACTTGACTGCTATTTGACCTTGGGCAAGTCACTTAACTTCTCTGTGCCTCAGTTTCCTCAACAGTAGAATGGGGATTTCATAGCTTTTCTCCTTCCTACTTAGACTGTGAGCCCCATGTGGCGCAGGGACAATCTCTGACCTGATTAACTAGTATGTGCAAAAAAGGCAAACTCACAAACACAAGAGAGTCAAAGGAGTGCGTGAAAAACACATTTTAAAAAGTTAACCAAATGATAAACAGAACATCATCTGACTGATCTTCCAGAAAGGGAAGGAGAAAGAGGGCCGCTGGACTTCCCAGCTTGGGGAGAAGACCGAGAACCATTTATCCTTCCTCATATCTGACAATTACTGTCCTCCCCTTCATAGCCTTATTGAAGGTACATCTCATCTAAGAGGCCTTCCCTGACTAAACCCACTTTAACTTTTCTTCCACTCCCTTCTGCATCACCCTGACTTGCTCCCTTTATTCATCACCACTCCCAACCCCACAGTGTTCATGTCTGTATCTTTAATTCATTAATGTCTGTCTCTCCCTCTAGACTGTAAGCTCACTGTGGACAGGAAATGTGTCTGTTATATTGTTATACTTCCCTCTCCCAAGTGTTTAGTACAGTGTTCTGCACAGAGTAAGTGCTCAAAACATACGATTGACTGAAATCAGCAGAGGCCTCCCTCTCCCTCCCCCCTTCCCTTTTCCCTGTCCCTTCTCGCCCTTTGCAGGCTCCAGGTCTGTCTGTGTCCTGTGGGATGCCAAGAGGAGTCACTAGGTAGTGATCCAGTGAAGCAGCATGGCCTAGTGGCAAGAACATAGGCTTGGGAGTCACAGGATGTGGGTTCTAATCCCATTTCCGCCACTTGTCTCCTGCGTGACCTTGGGCAAGTCACTTCACTTCTCTGTGCCTCGGTTACCTCATCTGTAAAATGGGATTAAGACTGTGAACCCCATGTGGGACAGGGACTGTGTCCAACCTGATTAGCTTGTATCTACCCCAGTGCTTAGTACAGTGCCTGGAACATAGTCAGCACATAACAAATACCGTAAAAAAAGAGTTATGAGAAGAGCCTGATGAAGTGCTTGGCTAGTTAATTGTAACTTGGGCCCAAAGCTGTCTAAGGCAACTAGTGGACTAATGGAAAGAGCACTTAACTCGACTTTGCCACTTGCCTGCTCTGTGGACTGGGGTGAGTCACTTGGCTTCTCTATGCCTCAGTTTCCTTTCCTGAAAAATAGGGATTAAGTAGCTGTTCTCCCTCTCCCTTTATCTGTGTACCCCATGTGGGACAAGGAGTGACTATTTCATATCTACCCCAGTGCTTAGTATGGCATAGAGGTTCCTCCTCCTCTTCCCAGGATATAACCAGGTATCCTTATACTTAGTTGCTTCCCCTACCTGTAATTTATTTTAGTATCTTTCTCCCCCATTAGACTATAAGCTCCTTGTGGTATTTGTTAATTATTCAATCAATGAATCAATCAGTGGTACTTACCGAATGCTTACTTTGTAGAGACAGAGTTCAATGCAGTTGGTTATCAAGCAGTGGTATTTATTGTGTGTGTACCGTGTGCTTGGGGAGCACAATATCACAGAGTTAGTAGACGTATTATCTGCCCACAGCGAGTTTACAGTCTAGAGGGGCTTACAGACATGAATGTAAATCCATAAATTGGGGATATGGACATAACAGCTATGGGGCTGAGGGTGAGGTAAATGCCAAGTGCTCAAAGGGTACATATCCAGCCTGATCCCAGCCTTCCTCCACCCTTAATAATAATGTTGGTATTTGTTAAGCACTTACTATGTGTAGAACACTGTTATAAGCGCTGGGGGAGATACAGGGTCATCGGGTTGTCTCACGTGAGGCTCCCAGTTAATCCTCATTTTACAGATGAGGTAACTGAGTCACAGAGAAGTTAAGTGACTTGCCCACAGTCACACTGCTGACAAGTGGCAGAGCCGGGATTTGAACCCATGACCTCTGACTCCTAACCCCGTGCTCTTTCCACTGAGCCATGCAAGGGGAACTTGGGAGCAAGGGGAAGGATCAGGGATCATCCTGGGGAAACACTCTAGATATGGACGGACATCCGCATAGCATCAGTATTTATTCCTGCAGCATCATGTAATGCAGAAGGGGAAAGAGAGGTGATTCTTTCCCCCCATCTCAGGGTGGCTACTTATCCAGAGGTCAAACATCATCTCCAGTCTTCTGCCCTGTTTAACCTGGGTCCTTTTGGCACATAATAAGCGCTTAATAATTTTTTATGGTATTTGTTAAGCACATATCTATAGCTTATATCTTATATTTATATCATATCTATAGCATGTATCTACCCCAGCGCTTAGTACTGTGCCTGGCTGGGGTAGATACAAACTACTCAGTCCTTGTGCCACATGGGGCTCACAGTCTCAATCCCCATTTTAAAGATGAGATCAGTGAGGCCCAGAGAAGTGAACTGACTTGCACAAGGTCACACAGCAAACAAGTGGCGAAGCCAGGATTATTCATTCATTCATTCATTCAATGGTATTTATTGAGCGCTTACTATGTGCAGAGCACTGTACTAAGCTCTTGGGATGAACAAGTCGGCAACAGATAGAGACAGTCCCTGCCGTTTGACGGGCTTACAGTCTACCAGGTCCTTCTGACTCCCAGGCCCACGTTCTCTCCATTAGGCAATGCTGCTTCTCTACCAAATGGAAATACCATTAAAAAAAATGGGTGGGTCACCCCCAGAGAATCCATCTGCTTTCTCCTTCCCTGGAGGCAGAGGATTGGACTAAATGATTTCTTGAGGTTCCATCTGGCTCTGAGCCACTCCATTTCATTTGAGCTGGAAATGTCTAGAAAGTTTAAGGGTTTGAAAGGACTGACTTTCAAAAGAGAGACATACGTGGCTGAAACTCACAGGACAGTTGGAGAGGAGATACCAGGCACGTTGGTCCGACTGCTTCTCTTTACAGATCTTTTAAGAATCTGTTCAATGTGGCTTTGAAACAGCCTCAATGTGGCATTTTCCAGCAGGCCGCTGGGCTTATTTGATCTTTTCAGAATCGGCAAAGAGAGAGCAAAATTGGGCAGAGTTTGGAGGAGATGTAGATTTTATTCTTCTTGCTAGGTGACCTATGGGTAGATGGTTATCTGCAGAACTATTAGGAAGCGGTGGGGTTTTGACGGGGCGGGGGACGGGGACTACTGGCTCCCACAGATGGCTAAAATTTCATGAAATGGAAAATCATTAAACATCCAAAGAGATAGGATCAGATTGTGACTGCTCTTTCTGACAACATTGGCAGTGCCAGAAAATCCTTGGTTAGGTGTGTTCTCTCTGAAAGCC
The DNA here is from genome assembly GCF_004115215.2 of Ornithorhynchus anatinus. Taxonomy (NCBI): domain Eukaryota; kingdom Metazoa; phylum Chordata; class Mammalia; order Monotremata; family Ornithorhynchidae; genus Ornithorhynchus; species Ornithorhynchus anatinus. The sequence continues at coordinate 67,657,346 of NC_041753.1, forward strand.
TCACATTTCCTTTTGTGATAATATCTGAGGAGCCTGTGGATGAACAGCAGTTGGACTTTAAGTGATTTGGGCCATGGCAGGCTAATGAATAAACGCATTTAGCCTCTGAAACCAGGCCAGATCAGTCGGACCAGGAACCGAGAGAGAATCAGGTCTTTTTTCCAACAGTCTCAGCCCTTCTGCTGCAGGTCAAGACAATGTGACCTAGTGGAGAGAGCGTGGCTTTGGGAGTTAGAGGACTCAGACTCTAGTCCCAACTCTGCCACTGGCCTGTTCTGTGTCCTTGGGCCAGTCAACCTACCTAGGCCTCAGTTTCCTTATCTATAAAATGAGGCTAATAATAATTACCTTTCCCCTACCTCACAGGGTTGTTGGGAGGACCAAAATGAGCCAAGTAATGTGAAAGCACTTTGGGCATAAAAAAAGCCCTATAAAATCAAGGTGATATTACAAGCCACTTTTCACACCAGAAAAAGCTATCGTGTGTAATGTGATGAACTCATGCTTTCGAGCTGAGAGCTTTTTCTTCCCCTAGCCTTTTAGAAGGGTTTGATAATCCTGCAGGACATTGGGTTTTGTTCTTTGAGATGTCAGTTGGACATGTTTCTTTTTCTTGTCATCTAGGATAACCTTTGCACTAACTTCATTTCCCAACTCCGCCATGGAGGCTGGGAAATCATCTTTGCTATTTTCCAAGCAAGAATGCAAGCCCTTGTCTGTCTCCTCTCCCTTCTGTCTCCTGCCCTTTCTTGCTGGTTCTTTTTCTCTGGCTTTCCACTCTGGAACTCGTATCGTTCTTTCTTGCCCTCTTTTGCTCAGCCGCCCTCTTTTTCTTTCCCTCTTGTCCCCATTTAGGCTGATGAACTTTTTACGTTTTCTACTTCAGTCCAGAAGACGGGAAGACGGCAGCCTAGATAATAACTTGGCTTAAATGCCAATATATGCTGCTTTTATCTCCTTTTATTTTGGGCAAGAAGTTCTGACCAACTAGGGGAATAAAGACCACCTGAAATCAGGAGTATTGTCTTTTCACACTCTTGGTCACAGCCTGTTTGAATAACCTGCATTGTCCATCAGTGGGTAAGCTTTTAACCCTCGAGTGGCCAGCCATTTGGCTTTCTGCTACTTTAAAAGAGTGAGTAGTCTGACAGACTTTATGGATATTATCGAGGAACTGAAGGAAAATGAGAGTTCCTTGTTTACCCATGTTCTGGAGCCTGGCAATCGGAACGAATGCTCACCAAATCCCGGTGGGTTTCCCTTGTCTAGGGATGAGTTTGCATTCTAGAAAGCGACTTCTTGCCGGCAGAGGCAGTGACGTTTTCTGAAAGGCTTGCAATTTGTGAGGGAGTGGAGCAAGGCTTTCCAGAGAAAAAGCTCGCTGTGGGCAGGGAACGTAGCTACCAGCTCTGTTAGACTGTACTCAAGTGCTAAGTTCAGTACTCTGCACACAGAATCGCTCAATAAATATGATTGATTGATCGTCTGGTTGAAAACGGTTCGGTGAAGATTCCTCATCCTCCAAATTTTCGCAGCCACAGATAGAGCAGTCACATCTCCTGACCAAGTCGCCAAGGATTAGACTGGGGTGGGGTTAAAAGCCTTCTAGTCCTTTGGCTTCCAGGCAAGCCATCAAACCAAAGCAGAACGATCATCTGCGGTAGTTGGCCCTGGAGCCCCCTTCCTGAGTTTTGCGGAAAGTCCTTGAATTTGATAAGACAACAGCAAAAACAAATAAATGACGAACTTAAAATGGTTTAATAGTTGAGCCAGGCCTTGAGGCGCTGAATAATTTTGACAAGTAAGGCCTCTGGAGGTCAGTAGGAGTACGACCATCCTTCCCGTCTCCCAAGCCCGCAACCTTGGTGTCATCCTTGACTAGGCTCTCTCATTCACCCCACACATCCAATCCATCATCGAGACCTGCCAGTCTCACCTTTATAATATCGCCAAGATCCGCCTCTTCCTCTCCACCCATATGGCTATCTTACTGGTACAGGCTCTCATGATATCCCGGCTGGTTTATTGTGTCAGCCTTCTCTCTGATCTCCCTTCCTCCTGTCTCTCCCCGCTCCAGTCTATTCTTCATTCCTCTGCTCGGCTCATCTTCCTGCAGAAATGCTCTGGGTGTGTCACTCTCCTTCTTAAAAACCTCCAATGGTTGCCTATCAACCTCCACACGAAACAAAAACTTCTCACTCTAGGCTTCGAGGCTCTCCATCACCTTGCCTCCTCCTACCTCTCCTCCCTTCTCTCTTTCTACCGCCCACCCCGTAGGCTCCGCTCCTCCGCCGCCCACCTCCTCACCGTCCCCCGTTCTCGCCTATCCCGCCGTCGACCCCTGGCCCAAGTAGAAACTTGGGTGATGAAGGAATAGAGACAAATGGCTGCTGAAACCCTTTCCATGGTCGCTTTCATGACTGCTCCATGTTCTGGATTAGAAACATTTCTACCCCCTCAGAAGCCAGAATAGAGAAGCAGCATGGCCTAGTGGAAAGATCATGGGCCTGGGAGTCAGAGGACCTGGATTCCAATCCTGCCTCTTCTACTTGTCTGCTGTGTGATCTTGGGCAAGTCACTTCCCTTCTCTGGGTCTCAGTTACCTCATCTGTAAAATGGGAATTAAGACTGTGAGCCCCAGATGGGGCAAGGACTGTGTCCAACCTGATTACCTTGTATCTATCCCAGCTCTTAGCACAGCATCTGGCACATAGTAAAGCACTTAACAAATACCATAACAAAAAGCCAAGTCAGAATGTCTCATGGAAAGGATGTCTTGATGTTTAGAAGAGGAAGGAGCCTGTGTATTTCATTCATTCATTCATTCATTCATTCATTCATTCATTCATTCGTATTTATTGAGCACTTACTATGTAGAAAACACTGCACTAAGAGCTTGGGAGAGTATAGTATAACAATAAATAAACACATTTCCTGTCCACTATGAGCTCACAGTCTAGAGGGAGAGACAGACATTAAAATAAATAAATACATAAATAGCAGATATAAACATAATTGCCGTGGGGCTGGGAGGGGAGATGAATGAAGGGAGCAAATCAGGGCGACGCAGAAGGGAGTGGGAGAAGAGGAAAGGAGGGCTTAGACAGGGAAGCCTTCTTGGAGATGTGTCCTCAATAAGGCTTTGAATGAGGGGAGAGCAACTGTCTGTCTGATATGAGGGAATTGGTTGAATTTGTTGCAAGGGGTTGGGCCACTTTTCACTCCCCAGATTGGGCTCTCTATAACCTTACTAAGTTCAGGCTTAGACAGGCAGTTAGTCAACAGAATGGGTAAGCAACTATTGTGTGTAAAGTTTGGTTCAAGGCTGCTGGGTTGGGGTTGGCCAGGAAGGAGAAAGTTCATCATTGTCTTCAAGAAGTCTGCAGTCTAATCAAATCAAACCCAGACATCGCGACATTCAAACAAGCCCAAATTCCAAGGGGCAGGAGCAGAGAAAGAAAGAACACAAATGACAGAAATTTTATAAAGATAATATGTAAAGATATATAGTAACATGATAGAGGGCGTGTTCCTGGAGTACCTGGGATGAGCTGGAGCCAGGGGAAGGTATTCAAAGAGGGCTTCCAGGTGGAGGTTGGATTTTTTTTTTAGTAGAGTTAGAGTAGTATTTTTCGTGAGGGTATATGTCTGTTTCACACCTTCTGAGTTCCACCTCTAAAGCTACTCAGCAGCAGGTAGGTGAACAGTAAAAGGGGTTTGGGGCTAACCGAACTTCAGAAATTTCCGTGGAGTCATTCTTCCTTCTATCGGGAGGATTTTGGGAGATTCACTATCAGAATCTCCAGTTCAAAGAGGCTTAAAACAAGCAAAACAAGGAAGGAGGATGGCTGAAATGGAGAGGGGAGAGTAGGAACCTTTCATACTGTAAGTCTGCATTGGCTCCAGAAATGACCAGCTAGCTAAACTTTCACCAGCTTCACTCTCTTCCATGTGATTTTTGTAAGCATCAGTACTCTGATGAAGCTTTCAATTTGTATTAGATTTCTTCCTTATCTTCCTCACCCACAGCCTGATGGCTTTTAAATCCCTGACCTGGGCTAATTTGCACATCCACTCTATTTTCTATGAAACTCTCTACAGTAACGCTTGCTATTCTGAGAACAATGCCCAATTAAACATGCAAACCACACTCTTTTCTGGAGCAATTAAACAGATTCGGGTCAGTATTCTCCCAGTGCACCCAGAGGGTGCTCAATAAATACGTGATGATGATGATGATGATGATGATGATGAAACCTGTACTGAGCATATATTGAGATAATTGATGTGAAAACACTTTGGAAAAACAGAAGCACTATTGAATTTAAAAGGATTTTTAGCAGAGTAGCAGGATATTAGTGTCCTTCATATATGAAGATGGTGCTTCTGACGGTGAGTGCTGATGACATGTGCGTACGTGTGTGGGGCTGAAAAATCAGGGTGGGGGAAGCCATTGCCCTTGCCATGCTACGAACGTGAAAAGACCGTTCTTCGGTTGCCTGCAGCTGCAGTGTGCAGAGTCTGGCTCCCGTACGACTGTCTCTCAGACTTATCAATCCATCGGTGGTATTGATTAAGCGCTTACTGTGTGCAGAGCGCTCTACTAAGCGGTTGGGAGAGTACAGTATAACAGAGTTGGTAGACTTGTTTCCTGCCCACAACGAGCTCAGAGTCTAGACTTATGTTCTTCCTGTCTCCTAAACAGAACATGCTTGAAACCAGCTGCATTTCATTGCTAAAATCAGGATGGAAGCAGCTAGAAGCAGCGTGGCCTAGTGGAAAGAGTTCAGGTCTGGGAGTCCCGGCTCTGCCACGTACCTGCTGGGTGAACCTTGGGAAAGTTACTTCACTAATCTGTGCCTCAGTTTCCTCATCCGTAAAATGGGGATTAAATCCTAGTCCCTCGTATCTGGGTCAGGACTGCATCCCAACTAATGACCCTGTATCTACCCCTCTGTTTAGAACAGGGCTTGGCACACAGTAAGCACTTAACAGATTCCTTAATTGATTAATTAACTAATTAATGAATTAATACATCCTGCCAAGAGAGCCACCCTAATGTTCAGGGAGGGATTGTTTAACATTCCTCATCCTAACCTTCTAACTCCCTAACCTGGCCTTCCAGTTACGCATTCCAGATGCTCACCTCTTGCCATAAAGAAGCAGTTCCTTTACTGCAGCTGGCATCTCCTCATTGTGATGTGAGATTCGGTGTGTGATAATTCCATTTTTGCCTTGTCCACCCCATCCATGACTCTGGACACCTGCAAGCCTATGTCTTTCTGAAATGAGGAGATCTGTTGTTGGTACAGAGCTCACTGTCAGTTGGTTTTAGGAGGCAGGCTGTCGAGTCAATTATTTTACTTTTCCAAGGTCCTCCCGGAGAAGCTTGAATTCCCAAGGGGTCCCGTTGGTTTGGCTCCATATTGACACTCTTTCCTCCTTAGGGAAGCTTAGGTCAGTCAGTCAATCATATTCATTGAGCGTTTACTGTGGCAGAGCACTGTACTAAACGTTTGGGGAAGTACAATATAACAATATAGCAGTCACATTCTCTGCCCACAGTGAGCTCACAGTCTGGAAGGGAGACAGACGTTAATGTAAATAACTAAAATTACAGGTACGTATGGAAGTGCTGTGGGACCTGGAGAAGAGATAAATAAAGGGAGCAGGTCAAGGTGGTGCAGAAGGGAGTGGGAGAAGAAGAGAGGAGGGCTTAGTCAGGAAAGACTTCTTGGAGGAGATGTGCCTTCAGTAAGGATTTGAAGGTGGGGAGAGTGAAGGTCTCTGGGCTATGAAGAGGGAGGGTATTCCAGGCCAGAGTCAGGATGTGGATGAGAGGTCAAGTGGCGAGAGAGACGAGATGGAGGTACACTGAGTAGGTTGGCATTAGAGGTAAAAGCTTGTGGGTCGTAGTAGGAGAGTCGTGAGGTGAAGTAGAGAAGGGGCAAGGTGATTGACTGCCAGTCCGTCTTTTGTACCCTCTCTTAGCCTTTGGCTTATGTCCTCATTCATATTGCTATGCTTCATTAGCTTGGGACTTGGGCCTCTCTAATCCACAGGCCTAGCGGCATGATGCCTCTTGGCCGTGTTAGCTCTTTCCACCCTCGGTCAAATGGAAGTTTCTTGGACCCAATCCATAGTAGGGCACTGAGGGCTGGTTCACATCGCCTTAGCCATCCAGATGGTGGTGTCGTAGCTGTAGTAGTAATAATAGTTGTAGTCATCGTAACATTTACTAAACTCCTCTCCTCCCTGAGCTCCAGTGAGTTGCAAAGACATGAGCACCGTGGCTTAGTGGCATGAGCCTGGGTTTGGGAGTCTGAGATCATGAGTTCGAATCCCGGATCTGCCGTCTGTCAGCTGTGTGACTTTGGGCAAGTCGCTTCACTTCTCTGTGCCTCAATGACCTCATCTGTAAAATGGGGATGAAGACCATAAGCCCTACGTGGGATAACCTGATTACCTTGTATCTACCCCGGCACTTAGAACAGTGCTTGGCACATAGTAAGCGTTTAACAAATAGCAAAAAAAAAAAAAAAAAGAAGCAACAGAGAGGAAAAATGTGGCACTGGAGATTGGCTTTAGGTCCCAAAGCTGGATTGAAGTTGGGCCATTAAAGAGCAAGCACCTTAATCCCGTCCATTCAAGTAGCACTTCGGCATCTCCCTTTCTTCTCCAAGTGATAATCCGGAGCAGATCTTTGACTGTTCCAGTATACATTTAGAATCACGTTTGGAAGATTTACTACCCCAGAGCCAGATTTTCCTGCTGAAGTTTCTCTCTGGCCATACTACTTTAGTTAGTGGAACAATAAGCCCAGATGCTGCTAAGTGGTCATTTTTATTGTCCCCTTTCCATTCTACCAGAAACCAGACCAATTCCTGAAAACTCATTCGTCGTTTACTCCTTTGTCTTTCTGGCTTGGTGTAGTGGATAGAGCATGGGCCCGGGAGTCAGAAGGACCTGGATTCCAATCCCGGGTCTGTCAAATGTCTGCTGTGGGACCTTGGGCAAGTCACTGTGCTTCTTTTTGCCTCAGTTACCTCATCTGTAAAATGGGGAGAAGAGTGTGAGCCCCTTGTGGGACAGGGACTGAGTCCAACCTAATGAACTTGTATCTACCTCAGTGCTTAGAACAGTGCTTAGCACATAGTAAGCGCTTAATAAGTACATAATCATTATTATTAGTATTTCTCCTGCTGGACTATCTTGATGATTTCATTTTAAAGCGTCTCCCTGTGCAGGTGGCAGCGTCAGAGAACGTGCCTTACGTTTCTGTACAGAGCACACCAAGCTTGGCGGGTGCTCAATAAATGGCAACAGTAGAGTGTGGTTTAAAGAGGTGATTCTGCATCAGTGAGTGTGTCTCTGTGAGGGAATGTTTTAGATGCCTTTTTTTTTTAAATGACATTTGTTGTTAAGCACTTGCTATGTACCAAGCACTGTTAATAATAATGTTGGTATTTGTTAAGCGCTTACTATGTGCAGAGCACTGTTCTAAGTGCTGGGGGAGATGCAGGGTAATCAGGTTGTCCCACGTGAGGCTCACAGTTAATCCCCATTTTTATAGATGAGGGAACTGAGGCACAGAGAAGTTAAGTGATTTGCCCACAGTCACACAGCTGACAAGTAGCAGAGCCGGGAGTCGAACTCAGGACCTCTGACTCCGAAGCCCAGGCTCTTTCCACTGAGCCACGCTGCTTCCCCACTGTTCTAAGTGCTGGGGTAGATACCAGCTTATCAGGTTCGATAATCAATGGTAAAGTCCCACATGGGGCTCACAGTCTTACTCCCCATTTTACAGATGCGGTAAGTGAGGCACATGGAAGTGAAGTGACTTGTCCATGGCCACATAGCACTTAACACAGCACCTGGCATATGGTAAGCATTTAACAAGTACCATAAAAAAACAAAAAGTAGCGGTGATGGTAATGCATTGAGCCATCCACACTCTCTAGCCAACACCCCCGTACCCCAAGACACTCACTAGGAGATGAATGGTAGGAAAGACAGGTGAGATCTAAGGTTCACGAAACAGAAAAGGGATGCTAATAGAGCAACTGTTCCTACTAAGGTGTTTCTGAGAGTAGGTCATGTCATACAGACAGTAGAGATCCTGTTCTACACTTCCAGAGCTTTGAAATGTATGGCAGGCATGCTGGCCTTTGTTGCAACCACCCGTGACATTTTATATCTCAGAGTGCTTCATAATTATCTACGAATTCATCTTCACAAATACACTGAGCTCCATGTATCTATGTAGGGCCCATTACTGAAATGCCAGAGTTTCATCATTGCCACTCTCCTTTAACTGTTTTACAAGAAATTAAATTATTTTCAGAGATCTCACCCTAAGTCTAATCAGTGGCTTGGCACACAAAATATCAGAGTTCCTGTGTCAGAGAACGACTCTCACCGTGACACTTACGTTCATATAATCAGGAAATGTTAGAGGTTAGGTAGGTCTATGAAGAATTTGCATAGATAGGAAGCTTTGGCACCGCCTTTCTTCATCAGGGTTGGGTATACCAGGATCTTCTGGGGTTCAGCCTCTGCCTCAGAATGGCAGTATGGAGGTGTTTTCTCTGTGCCTCAGTTTCCTCATCTGTGAGGATGGGGAGATGATACCTGTTGGCCCTTCCCCCTTAGACGGTGACCCCAACGTGTTTCTCCACTCCTCGAAAAACTCCAGTGGTTGCCCACCCATCTCCGCGTCAAACTAAAACTCCTCACCATTGGCTTTAAAGCACTCCATCACCTTGGGCCCCTCCTACCTCACCTCATCACTCTCCTGCTACAACCCAGCCAGCATACTTCACTCGTCTAATGCTAACCTTCTCACCGGGCCTCGATCTTCTCTATCTCACCACCGACCCCTCACCCACATCCTGTCCCTGGACTGGATCGGCTTCCCTCCTCAAAACTGACAGATAATGTCTCTCCCCCTGTTCAAAGCCTTTTTGAAGGCACATCTCCTCCAAGAGGCCTTCCCTAAGGCCCCCATTTTCTCTTCTCCCCCAACTTTCTGTGTTGCCCTGGCTTCCTCCCTTTGTTCATCCCCCCTCCCAGCCCCACAGCACTTATGTACATATACGTGTTTATTGTTGCACTGTACTCTCCCAAGCACTCAGTACAGTGCTCCGCACACAGTAAGCGCTCGATAAATACGATCGACTGACTGACTGTGCTTGACCCCGTCCCCTTCCCCAGACATGAGGTCTGTGACCCTGTGGGTTAGGCCGGGCAATGGGCCAGGCCGCAGCAGAGCCCCACAGCCGTGGCCGCCTCATCGGGGCAAAGAGGGTCAGACATTTTCAGCTTCTCCGGTCTGAGAAAAAGCAGCCCCAAATGGTCAAAGAGATAGTGCGATTATAGCTTGTAGGTTGCCGCCAGGGCCCATGTTAGCCTTTCTGTTGTTAAATGAACTAAGTCTGGTTGGAAGTGACCCATAAAACTCTTTATTGTGTTATAAAAAAGTTTAATGTTTGCTAGTAAAAAGGCATTCTACCAGTGAACTAACAACATACTTTTAACATGCCATAAATCCTTCAACAGCCCAGCTTGTTACACGTCCTGCATGGGGCTAAGAGAGACTACTTTGACCAGAAACTTACCCTGTCTTATTCCAACTGCATGCCCAAGTCAGGGTCCCTTGGAGGGGTGACGACCGTCACTGTCACTCTGCGGTCTGTGTCCTGGACAGGGCCTCTTCCTGTCCAGCTGACTAACTCATCCTCTTCTTCTTTAGTCCAGTTTTATACCAAACGGTCCTGTTATCATCTGGTCAGTCCCTCTGTCTGATGGAGCTACGTCACCAGGGGCTTTTATGTCCCGGATTTTTATTTTCAGTGTTCAGACTTCCTAGGCCTCGGCTCCTACCGCTGAGTTCCCCGGCTTGGAAGTGGCGCCAGTGTTCACAGGGATCTGGGGGGGGAACTTCACGGCTTTAGAACAGTTGAGGGTTCGGGGATCCCCTTGGAGAAAGGATCTCGGTTTGGATTTGGGTGGACTGGGATGGATTTTTGTCAAATGTTGCATCTGACATCATGGTGATATGTTGTCACACGTGACATCAAGGATACCTGTCTAGTTTCTACAAGAGAAGTAGTGTGGCATACTAGAGAAGCAGCATGGTGTAGTGGATAGATCACAGGCCTGGAAGTCGTGGGTTCTAATCCTGGCTCCACCACTTGTCTGCTGTGTGACCTTGGACAAGTCACTTCACTTCACTGTATCTCAGTTATCTCATCTATAAAGTGAGGATTGAGACTGTGAGCCCCATGGGGGCCGGGTCTGTGTCCAATCTGATTTGCTTGTATCCACACAAGCACTTAGTACAGTGCCTGGCACATTGTAAGCACTTAGCAAATACCATTATTATTAGTAGTGGTATTACAAGGCCCCCAGTGAGCAGTCTACTCTTCTTGAGTATCCTTAGATCCTCCATCTTTCCTAGATTCAGCAACCAGTTTGTGTTCCTTTATTCTTTTATTAATATTAATGTCTGTCTTCCCCTCTAGACTACGCTTGTTATTGGCAGGGAATATGCCTGCTACTTCTTTTGTACTGTAAGCATTTAGTACAGTGCTCCGCACATAGTAAGTGCTCAATAAGTGCCATTGATTGATTGATTGATTGATTTAGATCTTGTCATGCCCCACTTAATCCTCCATTTTTGACCCTCCTGTTTCCCCTCCCCACCCTCCCATAAACACACCACAGGACAGAAATGAGCCCAAAAAAGAATTTAGAAAGGAGAGATTAATCCAGTCTGGAGGTGAAAAAAAAAGAGTGGCTGTAGCTTGCAATATTTCATCTGGGCTACTTAAAGCAAGGAGAGCAGCAGGTAACCCCCAAGAGAAAACCGTGATTCTAAGCTATATTTCATAGTGAGAAGTGGCTTGGTTCATGCAAAAACCCAGCAGAGCCATTTTTTCCTCCAAGTGATCCAGATCAAATGACTACTTAGAGAATACTCATTTTGGCGGGGGTGTTTCACATCGACTCATCAATAAGCTGTTCCTTATGATATTTTCCTCTTTCCAGGCTGACCTAAATGACATTAGTTTAGCCAGAACAGATTTTTCAGGAATACTAAGCCATGCTAGGAGTGTCTTCAAAAGGCCACGGAAATTCCCTGCTCACTTTTCTCAATCAATTAATCAATCAGTGGTATTTATTCAGCACTTACTGTGTGCAGTGCACGAAACTAGTGCTAAACTAAACTAAACTAAACGAGAAGCAGCGTGGCTCAGTGGAAAGAGCATGGGCTTTGGAGTCAGAGGTCTTGGGTTCGAATCCCAGCTCTGCCACGTGTCAGCTGTGTGACTTTGGGCAAGTCACTTAACTTCTCTGTGCCTCAGTTACCTCAGCTGTAAAATGGGGATTAAGACTGTGAGCCCCACGTGGGACAACCTGATTCCCCTGTGTCTACCCCAGCGCTTAGAACAGTGCTCGGCACATAGTAAGCGCTTAACAAATGCCAACATTATTATTATTATTATTAAACTAATAATAAAATTTGTGGTATTCGTTAGGCACTTACTAGATGCCAAGCTCTGTACTGAGTGCTGGGGCAGAAACAAGATCAGGTCCCTCATGGGTCTCCCAATCTAAGTAGGAGGGAGGACAGATACTGAATCCCCATTTTGAGGATGTGAACTGAGGCATAATGAAGTGACTTGCTCAAGCAGTAAGGGGGGGACCCGGGATTAGAACCCAGGTCCTCTGACTCCCAGCCCTGGGCTCTTTGCACTAAGCAACCTTACTTCCCAAGCACTTGGGAGAGGGCAATATAATAGAGTGTTTAGACGTGATCGTTGCCCTCGGGGAATTTACAGGCTAGAGTGAAAAACAGACATTAAATTACAGAAAGGGTAAATGGCAGAGTTTAATGATATGTATATACAAGCTGTGGGGCTAGGAGTGAAGTGAATATCAAAGTTTTTTAGGGGCACAGGTCTAAGTGCACACGGAGCAGCATGGCCTAGTGGATAGAGCCGGGCCTGGGGGTCAGAAGGTCATGGGTTCTAATCCCAGCTCCTACACTTGTCTCCTGTGTGACCTTGGGCAAGGCACTTTGCTTCTCTGTGCCTCAGTTCCCTCATCTGTAAAATGGGAATTAAGACTGTGAGCCCCGAGTGGGACAGGGACGGTGTCCAACCCAATTATGTCGTATCTACCCCTGTGCTTAGAACAGTGCCTGGCACATAGTAAGTGCTTAACAGATACCATTTTTATTATCATAGGTGATGCAGAAGGGAGGGCAAATGGGGGAAGTGAGAACTTAGGGAAGACCTCTTGGAGGAGATATGATTTTAATAAAGCTTTGAAGGTGGGGAGACTGGTAGTCTGTCAGATATGAAAGGGGAGGGAGTTTCAGGCCAGAGGCAAGATGTAGGCGAGGAGTTGGTGGTGAGATAGATGAGATAGGTTGGCCGTGGAGGAGTGAAGCATGCGGGCTGGGTTGTAGTAGGAAATTGGCGAGGTAAGGTAGGAGGGAGAGAGCTGATTGAGTGCTTTAAAGCTGATAGTAAGGAGATTCCATTTGATGTCTGGATTGCAAAAAAATTCTGAGTTCATTCCCACTAGTTGTGGATGCCCTTCTCTCCTCCCTTCCCTAGCTTCTCCTCACGCCACCCTACACTAAATGGAACACAGGCACAGCTTAGGGGAGAGGGGAGAGCAGTATAGAGTAGACATAATTACTCCACATGCATGCCCTAGAGTACTCTAGTCTTCAGTTCAGGAATTAGTAACAGAAGCAGTGAAGTGGAATTGAAGTACTCTGATTAAATGCATATTTTTTTTTTGTCCATTAAAATGTTTACTAGATCCGTGGACTGCTGGAAATTTCTGCTCGTCAGAATTTCAAGTTATTCAGTTATTCGGTCAATCCAGAGTTGCCGTTGGCTCGACAAGGACACTGTTGATGCTGAGATTGTGTCCATGAGTGGGACTGCTGAGGAGAGAGAGAGATAGAGGATGTCTTGCACAGTTGCATTCTGGGTCCAAGAAAAGTAGTCAAGCGCCTTCGGAGCGAGCATGCTCAGACCCCAGCGCAACCTACCTGCAATATTCAATTCATAAAAATGATAATTGTGGTGTTTGTTAAGCGCTGTGTGTCAAGCACTGTACAGGAAGCGCTCCATAAACATGACAGAATGAATAGGCGCTGGGGTAGATACAGGATAATCAGGTCCTGTGTGGCGCTCATAGTCTAAGTAGAAGAGAGAACAGGTATTGAATCTGTATTTTGCAGATGAGGGAAGTGAGGCATAGAGAAGTTAAGTGACTTGTCCAAGGTCACACAGCAGGCAAACGGCAGAGCTGGGATTAGAACCCGTGTCCTCAGACTCCCAGCCCCGTGCTCTTTCCTCTAGGCCCCCACTGCTACGTCGCAAGACACTACACTAGATACAAATATAATAATGTTGGTATTTGTTAAGCGCTTACTATGGGCAGAGCACTATTCTAAGCGCTGGGGTAGACACAGGGGAATCAGGTTGTCCCACGTGGGGCTCACAGTCTTAATCCCCATTTTACAGATGAGGTAACTGAGGCACAGAGAAGTGAAGTGACTTGCCCACAGTCACACAGCTGACAAGTGGCAGAGCCGGGATTCAAACCCATGACCTCTGACTCCAAAGCCCGGGCTCTTTCCACTGAGCCACGCTATCTGGGGATAACTAGATACACATATGACACCCTGAACCTACATGACCTGCACTTTACATGCCTATACTAAATAAAATGATCATGCTGATAAATTAAAAAATGGTACTGTTCCATTCAGTGAAATCTTTTATCAGCATCCCTATCCAGTGCTCTGTACAGAGCGAGGTCTTAATAAATCCTCTCACTACTGCTCTTCAACACCACAGAATATGAAATGAATAAAATCAACCACTGACCTTCCACTGGCCTGAATCAAGTTGTTCTCAACAATCGTAGGCTTCTGCACACTTGTAGCTAGGCATGAGCAATCCTCACTCACATCCAAGGATCTCCAGGGACAACAATCCATCAATAGTGTTTTCTGAGCACCTGTGGTGTGCTAACTCTTTATTAAGGGCTCGGGAGAGTACAAGAAAGGTAGAAAAAACAAACTGCTCTCAAGGAACAGTTAGAAAAGCAGCTTGGTATAGTGGATAGAGCACGGGTCTGGGAGTCAGAGGGTCACGGGTTCTGATCCCAGCTCCATCGCTTGTCTACGGTGTGACCTTGAGTGAGTCACTTCACTTCTCTGGGCCTCAGTTACCTCATCTGTAAAATGGGGATTGAGACTGGGAGGCCTCATGTGTGGCAGGGACTGTGTCCAACTCTATTTGCTTGTATCCACTCTGGCACATAGTAAGCGCTTAACATTGACCACAATTATTATTATTATAAGGAGCTTACTGGCAACACGAGATGGATGGCTGACACTGAATATTCCTAGCCAGGGAGCATTTTCCCAATCAATCAATCAGTGATATTTATTGCATACTTACTGTGTGCAGAGCAATGTACTAAGTGCTTGGGAGAGTATAGTACAAAAGAGTTGGTAGACACGTTTCCTGCCTACAAAAAGCTCACATTCTAAAGCGGGAAGACAGACATTAGTATAAACAAATAAATTCTGGATATTTACATAAGTGCCTTGGGATGAGGGAGGGGTAATAAAGAATGCAAATTCAGGTGCAAGGATGACACAGAGGGGAGTGGGAGAAGAGGAAAGGAGGGCTTAATTGGGGAAGGCCTCTTGGAAGAAATGTGCTTTTAATAAGATTTTAAAGGCGAAATAACACTAAGGTAGCAAATACCTGGTGGATGGTGAACCCAAGAGAGAAAATCATAAGCAGTGCTCCATTCAATTATGTTTATTGAGCACTCTCTGTGTGGAAAGCACTGTCCTGAGCGTTTGATGGCAGGAAAACATTTTAAAGACACAGCACTGTCAAACTTTAGATGAGATGGCAGAACTGTCTCCCCCTGTAGATCATAAGCTCCTCGTGGGCAGGGATTGTGTTCACCAACTCTGTTCTATGGTTCTTCCCCAAGCACTCAGTACAGTGCTTTGCATGCAGTAAACGCTCCATAAATACCACTGATCGATTGATAGGTAGATCCCTGTGGACATTTGGGAGACAATGGCAGCAAATAGAGCAGTCAGGCAGCACAGGGTAGTCAGGTATTCACTTTGAACAGACATGTCGAGTAGGTCGACACACCAAGGAGAATCGAAAATTTGGCCTGGACAGCAAGCAGCCAAGGCGACAGCGGCATATAGCGATATTTTCATGCCAACTGGTGAAAGGCATCATTGGTCACGCGTAGACCTTCTCAGCCACACTTCTTTTTTTTTTTTAATGGTATTTGTTAGCACTTACTATATGCCAGGCACTGTACACGGATAAAATTTCATTGACTAAAGCATCATCTTTGAACCACGAAAGACAGCTATATTCTATTCATTCAGTCTCCTATAATGCAGGGTGAGTAGTTTTAAAGAACCTTGCGTTAATGAGAAATTGCCTGAGGCACAGAGAAATTAAGCACTTTGCCCAAGGTCACACAGCAGACAAGTGGTGGTGCCAGGATTAGAACCCAGGTCCTTTTGACTCCCAGACCTGTGCTCTGTCCACTAGGCCACACCCCCCCCCAACACACACTCGCGCACGCACACACACACACACACACACACACACTGATTTTTATTCTAAAACCAAATCATTTTGTGGACAGAACACTTCTTAATTTTTGAACAGCATTCTATCCAAATCCCATGATGAAAGCTCATGATATTGCTCTATGCGATTTGCAATTGTACCAATTTTTCCACATTTCTCTATATCTACATATCTATCCATCCACCTACCTACCTACTTACCTACCTAGCTAACAATCTATCCACCTTTATCATTCTATCTCACTTTCTTGTCTAACTGTAAATCCATCATTTCCGAAGGTGAGAACACCTTCTCCTTTTCATTCAATAGTATTTATTCAATAGTATTTATTGAGTGCTTACTATGTGCAGAGCACTGTACTAAGCGCTTGGGATGAACAAGTCGGCAACAGATAGAGACAGTCCCTGCCGTTTGACGGGCTTACAGTCTAATCGGGGGAGACTGAAAAAACTGATGCATGATTGTCGTTTTCTTTCACATTGTGTACCCTTAGAGAGAGTTTTTTCCAGGCTGGTGGGTCTGTTCTACCCGGGCCTACTCTGAATTTGACTTTGCCTCTTGGTGCCCTTTGTGTAGCTTCATCGCTCTCGATTCATTAATTCATTAATTCTTCATTCAATTGTATTTATTGAGTGCTTACTATGTGCTGAGCACTGTACTAAGCGCTTGGAATGTACAATTCGGCAACATATAGAGACAATCCCTGCCCAACAATGGGCTCACAGTCTAAACGGGGGGAGACAGACAACAAATATAATCAAGATAAATAGAATCATAGATATATACACATCTGTTTATGTCTCCAGTGGTCCTGTGTACTAGAAGAGGACACTACCGACATATTAATGTCTGTCATCCCCCTACAGACCGTAAGCTCATCGCGGGCAGAGAGTGTATCCATTTAATGTTCTATTGGACGCTCCCAAGCACTTAGTACAGTGGTCTGCATACGGTAAGTGCTCAATAAATATAACTGATTGATGGCAGAACACTGTATTAAGCGCTTGGGAGAGGACAGTCTAACAGAGATGGTGGGCCCGTTCCCTGCCCACAACGAACCGACTGACCCTCCCTTTCCATCCAGAGGATAGAGCTCATGAGAGTCAACTTAGTTAATTGGAAGGGCCTCAGAACTCCAAATCATGAGTCCTGGGTTCTAGTCTTCAATCTGCCACCAGACTCTGATGGGGCTTCCTCTTCTGGAAAACCAGCTGAATAGGAGAGATGCTCATTTGTCAGGAAGAATTTAAATGTGGTTCTGTCCGAAAGCAGGGGAATGGGGTAGATGAAGTATCTGGGATCGATGTGGGAGAGGCGGTCTGGCCTTAGACGTGGAGGAGGACGAAGACGAGGAGAGTCTTGAATCACCATAATGTGGTGATGTGCGGTGCTATGATGAGCTGTGAGGCTAGGGACCAGGATATAATATTGCATTCATTGCACTCAGGAGAGCTATTTGAGCCTGATCGTCACAATGGAGATGTTTTCATAGGGATGGTTGATGTGTGGGATATTTTGTGGCAGCGCAGTTCGGTTGTGACTCTGTTCTCTAGTGTTGAATTGATTTTTTTGTTTGTTTCTTTTGTTTTATGGTACTTGTTAAGCGCTTACATTGTGTCGAACACCATTCTAAGGTTAGGAATTCTAAGGTTTGTTAGGAACAAATCCGTTAGGGCGACCACAGTCCCTATCCCACATGGGACTCACAGTCTAAGTCAAAGGGAGAGGGATTGACTCCCCAGTTTACAGTTGAGGAGACTGAGGCTCAGGGAATAATAATAATCATAACAACTATGGTATTTTGTTAAGCACTTACTATGTGCCAAGCACTGTTCTAAGCACTGGGGTAGATACAAGCTAATCAGGTTGCCCCACATGGGGCACACAGTCTTAATCCTCATTTTACAGATGAAGTATCTGAGGCACAGAGAAGTGAAGTGGCTTGCCCAAGGTCACATAGCAGACAAGTGGCGGGGTCGGGATTAGAACCCACATCCTCTGACTCCAAAGCCCGTGCTCTTGCCACTAAGCCACGCTGGTTCCAAGTGATGTGACTTACCCAAGGTTACATGGCTAGCAATTGGCAGAGCCGGGATTAGAACCCAGGTCATCTGACTTTGAGACCTGGGCATTTTTTGGTTTTAGGCCAAACCAGATCATTTTTTCCAGTGGATTCCTCGAGTGTACACCTGGACACCGTGATCAAAACAAAGTTTCCGCCAGGGCACTGTGAAATACCACTGATTGACTGATGGATTGATTCCGCCTGTAAGTGCCCTTGTGTGAACTCAGCCTGTGCCACTCTAAAGCTGTCAACCCCTCCACATCCCACCACCCGCCACCCACCCACGAATCACCCACCATCACAGACCAGAAGGGAGACCCTCAGCTTCGATTCGTAATAGCACATCTTCTCCATTCTAGTCTTGGCAATATCGATCTGGAGACGTCAATTATTTACGTCGTTGATTTATAAAATGTTCTTTTGCCAGCATCTCTGGCTTACATGCATAAGAGTAAAAATATACCCGACTTACAAAACAAACAAACATAGGCTTCCATTCCATATGCTTTCACAACTTCTCCATTAGACCCCTGCTGTCATCGATCTGGGGGCTTCCATTATTTCTTTATTTCATCTATTTATAAAAGGCACCCATTGCCAAGGGCTCTGGGCAGAAGTACAAAAAGCAGAGACATTAGCCAGTAAGGAGAAACAACAACAAACAGATATCGTCTTTCTCGCCTCACTGTTCATACTTAGACCAGATTGGAAATCCCAAAAGCTAATCAATGCATATTTTGGCCGGGGTGGAGGGGCACGGAGGACCCTCCAAAAATGGCGGTTGCCCCTCCTGATGTCATCGTGCTGACAAGAAAGCCATAAGCTTTTCCCTCTCTGACAGTCGTTACAAATCAGATTGATTTTTTTCCATCTCGTATGGTTGAGGTGTGGTCTTGCGTGAAGGCAGGAGGATGGACTAGATGACCTCACAGCCCTGTGATACTTCCTGTGTCACTGGGTGACAGAGAGAGAGAATAATATACTGAACAGGTGAACTTCTGACAAATGGAGTGAGCATTTTTGGTGCCTTAGAAGGACTGCAAATGGAGGTAGTCAGATGGCTAATGGACCCAAAATTACTTTTGGCTTTTACTTTCAAAGAGGGGATGACCAAAGAAATTGTCTAGGAGGTGTTTTTTTTTTTGTTGTTGTTGTTTTTGCGTGCTCCTCCTCAGGCTGTGTGTGGAGATAACGTCATCCCAATAGAAAACTTTGATTTGGTTGCTCTCTATCTGTTTAAAGAAGGCAGTGTTGCTTAGGGGAAAGAGTATAGGAGATTTGAATTCTAATCCCAGCTCGGTCACTAGTCACTTAACTCTTTAGACTAAGCCCATTCTTTCCCCCATCTGCCCTACCCCGTGCATCCATTAAGAACTTGATTAGCTTGTGTCTAACACAGCACTTAGAACAGCCTCTGGCGCGTAGTAACCACTTACTATGGAGAGACAGCTTGCCCTAGTGGATAGAGCACGGGCCTAGGAATCAGAAGGTCATGGGTTCTAATCCCGGATCTGCCACTTGTCTGCTGTGTGGCCTTGGGCAAATCACTTCACGTCTCTGGGCCTCAGTTCCCTCATCTGTAAAATGGGGATTAAGACTGTGAGCCCCATGTGGGACAGGGATTGTGTCCAACCCAATTATCTACCCTAGCACTTAGAACAGTGCCTGGCACATAGTAAGTGCTTAACAAATACCATAATTATTATTACTATTACTTAACAAATGCCATTAAAAATAAATCAGATTGGACACAGTCCCTGCCCCACTTGGGGCTCCCTGTCTTAGAGGCGTCCACTACACTGGTCTCCTAACTGGTTCCGAGTGCTACCCAGCATGCCAACAAGAAAGTGCTCGGAGCCAAAAAGGAGAGCAGCGGAAGAAGTAAAGAAACTAAACTTCCTTCCTCCCCTTCCACCTCGGCTCTGGTTTAGAAGTTGCCATTCGTTCCAGCTTTGGGACTGTAACACGGTGAACACTGTCCAGACCCGTTACGTCTGCTCTTTGAGACCTTACTGGAGAAACTGCCTTGGAAGTCACTGCAGTAGAGTTACTAGACTAATCAGGGATTCCGAGGACGTTTGCCTTAATTTACCTCAGAGTTCAAATCAGCCCTGTGTTTTAGTTTACCTTCCATGATATCATGGGGAAGCAGCATGGCTTAGTGGATAGAGCATGGGCCTGGGAGTCAGAAGGTCATGGGTGGCTCTGCCACTTGTCTGCTGTGTGGCCTTGGGCAAGTCACTTCACTTCTCTGGGCTTCAGTTATGGGGATTGAGATTTTGAGCTCCATGTGGGATAGGGATTGTTGTCCAACCCAATTTGCTCGTATCCACCCTATCACTTCGTACGGTGCCTGGCACATGGTAAGCACTTAACAAATACCAGAGTTATTATTATTATTATGTTTACCTGGAAATGCAATCATATTCTTTCTCACAAAATGGATGCCTCGTCCCACCCCCAACCGGCCCCTCGCCACACCCTATTCCCACCTCTTTCCAGTTCCTATCTAGGAATTTCATTTCCTCCACTCTTGAAACAGCCAGGCATAGTGTTTCTGCCAAGTGTCAGGGTCTTGGAAAGAGCATGGCCCTCTGAGTCTGAAGACCAAAGTTCTACTCCCGGCTCCACCGCTTGTCTGCTGTGTGACCTTGGGCAAATCACTTCACTTCTCTGTGCCTCAGTTACCCTATCTGTAAAATTGGGGATTAAGACTGTGAGCCCCGTGTGGGGCATGGACTGTGTCCAATCTGATCAGCTGTATCTACCCAATGCTTAGTACAGTGCCTGGCTCGTAATAAGTGCTTAACGAATACCATAAAAAACAACAAGTCTTATTTTGGTGCGGTAATGAAGTTGGTTATTTGATGTTGTTCTTGTTTTCTTTGGCTTTTCCCTCTATGATATTTTAATCCCAAATTCTTTACCCCAATAAAGCATTTCCTTCTTGGAAAAGAGAAAAAGCACAAAGGGCCATGAAGCGATTCCTTATTCCTTTGCTGCTGGTTAGAAAATTCCGATTTTCACTGGTCTCTGGAAGGAAACTTTCAGCTGAAAATGCACAGATCCCCTTGCCAGTCCAAATCAACCTCAGCGCTCTGACTCCACAGCTTGGAGCTCCAACCACATCTGCATTTCAGTTCCCAACACCTCATTGTTTCAGGGATTTGTAATCTGGCTTTGCAAAATGGGTTCACTCAGGAAGTTGAGAAGACATTTTCTTTTCTCTCTTTCTCCTCAACCTTTGTTTAGCTGGCTTCAGACTAGGGAACGAACAGAGGCTTAATGTATTGCTCTATGCCTTCTGAAACTTAATGGCGGCTTTATTATTAACCTGTCAATTATTCACCTGCTGGCAGTGGATTCTAGCTTTGAGAGGGCTTTTTGCTTCTCACAAGGGAGGGTCTCACTGGCTAATATCCTGACAGTGTTTTTATGCTGTCTTTTAAAAAATGGTATTCGTTAAGCACTTACTATGAGTCAAGCACTGTTCTAAGTCCTGGGGTAGAGATGCAAGTTAATCAGGTTGAACACAGTTCCCTGCCCCACATGGGGCTCATGGTCTAAGTAGGAGGGAGAACAGATTTTGAATCCTCATTTTACAGTTGAGGAAAATGAGGCCCAGAAAGGTGAAGTGACTTGCCCAAGGTCACACAATAGACAAGTGGCGGAGCCAGGATTAGAACCCAGGTCCTTTGACTCCCGGGCCCATGCTCTTTCCAAGAGGCCCTGCTGCCTAGTTGGGCCAACGAAGTGCCCAGGAACTGAGCAATCTGATCTTGATGATTCTACTTGAACGGGCAGCATGACCTAGTGGAAAGAGGGAAAAAAGGGACTTAAGATTCAGAAGACCCAAGTGTTAGTTCCAGCTCTATCAGTAGTCTGCTGGGTGACCACGAGCAAGTCATTTAAACTCTCTGGGCTTCTGGTTCCTCATCGGTAAAATCCCTGTGTCTCTCCCTCTTAGAATATATGCCGTGTGGGACAGGGGTTGTCTTGCATCCACCCCAACATGACACCATGTTTGACACCTTGTAAGCGCTTAATAAATACCACCATTATATGATCTGTCTGAGGGGTATGGGAACAGTGTGGAGGAATGAAATCCACCATCACCAAAATATTTTGTCAAGCAGTTAAATCAAAAGGGAGAATTCCTGTTCGGGAGGGGAAGAGAGAGGTCTGGATAATCCCCATGATGGAT
This sequence comes from Ornithorhynchus anatinus, assembly GCF_004115215.2. Classification (NCBI taxonomy): domain Eukaryota; kingdom Metazoa; phylum Chordata; class Mammalia; order Monotremata; family Ornithorhynchidae; genus Ornithorhynchus; species Ornithorhynchus anatinus. Next base: position 67,679,289 of record NC_041753.1, read on the forward strand.
AATCAGTCTCGATGAATGTTTTCATCCTAATGTCTGTGGCACTCTTCTGAGGTGAATGGGCATTACTCATTTTTTTTTTAAAGTAGTATTAAACACTGTGTGCCAGGCACGGTTCTAAGCAGTCAATCAATCAATCAATCAATAGTATGGCATAGTGGATAGAGCACGGGCCTGGGAGTCAGAGGGTCATGGGTTCTAATCCCGGCTCTGCCACTTGTCTGCTGTGTGACGTTGGGCAAATCACTTCACTTCTCTGGGCTTCGGTTACCTCATCTGTAAAATGGAGATTGAGATTGGGACAGGGACAACCTGATATGCTCATATCCACCCCGGTGCTTAGTACAGTGCCTGGCACTTAGTAAGCACTTAAAAAATACCATTATTATTACTATTATTATTATTTATTGAGCACTTACTGTGTGTGGAGTACTGTACTAAAAGCTTGGGAAAATACAACACGATAATATAATAGACACATTCCCTGCTCACAGGAAGCTTACAGTCTAAAGGAGAAGACAGACATTAATATAAATAAATAAATTATGGATGTATACATAGGTGCTGTAGGGCTGGAGGGAGTGATGAGTAAAGGGAGCAAGTCAGGGCGAGGCAGAAGGGAGTGGGAAAAGAGGAAATGAGAGCTTAGTCAGGGATCAGGGAAAACCTCTTGGAGGAGATGTGCCTTCAATAAGGCTTTGAAGGTGGGGAGAGTAATTGTCTGTCGGATATGAAAAGGGAGGGCGTTCCAGGCCAGAGGCAAGATGTGGGCGAGAGGTCGGGCGGCAAGATAGATGCGATTGAGATAAAGTGAGTAGGTTGGCATTAGAGGAGTGAAGTGTGCGGGTTGGCTTGTAGTAGGAGAGTAGTGAGGTGAGGTAGGAGGGGCCAAGATGATTGAGTGCTTTGAAGCCGACGGTAAGGAGTTTCTGTTTGATGCGGAAGTGGATGGGCAACCATCGGAGATTCTTGAGTAGAGGGGAAACATGGGCTGAATATTTTTGTAGAAAAATGATCCGGGCAGCAGAGTGAAGTATGGATTGGAGTGGGGAGGGACAAGAGATAGGGAGGTCAGCAAGGTGGCTGATACAGTAATCAAGGCAAGATAGGATAAGTGCCTGGATTAGCGTGGTGGCATTGGGTGAGATGCAAGATGATCAGGTTGGACACAGTTATTCATTCATTAATTCATTCAGTTGTATTTATTGAGCACTTACTGTGTGCAGAACACTGTACTAAGCATTTGGAAAAAGTACAGTTTGGCAATAAAGAGAGATAATCCCTGCCCACAACGGGTTTACAGTCTAGAAGCGGGGAGACAGACATCAAAACAAGTAAACAGGTATCAGTAGCATCAATATAAATAAATACAATTATAGATAAATTCACATCAAAACAAGTAAATGGGGATTAATATAAATAAATAGAATTATAGATATGTACATATATACACAAGTGCTGGGGGGCAGGGAGGGGTAGAGGAAAGGGAGCGAGTCGAGGTGATGGGGAGGGTAGGGGGAGCTGAGGAAAAGGGGGGCTTAGTCTGGGAAGGCCTCTTGGAGGAGGTGAGCCTTCAGTAGGGCTTTGAAGGGGCAAATGCGATTGTTTGGCAGATTCGAAGAGGGAGGATGTTCCAGGCCAGAGGTAGGACGTGGGCCTGGGGTCGATTTAGGGACTGGCAAGAATGAGGCACAGTGAGAAGGTTATCACCGGAGGAGGGAGTGTGCAGGCTGGGCTGTAGGAGGAGAGAAGGGAGGTGAGGTAGGAGGGAGCAAGGTGATGGACAGCTTTGAAGCCAATAGTGAGGAGTTTTTGCTTGATATGGAGGTTGCTGGGCAAACACTGGAGATTTTTCAGGAGGGGGGTGACATGCCCAGAACCTTTCTGTAGAAAGATGATCCGGGCAGCAGAGTGAAGTATGGACTGAAGTGGATAGAGACAGGAGGTAGGGAGGTCAGAAAGGAGGCTGATGCAGTAATTCAGTCGGGATAGGATGAGTGATGGTACAACTGTATATATTTTCATTACCCTATTTATTTTGTTAATGAAATGTACATCGCCTTGATTCTATTTAGTTGCCATTGTTTTTACGAGATGTTCTTCCCCTCGACTCTATTTATTGCCATTGTTCTTGTCCGTCCGTCTCCCCCGATTAGACCGTAAGCCCGTCAAACGGCAGGGACCGTCTCTATCTGTTGCCGACTTGTTCATTCCAAGCGCTTAGTACAGTGCTCTGCACATAGTAAGCGCTCAATAAATACTATTTGAATGAATGAATGAATAATGTGGTAGCGGTTTGGATGGAGAGAAAAGGACAGATCTTGGAGATATTGTGAAGGTGAGACCGGCAGGCTTTGGTGACGGAATGGATGTGAGGGGTGAAAGAGAGAGCGGAGACAAGGATGACACCAAGGTTGCGGGCTTGTGAGACGGGAAGGATGGTAGTGCTGTCCACAGTGATGGAAAAGTCAGGGAGAGGACAGGGTTTGGGAGGGAAGATAAGGAGCTCAGTCTTGGACATGTTGAGTTTTAGGTGGCGGGAGGACATCCAGGTGGAGATGTCCTAAAGGCAGGAGGAGATGCGAGCCCGGAGGGAGGGAGAGAGAACAGGGGAGGAGAGATAGATTTGGGCACAGTCCCTGTGCCACATGGGGCTCACAGTTTTAATCCCCACTTGAGAGAGGAGGTAACTGAGGCACGGAAAAGTTACTTGACTTCCCAAGTCACAGACAAGTGGCGAAGTCTAGATTAGAACCCAGGTCCTCTGACTCCCAGGTCTGGGCTCTTTCTACCAGGCCATGCCACTTCTCACTAGGTCACACTGCTTCTCTGGGAACTGCCGCTAAAATGGCCAAGGAGAATCTAAAGAAGGTATAGAGGAGAGTAAGCAGGGGATTATAGGACTGAGAGAGTCCCCATGAGAACAGGTTAGAGGGCCATTCATTATTCAGGATAGAGAAGAGAAAGGTTGTTCGCTGACTGGGATTGTCAGTTATAGAACTGGTGGAAGCTATTTATTTTCTGTCTTCCGCTAGGGAAGAGCAGGGGACCACCAGGCTTAAACTGCAGTATGAGGGATTTAGGTTTTCTCCAGAAAAGAACTTCATGATCCCAAGGGTTGTTTAGGTTACTAATGGAGAGTCTGAAGGTCTTATCTGAATGATAGACTGAAGAGTCAACTAAAAACTAATAATCGCTGGAGTGTGTACGGCACTTTTATTTTTTCCAAAGCACTTCCACATCAGTGATCTCACTTTACCCTCACAACATCTGATGTGGTGGGGAGAGGCAGGTATGGTTGGTCCCATTTTGCAGATGAGGAAACTGAGACCCAAAGAGGTTCAGTGATTTACCCAAGGCCACAGAGCAGGTCGGGGCAGAGCTGGGACTAGAACCCAGGTCTCTCATTGGTCAGGCCCAGGGTCTTTACACTAGGCCACTTTTTTTTTTTTTTTTGGTATTTGTTAAGCCTTTACTATGGGCCAGGCACTGTTATAAGCACAGGGGTAGATACAAGTTAATCAGTTTAGACCCAGCCCATGTCTGACGTGAGGACACTTGTGTGCTGTGTGACCCCGGGCAAGTCACTTATCTTCTCTGGTCCTCAACTGTAAAATGGGGATTAAATAACTGTTCCCCCTCCTACTTAGACTGTGAGCCACATGGGTGGGACAGGGAGTGGGTCCAACCTGGTAAAGTTGTATTTACCCCAGGGCTTAGAACAGTGCTTGACATAGCAAATATAATAATAATAATAATGGTAATAATTAGTTTCAGAATGTATTAAGCACTGTTGCGTGCCCAGCGGAGAGATGCAAGATAATCAGATCAGCCACACTGCCTGTCCCACACAAGAGTCACCTCAACTAGGGACTGTGTCTGACCTAATTAGCTTGTACCTACCCCAGTGCTTAGAACAGTGTTTGACACACAGTACGCGCTTAACAAGTACCATAGAACAAACAATACAGAGGGAGAGCAGGTTTCATCCCCATTTTACAAATGAGAAAACTGAGGCCCAAAGTGGTCAGGTGATTTGTCCAAAGTCACACAGTAAGCCAGTTGCAGAGTTGGGACTTGGACCCAGTTTCCCCAATTCCCAGCCCTATACTCTTTTCCATAAGCCCTGCTGCCTCTATCTGACATTATGCCCGGACTTCGAATGGGTTTGCCCTTTTCTGAGTTGGATTCAGGCCCCGGGAATGGTTCTTCCATTGTGTAATCAGGGGCTATTTTCAAATGGGAAGATTTAATGGTTTCCCTTGTCCTGGGTCCCACTGTTCTCCCCTTTCTGGAATCTTGCCTAGTGAAGTCAGTCTCCATCTCCAGTCACGCCTGTCTTGGGAAACTCCAGTTGAGCTCTGTCTTGACTCTGGGGTTTCAGGTTGTCTGAAGAAAGAGGGAGAGATCTCCTAGCTCTTAAGAGCCAGGAGGTGGATTTCTGAATCCATATTTTTCTACCCTCTTGGGAAATTTGGATAGTCAAACATCCAATCTCGGAGGTGAAAGAGACCACAGTCTAGCCCAGCCCCTGCTTTTGAGCAAGTTCACTAAAGTCATCCCAAGGGGATCGGCTTGCCTGCCCCGTACTTAAAATTCTCCGGAGAACAAACGAGAAGCTAGGATGTCCTTCCTAAAGTCTGACCTAAGTTTTTCCTGTTGCAATTTAAGCTGATTCCCCCTGTCTTGCCCTTTTCAGAAATGGAGAAAAAGTCTCCTCCTTCCTCAATAGGCACTTAGTAAATGCCCCAGGATTTACCGGTTGATTGATAATTCAGTGTGCTGAATCAACATGTGTGTTGGAGCATATTTTATTTCCTTTATCAACACATGATCCAAAGGAAACCTGCCATTTCAGAGGTCAACGTTGTCAAAAAGGATGCGCTCCAAATATGGTAACTGGAGCAGATATTTTCTTTGGGCTATAAAGCCGGCTGAACCTTGCAAAAACCTTGCCACCCTTTATTTTCAGTGGGGAATCGCCCCCTGGTGGAAAAGTTTTCCGAAGTAGCACTGTGGGCCTGTGGATAGAGCACCGGCTTGAGAATCAAAAAGACCTGGCTTCTAATTCTGCCCCCACCACTTGTCTGCTGTGTGACCTTGGGCAAGCCACTTAACTTTTCTCTGCCTCTATTCCCTCATCTGTAAATTGGGGATCTGTAAAGTAGGGACTGTGAGCTCCCTATGGGACAGGGACTATGCCCAAACTGGTTCGTAACGACCCCGGTGCTTAATGTAGTGCCTGGCACATAGTAAATGCTTAACAAATAATAATAATAATATTCATTCATTCAATAGTATTTATTGAGCACTTACTATGTGCAGAGCACTGTACTAAGCGCTTGGAATGTACAATTCGGCAACAGATAGAGACATCCCCTGCCCGGTGACGGGCTCACAGTCTAATAATAATAATTATCGGCCCAGTTTCGGGGGCGGGGGGAGGCAGTGTTTCCAATTTCAAGATGGTATTTATTGGGCGCTTATTATGTGTAGAGCACTGTACTAAGAGTTTGAGAGAGTTGGTAGACACTTTCCCTGCCAGCAGTGTGCTTACAGTCTAGAGGGGAAGACAGCCATTAACATGGACAGACATTAATATACAGGAATAATGAATCAATATAAATGAATAGTATCTATCATTTTTAGATAAAAAAAGGCTATGGGTTTGAGGGTGGGGGGAATATCCAACACCCTTTCTGAGGGGAATCCTGCTTTCAGTGTATCCAGGCTCTCTCCTCTTCAGCCTGTTCTGCCCTCTTTGGCCCAATTAATCTTTCTAAAACTTTGTTCAGAGAACATCCCTTATCGCCTCAAAAACTCCCAATAGCTACCTGCTTGTCTCAGCGTCAAACAAAATCCCTTGACGATTGGTTTCAAGGTTCTCAATTAATCAGTCAATGGTATTTTTGTGTGCTTTCTCTGTGCAGAGCACGAACATTTAGCATTAGCATTAGTGTTAACTAGTTAACGCTAGTTTAGTGAGTATTTTATGCGTGCGGAGCACTGTTCTAAGAAGCAGTGGGGGCCTAATGGAAAGAGCACAGGCCTGGGAGTCAGAGGACCATTCAATCAATCAATTGTATTTATTGAGCGCTTACTGTGTGCAGAGCACTGTACTAATCGCTTGGGAGAGTACAATGTAACAGAGTTGGTAGACACATTCCCTGCACAAAAAGAGGTTACAGTCTAGAGGGATTTCTAGATTTCTAGAGGACCTAGGTTCTAATCCCTGCTCTGTCGGCCATGTGACCTTGCGTGAGCCACATAATTTATCTGTGTCCCAGTTACCTCATCTGTAAAATGGGAATTAAGTCATACTCCCTCCTACTTAGACTGTGAGCCCCACATGGGACAGGGACTGTGTCCAATCTGATTAGCTCGTGTCTACCTCAACGTTTAATACAGTGCTTGGCACATAGTAAGTGATAAACAAGTACCGTAATTATTAAGTGCTTAGGAGTTTACAATAGAGTTGGTAGACACTTTAAAGCACTCGATCACCTTGCCCTCTCCTACCTCATCTCGCTACTCTCCTCCGTCAACCCAGCCCACACCCTTAGCTCCTCTACTGCCAACCTTTCATTGTACCCTGATCTCGTCTATCTCGCTGCCAACCTCGTGCTCACGTCCTGCCTCTGGCTGGGAACGCCCTCCCTCCTCAAATCCGACAGACAATGACTCTCCCAGCCTTCAAAGCCTTATTGAAGGCACATCTCCAGGAGGCCTTCCAGGACTAAGCCCCCTTTTCCTTTTCTTCCACTCCCTTCTATGCTGCCTTGACTTGCTCCCTTTATTCATCCCCCTCCTAGCTCCATAGCACTTATGTACATATTTGTAAATTATTGATATTAGTATCTGCCTCCCCCTCTAGACCGTAAGCTCACTCTGGGCAGGGAATATGTCTGTTATATGGTTATACCGTACTCTCCCAAAAGCTTAGCCCAGTACTCCTCACACAGTAAGCGCTTAATAAATACGATTGACTGACTGACTGACTAGACATGATCCCCGCCTTCGAAGAGCTTCTGAGGTTCAGCTAGTTCTCCCAGAATGCTCGATTTTGCTCTGAGTTTTGGATGGATGGAACGCTGGTAGGAATTGAGGGAACGGTCTTCCAGCAACGTGTGTCTGTCGGTATACAGCACGGCACAGCATCTAAACACACGGTTGTGCGCATGCGTGAGCGAACGGTCAAGGTGTGACTATCCCAACACAAGCTTTCCCCCATGTGGGACAGAGACTGTGGTCAACCTGATTAGCTTCTATCTACCCCAGTGCTTAGTACATTGCTTGGCACATAGTAAGCACTCGACACATACCATTGGGGAAAAAAAACCAACCCAGCAACCAAAAAAATGGGGTTCACCGAGATCGGAACCACTGTGTTTAAGGAGAACTGGGTGTTCTTTAAAGTATGCACAAGGGTACTTGTACCCAGGGAATAGCTTGACTGAAAATTCCTACTGTCTCTGCTTGATTGGTTTGCCTTATTAACTCCAGACAATCCATTATCAGTTTTCTGGGGAATATTCAGCAGGCCAGAGGATGTGTGCTTGCCAAACCTCATGTTTTATTTAGAAAGTACTATTTTGGAAGGGGTCTATCTGAGACTGCAAGCACTGGCACCACAGCTCCCAGAAACACTGTACTGATTTCTTTGGAAACCAATTTTAGAAGGAAATGGGAGAAGGGAAAAGTGAGAAGAAAATGCAGATCTGTGTGCAAAAAAACGGGAGACAGATTTATAAAGGGAACAGTCCTATTCCTGCCTCGGCAATTCAGATTCCTTCTGGACCAGGTTGTTTTTATCTCTCGGCAAAATAATCCACCATCCTGCTGTGGTTGTTGATCTAACATTGCTGTACTTAAAAATTGTCCCAGTTGGTGTGCTTGGCTTTTAGGAGACAAAAATATCCAGAACCACTTTGTAGTGAAACCTGCTATTCTTTGTGCCTGTCTGGTTCATGTCCATTAAACCCTGGGTGGGGATGGTAAATGCTATATCGCATTTGACTTGTCATCAAACACCACATGTTCCAAAGAAACTATCTTATACCTACACAATAGATTGAGAGCTCCCTCCTTTGGACTGTCAGCCACCTGAGGGCAGGGACTAGAGTAGCCTGTCATGTGGGAGTCAGAAGGTCATGGGTTCTAATTCTGGCTCCGCCACTTGTCTGCTCTGTGACCCTGGGCAAGTCACTTCACTTCTCTGGGCCTCAGTTACCTCATCTGTAAAATTGGGATTGAGACTATGAGCCCCACATGGGACAGGGACTGTGTCCAACCTGATTTGTTTGTATCCACCCCAGCACTTAGTACAGGTGCCTGGCATATAGCAAGCGCTTAACAAATACCATCATTATTGTTATTATTATGATGATGTGGTTTTGGATTGCACAGTTTAGCTTTCAGCTGGTTTGTCCCCTGTCCAGGACAGATCAATCGATCAGTCAATCAATAAATAGTATTTATTGAGCTCTGACTGTACAGAGCACTCTACCGAGGCTTGGGAGAGTACAGTAGAGTTTGTAGACATAATCTTGGCCCATAAGTAGCTGGCGGTCTAGAGGGATACGGCACCGGATGCCTTTATGTCCGGTGTTTTCGGTTTCAGTGTCCGGCCCCCCTCCACCATAGTTCCTCCTGTCAAGTACTGTGGCTCAAGCATGGCGCCCATGTTCATTTCCCCTACCCACCCTCCCCTCTGTGTCACCTATGCACTTGACTGTGAGGAGCAGCGTGGCTTAGTGGATAGAGCAGGGGCTTGGGAGTCAGAAGGACCTGATGAGGTCCTGATCTTGGATCCACCACATATCTGCTGTATGACCTTGGGCAAGTTACTTGACTTTTCTGTGTCTCGGTTACCTCATCTGTAAAATGGGGACTAAGAGTGTGAACCCCAGGTACTCAGGGACACAGGGACTGTGTCCCACCTGATTAGCCTATATCTACCCCAGTGCTTAGAACAGTTCTTGGCACATAGTAAGTGCTTAACTAATGCCATAATTACTATTATTATTATTACTCCATAAGCACTTTGATACTCACCCCAGCCCCACAAAACTAATGTACCTAGCCTTATACTCTAGTATTTCCCCTACCTATCATTTATTTTGATGTCTATATCGCCCCATAGACTGTAATCTTCTCGTGGGCAGGGATCGTGTCTACCAACTCCTTTGTATTCTACTTTCTCAAGTGCTTAGTACAGTGTGCACAGTAAGTGCTCAATAAATGCCATTGATTGATTGATTGGAGCATTTGGGGAGGTGGGAGCACTCTGGAGAAATGCTCTAACTTTGGGCTGGCTTAAGCAGAATTGGGCGGACTTTCAAAATGGTACCCGTTCCACGTCATCATGCTACCCTGTATGCCACCATAACGTGTGCGACGTCACGTGGGTCTCGGGACCCGGTTTCTGTCATCTTCGGCCAGTACAGTGTTCCTCACAAAGTAGTTGCTCAGTAAATGATGATAATGACGACGACGACGATGACACAGCATCTCAGTGTCTGCAAGGCATGTGAACTCTGGAACCAGCAGGCTAGGCTGAAGTCTTGTCAATTTGAGATGGCTGAATGATGGGCTGGCTCAGTTGCAGATTCTGTTCTTTACAAAATGTCCCTTGGAAATCTTGCTCCGGGATCCAAGTTTCTGCCAGGTGGGGACATCTCATTGTTTTCTGGGCTAGAGGGCACTACTCATCTACTCATGAGTCCTTGAGGGCAGGAGCTGATTTTCCACGAAGCGATGAAACAGCCTATATATTGGCGGACTAGGTCAAGATGGATTCTTTGAATATCTCGTTAAGTGTTTAGCCTGCTTGATCTTTGAATTTTGTTTTTTTATTGTATTTGTTAGGTTCTTACTACGTGCCAGGACCTGAATTAAGCACTGAGGTAGATACAAGATAATCAGGTCGGACAAGGTCCCTGTCCCACATGGGACTCACGGTCTTCATCCCTGTTTTACAGATGGGGTGACTGAGGCACAGAAAAGTTGAAGTGACTTGCCCAGGGTCAAGCAGCAGACGTGGCGGAGCCGCGATTAGAATCCAGGTCCTTCAGACTCCCAGGCCCTTCCTCTATCCACTAGGCCATGCTGCTTCTCTTTGAATGAGAAACTCATGGCTGTTTGGCAGTTCTGATTATAAAAAAGATGGTTCTCAGATATGATGTAATCCTAGTGGCTTTGATGATTTCATTCTGTACAATTCACATTTATTGAAAGCCTGTCGGGTGCCTTGCAGTGTACTGGATGTTTGAGGTAGCCTTCAGCACATGGAAAAGATGTCTGCCCTCATGGAGCTTATAAGCTGGTCTAGATAAGACAGAGCCGAAGTCCTGACATAACCCCTGGAATCCGCTCAATGACCCAGTCGATCAATCAGTTGTATTTATTGAGCACTTACTGTGTGCAAAGCACTGTACTAAGTGCTTGGGAGAGTACAACAACAAACAGACACAGTCCCTGCCCACAGTGAGCTCACAGTCTAGAGGAGTCTAATGTCTCTCTTGTTCATTCATTCATACATTCATTAGGTCAGTCAGTGGTATTTATTGAGCATTTACTGTGTGCAGAGCACTGTACTAAGTGCTTGGGAGAGTACAATATAACAATTAACAGGCAGATGCCCTCCCCACAACGAGCTTACAGTCTAGAGGGACTTGTCTAGTCCCTTGATGGCAGAGAGCAGCCTCCAATAAATTCCCTTCGGAGAGTTGTCCACCTTGACTTTGGATGTCAATGCAGGAAGGCAGAGTGGTCATTCGGTAACCACTTGGGCCAATTGCCAGAATATTCAAAGTACAGTGTGTCCGTGGACTCCTACCTTCTTTAGCTATTATAAACCTCGGCATTGGAAGGCAGGCTCGCGAAATGAGCGTAGTGTTGGTCTCCGTGAAATAACTGCAGGACTAGCCCAATCACCCTGGAAGAACTGGGATGCAGGGTTTTGAAAACTGACCCATTTGAAGTAAATGATATCAGAATCATGATTCGTATTCTGAAGGTAATATACCTCCCTCGCTTTAGGAAGATAGTGATATTTTCAGGCTTCACAGCTTCCCATGGGAAGAAATTCCACCTACCTGCCCTGTGCTAGAAGCGTCATATTTCGAACCCACTACCTTTAAGATTCAGTGAGTTCCCCCTGGCCTTGCTGTCCTGTGATGCGTTAGGAGGGAAAGGAGGAGTTTGGGCTACGGGCCCGGTGTCCTTCATTCAAGACCCGGACACGTCTGAAATATCGTAATGGAAAAATTCATTTGTATTCAAACCTTTCATTGGCATTTTTTAATTTTTATTCAAACCTTTCCCTGGAATTTAAGTTCTTTTCCAGACCTTAAGCAGCAGTGTGGAAACTGAGCAGTATAGATTTGTAGGCTCATGTGTGTCCTCACCATTCCTCTAGCAATTGCATTTAGAAATTAGTCAAATTTGCAGAAACGCCTAAGGTCGCTCTCTGACTTTTGGTGGCCTATGATTTTTGGTACGGCATTTTGTTGCAGCCCTTTGGCTCGGTCTCCCTCTTGCTGGTCATTTGGGCTTCCTCCAACAGCTCTGCTGCTCTTATTTAGTGCCTGCAATTTCCCTTATTCTTCCCGCCTAACCATCTAATCCTTTTTAGCCTAATGTATATTTAGGCTGAAGGACAAAAAGCTCCATAAAAGAAAAAGTATTCATTTTTCAAATTTAGGCCAAATGATAATCTCTTCTTTGCAAGAGGCTTTAAATACTGTTCATGTTGAAATTGCATGTTAAATTCACGTCTCATTACCCGATCCACCTGTGTATTAAGTATCACTTAGTGTTTTATTCCCTTGAAGAACCGTGAGCCATTAAGAATGGAAGAGGTGATTTTGTTACAGTGCATAATGGTGCCGAGGAAAAGTCTCTGCATCTGATCCCTGGTCTAGAGAGTTTTTACCTTCCTTAATGACATTGTGTTGCCCTTCGACCGAAGGATAAGCAATTCCAGTTCTGTGGTGCGGCTTGCAGATTTCTGGAAACCTGAATGTATTCAGATTTCTGGAACTCTGAAATGATGCTAATAAAGGCAGTGCATTTGAGAAATGAATAATTACTGGAAGATATGCTTTAAAATGCTCTCACGTGTGCACAGAAGCAGGGTGACTCTGTTGTATCAGCAGAGAACTGATATCTTTGGAGAAGGAGTTGATATCTCAGGGAATACATAAATCTTCTTCACACCACTGTTTTGAGTTTCAGGTAACTCAGCAGATTCCATGAAATGTGCTAATAGTCCAGACTCAGCATGTTGGGTCCATGCAGTAAAACTTGTTTCCCGCCATGTCCCTGATTCATGGCCTAGTGGACAGTGCACGGGCCTGGGAGTCAGAAGGTGACGAGTTCTAATCCCGGCTCCACCGCTTGCCTGTTCCATGACCTTGGGCAAGTCATTTCACAACTCTATGCCTCAGTTCCCTCATCTGTAAAATGGGGATTAAGACTGTGAGCCCAGAAGTGACACATGGACTGTGTCCAACCTGATTACCTTATATCTACCCCAGCACTTAGAACAGTGCCTGGCACATAGTAAGTGCTTAACAAATACCATAATTATTATTATTATTGCAACTATTGACTGTTCTCCAGCCCTGGAACACATCACCTAGTAGAAGACAACGTGCTGAATTTAGCGCTTGAAGGAGTGGAGCAGAAGCATAGGTCGTATTCCTGGCCCACAAGGAACTTATGCACTAATGGGGGAGATAGATATAAGCATATGTCCTAAAGGGGTGAGCAGAATGAATAATCGAATATGCGTAGATCCCCAAATGATGAGTGTGAATTCATCGTTGCTAATGGTGGTTGATGGGTTGGTAAGACTAGGGATGTTGTGAGCTAGAAGGGAAAGGCTTGGTGGATGAGGAGGAATTTAAAGGAGGGCCTTGAACAAGGAGGGAGCTGTAGTATGGGAATGTGTCTGTTTATTGCTATCTCGTACTCTCCCAAGCGTTTAGTACAGTGCTCTGCACACAGTAAGTGTTCAATAAATACGATTGAATGAAATGTATAAAAATCATCCATCATTCAACAATACTGAATGTGTCAACATATCAATCATATTTATTGAGCACTAACTATGTGCAGAGCACTGTACTAAACGCTTGGGAGAGTACAATATAAGAGAGTTCGTTGACACATTCCCTGCTCACAAGGAGCTTACAATTCAACTAATAATTATGTTGTGGACAGTTCCGAGGTCAACGAAACGGTCATTTACCTAGAGAAGACGGCTGAGTCAGTCTGTCTCACAGTGGAACGATACTTCCCCCTGTTTCAAGGTGAGAGCTGGGCGGGAATCATAAAAGGCACCAAGAAATCTCAAAAAACTTCTTTCCAACTTCCTCCACTTGATCTCGCCACCCCTTGGTTTTCCGTCTCTGACCTAACCCTGAAACCAATAGCTTTAGATGAGGGAAGAAGGGTGGAACGTGAGTGAAACACTCTACTCTCCCAGCGTTTAGTACAGTGCTCTGCACACAGTAAGCGCTCAATAAATTCAACTGAATGAATGAGGGTATCCATCCCTTCTCCTTTCTGATACTTCCCCTTCTCACCCCTGCCTCCTCCAGTTCCCAGATTAAAGGTGATCCAGGATCAATTTTATTTGTGTTCTGATAATGCTGAGTGGGGCCTGGATACATACCTGATGAGTGGGCATGCTAAATTGATCCTATCCATGGAACCTTTGGGTATCTGGGCTACGGCCAAAGGAGATGGACATCAGACCAGCTTTCTACCATAGAGTTCTCTCTTCTTGGTTAGGAAGAGGCTGGAGCAGGTTATACCTCATCCAGGGATTTGTCCACCATAGAATTTTCAGTGATTGAAGTTGTAGCTGGTTACAGATTGTACTTTTTGGAAAAGTAGACTTGGGGAATGAGGCATCAATTGACTACTAGACTTTTGAATTTCAGTCAGTATACCGTTCCCTGTTATCTTCCTTCCAGCCCGTAGCCTTCTCTCCTTTACTTAGCTCAGGAAAAGACAAACCCTGAGGAGATTACCTCTGAAAGAAAGCTGTTCTTTCATTGGCCCTGTTGAGACTGTAGGGAACTTAGAGCTTGAGGGTCGGCTGTGAGACAGACATGATTGAGGAACAGTGTTTGAGGTCGGTGTTAGAGGAGTGAAATGTGCAGGCGGGATTGTAGTAAGGAATCCACGAGATAAGGTAAGAGGGGGTGAGCTGATTAAGTGTTTTAAAGTCGGTGGTAAGGAGTTTCTGTTCAGTGGTATTTATTCATTCATTTATTCACTCAATAGTATTTATTGAGCTCTTACTATGTGCAGAGCACTGTTCTAAGCGCTTGGAATGTACAATTTGGCAACAGATAGAGACAATCCCTGCCCAATGACGGGCTCACAGTCTAAACGGGGGAGACAGACAGCAAAGCTAAACAGAACATATAAATACAGATGTGGAAATGGCAGAGTACAAGGATATGTGTGTATGTGTCAAGGGGCTGAAGGTGAAGGCAAGTACTTAAAGGGTACATGGGTGACGCAGAAGGGAGAGGGAGTAGGGAAAATGAGAGCTTAGGGAAGGCCTCTGGGAGGAGATGGGACTTTAATAAGGCTTTGAAGACAGGGAGAGCAGGCAGTATGTCATATATGAAGGGAGAGGGAGTTCTAGGCTAGAGGGAAAACATGGACAATGGGTTGGTGGTAGTTAAATGCTTGGAACAGCTGGTGTAGTCCATGGATGTATTGGATGAATCTAATCCCCTCCCTCCCGCCACTTCCCCAAGTCAGTAAAGCTCCTGGCTGTAACAAAGGATCAACAAAATCCCCACACACCTGATGGGGATTTATTGAGTGCTTAGTGTGTGCAAAGCTCTTTACTATGACAACAACTAATAATGGTATTTAAGTGCTTACTCTGTGCCAGGCACTGTTCTAAGTGCTAGTACTACAACTACTAATAATAATAGTGGTATTTATTAAGTGCTTACTCTGGCCAAGCATTGCACTTACCGTTGAGAAAGATAAGAGATAAGCAGGTCGGACGCCCAAAGTTGCGCAGCCGCCAAGTCGTGGAGCTGGGATTTCTTCTGCACATTGCCACCATCAAACCGAGTTGGTTGTCTTGATGGAAACCTCATCTCAGACTCTTCCCGAGTCTCGCCATCATTCTACGGAGACTGGAAGGATAGGAGTGTGGGGAGAAACTCTGTTTCTGGGGAGTAGCTTTCCCTTAGCACTAGGCCTTATTGAGCTAATTGCAGTTAAAAACTCATGAAGGATGGCGTGTCAGAGAAATGAGTGGTTATTGCCTATTATGCTGAGCAGAATGAGGACAGGATCCCATTAGCTGCTTTGAAATGGCAATAACTCAGGAGAGACAACACGGTCTAGAGGAAAGGGGGTGAGTCTCGGTGGCTGGAAACATGGATGCCAGTCCCAGCCCTACCCTTGACAGACTGTAACTTTAGGCAAGTCGCTCGATCTAAGGGATGAGGAAAATAATGACTATCTCCAGGGCTAATGGGAAATTTTTGTCTCCTATTAAACATTTATCATTTATGATAAATATAAAATGATGACTAGAATCCCTCCTAAACATTTCAAATGTGTGTTTCCTCTGGTCATTTCATAGTAAGAGAGCTTAGTTAGCTGGAATTTCTCCTGGGTATCTGGATTAATGCCCAACTCCTTCACAAGCACTCAGCACAGTGTCTTGCACTCAGTTAAATGTTACTGTGACTACTACCTCACTTCCCTCGAAGCACCATGATATCACAAGGGTTCTGGTTGACAGTCTTCCCTCTATTTCCATTCCCTTATGTGACTTCAGTATTGACTTGGAGAGAAGAGTTGAATCAAAAGGTTGTGTCTGCTGTATGTCTTGGAATTCCTCAGGCAGTCTTCCTCAGAAAAAATTCCCTGCAGATCCACTGTCAAAGGCACATACACAGACACACATACATACACACACACACCCCATTAACCTTCCAGTTCTGGGTTCAAAACCTCTTGAGAAGAAAAAACAATTGGGGTTCAGTGAACATTCCTCTCTGGGGGCACGATGCCAGTAGCCCCCATTAAAATACCAGTGAGTCCATTCAGGTTATTTCTAGCCAAAAATCTTTTCTTGACCATGACATTTGCCATCTCCACACTGCCTGCAAAGTGATTTTATGATATTTAGATTAGAAAACAGATGCTCTTTCTTACTGGAGCTAAAAGCCAAGGTGGTAACCTCTTGGAGATTAAACTCCCACATTTTAGATGGCAAGACATCTTGCAAAGTTATGGCTGCAGTGGAGAGATTTATTCCTGAAACACACCTCAAGCTTACAAAACGTCTGGACCCTTTTATCGGGCCCAGAAGGGCCGCAACTGGAAATGAAGTAGAATAATCGGTTGGATTCTGGAAGGGGACAGACTCCCTTTCAAGGTTGTCAAGGAGAAGCCAAACAGATTTTGGAAACATTCTTTTCCCCACACCTGGCTAGCCGTAGTAAAGGCACGTAACCTTTACAAGTGCGAAAGAGAAAATCTGGCCATGCTCAGGGTCATCTATTTTGACATCTAGTTAGACCGAATCATCCTCCTGATTTTAGAAACATACTATAGGAGCAAAACTACTGTGGAATGTTATAAGCAGAACTGTGGAGAAGCAGCGTGGCTCAGTGGAAAGAGCACGGGCTTTGGAGTCAGGGCTCATGAGTTCGAATCCCAGCTCTGCCACTTGTCAGCTGTGTGACTGTGGGCAAGTCACTTCACTTCTCTGGGCCTCAGTTCCCTCATCTGTAAAATGGGGATGAAGATTGTGAGCCCCACGTGGGACATCCTGATTCCCCTGTGTCTACCCCAGCGCTTAGAACAGTGCTTGGCACGTAGTAAGCGCTTAACAAATACCAACATTATTATAAGCACAGTTAATTATACCTGCTAAATAAGACAGATTCCAATTTCCCGTGGATCGTGACCCATAATCAGTCAAAGAAGAGAGACAATTCAAAGTTTTATTCAGCTGATGTCGGGTTAATATATTTTAAACAAGTGTTAAATGTAATGTATTGATTATGAAATGGGCTTTATGCAGCTCATAAAAATCATCTAATAGAAAATATACAGTGATAATGTTCTTTTCGGTAACTAGTACTTCAATCATATTTGTTGAATTAATCAATCAGTGGTATTTATTGAGAGCTTACTGTGTGCAGAGCACTGTACTAAATGCTTGGGACGGTGCGATTCAACAGAGTTGGTAGACGTGTTCCCTGATCTCCAGGAGCTTACAGTATAGAGGAGGAGATAGACATTAATTTGAATAAATAAATTTTGGATATGTACATAAGTGCTGTGGGGCTGAGGGTAGGGTGTATATCAAGTGCTCATTGGGTAGAGGTCCAAGAGCATTGGCGATGCAGAACAGAGAGGGAGGCGGGGAAATGAGGGCTCACTCAAGGAAGGCTTCTTGGAAGAGATGTGATTTTAATAAGGCTTTGAAGGTGGGGAGAGCAGTGATCTATCAGATAATAATGATAATAATGATATTTGTTAAGCGCTTACTATGTACCAGGCACTGTACTAAGCACCAGGGTGGATACAAGCCAATTGGGTTGGACACAGTCTCCTATTCCACGTGGGACTCACAGTCTCAATCTCCATTTTACAGATGAGGTAACTGAGGCACAGAGAAGTTAAGTGACTTGCCCAAGGTCACACAGAAGACAAGTGGCGGAGCCAGAATTAGAACCCATGACCTCCTGATGCCCAGGCTCTATCCACTGCTCCAGGCTGCTTCTTAATATTAAGGGGTAGGGAGTTCCAGGCCAGAGGCAGGATTTGGACAAGAGGTCGGCAGCGAGATAGATGAGAGCAAGGCATGTGAGAAAGCTGGCACTAGAGGAGTGAAGTGTGTGGGCTGGACTCTAGTAGGAAATCAGCCAAGTATGGTAGGAGGGGGTGAGCTAATTGAGTGCTTTAAAACCGATGGTAAGGAGTTTCTGTTTGGTGCAGAGGTGGATGGCCAACCACTGGAGGTTCTTGAGGAGTGGGGAGGTGTGGAGTGAATGTATTTTTAGAGAAATGATACAGGCAACAGAGTGAGGTATGGACTGGAGTGGGGAGAGACAGGAGGCAGGGAGGCCGGAGAGGAGGGTGATGCAGTAATCAAGGCGGGATAAGAGAAGTGCATGGCTTTACATGGTAGCAGTTTGGATGGAGAGCAAAGGGTGGATTTTAATGATGCGGTGCAGGTAGAATTGGCAGGATTTGGTGACCTACTGAATATGTGGGTTGAATGAAAGAGATGAGTTGCGGAAAATACCAAAGATTATGGACTTGGGAGATTGGTAGAATAGTGGTGTTGTCTACAGTGATGGGAAAGACATCTTCTGGGTTCCTCTCCTTGGCTTAGAAAACTACCTCCATGACCTCCATTTTCTTAGGAATACATTCTCTATAATTGGAGCCACACAAACACTCATTACCCCGGTTACCAGAATAGACAAGTCACATCAAGGGATTTGATGCTATAACTTTCGGATTAGTATTTTTTTGAAAGATATCAGAGAGGACATATGTGTACAGTGCCCTATCATCTTTTTAGAAACTGGATGAAACTATCCTCCTGAGAGGAGGGGTGCCTGGGAGCTTATCCAACATCCCTGTTACCAAGGTGGCTTTATTTTTGTTGGTACGGAGGGAATCTCTATATAAGCTTCTGAAAAACATTTGTCCTGAAGAGTGTTTCTTATAGCCAGAGATAATCCCGAGGCCGTGTATTACAGGATAGAGTCAGTTTCTTCCTCAGTCGATTCTAGAAGTTTCACTAGGAGCTGACCTACTGACCTCCCACTCCCCTCTCAAAGACTCAGTTCTCCTCTAACGCGACAGTTGTGTTCTTGAAGAACCTTGTGCACTTGACCACATCTCCTCCAACCTACATCTACTTGTGTGTCATAGAGATGTGCACTGTGGGAAGAAGAAGGTTTTCGGATTCTCTTCTAGAAGATTTTACCCAAATTGTATAATGAAACCTCACGTTCTAGGGGAACAGATTGCTGCTTGAAAGTCACCTCCATGATATAATGGGACCTTTAAGAAAGACCACTAGCTAAAATTAAAACAAGCAAATTCACGAATGTCATTTGGCTGGGGATGAGTCCAGTTTCAACAAAACCTTTTTCTATCTGGTATGCTGGGGGGAAGGGAGGTGCTGGTTACTTAGCTGGTTAATTAATCCTTTTTTTTGTAGTATTTATTTACCACTTACTATGTATCAAGTACTGTGCTAAGCTCTGGGATAGGTTCAAGATGATCAGGTTAGATCCAGGCTCTGTCTCATGGGGGGATGACAGTCTAAGGGGGAGAGAAAACAGGTCTCTCATCCCCTTTTTACAACTGAGGAAAGGGAGGCCCAAGAAGTTGCGTGATTTTGTCCCGGCTCGCACGGCAGGCCACTCACTGATGGATCTGGGACTGGAGCCATGGAGTCCTGATTCCCAAACCTTTGTTCTTTCCCCTATGCCATGCGGCCAGTGTTCAAAGATCTAGCCAACCAAAGTGGGACAGGGACTGTATCTGAAACGACTATGATGAATCTACCCAGGTGTTTAGTACAGTGCTTGCCACATGGAAAGAACTTAACAAATGCCACAATTAATGATGAAGATGATGATGATGATTAGGGCGGTCCCTGGAGGGGAATATGCCTAAGTTATATAGAGGCTTAATGAGGGCCACATAATTGAGAATCCTGTTAGCTTGAGGGAATTCATTGATTCCCCGGAGGTGTTTGCATTCAACTATTTAGAGGGATTTAGCCCGCGGAAATCCTGTCATTCCACAGCAGATCTTTTACCTTGGATCAAACAAACAAAAAATTAGAAGTTTCGTGGTGGCAAAGCATCTCGTAACAGCTGTTATTCTGCCTGATTTGGATTTTGGGACGGTTTTAGAAATGAAAATGATGGATGGAAATGAAAGTGGGGAGGAGAAGGGAGGGACTTGAAAGGCTCATGAGGACTTGGCTTCAGGATTTCCCAGCTCCAGCAGAGTGCCACTCGTTCAAATATATACAAATAATTGAACAGCAACACATTCTGCATTCTGAGAATGAATCATTTACGATCCGACAACTGACCCGTCTTTGTAATTCAGCTTCTGCCTGTGCTGAGAGATTCTTTCCTTATAATACATTTTAATTAATATCACTTGCATGCTACATTCCCAGTACAGTTGTTAGATGCCAAATCTCACACACCGGTTCCCTATTCTCTGACGGAGTACCAAGAGGGTGCTCTAGGCTAATGATCTTCCTGCTGGGATACTTTCTCATATAGGATGATGGCTGTAATGGAGAGAGAAAATTGACTGGAGGAGGGCTGTCGGCATGACTTCTTTCTCAGAGGGATTATGGGGCCGAGGCACAGATTGCTGTAGAGGTTATAGAGAGGGGTGAAGGTAAAAAATCGACTCGTGACAGAATCGAGGATGGGGCCAAGGAGCCATCATTGAGGTTCCTGGGCCAGGCTAGCAGCCACGCCACCCTGGCTCACTGCTGGTGGACAACGAGATGCCCAGTACACTGCAGTCCGAGCCCAGCACTGCAGGCTTGGATGTGGCCTGTTGCCACCTCAGAAAAGCAGCATGGCCTTGTGGATAGAGCACGGGCCTGGGAGTCAGAAGGACCTGACTTCTAAACCCGCCTCTGCCACATGTCTGCTGTGTGGCCATTTTACAGATGAGGTAACAGAGGCACAGAGAAGTGAAGTGACTTGCTCCAGGTCACACAGCAGACAAGTGGCGGAGCCAGGATTTAGAACCCATGGCCTTTTGACTCCCAGGCCTGGGCTCTATCCACTGCACCATGCTGTACCAATCGTTGGGGTCTTCCTTGGAAAATCCCATCAAATGTGGTCTGTGGCCATGAAACAGAAAATCTCCATATGCCCTCTCATCCCAGGTCAATGGGGATCAAGACTTGGCGATAGGGACTGCGTCCAACCCAATTTGCTTATATCCACCCCACTGCTTAATACTGTTCTAAGTGCTGGGGAAGATACAAGATTATCAGGTCAGACATAATCCCTGTTCCAAACAGGACTCACAGTCTAAGTAGGAGGGAAAACATGTTATTGAGTCCCCCTTTTATGATGAGGTAACCGAAGCACAGAGAAGTGAAAAGACTTGCCCAAGGTCACACAGCAGGCATGTGGTGGACCCGGGATTAGAACCCCTCTAGAACAGATTGGGGTCTGTTGTGGGCAGGGATTGTCTCTACTGCTGTATTGTGCTTTCCAAGCGCTTAGTACAGTGCTCTGCACACCGTAAGCGCTCAATAAATATGAATGAATGAGTGAACCCAGGGCTTCTGACTCCCAAGCCCATGCTCTTTTCACTAGGCCATGCTGTTCTGAAGAGGGAGAATGTACTGAGAAGCAGCATGGCAGAGTGGATAGAGCACAGCCTGGGAGTCAGAAGACCTGGGTTAACTGATCCTGGCTCCACCACTTGTCCACTGTGTGACCTTGGGCAAGTCACTTTACTTCTCTGTGCCGCAGTTACCTCATCTGCAAAATGGGGATTAAGACCGTGAATCCCATGTGGGACATGGACTGTATGCAACCTGATTTGTTTATATCTACCTCAGCGCTGAGTACAGTGCCTGGCACATACTTAACAAATACCGTAAAAAAAAGGGAAGATCTCTCCCAAAGAAGGTGTGTCCAACATCTATCTCTGTCCTTCATTAGGTTTATCTTAGGGCACTGGCCTTTTCATCCACACACACACACACACAAACTCATAGGTGAACTTCACTCTCAGTGGTGTCTTCTTGAACAAGGACAGCTAAAAATAATAATAATAATGATAATTGTGGTACTTGTTAAGCGCTTACTGTGTGCCAGGCACTGTACTAAACACTGGGGCAGATACAAGCAAAACGAGTTAGACTCAGTCCCTGTCCCACACAGGGCTCAGAGTTTCAATCCCCATTTTACAGATGAGGTAACTGAGGCACAGAGAAGTTAAGTGACTTGCCCAAGGTCACACAGCTGACAAATGATGGAGCTGGGATTAGAACCCATGACCTCTGACTCCCAAGCCTGTGCTCTTTCCACTAATTGAGCACTTACTGTGTGCAGAGCACTGTACTTGGGAGAGTACAAAAATGAGGAAAGATCTACTCCATGTCTTTGAGGATTTTACAGTATCCCAAACCAGCCCAGATCCAGGCAGGTGACTTTTTGATGTTCCATTCCACTTAAATTTGGAGCATCTAAATTTCCCCAGTCCTATAATAACAATAGTAATTATGGTACTCGGTAAACGCTTACTATTTGCCAGGCACTGTACTAAGCACTGGGGTGGATGCAAGCAAATCAGGTTGGACACAGTACCTGTCCCATGTGGGGCTCGCAGTCTCAATCCCCATTTGAGAGATGAGGTAACTGAGGCACAGAGAAGTGAAGTGACTTGCCCAAGATTACCCAGTAGACAAGTGGCAGAGCTGGAATTAGAACCCATGACCTTCTGACTCCCAGGCCCGTGCTCTATCCACTACACCAGGTTGTTTCTTTAGAAGCAATCAGACCCCCACCTCCCCCCCCCCCCCAAACTCCACCGAGCAGGTCCACTGTGCCATGATAGTTGGTACAGATAAGAAACCCAACAGCTTTAATTTCAGGGAGACAATTAGGCTTAAATAACAAGTTAGCCTTCCTCTCAAGGCTTACGACCTAATAGTCTCCCCTGGTAAATAGAGCAATAAACAGCTAAACCATGGTATTCATTACCGGCTCAAGTCCCTAATTAATTTATTTTATGTTAATTAAGTTTATAATTATATAGTAAAACATTTACTTTCTCCCACAAGAAATTGACTGAATTTTCTGAAGGGGCTCTGTGACTGTAATTTAGATGCAATTAGCCTGTTAAATTTAGTTAGTGTTTAGTTCATTTAGTTACTGTGGGAGGAAGCTAGAAGATGAAGGTAGGGCTCTCACTTCCAGCTCTTGATTTGTCCTTGGGCTGCTGCCCTTATGTTCTCAGGTTCTGCTTAATAGAAAGCAGGAATTTGCATTGCAGGAATGGAATTGAGATTGGCAGGCTGGATTCTTTTCCGTCTGTGGTTTTCTATCTTACAGAATCAGACCCTTTGGACCGTTTTGGTCCATCATATTGGAGGAGCACAGACGGTGTGCAGAGCACTTTTACTAAGTGCTTGAAAGAGTACAGTAACATAGAGCTAGTCAAGAGGATTCCTGTCCCCAAGGAGCGTGCAGATTATTGTGTGTAGGGTGCTGTACTAGGTATTTTGGAGAGAACAATGAAGTTCATAGACATGATCCCTGCCTTCAAGGAATTTACAGTCTACAGTGTACAGAGAACTGAACTATACACTTGAGAGAGTAGTTAATAGATATGATTCCTGCCCTCAAGAAGCTTACAGCCTAACAAATTGGCAGGGGTGGTGGGGGAAAGACACGGGACAGAATAAATTACCAAGAGGAGGAAGAAGAAAATGGAAGGATATCTAGGTGAATTAATAAGTGCTTAAATCCATTCATTTAATTCAGGTGTATTTATTGAACTCTTACTGTGTGCAGAGCACTGTAATTAACGCTCGAGGGAGTACAGTATAACAATAAACAGACACATTCCCTGTCCACAACAAGTTTACAGTCTAGAAGGCGAACTTAAAGAGTAGATTACTTAAATGGATGTGTACAAATGTGCTATGGGTGGCTGTGAGTGCAGAAGTGTTTAGGAGAGAGTTGGGAGAATCTGACCTGAGAAGAAGAAAATGAATCATTCAAAACAAAATAAAACGAAAAAACACTGCTCTCCCTGAGCAGGGGCATCTGGAAGACAAAGAGGCAGACTCAGAAGCATCTTACATAAATGAATGACATCTTCTGGGGGGAAATAACCCCTTAAAGGGCCAGGTACACACCCTTAATTGATATTCAGAGCAGAACAGGTGAAAACTAAATGTCGATTCCCACTCTGATCCCGGATTACAGCTGTGGCTGAAATTCCAGGATGTTGCCATCCCAGGCTGTGAGTAGTTGTAATCATATTGAATTGTACTCTCTCAAGTGCTTAGTACAGTACTCTGTGCACAGTAAGTGCTCAATAAATACCATTAATTGATTGAAGGAAGGAGGGGAATATTACACTGTGGGTAGGGAACATGTCAACCAACTCTGTTATATTGGACTCTCTCAAGAGCTTAGTAGAATGTTCTGTGCACAGAAAGCACTCAATAAGTACGATTGGTTGATTGATCGATCAATCGATTGATAGTAGTTTCCAGCCCAACCTATTCCACTCCAGAGTAAGCGGTCTGATGGGATTGCTATCCATCCTTCTGCCAGTCAGGAGTTTTCCAATGCCTTAATGTCAACACTGGGCTGACTCTCCAACGTGTCCCCCGCCACCCCTGCCCCCCACCAGCCACCCCCACCGGACCCTAGGTCAGATATTGATGAGACCTTTAAAATCCCACGTGGCAAAAATGTCTCAAGATGAACAGTCCCCTTTCCTTATTCAACTTCGATGTTGCTCAGAGCTTGCGGCCTATCCTTGATTGAGGGCAAAGGTTGATTGATGGCCAGGACACACTTAGAAGAAAGCTAGAACTCCACAAACCCTCTACACATAAAACTCAATTCTCTCATTTAAAAAAAAAAATGATCTTTACGTAAGAAGGAACCGCCGTGTTTTCCTAAAAAGATCCTGGGGGCTTATCCAACACCCCTGTTACCAAGGTGGCTTTATTTTTGTTGGTACGGAGGAAGGAGAAGGAGTTATTGGAATGAGTCAGTCCCAGAGTCCTGCAACTCTGCTTGGCTCAGTGTTTAAAGTATTTTCAATGCTCCTCTGGCTGCCTCTACCAGGAAGACTGTGAAGGTGAGGTTCATGTTCATATCACTGGGAGGGTTATAAACCTGTTGCCCCACCAGGAGACCTGGGTAATTGATGATGATGATTATCTGTTAAGTGTTTACAATATGCCAAGCACTCTTCTAAGCCCTGGGGTAGATACAAGATAATCAGCTTGGACACAATCCCTGTCCCACATGGGGCTCACAGTCTTTACCCCCATTTGACAGATGAGCTAACCGAGGCCCAGAGAAGTTAAGTAACTTGCTTAAAATCACATAGAAAAAAAGTGGGCCACCTGGGATTAGAACTCAGGTCCTTCTGGCTCCCACCTCCGTGCTCTATCCACTAGGCCACGCTTTTAAATGGGCTTCTTTGCCTCTCCCAAAACATGGTGTCATGCAGGACCGTAATGACATGATTGATAGGGGATTCCTCCCTTATTCCATCAGGATTTCTTGACCATACTGCTCTTCAGCACTGATGTCCATATCTGTGATTTATTTTAATGTATGTCTCTCCCTCCAGACTGCGAGCTCCTTATGGGCAGTCAGTCAATCGCTCAGTCATATTTATTGAGCACTTACTGTGTGCAGAACACTGTACTAAGTGCTCGGAAGAGTATAATACAGCAACAAACAGGCACATTCTCTGCCCGCAACAAGCGTACAGACTAGAGGGGCAGACAGACATCGACATAAATAAATAAATTAGAGATATGGATATATGGGACTGGGAGGGGGGATGAATAAAGGGAGCAAGTCAGGACGACACTACACTACAACAATAAACATTGACAATCCCTGCCCATAACAAGCTCACAGTCTAGAGGACTGTGAATACGAATTCTAGTAAATACAAATGACGTAGTGGAAAGAGCATAGTTCTGGGAGGCACAGGATCTGGGTTCTAATTGACTCCACTACTTGTCTGCTGTGTGACCTTGGGCAAGTCACTTCATTTCTCTGTGCCTCAGTTCCCTCATCTGTAAAATGGGGATTAAAGCTGTGAGCCTATTGTGGGACATGGACTATATCCAATCTGATTAGTCTGTATCTACCCCAGTGCTTAATAAAGTCTCTGGCACATAGTAAGTGCTTCACAAATACCATAAAAAAATGATTTATTGATTGACAGGGAGCCTACAATAAGAGGAGCAGGCATAGTCCCCGCCTTCAAGGAACTTACAATCGAGTGGTTTATTTAGGCTTTTAGAGGGTCTCCCCCAACCTCCCATGCTTGGGTAGGGAGCAGTCCTATTCATGGAGTGGGATCAAAGGAAATAGTCTGTACCGCTTCCTTTAATCAATCAATCAATCAATCAATCGATAGTATTTATTGAATGCTTACTGTGTGCAGAACACTGTAGTTGGTCAGCAAGGAGATAATAATAATGATGGTATCTGTTAAGCACTTACTACGTGCCATTCATTCATTCATTCATTCATTCAAAAGTATTTATTGAGTGCTTACTATGTGCAGAGCACTGTACTAAGCGATTGGAATGGACAAATCGGTAACAGATAGAGACGGTCCCTGCCCTTTGACGGGCTTACAGTCTGATCGGGGGAGACAGACAAGAACAATAGCAATAAATAGAATCGAGGGGATGAACATCTCATTAAAACAATAGCAAATAAATAGAATCAAGGTGATGTACATCGCATTAACAAAATAAATAGGGTAATGAAAATATATACAGTTGAGCGGACGAGTACAGTGCTGAGGGAATGGGAAGGGAGAGGGGGAGGAGCAGAGGGAGGGGGGGAAAAGAGGGCTTAGCTGAGGAGAGGTGAAGGGGGGGTTAGAGGGGGAGCAGAGGGAGCAGAGGGAAAAGGGGAGCTCAGTCTGGGAAGGCCTCTTGGAGGAGGTGAGCTTTAAGTAGGGTTTTGAAGAGGGGAAGAGAATTAGTTTGGCGGAGGTGAGGAGGGAGGGCGTTCCAGGACTGCGGGAGGACGCGGCCCAGGGGTCGACGGCGGGATAGGCGAGAACGGGGGATGGTGAGGAGGTGGGCGGCAGAGGAGTGGAGCGTGCGGGGTGGGCAGTGGAAAGAGAGAAGGTAGGAGAGGTAGGAGGGGGCAAGGTGATGGAGAGCCTTGAAGCCTAGAGTGAGGAGCACTGTTCTAAGCACTGGGGTAGATACAAGGTAATCAGGTTGTCCCATATGACACTCACAGTCTTGATCCCCATTTTACAGATGAGGTAACTTAAGCACAGAGAAGTTAAATGACTTGCCCAAAGTCACACAGCTGATAAGTGGCGAAGCCAGGATTAGAACCCAAAACCTCTGACTCCCAAGCCTGGGCTCCTGCCACTAAGCCATGTTGTTCTTATCCCTTCCTCTCTTGAGGCTGCCAGGGGATCCTCCCTTAGCTGATCGAGGGGAGTCAGACCAGATTCCTTCCTTCACTTCTGAGGTCTCTTGTTTTGGTTTGTGAGGGCAAATCCTGTATTTGAGTTGGGTTTCTGACTCAAAGTGGACTCTGGGCGGATGGGCAGTCTCCCTCCTTGTCTGCTGCCTTATCCCTGGAAGGAGCCCTGTGCTAAGGGGACAGTCGCTGTGAAATTGAGACAAAACTGAAGTGTTCGAGTTCTCATGTGCTCCTGCCGTGGGCTGTCAGGGGCAGCTCCTTGAGACACTTCTGTCTCTCCCCGCCACTCAGACATGGCCTCATCCCCTGGGATGAAAACACAAGACCCTGTTCTTATGGACCCTAGCGCCATTTTCCAGAGCGCATTTCGCTTTTCACTAAGGATGAGGTGACCCTCTGTCCCCTCAGCTCTCCCCCACCAGCCAGCTCAGCCCCCTGGGCCCTTTGCCAAGACCCATTTGAAACCAGGAAAGAGTTGTCACCATGATCCATTCTCTCCTTGAAATGCCTCAAGATTTGCCTCTTCAGATACCAGCCACCCTTTGTCTCCCCCTCCTTTCCGCTCAGCAGTTTCCACTTCCCCCTAGATAAATTGCTGCTCATTTCAATGGCCTGCAGAGCCATGCCATTTTATGGTTGAGTGCCCCCAAGGAAAAATGTGCACGAGTTTGAATGTAAATCTAACGTGGGTCAGGAGACAAGCAGCAAGCAGGAAGGGCTGTGCAGTCCTGACCTTCTCCTGAGGATTGGCAGCTCCCACCCTCTTCAGGAAAAAGGGAAGGAGCCACGCAGTGGGGTCAGAAGCAGGATGGGTGGCCGGCCGGCCCCCGACTCGGCCCCAGTGGCAGCTCTCGGGGAGAGTCGCCCCGTCCGTAGTGTGCCACGGGCTGCGGATCTGGCCCCGTGCCAAGTACCGGAGCCGCGCTGAAACGCGGCAAATGTTTCAGAATGTCAGTTTGTCAAAATATCTGTATTTCAGGCTCACGAGGCAGACAGCTAGCTTTGGCTGTTAAACCAACAAGATGTTCAGCAATTTGTTGGAGTCGAAAAAACCTTCCTCCTCCCTCGGAGAAAATAACAATCTATTGTTTCATATCGTCTTGGGATCTATTTCTTTGGCATTTTGTAGCGCGAGCAGGCAGCAGAGAAGGAATATTGTCAGGCAAGTCAGTCACCCAATTTAAATTTGTGTACTATCCATGATAATATTGACGTGTTTGATCCTACGAAAACCTCTAAAAGGTGGTCAGACATGCATGGTCATGGAGAGGTGACTCCACTCGAGCTGCTGGCAAAGTTGATGGGAGGACAAGGGAGAGGGAGGAAGGGAGCGGCATTTTCCATGCATTGTGGGAACTGGGGGTGAATTTTTAATGTCTTGGAGATTTTCTCCTCATAATTGCCACTCTGGAAGCAATTTAGGGGTGAAAATCTTGGACAATTAACTGTATGTACACATAGACATATATAAATATATATGTATATATATATATATATTTATAAATGGTATTTGCTAATTGGCTCTGGGGTGGATACAATCCCATCAGATCAGACGTTGACCCTGTGGGGCTCACGGTCTAAGGGAGAACTGGCATTTTGGTCCCATTTTACAGATAAGGAATCTGAGGCACAGAGAAATTAAGCAATTTGGCCAGTCACATAGAAGGCAAGTGGCAGAGCTGGGATTAGAACCCAGGTCCCCTGGTTCCTGGTACTGTGCAGTTGCCACTAGGCCATACTGCTTATAGACCTCTCCTTCCCAGTTCACCTCCTGAGGGTATGACAAAACACAGTCACTGCTTCCCAAGTGATGAGTTGTTCAGGATCCCTAAATCAGTTTAACTCCTTTTCATTGCAACTTCTGCTGAAAGCTCCTAGATGTACTGTGGGAGGATCCAGAGGGAACCTTAGCCTGGGAGTCCTATGTGGGGTAGGGATTTGATGGTATTATATCTTTTGCAGTGCTGAGCACAGAGTTTGGCATATAGTGATAAATTAAGAAAAACTCTTCTCCTCGTCATCCTTCCTCTCCTCCTGCTCTTTCTCCTCCTCCTCCTCCTCCGCCTCCTCCTTCTTATCCTCCTTTTCTTCCTCCTCCTCCTTTTTTCTCCAGTCAGCCAACAGAGAAGCCTGGTATGCAGGGATAAACTAAGAACAAGCAAACAGTGAAAAGGAAACTGAGTCTTCTTTGTGCTTTCAGCCTTAATAATCTGAAAGTTCTCAGTCCAATAGGAAAGACCATGTTTTTAATAGTAGCAGCATTGATTGAGTCCCCACTGGGAAGCCGGAGAGTCCTAAGGGCTTGGGAAGAACAAAATAAGCAGTGACACATTCTGGACCCACAAGGAGCTTTGAAGTGATTTTGATCTGAATAGGATCTCTTAAGCCTATGCGGAGGTTTATGGTGGGCAGATGCATTTACCGTGTTCTCCAGGTTCCATGTTTCAGCTGTTTTTGTGTGGCCGCATTATGTTTATTGTTATCAGCGGGGAAGTGTCATAACCGTAGCATACCTATGAAACTTAAAATAAGCTTCTGTTCCTGGTAAATCCAATCCCTGCTGTGGAGAGGTCAATTCCTTAGCGTTTGTATCCAATAAAACTGGCGTGGCATAAATATCTTACTGTATATTAAAAGCTTGGGCTCCCCCATCTTTCTTTTCATGCTGTTTTCGATCTTGCCCTCAGATAGTAGCAGCATGGTCAGTGTAGTGATTCTGAATCAGCTTCAGCTTCCTGAACATCTATCTCATCATGGCCCTGAAGTCTTATTCCATCACCGCCCCCAGCCCTCACCTGTTGGGGAAATCCTACATCTCAGGTCCAGCCCCTCCACCCAGACTCTTCCCCCTTCAGTGCCCAAAGTTGAGTTCTGTCTTCCACCTTCTGTGGGTAGCACAATCTGACACCTCCTACCACCTCTCTCCACCTCCTGCCCCATCCCTTTAGCTTCAGCAGGTGGTCCAGGACCCGTCCCGATGGGGCAGGAGATATGAGAAGGCACCCCTCACAGAGGCCTAGGATCATGCTGACAGACTCCACCTCTTTATTCCTGCCTCTTTGGGGACCTAGACCTTTCTGTGTTCCCTGCATTTACTTCCTTTCCTGTCTTGCTCCTGACCCCATAAAATCATCTGGCAAGGAGTTCTGGAGTCTGCCTGTCATGGCTGCTTCAGAGGGATCCCTCCCCTCCTCCCCCTTACTCCCCCCCCACACACACTCACACGAACTCCCCGATCCTGGGCCAGGAATCCCTCATGGCCACTGCTCAGGATTGAGGCCTGATACCTGCTCCGGTAGCCAGCCGAGGAAGCTGTAGCCAGGGCCAGGTCCCTACCTGCTGCATTTCCACTTCCCAGGACTCCGTCCCCCTCCCTATCTCCTGGAAAGTTGGAAACAGGCGATGCCTTGGCCATCAAATGGACTTAATTCACTCTACAGGCATTCAGTCAACAGTACCATCTTGGTATTCCTGAATCTGGGGTCTGGTAGGGGGAGGGCCCACTGAGGGTCTCACCCCTAACCCTCCTCTAATCGCCTCTTCACAACCTCAGCGCAGTTTTTGGCTCCTTCCCAAATACTGCTCCAAGCAGCTCCTGCCCTGAAACCTGACACTTTAAAATTGATAGAGGCTCAGCTCAAGCGATGGCTTCTGCTTTGATTAACCAGCTCTTTCCTGTTTTCTGGGCATGCTTGTCAGCCCAAGATTAAGCTGGTTGCTTCAGTGGGAAGGAATTTTGAATCCACCCTCTTAAAACATGAAGTGGCAACTGGCTAAGGTGTTTGGGTTTGTATCTGCTCTGCACATCGTACGTGCCACAGAACACACTGAAACTGTAGCTTTTTATGTTGCCTCAAGGCTAAAAATGAAAGAAAAAAGGAAATTAAGAAGAATTAGTCATGATTATGGATTACTTCCTAAATTCTCTCTGGTATGGGGTGATTCATGAGGGGCGGGGCTAAGTGTCTGGACTTTCCTGCTGGAGTTGATGAACTGGGGCTTAACTGGTTTTAGCTCTATTTCGGCCAAATCTGGGAGGTGGAGGCGGGAAGGGTAGGGGCATCTGAGGCGAGGGAAATACATAGGTTCCAATCTTCCTTCCTTCCTTCCTTCCTTCCTTCCTTCCTTCCTTCCTTCCTTCCTTCCTTCCTTCCTTCCTTCCTTCCTTCCTTCCTTCCTTCCTTCCTTCCTTCCTTCCTTCCTTCCTTCCTTCCTTCCTTCCTTCCTCCCTTCCTCCCTTCCTCCCTTCCTCCCTTCCTCCCTTCCTACCTACCTCCCTCCCTCCCTACCTCCCTCCCTCCCTCCCTCCCTTCCTTCCTTCCTTCCTTGTTTTTGAGTGCTTACTGTGTGCAGAGCACTGTACTATATGCTTGGGAGAGTACAATATAACAATAAACAGACACGATCCTTGCCCACAACGAGCTTCAGTCTCTCCGTGCCACTGGAAGCAGAAGGGAGCAGATCATCGGGTTCAATTTCCATCCCTGCCTATTTGCTGCATACAGCAAAAAAAGGTGGCAACCCAGAGGTTTGACTTAGGACACCTGTACCAACTCTGACTGCACCCGGGTATGATACAGAGGTTAAGAGCCATGGGGAGGGCTGTCTTCTTTTCCTCAACATGTTCCTGGCTGGATTGCCCACAAGAGTGACGGAAATTGGTTCTAGAGGATTAGGTGATAGCTGAGAGGGGGTCAAGAGGGACAGCTGCTTTTGTGTGCCCACCAAACGGCTCTGGGGGTCCCCGGACTGGTGCTTTCTGTGGCCCTTCTGGAAGCTGCGATGTTTCCCATGGGCCCCTCGGAGACCAAGTGGGTCAAGGCCAATCCCGGTCTGAGGTATTCAGCGCCCAGGAAAAATGCCATCAGTTTCCACCACACAGCTTCCGAAAGGGACTAAATTTACAACCGGGGAGTGGCTCAAGCCCTGAGAGGATTTGGCATGGGGAAGAGTGAAATTTATCACCAGATTAAGAAACTGTTCTGTCATCCTGTTCAGTTTTGGAATACTTAAATTGATGGTTTGAAAAGTAATTGGAGAAGGATTTTCTCCATGATTACCAGAGGACACAGTACAAGACTGAAGGTAAAAGAAAATGTGGGCACATATAGGAATGATCCGTTTCATCTGGACTTCCCCAGAGTATAGGCCTTAAGAGGCAGGCTTACCAAACTCTGTAGATTCTTGTCTGTTGAAACATTAAGAGGAGGATCAGAAGCTGCAGGAGACCCAGCCTCTTTTAAAAAAGCTAAAGTGTGTGAACCTCTGAAGAGAAGCAATCAATTAATCATATTTACTGAGTGGTTACTATGTGCAGAGTACTGTATTAAGTGCATGGGAAAGTATAATATAATAGAATGAGCAGACACATTCCTGTCTGTAGCAAGCCTACAGTCTAGAGGGGGGAGACAGACATTAATATGAATAAATACATAATTTATAATATATGATTTAACGATATGTACGTGAGTGCTGTGGGGCTGGGGGGTGGGGCTGATATCAAAAGTCCAGAGGTTGCAGATCGAAGCGCATAGATGATGCAGTAGGGAGAGCGAGCTAGGGAAAAGAGGACTTAATCAGGGAAGGCCTCTTGGAGAAGATGTGACCTTAATAATGGTTTGAAGGTGGAGAGAGTGGGGGTCTGGCATATATGGAGAGGGAGGGAGTTCCAGTCAAGGGGGAGGGCGTGGGAAAAGGTTTGGCAGCAAGATAGACGAGATCGGGGTTCAGTGAGTGAGCTGGCGCTAGAGGAGCAGAGTGTGCGGGCTGGGCTGGAGTAGGAGATTAGTGAGGCGAGGTAGGATGGGCTAGTTGATTGAGTGCTTTAAAGCCAATGGTTTCTATTTGATGTGGAGATGGATGAGCAGCCACTGGAGGTTCTTGAGGAGCGGGGATGCCCCCCGTGGACTGAACGTTTTTTGTTGATAAATGATCCTTGCAGCAGAGTGAAGTATGGACTGGGGTGGGGAGAGACAGGAGGGAGAGAAGTCAGTGGGGCTGTAGATGCAGTTGTCAAGGTGGAATAGGATAAGTGCTTGGATCAGCATGGTAGCAGTTTGAATGGAGACCAAAGGGTGGGTTTTAGCAGGATTTGGTGACAGATTGAATATGTGGTAACAGATTGAATATGAAGCAGCGTGCCCTAGTGGAAAGAGCACGGGTCTGGGAGTCAGAGGGCCTGAGTTCAAATTCTGGCTCTGTCACATACCTGCTGTGTGACCTTGGGCCTGTTACTTCACTTGTCTGTGCCTCAGTTTCCTCAACTGTAAAATAGGGATTAAATCTTACTCCCTCCTACGTGGGACCTGACTATCTTGTATCTCCCCCAGTGCTCAGTGTAGTGCTTGGCATAGAGTAAGTACTTAAATGTCACAATTATCACGATTATTAATAATATTATTATTTATCATTATTGGGTTTATAGTAGCGTACTCCTTCCTGGGTAACATTTAAGGGTCTAGAGATGCAAGCACCATTCCTTAGAGTGTTTGAGCAGAAGCCAGATTGCATAAGGGCGAGAAGTTCATTTTCTCATGATTTTTGTGTTGTTTTATTTCACATTATCTCATTACGTTGTTTTAAAATGTATTCCATATTAGTGTCTGCTTTCTTTGCTGTTCATCTGTTTTGATCCTTTGAAATTGATTATGTTTTGTGTTCATTTTTCTTTGAATCATTTTCAAGTGTGACTTATATTTTATTTTGTGTTTCTTTTAGGTTTTGTTTTGTTTCATAAGATCCCACTGGATGGGTAACTGAAATAAGAAAACAGAGAGAGCGAGAGAGTGTGTGCGGGGGTGGGGCGTGGGGGAACTGTTGTGCTTGTTGGTTGAAGCTGTACACTGTGCTGGACATCGGGGAATGGACCGTGTGTTTGTCCGGGGAAGCATTATGTGTGTGGGGCTTTAATGGTAGATATGGGGAGTGGTTGAAGGGCTCTTAAAAGTTTGCGCAGGCTGTTAGCTGCTTTGGTTTAACACCAGTCAAAGCCAGCCTCCGGGCTGCTACGAAACTCAAGAAATCACAATAAATAAGCCACCCGAGTCTGGTTTTACTATGGCCTCACACACGGCAGTGAAATGAAATTCCATTACATTGTTTTTATCTCCTCAAAAGATGTTGATTTTTATGGTTATTATTTATTAAAGATGACCTGCAAAGTTTTTTAAAAAATTAGATCTGAAATTAGTATTGATATATCAGTGCACAAACTCAACACTCTGAAGAATTTCCTTAGAGACACACACACACACACACACACACACCTGACATCATTTCCTCCAATTCCCTGTTTAGCTCCAAATCCAGTATGTCTGACTTTTCCAACCAGAAGGCAGTGTCTTTAGAAGCTCTTTAAGCACAGGGTGTAGTGAATTCCACGTGGATATTCTTAATCACCTTTGGACTCTCTACAGTCCCGGCATTGGGAAAGCCATTTTCTGAATTGGCATTAGAGTTTCAGATTTTTGACACGGACCTCAGGGGCACAAGGCGACGGTGTCCTTAACTAGACCAGATCTTAACTTGTAGGCAAAAAGTGGGGTCACTTGGGTTTCAGGTTTAGGGTCAAGAGGTAAAACGGGGATATGGCTTTGTGGAGGTAAGATGTATCACCACTCTGCCTTCTTCGTTCCATCCTACCTTTTCCATTCCCTTTCAAAAGAACTTCTGTGAAAGGCACCATCCCAGACTGGCTTTTTTTCAAACTTCAGTTTGGTTTCCTTGAGGAACCCTACAGATGGAATCCAGGATGGGCTGTGAGGGAGAAGAGCATCCCCAGGTAGAGTCGCTTCAACACATAATAAAATCCGTTTCTCCTCACCTCTGCCCTGACTCTGAAACTCTTAGCCACTGGGTTGGCAGAAGGGTAAAGGATCTGCAGAAAACCTGAACTAAAACCTAATCGTTTCTGGAATTGAAAATCGGCCTTCTCCCTTCAGGCTTCATCAGGGAGAGTTCAGCCTGCTATCGACAGATTCTTGATTCTCCTCGCCCTTTCCGCCCCCTCCTCCCACCCCTGGCCTCCCACCCACCCAGAGCTTTAAAGAACATTTAGCTCCCTTTTCTACCACAGTTTTCTTGCTACGTATGTTCCACGGCCGATCCAAGTGCTGATATGTGCTAGCACTCCATCAGAGGGGCCCACAGCGTCTGGCTTTCAGACCTCGCTTGTCAAAGCGAATGAGGAACCTGGGTGCTTTGGAAAGGTGTTTTCCACCTACACCCGTACTCTGTCCTGCTGCCAATTCGAGGTGTCAGAGACGATTTGTAATTAGTTGGTAATGCTTTGCAGTTCAGCTTTAAGGTGTGGTAGTGGGGGCTTGATTTAAAACTAGTCCTACCTGTGCTGAAACATTGTTTTGAATCCTATGTAACCAAGGCATTAATCTTAATAAACCACAGCCAATTTAGGCACCACTTGATATCCAGAGAATATCCTTGTTGAATATTTTATACTCGATCTTTTTCATTAGCCACTGAATATGTTATTGCTTGCTGCAGACATTCATGGGGATTTATGGATTACAGCATTTGGTTTCTTACCGCAGATGCTTCAAAGGTGGCAGGCTTTACAATATTTTCTTGCAAGCAGACCGGCAAATCGCAAGGCAGCTGGACTTTATTGCAGAGCCAGGGTCCTGTTTCTGTGGGTGACTGACAAGGCTGTCAGCCCTAACCTCAGTTCTTCCCCGAAGGTGTTGATTTACAAAGAACTTAGCTAATTGCTGCATTCTTGTCCCTTAAGACAATGAAATTCAAACTCCGAGCCGGCCTGGGGCCATCAACGCGGTAAAAGTTCTTTACACATCCAGCCCTTGATCCCCCAAGCTTTTTATGTTATTCCAGTGGGCTTTAAAAGGAGGCAGGATCCAGTTAAAGAGAGTTTTAGGAGTTTTCCCCAACCTGTCAGGAAAACAAATGAATATTTGTATTCCTGAGCTGGAAGAGTTCTCCAGTAGACTGTGCTTTGAAATGGAGAGAAGTGGGCTGATAAGGCAACTGAATATATCAAAGGCTGCTGGAGGTCCCTGAAGGTAAGATGGGACCAACCAGATTCCTCTGCCTTCTACTCTTTCTTCCCCAAAGCCACAACCTCCACTTTCTCTGGCTAGAGCCACCTTTATCCTGCCCTTCATCCACCTCGGTCCCTCTCTCCCAGCTCCTTAAGGGAGCCTTATGTGGTTTACCGTAGTCACCTGCGATAAGTTGAGAAGAGGTGAAATGTTCACTGCACTTAACTTTTTTTAAAAAAGATATTTGTTAAATGCTTACTATGTGCCGGGCACTGTTCTAAGCAGTGGGGTAGATAGGAGAAATTTGGGTTGGACACATTCCCTGTCCCATATTGGTCTCACATTTTACATACGATGTTACTGAGGCCCAGAGAAGTGAAGTGACTTGCCCAAGGTCACACAGCAGACAGATGGCAGAGCTGGGATTAGAACCCAAGACCTCTGACTCCCAGGCCTGTGCTCTATCCACTAGGTCATGCTGCTTCCTAACTCGGATCAAGCTCCTTGCCTCTTCCCCGGTAGCCACTCAGACAGATTCTCTCTTACCCTGTGACAGGAGCTTGGAGACTCTCTCTCAAGTCAGATAATAATAATAATAATAATGTTGGTATTTGTTAAGCGCTTACTATGTGCCGAGCACTGTTCTAAGCGCTGGGGTAGACATAGGGGAATCAGGTTGTCCCACGTGGGGCTCACAGTCTTAATCCCCATTTTACAGATGAGGGAACTGAGGCACAGAGAAGTTAAGTGACTTGCCCACAGTCACACAGCCGACAAGTGGCAGAGCTGGGATTCGAACTCATGAGCCCTGACTCCAAAGCCCGTGCTCTTTCCACTGAGCCACGCTGCTTCTCGAGTCAGATCCTTGGGGACCCCTCTGGGCAGGCTCAGGAGAGCCCAAAGGACTTGAGCCCTCAAACCAGAGTCATTCAATCCCAATCGATGGTATTTATTGAGCGGTTACTGTGTGCAGAGCACCGTACTAAGCGCTTGGGAGAGGGCAGTACAACAGAGTTGGTAGACACGTTTCCTGCCCACAATGAGATTACAGTCCAGAGGAAGCCCATTTGACTCAGAGGTACTATATTGGTCTCTCTGCATGTCTGCAAAGCTCCCCAACCCCCCGGTCCTTCATTTTGGTCAGGGGCTAGAACTGTAATGCAAATGGTTAGAAATTATCATTATTGTTATTACTATTACTAATAAGAACCATCATCATCATGGCATGGATAAAGCACTTGCTACATGCTAAGCGCTGGGGCGGATACCAGATAATCAAGTTGGACAAGGTCTCTGACCGACATGGGGCCCACAAACTAAGACAGGGGAGAGCAGGTATCATATCCCCATTTTACAGATGAGGGGACTGAGGCACAGAGAGGTGAAGGGACTTGGTCAAGGTCACACAGCAGGTCAGTAGCAGAGCCGTTATAGAACCCAGGGTCTCCTGACTCTCACACCCGTGTTCTTTCCACTAAAGCTGTAAGCCCAGTGTGGGCAGGGATTGTCTCTATTGCTGAATTGTACTTTCCGAGCGTTTAGTACAGTGCTCTGCACACAGTAAACGCTAAATAAATACGAATGAATGAATGAATGAGACCAGGTAGACTGGGCCGAGCTGGGCTCTAGATTTCCAGCCTGTGCAAGGCTTGAGTTCGCAGACTAGAGTTTGAGAAGCACATAGAGATGGACACAAACTTATGGAAATGCTGACTCCCTATGCACTTCAATTAATTTGTGACTTTTAATTATTAAGAAGACTGAGTCAAACCAGTGGTTCATCCAGCCCAGGATTCTGTCTCAGTGACAGTGGCAACAGGAAGCTTGGAGGAACCAGGTGACACCTGCCCTTCCCGATCATCCATTTTCATTGCTAGGGATGGATCTACTTAACTCCCTAACTTTTCCCTTTTCATCACTCTGTTAGTACTTCACTCCGAGCTCCTCCTCCTTAAACTGATCCAACTCTCTCTTGAACCTGCCTGAGATTCTTCTTGCTGACCTCCTCTCCAATGTTTCCCCAGTAAGCTTGACTTCCCTTCTTGTCCGAAATTTTCCCAGAATAGTCCCCTACATCCTCCAACCCTATTAAACCACTCCTTGGTGGGTTTCCATGATCGTCATCCGCTCGATTACCCACCTGTGAAGAGGACAATGTCCTCCTGGTAATCATCTGCCCCAGCTGCCCCTGGACATTCCAAGTTGAGATTCCCCCATGTTTATCACCCCGTTTTCAGGTACCTCAATCAATTAATCAATCCATGCTACTTATTGAGTGCTTACTGTGTGTAGAGCACTGTATTAAGCACTTGGGACAGTAGAATACAACAGAGTTGACGATGCAACCTCTGCTCACAAGGAGCTCACAATCTATAGTGGGAGACAGATATTAAAGTAGATTAGGGATAGGGGAAATAGAGTATAAGAATGTTTATATAAGTATTATGGGGCTGGGGTGAGTATTAAAGTGCTCAAGGGCACATAGCCAACTGCATAGTCCAGGCAGAGGAGAGGGTGGACAGGGGAAATAAAGGGCTTATCTCCAAGCATTAGGGACCTGAAAAAGAACCCGCTAACTCCAGGAGGGATATTGTGGGACACAACAGACCTCCCCTCCCCCCCCACCAAGTCGGTATGAACAGAACCAGGATGTTTCTCTTCCGGCTTCTTACCACTGGGGCCTGGCTCCCACCTATTCCTCACAAAGCTTAGGGAGAGACAGGGGATCCAATTTTATTCCCAGGCACAACTAGGACATTACAGGAAGATTCACTGCTCCTTTCTTTCTCCTAACACCCTTGGAAGTTTGCTTCCATCCCTGATTTCTAGAACTTTCTTTGGGGTAAATGGCCCTTGTCCATCCTCCTGTCTCTTAGATCCAGTCGCAGGTGAGCCACCCCAAGCAGGTGAAGCTCTCTTCCGACTTTGAAGACCGTCCCCCAACCTATTTTGGGGTTCTCATGTCCAACAATTTTCCTGTCAGGGAGCGCTTCCTTAAGTCTCAAACTCAAGTCCTTCATGCTGTTTCTTTCTGCTCACTTCCTCTTAGACTCTAGAGCTGGAGAACACATAAAAGATCAAGCTCTTGAGAAATTTCATTTTTTTCTCGAAACAAGAAAGAAGAAACATAGACATGGTCTGGTTTTCTCACAGATCTGTTAGTCTCAGTGTAGAGAGGGAGTGTCTCCTTTTTCCTAGAGAAAAGGAGGCTTTTCATGAGCTGTTGTGTGTCTGCATGCCTTCATGTGCTGGGTTGTTAGACTGGGCTGCGCCGTCAGAATGATCCCTCCGGAAAGCCAGTTTTAAGACAGACCCATCGACACAGGCAGCTGCCTCTCCGTTGGTGATCCTGTCTTCTAGACGTGACTCACAGGGGCGCATCTATCTCTTCTTCATGGACGGAGGCAGCTCCAGGCCCTGTGATATTGATGTTGGCATCTCCCTGAATTCAACTCAGGCTGATGTCACAATGCAAGGCGGAGATCATGGGATTGATGGGTACAGTTGTAAAGTAAGTATATTCTCCCTCAATAAGGCTGATCACTAGTCCTTTTAGCTGTCTCTGAGGGGTGGGGGATGGGGGTCTGGGCTCCCTGGGAGAAACTGTGAGACATTCTAACTCTGCCGAATTGAAGGGCTAAACTCCCACCTCCTGCATCTCAATCTGTCCGACCATGTGCCAAGTGGAAAAGGGTAAAAAATTGCCAGAGCTGACCATAAAATATAAAGCCTCCCATTTTTACCATTTTGTTGATGAATCCATTTGCTGTAATCCATAGGCACCCTGTGAATCATCCATATACCCATTTTTCCTCCCTAATGTGCCAGGTTTTAAGCTGTTCTTTCACATTTCCTGTAAATAATGGACAATCATTGTTTTTTTTTTTTATTTTAAAAGTGCTGTTTTAACAATGTGGGTAGACCATAAATGTACTTGTTGAACTCATTTTTTAACAAGCCAATAAAGTTTTATCATTCATTTTCATGTGTCTTGCACTCTCTGTAGATTCTGGCCCCCTTCTCCCTTTCTAGCCTCCTGCCTCTCAGGACACCAACAGGACTCAGGATGGCGGGCCCCAGAAGAAATGTCCCAGCAGCCTCTGAGGTTGCTCCCCACCCCTGCCAGAAGCCCATTTCACCCTCCATTTGGGGGAGCCGGCCCAATTCCTTTCACAGAGACATGGCCGTATCCATCGATAGCTCTCAAATCTCTGGAACAGAAGAATGAATGGTCATTTGCTGAAAGGCAGTTTTACAAAATGCTTAAGGGATTCTATAAAATCTATGGGCCCTGGGAAAATGGTCTGAGTTTTTCTACTTGGAATGAAAAAAGGAACCAATGAAAGGAAACACGCAGTGCTAAGCTAGGGCCCCATGCTGCTCTGGTGTTGGGGTGACTTCCAGCCATTCCGTTTTAGTCCAGCCTGGAAGAAGTAGCCCTGACATGATGTAGGGAAAAGTTGTAGAGAGACTGAAGGATTTTAGGGGTCCTATTTTCCTGAGGTATGTCTTCCCCTGACAAGGCATGTCACTCTCGGGGACTTTGAAAAGGACCATGACGCCAGGACACTGAGTCTAGAGCATCTGGGCATTTCACCCAAACTAACTGCAGAGGTTATGATTGTAATAATAGTGGTATTTGTTCCTTCATTCCTTCTTTCAGTGGTATTTAAGTGCTTACTGTGTGCCAAACACCATGCTGAGCACTGAGGTAGATGCGAGATAAGCAGTGAGGCCTAGTGGATAGAGCACAGGCCTGAGAGTCATAAGGTCCTGGGTTCCAAATCGGATGCCGCCATTCGTCTGCTATATGATCTCGAGCACGTCACTCTACTTCTCTGGGCTCAGTTACCTCATGAGTAAAATGGGGATGAAGACTGTGAGCCCCATGTAAGACAGGGATTGGGTCCAATCTGATTTGCTGGTATTCACCCCAGGGCTTAGTAGAGTCCTTGGCACATAGTAAGCACTTAACAAATACCATAAAAAAAGTTCCTGTCCCATAAGGGGAGAGAGGGAGAGAGACCAGGTATTGAATCCCCATTTTCTTTCCGCCTCCACCCCTCTGCTGCCAGATTGTCGTGGGGCCTGGGGCTGGACCTGGATACCAGATTTACCTAAGCCTCTTACCCCGCTGCTGATTTGTTCATATAAGATTACCATCCCACATGATGGTTTCCACCAAGCTTCTAAATCGCCATGCTGCTGTTCCAAATTCCTGTGCCTAGAGGGGTGCTGATTGACACCTGCCAGTCAATCAATTAATCCTAGTTCAGCTCTAGTACTCACATCCCTCCCTTTCAGGTACAGTTATACTGGGCAGGCAGTGAGGGGATCAAGTGCAAAGGACAGTGCTGAAAGTTTGGGCCCCCAAGATGGGAACAAGTGGTCATTATCATTATTATTGTTGTTACTATTATCTTTGTTAAGTGTTTACGATGTGCCAAGCACTGTACTAAGCACTGAGGTAGATGAAATGTAATCAAGTTACACACAGTCCCTGTCCCACATGGGGCTCGCAGTCTAAATACTTCAGTTACCTCATCGGTAAAATGAGGATTAAGACTGTGAGCCCCACGTGGGACAACCTGATCACCTTGTATCCCCCCCAGCACTTAGAACAGTGCTTTGCACATAGTAAGTGCTTAAAAAATGCCATCATTATTATTATTAAATAGGGGGAAGTAGAATCGAATCCCCATTTTACAGATGAGGAAACTGAGGCACAGAGGAGCAAGTGACTTGCCCAAGGTCACACAGCAGGCAAGTGGCAGAACTGGAATTAGAATCCAGATCCTCTGACTCCCAGGCCTGGGCCCTTTCCCTTAAACCACAGTGCTTCCCGGGTGAAAGGAAACCCCATATTCAGGGTCCCTGGGAGGAGATTGTTAACTAGAGTGCTAGTCACCTGATTCCTAGGTTGGGCTTCCCGGTCTCCCACTGGCTTTATCATTGGCTATTAAACAGGTCTTTTAGCCTGGTTGAACCTGTGTTTCTGAACCTCTGAATGGAGAAAGTCTACTAGCCCCCTGCCAGCCTTGTGATATTTGTGAGAAGATGAACTGTGAAGTGTTTTATGATCTCAGGGAGAAGGGCCATTTTAGGACCCTTTACCACTCCAAGTTCAAAATGTGTCTTAATTGAATCAGGGCTTTTAAAAATTATTCTTATGGAGGCTCCCTATGGGTGCTCAAAAGTGGATGATAAGAGATCCCAGCTGCTGTGTAGGAAGGTCAGTTCTCCGCCAGGGGAATCAGGCAGCTTCAATTTACCATGGGTATTATCCTAGGGGACAACCAAGGAGGGAGAAAAGGAGATGGGTTTTTTTTAAAACACCCTCTTCCACCCCCTCAATCTCTCTACCTCTTGTTGTGAAGCTTGAAGCCGGGAGCAGCAATTGTTACCGCTGAAATGACCTCAAATAATGGATGTGCTTGTAATATCACAATCACCATCAAGAGGATCTCTTGAGAGTCCACTGTCTGCAGAGAACTGTAAACAGGGAAGTTGAAGGCTCAGCCTCTGTCATTACAGTCTAATGGGGA
The DNA here is from genome assembly GCF_004115215.2 of Ornithorhynchus anatinus. Lineage (NCBI taxonomy): Eukaryota > Metazoa > Chordata > Mammalia > Monotremata > Ornithorhynchidae > Ornithorhynchus > Ornithorhynchus anatinus. The sequence continues at coordinate 67,722,096 of NC_041753.1, forward strand.
AGAGAGGAACTTAACCACAAGGGAATGCAGCTGGTCCCGCTGTCTTTGCCTAGTTGACTCGCACTCACCCGTGTCCCAATGTAAATTTGCTAACGGTACAGAAGAGTGAGGTTGCCCCGGTCCTGGAGCCGCCGCCTTTGTGTGCCAGGCTCCGGAAGCTCTTATACAGCGTGACGTGCACGTATGTCCCAAGGGAACGAAGGTCTTGCATTTGGTTTTGATCAGGTAAGAGAAAGATGCCGGGACCTTCATTAACCCCTGTGGCTGAAGATGGGTAGATTGGGTCCATCGGTCCCTGTGCTAAATAGCAGTTTGATTTCCTCGCTGTGGCTCCTTGAAGTTTACCTTTGGTTGAATCTTAGATTGTGAGCCTCCCAAGGCACAGGGACCCTGTCCAATCACCACCTGCGTATTCTCTCCCACTACTCAGTACAGTGCTCTTCACACAGTTAGTGCTTCATAAATACTACTCCTTTGGGATCCTGGCCTTTCCCATGCAATGGCATGGGGTTGGCTCCCATCGGAAATAGCAGTTCCTGTAGTTCCTGGCCTTTCCCATGCAGTGGTATGGGGTCAGATCCCTCCAGAGATAGCCGTTCCCATAATTCCTCTCCTCCCTCCGCTCTCACTGTGAGCTTCCAACAGATGGAAGAGGGAGTGGAGGCAGGTGACCTGGTTGAAAATGCAACCAGCTGTGGTGGCACCGAGTTTATAAACCAGCAGAGGAAAGACTGGGTCACTAAGTTGCTCCTGTTTCTGAAATTGGTAGCTCAGTTCCTAGGCCAACTTTCCAGGCCTGAAGTGAAATCTCTCCCACACTGCACCAAGCTTGGACAGCGACAGAGCCCCTTGGCCTGTACTTATAAAATGAAAATCTCTGCCAGACCTACTTTCTGTGAAAAGCAGACTCTTCCTATTTAGAGAATGGGGGAAGAAGAAATCCATTCCAGGCTCGTTTTCTCCCCATTTTTGTGATTTCTGTCAGGCAATAGCCAGTGCTGCTGAATCACAGAAAAATGCACACGTTGCTAAAGGATCATAAATCATCGGCCGGTAAGTTCACTCAGCTCGACCTAGAGTATTTCCAGTAAAGACGCATGGTGGTACTGGGCTGGGTTCACAGAAATCGGCTTTGGTTTCTTTTTGTCCTGCTCCTGGCAGGTTTGGGATTTTCCTTGGGGAACTCTTCTGTCTCTGCAGGTTGACAGCCTGGTGGGATTTCCTCTCCAGTTTCACTTAAGACTGACTGGTCCCTTCCTAGTCCCCCCCCCCCCCAACACCCCCTTGGCTCTCGCGCACCCAAGGGTCAAGACTGTTCCTTGGGGGTGGAAGGGGTCACCTCCCCAAATAGTCAAGGATCCATTTTTCACACTGGGTTAATTTCTCCTCATCCCAGCCAGCTGCCTGTCCGAGCAGTAGGCGTGGGGGGCGGGGGGGAGGCCAAAGTCCAAGGAACCATTCGACTTCTCAATTCCTCTCATCGGCGTCAGACTCGTGAACCTCTGCCCCTGTGGTCTCAGAAGGCAGCTCTTTCAATGGCCAACACTAGATCAGCCAGATCCTCTCATTTCTGCTTCTCAACCCCCGCCTCCCCCCTCCTCTCAATTCCCCCCAGACCGAGCCCGGAAGCAACCCTCCCTGGATAGTGCAACACCTGGTAGAGTTGGCCCATGGCCGATTAAGGAGAGCAAACCTGGTCCGATGTAGGACCAGCTTATTTCCTAAGGCTGCCTCTCCCTGGGTTTAACCCTCTTGGTGGGAATGGCAATTTAATCCATGCCTTTACCTTCAGTTCCCTGAAACACTTTCCCAGAGTGCTGTAGTGGTCCCAGCCCCTTTCCCCGAGAGCCGGCCTTTCTGCTATATCACCCCACTGTGAATCGGGAGTAGTTCGGCTGATCAGAAAGGATTCCAAACCGCTAAAGGATGCGTGTTTAGTTCAGAACTCCAAGACTGCAGGGATCCAGTGCATTTTGAACTTGGCGAAATCTAGGCCTTGGCAAAGGCCCCCATCCTTGTTTATGACAGCTTGGAAACTTCCATTTTCCAGTACAAACTAGGATGCTAATTCTTTTCAGTCTTACCCTGGATTATGCAACAGCCATAGTGACGGCTTCCTTTCAGGGTGAGGGCGGAGGCATGTTTTTCAGAGTTGTGAGCCGGGGGGAGTTCCTTTTTTTTTTTTTTTTTTTTATTACTATTTCACAAACTCCCTATGAGCTAGGTGGTGTACACTCATCTCCTCTGTCCCTTGACTCCTTGCAAAATCAGGGTACCTTCCATGTTGGGTGCTTTCAGTTGACACTTGGAGGGACCCAAAAGTTATTAATTAATAACGGCATTTGATAAACACTTAGTAGTTGCTAAGGGCAGGGACAGATATAAGGTCATCGAATCAGACAGTCGCTGTCCCACCTGGCCATGCAGTCTAAGATGGACGGAGAGCAGGTAATTATCATATTCCCGTTTCACAGATGAGGGAACTGAGTCACAGAGTGGTTGGGTGACTTGCCTGAGGTCACACAGCAGGGCAAAAGCAATCAGTCAATCATATTTACTGAGTTCTTACTATCATTCATTCATTTATTTATATTAATAGTATTCATATTTATTGAGCGCTTACTATGTGCAAAGCACTGTACTAAGCACTTGGAATGTACAATTCAGCAACAGATAGAGACAATCCCTGCCCATTCACGGGCTTACAGTCTAATCAGGGGAGAGAGACAGACAAAAACAATAGCAATAAATAGAATCAAGGGGATGTACATCTCATGAACAAAATAAATAGGGTAATAAAAATATATACAAATGAGCGGACGAGCACAGTGCCGAGGGGAGGGGAAGGGAGATGGGGAGGAGCGGAGGGAAAGGGGGAGAAGAGGGGGCTTAGCTGAGGGGAGGTGAAGAGGGGGGCAGAGAGGGAGCAGAGGGAAAAGGGGAAGCTCATTCTGGGAAGGCCTCTTGGAGGAGGTGAGCTCTCAGTAGGACTTTGAAAAGGGGAAGAGAGTCAGTTTGGCGGAGGTGAGGAGGGAGGGCGTTCCAGGACAGCGAGAGGACGTGGGCCAGGGGTTGACCGCGGGATAGGCGAGAGCGGGGTACGGTGAGGAGGTCGGTGGCAGAGGAGCGGAGTGTGTGGGGTGGGCAGTAGAAAGAGAGAAAGGAGGAGAGGTAGGAGGGGGGCAAGGTGATGGAGAGCCTCGAAGCCTAGAGTGAGAAGTTTTTGTTTCTTGCGGAGGTTGATAGGCAACCACTGGAGGTTTTTAAGAAGGGGAGTGACATGCCCAGAACGTTTCTGCAGGCAGATGAGCCAGACAGCGGAATGAAGAATAGACTGGAGCGGGGAGAGACGGGAGGAAGGGAGATCAGAGAGAAGGCTGTCTTCAAAACACTGTACTAAGTGCTTGGGAGAGGACAATACAACAAAGTTGATAGACGTTGCTTGCCCACAAGTGGCTAGAGCTTGGGCCTGAGAATCAGAAGGTCATGGGTTCTAATCCCAGCAGGTCCGCTGTGTGACCTTGGACAAGTCACTTTACTTCTCTGCGCCTCAGTGACCTCATCTGTAAAATGGGGATTAAGACTGTGAGCTCCTCATGGGACAGGGACTGTGTCCAACCTGATTTGTTTGTATCCACCTCAGCGCTTAGTATAGTGCCTGGCACATAGTAAGTGCTTAACAAATACCACAATTATTAGGGATCTTAACGGTCTAGAAAGGGAGCTTACAGTCTAGAGGGCAGAGCTGGGATTAGAACCTAGGTCTTCTGACTCCCGGTCCCATTGTTTTCCATCAGTCATTCATTCAATTGTAGTAAGTGCTTATTCTGTGCAGAGCACTGTACTAACCACTTGGGAAAGAACAATACAACAATCAACAGTGACAATCCTTGACCACAGTGAGCTCTCTAGGTAGGGGTGCCTCTCCATCCCACAAAAAGCCAAATTTAGGGGATGTGCGTATATTGGATGGCAACCAGAATTAGATGGAGTAAGTCTATGTACGAGCATCTGCAGAGTAGCGGGTTTCAAATAATAATTGCTCCTTTTAAACCACAGTGGCCCATTCCACATTTTCGAAATGGCAGTCACCGTTCATTTATGAGAACATAAAATAACACCTGAAAGTGATACACAGTTTTGTGTTCCTACAACCTAAAAGCACAACTGATTTGTCCCGAAACAAATTCATTTTCCCTTCATGACACCGTTATGCTCAGCAGGAGTTTCCCCTTGATTGAAGAAAACTGGTGGATACCGTCTGTATTCCTAAATCGAGCACTTTACTAAAGCCTGGGGAGCATGAGGTGGGGAAACGAGAAGTTTTGCTCACCCTCTGGGACGCCCGAGATTCTGCAGGGCGGTGAGATCAGCAGAGTAGAAATAAGATGGGAAATTTGGCTGTCTTGTGCTGGGACCCACTAAGCACTCATTGGCCGTGGTGTGAATTCTCTAGGAGTAGTAGCCGAGAAGCAGCCTGGCGTAGTGGATAGAGCACGGGCCTGGGTGTCAGAAGGTCATGGGTTCTAATTCTGGCTCTGCCACTCTGCTGTGTGAGCTTGGGGAAGTCACCTAATTTCTCTGTGCCTAGGTTACCTCATCTGTAAAATGGAGATCGAGACAGTGAGCCCCACGTGGGATAGGAGACTGCGTTCAACCCGATTTGCTTGTAATCACCCCGGTGCTTAGTACAGTGCCTGGCACATAGCAAGCGCTTAACAAATATCGTTATTATTTATCAGTAGCATTGTGGAATTTGTTCAGCACTTACTATGGGCCAACCACTGTGCTAAGTGCTGGGATAGATGCGATCAAATCAGACACAGTCCCTACCCCAGATGGGGCTCACAATCTAAGAGGGAGGGAGAACAGGTGTTTAACCCCCACTTTACAGATGAGGATTCATTTCTCTGAGGCACTGAGAAATTCACAGACTTGCCCATGTAGAGAAGCTAGGAATAGCAGTGGTAGAAGTAGTTGGAGGAGGAGTAGCATTTATTGAGTGCCCACTGAGTGCAGTGAAAATGCTTAGGAAGGTACAATATAGAAGAGTGACATATTCCCTTCCCTCAAGGAGCTTACACTGTGATAGAATGTTAGACTTTTCTCAGGGCAGAATCAATGCTCCCCCAAGCCTTAGACCCCAGGCCTGACCACTTCAGCCTGGTTGTTGTTGGCCCCGTCCCCAGAGGTCAGCGAGACAAAGGATGACCCAGAAAATCCAATAGGGTGTGAGCAAGGGGAATCTGGAGCCAGAAGCCTCCAAGAGCGAAAGCCCCGTCTTGACTGCCCTGAATCCGGCCAGCCGGTCCCGGGCCCCAAACGGTTTCTTGTCCTTCACCGTTTACTGAGTGCTTCTCATGGCCTGAGCACTGTACTAAGCACTGGGGTCAGTCCAAAATAAATGAATTCAGACAGTCCCCTGTCACAGAGAAGACCAGATGGCTGGTTCAGCTTATTTCCATAGTGGCCATATGACCCAGAGGACACTGGGGAAAGGGGAGCACATGCTCAATGTTATTATATCTCCCTCCCCTCCTTCCCCTCCCTCCCCTACTCCCCTCCCTTTCCTACTCCCCCTGTCCCCCCGTCCTCCCCTCTCTGTCCCCTCTCTCTCTCTCTCTCTCTCTCTTCCCCCCCCCCCCCACACTTATAAGAGAGTCCTGACTTCTCAATTGATATGGGCTTTTTTCCCCTTAACATTCTTGCAGTGACATTGATAATGATGACACCTTGAATTTATCTAGTGCTTTTAATTTCCAGATCACTTTCCTACGAAGAGGCTCATTTTGTCCTTACATCCCTTTGAGCTAGGGAGAGGCCGGTATTCTCAGCCTCGTTTAACAGAAGAGGAAACTGAGGCCCAGAGAGGTTAAGTGGCTCACCAGTTGTCGTATGGCAGGTCAGTGGCAGAACCGGGACTAGAATCCAGGTCTTCTGACAATTTCCACTACACTGTCCTGCATTTGAGGGAGCCTAGAGAATAGAGAGGATAGAGAGGCGGGGGCGGGGGGTTGAAGTTAATTGCCCTCACCCCAAAACTTCCCATGGAGAGGACCACCTCTGAAGAAGCAAACACTACTCTCCTAAGCACTTGGTACAGTGTTCTGCTTGCAGTAAGTTCTCGATAAATATGATTATAATATTTTTAAGCACTTACTATGTGTCAAGAGCTGTTCTAAAAACTGGGATAGTTACAAGTTAATCAGGTTAGATATGGTCCCTATCCCACATTGGGCTCCCAATCTAAGTAGGAGAGAGAACATGTATTGAATCCCCATTTTACAGATGAGGAAACTGAAGCACCAAGAAGTGACGTGATTAGCACAAGGTCATAGAGCAGGCAAGTGGCAGAGCTGGGATTAGAACCCAGGTCTTCTGACTCCCAGGCTGGACTCTTTCCACTAGCTCGTGCTACTCCTAGACTGATTGATTGATTGACTGGGATGAGGAGCTGATCGTGAGCTGGGTCGGGGAGTGAAGAATGGGGCTGGAACTTTCTGGGAGAACTCAAGGAAAACATGGGACAGAACGAGGGTGCGAAGTTTGCTCCTGGGGGACACTTCTAAGCCAGGGGCTCCCAGAGATCGGGACTGCTGTCAGACCGGGAGCTACCATCACCATCAGGACTGTCTCCATGACTTGTTTCTTTATGGTATTTGTTAAGCTCTTACCCTACATCAAGCACTGTTCTAAGCACCGAGATAGGTACAAATCAATCAGTTCAGACACAGTCCCTATCCCACATAGGGCTCACAGCCCAAGTAGGAGTGAGAACAGGGGTTGAATTCCCACTTTACAAATGAGGAAACTGAGGGAGAGAAGTTCAGTGATTTGCCCAAGGTCACACAGCAGACAGGTGGTGGAGTCAGGATTAGAACCCAGGTCCTCTGACTCCCAGGGTCTTTCCACTAATAATAATAATGTTGGTATTTGTTAAGTGCTTACTATGTGCAGAGCACTGTTCTAAGCGCTGGGGTAGCTAAAGGGTAATCGGGTTGTCCCACGTGAGGCTCACAGTCTTGATCCCCATTTTACAGATGAGGTAACTGAGGCACAGAGAAGTTAAATGACTTGCCCACAGTCACACAGCTGACCAGTGGCAGAGCTGAGATTTGAACCCATGACCTCTGACTCCCAAGCCAGTGCTCTTTCCACTGAGCCACACTGCTTCTGCTACTTCTTCACGTTGCTCCTGCTCTGCTGCTCCAGGAGGGACTCTTAGTCCTGTGGTCCAGCCAGTGCTCTGAGACACTGGGCAACTTGAATGGCCTTGGATCCCAGAGCTGGAAGGCACCTGGAGGAGACATTTAATCCAACTCCTCTGCCACCTGGGAGAGAGAATTGGCACCTGATCTTTAACATCTTCAGTGCAGGGTCCCAGTTGTTAGTGCATAAAAACACAGTATTCATTGTTTGCTCACTGTCCGCATGCTGCTATAGGGAGTCGCAAAACAATCCATCAATCAGTGGTACTGAGCGCTTACTGTGTGCAGAGCACTGTACTAAGTCCTTGAGAAAGTACAGTAAAAGAGAACACATACCCAGAGACCCCAATGATAGAGCTCCTGCAGGTGCCAAACCCTGAACTATATTCTTGGGAGGACGTAACAATAATAGCGATAATTATGGTATTTGTTAAGTGCTTACTATGGGCCGGGCACTGTTCTAAGCTCTGGGGTAGATACACGCAAAATGGGTTGGACCCAGTTCCTGTCTGAAATGGGGCTCACAGCCTCAATCCCCATTTTACAGATGAGTGACTCACAGAAAAGTGAAGTGACTTACCCAGGGTCAAACAACAGACAGTGGATCTGGGATTAGAACCCAGGACCTCCGGTCAAAGACATGATCTCTGCCTTCAAGAACTAACAGTTCAGTGGGAGAGAGAAGTAGACATTCATTGGCACCATTACAAATGATATACAAAGGTAATTAAATCAATCAATAAACAATGAGTATTATTGATTATTATATATCATTCTGTACTTGTCTATACATGTAGGCATCTAGAATCAGTGACCTCCTGATTATCCAGACCCAAAACTGCTAATCGTCACAAAACACGGTATAGACCAAATTTGGAGCCAGTCCAACTGAGGAAAGGTTATAGGTTTCTGCATATAGTTTATTGCAGTGGTGGGATCATTTTCGGGCATGAATGTATCGATTTAGTCCACAGACTAAGAAAAAAATGCTTAGACAGGGCAGTTAGATAAAGTCATTTGAAACAATTCTTCTGAAAAATTGACAGTGTGCAGCATGGATAACCTCCCAGCTGCATATTCTAAAGTTTTACGTGTATAAATATGTGGACGCATAAGGGCTGAGAAAGCTGATAGGATCCCATAACTGGCAAGGTGGGACATGATCAGAGAGGAAGAGGTGACTTTTTAGGAGATTTTGAAGGTAGAGAGGATGTGGTTTGGTGGATTGGCAGGGAGAAAGGAGTAAGCAGATTGGAAAGAAGGAGGCAGCCAGTAGAGAGCTTCGAAGCCAATGCTTAAGAACGTTTAATGTGGATGAAAGGGGGAGCCATTGGAAGTTTTCAAGGAGGGGAGTGATGGGTTCCATATGGCATTTTAAGATGATGATCCGGGCAACAGAGTACGGAACAGACTGCAGAGGGAAGACGCTTGAGGCAAGGAGGCTAGTGAAAAGGCTAGTACAGTTGCCAGCCAGAAGGTAACGAGAGCTGGAACCAAGGTGGCGTGGAGAGAAATGGCAGATCCAAAAAATATCGTCGAGGAAAACTGGGGATTTCGAAGCACCCGTATAAACTTTGGATTGAATGTTTTAGTTGAGGGACAGAGCATGTGGATCTCTCACTACGTATCAGTGGAGATTTAGCGTGGACGTGTCTGACCTGGAAGAAAGTACCTTTTCCACCTGCAGTTGCCTCAACACTTTCCTTGGGGAAGTTTTCCCTCCAAACCCAGATGGCCTCCTTCCCATCTCCTCCTCGGGACTTTCTTCCAGCTGTCCACGTCTTTCCACGTCTCCCCGCCCGTCTCTTCCCGTGAACTTCCGCTCTCCCCCACGGCGGGTCGGTCGGCCCTTCCTCTACAGCCTCGGCTCCGGCGATGCGTTGTGTCCGCACCTTAGGTGCTGTATTAATTTCTCACGGAGGGATGCGGATTTAATAGATTTCTTAATTAACATTATGTAAAATTGAAGCTGTCGTGCTTTATACCAGACTGATACAAATGTCTATAATTACCTTCTTGGCACTACGTCTTGGGAATCATCTAGGAGTGTTTATTTTAACCCATTCCTAACGAGCCCTGATTTACGGGTGGCCGCGTGCACGTATTCCTGTGACAGGCTAGGTTGCCATGACGACCCAGAGCATCATTCGCCAAAAATATTTAACTGGGGGTAGTGTTGGAACTAAAAATGCCTCTTCAAGGCAGGGACCCCGTAAGGGCCCACGAGTGGAGTTTTGACTCTCTAACCGTTCCGATGTGGAGAAACCCGTTCGTTGCAGTCTCTTAGGGGCAGGGGAGAGACATGTCTGCGGGCCTGAGAAGTGGAGAGTGAGGAGGCGGGCTCCAGGCAAGTGAGTTAAGAGTTCATTATGAAGAAGAGGGAATTAGAGTCGGTCTCCCCGGGTGAAAAGCTACTCCCGGGGAGCTGGCTAGATGCTTTTCAGGAGCCATTAACTCTTTGAGACCAGCGCACAGTAGAAGCAACGATACGCTAAATGCCACCTAGCGGTGTGAAAGAAGTCCTTCGGCACGTGGGCCCGGGACAATCAATCTGCTTTTGCTCAATCGGGCAGTGTTGGTTGAAATGGCCCGGGCTATGGGGCACTAAGCTTTTTTTTTTTTTTTAAGTGGGGGAAAAGGATCTGAACTGTGATTGTTCTAGGTCTGATTTTTACTCCGTGGGCCAAGCCGACGGTAAGGAGCGAAGCGGATAGAGCCCGGGCCTGGGAGTCGGGAGGTCGTGGGTTCCGAGCCCGGCTCTGCCACTTGTCTGCCGTGTGACCTTGGGCAAGTCGCTTCACTTCTCTGGGCCTCAGTGACCTCATCTGGAAAATGGGGGATCGGGACTGTGAGCTCCACGTGGGACGGGGACTGCGTCTAACCTGATTTGCTTGTATCCAGTACAGCGCCTGGCACACAGTAAGCGTTTAACAGATACCATGATTATTATCATTTTTATTAAGGATGGAGATGTCCCCCCCCCAGACTGTAAGCTCACTGTGGGCAGGGAATGTGTCTGTCACCTCTGTTGGATTGTACTCTCCCAAGCACTTAGTACAGTGCTCTACACAGAAAAAAGTGCTCAATGAATAGCACCGATGATGACCATACGGGACCCTCTTCGGAGTCTCAGCTGTTTACCGCACGGCTGGTTCACCTTCAGATTGTGGTGTTGCCGGGGGGGGGATTAGGTGAAAAACTAGGCCTCTCCAGAGACATACCCGGATTTGTCGAGGCGAGCGAGGAAGACATACCCATGCCGTTCCGCTCGATTTCCAGAGAGACCGCAGTAGGGTATGTCCAGGAATCTGCGTTTCTCATTTTATCCTCGATGGATGAGATAACTTAATCCACCTCACCAAGAGTCTTACCAAGGTTCTTCCACTGGGCATGAGCGTTTTATTCCACATACCGCGACAAAGGACGAGAAGACAAAGGGCAGGGCAAGCTTTAGACTGGGCCTGCCCAAACTCTTCCTGAATTCTGGATCTTGGCTGCCTTCTGTTTATTGACAATCCCTGAACTCTGTGCTAATTAAAACATGGGAGGTGTTTCAAGTCCTTGGGCAAACCATCTGTCAAGCTACCGGAAATGTATGCATTTATGCCAAAATGAAGAATTTATTAGTTGGATATGGAATTTTCAGGTGGTAAGGAATATGTTATTTGGGGGATAAAGATTGGGTTTTATTATTTTCAATACAGGGAAAAGTGGGTTGCAATTTCAAAAATTTCAACCCATTTTTGCTTTTGCTTTTGTGATTTACATACGGTAATAACTTCATGGCAAGAGCTGGTTCGATAATATTATTCCTTTCCGGCATTTGCAAATGATGCAAATGGCTAAATGAACACTCGACATCCCAGCTACCTATTGGCACACATAATGGTAATTGCTTAATTGCAATTATTGAACTAGGGTGTCCACCCCAAATTTAACGATATCCTAGTCTTGCTCAAGAGGTGAGAGTTTGGTATGGGAGAGAGAAGTTAAGATGACACTCACACACGAAACGATAGTAATGATACTAATATTTATAAATTGCTTTTTACGTGTCAAGTGCTGGGGGAGATACAAGACTATCGGGTCAGACCAAGTAAGTGTTTACTGTGTGCCAGTGACTGTACTAAGCACTGGGGCAGTTAGGAGATAATCGGGTTGGACTCAGTCCCTGTTCCACATAGGGCTCACAGTCTTAATCCCCATTTTACAGATGAGGGAACTGAGGCCCAGAGAAGTGAAGTGACTTGCCCCAGGTCACACAGCAGACAAGTGGCAGAGCTGGGATTAGACACGTCCTTCTGCCTTCTAGGCCTGTGCTCTTTCCACTAGACCATGCTGCTTCTCTGCCCCACAATCTAAATGGAAGAGCAGATATCCAAATGTCATTTTACAAATGAGGAAACAGAGGCCCAGAAAGGTCAAGTGACTGGCCTGAGTTGCCCAGAAGAGCTGGGACTAGAACCCAGGTCTTCTGACTTCCCAGTCCCGTGCCCTTTCCACTAGCCCAACCTTCACTCCAGGCCAAAATGGACCTTACCCCTTTGCCAACCCTCACCCGACCCCCCGTCTGGCACTCTGATCAGGTCCAGGGGACCGGGGTCAAAACTGGATTAACCGGAAGAAGACAGAACAAATGGGCCAAGACATTTAACCACACTGGACCTTAGGTGCCTCCTCACGGGGATGTTGTGAGATCAAAATATGGTAGTAATAATAATGTTGGTATGTGTTAAGCGCTTACTATGTGCAGAGCACTGTTCTAAGCGCTGGGGTAGATACAAGGTCATCAGGTTGTCCCACGTGAGGCTCACGGTTAATCCCCATTTTACAGATGAGGTAACTGAGGCACAGAGAAGTTAAATGACTCGCCCACAGTCACACAGCTGACAAGTGGCAGAGCCGGGAGTGGAATCCATGACCCCTGACTCCGAAGTCCAGGCTCTTTCCACTGAGCCACGCTGCTACTTTGGGATGATGAAAAGAGTGCCAAATGAATACAAGATGTCAATATTATTAGTATTGTTATAAGCCTCCCTCCACCCGCTCAGGAGGCAACTTTCCATTTTGAACACAGACCTGGGGTGGGGATTTGAGGGGGTGTGGCATCTAACGGGCAGGACTTCCAGGAGGCCTGGTTTCCAGGATGGGAATTCCCTTCCCCTTCCCCCCCCCCCCGGCGCACACACACACACACACACACACACACAACACAGGTCCACCTCCAGGTGGAGGCACAAAGAACCCCCACCCGGGCTCCAACGCCAGATTCTGAGACCAGTCGGGGGCGGCTAGAGAAGTGGAGCCCCCATCTTGTCGGAGGGTTCCCTCTGACACCAAGGGACCAGCTAGGCTAGCTTTGATCTCTCACCCTATCATCAATGGTATTTATTGAGTGCTTCCTGTGTGCAGAGCACTGTAATCACACGGGAGAGTACAATGCAACAGAGTTGATAGGCACGTTCCCTGCCCACAAAGAGCTTAGGTCCTACCCAAGAAGCCTTGCAGGAGAAGCTAACGTCTGTGCTCCCACACTCAAAATTCTGCAAGACGCCCATGTCTCCCTCTGAAAAAAAAAAACTTGGACAACCCCTCCAAACTGGGCCAGCTCAACTGCCTCTAACAGCCAAACCCATTTTTCTTTGCTCCATCCAACTTTTGTTGACCTGAACTAGCCTCAGCCCCAATTATCTTGGCGGTTCAGCCTTCCGCTGTGGTGTCAACGAAAGCAGATTGGATGGCGTGCCCGTGGAGTGGTAGAAAAGCAAATGTCAAGTGTGAATAAAACCTCCCTCTTCAGGCAGGAACAATCCATGTATCTGGATATGCTCTCCAGAGGGAGTCTGATCTTGCCAAGGCCTGGGCTACTCCCCGGGAATAAATTAATTCCTTTGGGAGACGCCATTACTCACCAGGATCCCAGCTTCTGCCCCAAAGTACCCACTTACTCAGTACCCCCTAGGGGTTACAGAGGCAATAGTTTCCAGACGTGCTGGACTCCCGTTCACCCCGCAGCTTTCGATGAGTGAACATCTGAAGAAGCAGCGTGGGCTACTTCAAAGAGCACGGGCCTGGGAGTCGGAGGACCTGGGTTCCAATCCCAGCTCCACTACTTGCCTGCTCTGTGAACTTGGGCAAGTCACAAAGCTTCTCTGTGCCTCGGTTTCTTCAACTGTAAAATGAGGATTCAGTCCATGTTTGCCTTCCATTTTAGACTGTGAACCCCCGTGGGACAGGAACTGTGTCCATCCTGATTTGCCTATATCTACCCCAGTTCTTAGAACACTACTTGACCCATAGTAAGTGCTTAACAAACACCCCTCCCCCACAAAATAATTCTCCCCGGGGCCTTGGGGTACACATAAGCTTTCTTGACAGCAGAAACCCATTAAGGAATAGAAACAAGCAGCAGCCAGGCTAATCTGTCTCCGAAACAATTCTTTCCGATGTAAACCGGAGCGTTCTGTGAGGTTTTATTTTGGTTCTATTGTTACCCTTGAAAAATCATTGCGAGAGACCATATTTCCTCAAAAGAGACTCTTCTGTTTTGTGAAACAGGTGAAATATCTTTTTCTCCCCTGCTTCATTGGTTAAGGATGAGAGCAATTCTGCCAAAAGGCCCTTAATGCAGTTTCCTCAAACCTTATCCTAAGATTCATGTCCCCGCTGTCTCTGCGGAGCTTAGAGGCACAGGAGCCGGAAGGTGTGATGTCCATTTTTCTCCACATCTTTTAGAACATCAGCTCTCTTTCCTGCCCACTCTCTCGTCCCTATAACGAGCCTATCTGTCCTTATTAATTCTTGAACATGATCGAGGGTTGATTGCGATCCATTTGTGATTTGGTATTGATGCATTTAGTAGTCACATTGCATCACATTACATCTGTCACTATGCTGTTCCAGCATGCAAATCAGCCGAGTTGATTTGGAGACAAATAGAAATCATTTAATGTCCCTCCCCCTCACGAGACTATTCCCCTAAAATGCGTTCCGTAAAAGACGACCGGCTAAATGAGGCAGAGGCGTTTTCATTCTGACGCTGCCTCCGACTTGCGGAAGGAGAAGGCGGTAGTCAGACCGCAGAAACGTTACAGTCATCAGAGCCCTGATTGAGTCCCTGCTATGTGCAGAGCGCCGCTGTAAGTGTCTGTTGGAGAAAGAGTACTGTACTGGATGTCTTCCGGGTGCAGAGCACTGTACTGGGCACGTACTGTGTGTTGTGCACCACGCAGGCCCTTCATGAGTTCAATCGCGTTTATTGAGTGCTTACTGTGTGCAGAGCACTGAACTAAGCGCCTGGGAGAATGTAATATAACAATAGACAGACGCATCTGCTGCCCACAGCGAGCTTACAGTCTGGAGGGGGAGACAGACATTAATATAAATAAAGTACTAGGGGGCAGAACACTGTCCAGGGTGATGTAGAGTCCTGGACACCTACCGTACGCAGAACACCGTCCTCGCTGATTACTGTGTGTGCAGAGCACTGTACTAGGTGCACAGAAGAGTACAGTAGAAATCAAAGACACGGTGCCCTGCCCTCAATCTAATGGGGGAGGTGGAATAGGGAAGAGAGTAAGTCCGAGCGGCGTTCTCTGTGGGCTGCAGTCCTACAGAGCTGAGGGCCCTTGTACTCTGCCTGACATCAACCAGAGCTCTCTTTCCATCAGCTCCACAGGGGCCCCGAGCAAGGCGAGAATTTGGCCCATTAGCGTTATTTATGGTGAGTCGGGGCCAACTTCTCGTGCTCTTGCTCCCATTGACCTCACACGACTTGAGCAATGAATTTGGCCCTTTAAAGTTTTGTTCACTCAGGAGGGCTGGATTCCAATCTGCTAATCCCTGGAAACAGACAGTGTTTGACACTGCCAACAGACCACTTGTGTCGGTAAAATATAGACAAATTGCTACTATTTCCTCCGTGTATGCTTCGGGTACTGCTCAAACTCATGGGGTTAGTGCGTCCCAAGTTTGTTTGTTTTTTTCCCCCCTAAGCTCCGGTTTCAGAACCAAAGTCTTTTCAGGGGCAGGGACTGGAGTTGTCCCATAGCAAGGCTGGCTCTGAACTCTCCTCCTTCCAACTTCAGATGAGAAAGCAAAGTCTTGGCGGCCGACCTGAAGCGGCCTGGGTTTCTGCAGCTGGGTTGGGATTGGTCTTGTGCGGGTGGCTCTAGAATTGTCAAATGCAGTCATTTAGAGCAGAACCCTTGGTGTCACTGGGGTCAGCCCTGTCATCGTCATCAGTCAGTATATAATGTGCTCCCAAACGGACCTGGCAGCGTACTAGGCATTGTGGACATTCTGTGTGGTTTAGTGGCGCTTCTGTCCCTGCCTACTCAGAGTTCATTCCTCTGTCACCTTGAGATACGTGGGCCAATCCTGACGGGCTGAATCTTCTTCTGAAGTTAAACCTTATCCCACCACCAGCCTTGTTAGGGATGCAAAATAGGTCCAAGAACTTTGAGGAGAGGATGGAAGAAGAAAAGGAGAGGTGACATCTCTGTCGCTCCATATTTCTAGGCTTATCAGGAGTATCACCCGAGTCCCCCCTTTTCTATCTCTATTTCTGCACTTGTGAAATGTGGGGGGTGGGGGTGGGAGCCCCTGACATTGGACAGATTAATCATTGACGGAAAGCGTTTTGAAAACGAGAGGTGTTCTTTGGATGCTAAGTTATCCGGCTTTCTCTCTTGAATAGAAGTAGAAAATGTCTGAGAAAATGACTCTTGCAGTCTCCGTGGGGTTGCCAGAACTTCAGTGGAACCACAAATCCTTCGGGAACATTTTAGTCCGGTGAAACTTTAGTCTTGATCTCCAGATTGAAGCCTTGGCCGTTTCCAAATGAGAGGATGTTGAACTGAACTGAATCTAACCTCTCGGTCTCAAGGGGTGCATCCATCACTGATTCATCCCTCCAGTTAGTGGATCGTCCTTGGTTGAATAGGACAATCCCAAACCCCATTAGCCCAGCTGACAATCTGGGACTATTCCCCTCTTTTCATCCATTTGGAAAATGATGCGAGTCGCTAGTCCTTGTTGAACTAAATTCAATTTTCCTTGGCATCTGTGTGTATCTTCAATTCTTGAGGTTCTCTGTCAGTTTATGGTCGGAGAGAGGAGATCCAGGCCAAGTATTTCTGAAATATTATGGGAAGAAACATTTGGAGATTTTATTTGTAGTCAGACTTTTTCTTCTTTTTCTTCTCCACTTAGTAGCCTATTCCTTCTGATCTTTTATTCTCTCCAGAAACATCTTTGATTATATTCTCCTCCATTAGAGTGTAATCTCCTTGTGGGCAGGGAATGCCAGGTCATTTTTTTTTCTCTTGTACTTTCTAGAGCGTACTGCACATGGTGGGTACTCAATGTATGCTATTAAGGCTAGTATTAGTTAAGGGAAGACTGAATATATATATATATATATATACAGTCAAAATGAGAAATTATTTGTAAGTTTTCCTGACTGAACATTTAATTCTCCTTGGACCCTTAACTCTCTTTGACTCAGGAATCTGAATTGATTAATGCCTCCATCTCCTCAGTAATACTTTAATCTCATGTCTCAATAGCCATAGCCAATGAATTCATCATCGTCCTCCATAGGTCTTGCCATCCAAACCCGGAGCCAGCAGGAACGTGTCCATCAAGAGCTGGGCAGCTCTACAGCTCCCATTTATCCTGAGCCCAAAAGGCTCCCATAATTCTCAGCAATTGGAAATGCAAATGCGTACTTCATCTCAAGCAATGAATTGTGAGAACTGGAGAAGGCTAATTAACGTGGACCAGGATCCTACTGCTTCAGCAAGCTGGAGGAAAAGCACAACAGACCCAAATAGGCAGCTGTAGCTCTTTGTGGATTCAAGGAAACCACAAGAGAGTTGGCAAAAAAAATATTTGAATAGCTGATGTATGTGTAGATCCATTTCCATGGAAATGGCTAAAACCATTCATTGCCCAGCCGCCAGAAGAGTCAAAGCAGTGGAAATAAGGAAGCCTTTCATCCCAGAGAGCTTGCGTTAGACAGGAAGCCCATTTAAATCCACACGATTGGCCTTTGGACACTAAGTGATACTGAAATTTCAGCAGAGCGAAACCCACCAACACCTTCCATTTCATTAGTCTCTATGGCACCTAATCATTAAACTGCTCCTTAGGCAAACAGAATGAACCTGCCATTGTAAGACAGTTTCCCATCATCAAAGCCAAGCATACAGAGAAACAATGTAGCCACATGTTCTGTAAAACTAACAGATAAGGTGAAGCCCAGGAATGAGATTTCCCTGGCTGCCAAAGGCAAAACAAAGCCATCCCATATTTGTGAAATGAGAGCTGTTTGTGGGGCTACAAACTGGGAAATGTTTTGTGGGGTGATACAATGCCTGATCTCTGGCAGAGACTAGACAAATGCGGGAAACACAACCAAGACATCCACATTCGGTTCATGGAACACAAAAAGCTTTAGGTATTGACTCTGGCACCAAATGAAAAAGTTCGGTTGTTTGGGGAAATGCAAGAAGAGCCCAAAATGGCAACGTGTATTTAATGTCGGTGTCTTCAACACCTTTTATCCAGTCGCACTCTAGGATGCAGTTCAGAATCTGGAAATTGGTAGAACAGAACTAGCTGTAGTAGTGATAATTATAATAATAATGATTAGAATGATTATGGTATTTCTTAGGCGCTTAGTATGAGTCAAGCTCGTCTCTAGAGGGTAAGCTCGTTGTAGACAGAGAAACATGTCGGACCAACTCTTATATTGTCCTCTCCCAAGTGCTTAGTACATAGTAAGTGCTCAATAAATGCCACTGATTGATTGATTACTTGCTTGAAGCACCGTTCTAAGCTCTGGGGTTGATAGAGTTTAATCAGGTTGGACCCAATCCCTGTCCCACGTGGGGCTCCCAGTCTGAGTAGGAGGGAGAACAGGAATTGAAACCCCAATTCACAGATGAGGAAACTGTAGTAGTAGGATTTATTGAGCTCCCATGCAGTGCAGTGCACAGTACTAGGCACTTGTGAAGTACAGGAAAAAGAAGTGGCACATTCCCTGCCCACAAAGAGGATGCACTCCAAAAGGGGGAGGTAAGCCTCAAAATATTTACAACTAGAGGAGTGAAAATATATAAATCGAGTGGGATCACATATACATGAGTCCCAGAGAGTATGCCCAGAAGTTCATAGGTGCTAGTGGCTGAAGGAATGAGGTGGTTCAGAGTGTGGGGAAATTCAATGGGGAAAGTTTGTTGGAGGAGGTGAGACTTTGAAGGTGGGGAGAGCTGTGGTTTGTCTGTTGTGGGGATGCTTCTGGTCCTTTGGGAAACACTTCCAGGCAGTCAATCAGCTGTGAGCCCGTTGTTGGGTAGGGATTGTCTCTATTGGTTGCCGGGTGTACTTTCCAAGCACTTAGTACAGTGCTCTGCACACAGTAATAAATACGATTGAATGAATGGGTGAATGAACTGTGGACATCTACTGGGCGCAGAGCTCTGTACTGAGCAGCTGGGAGAGTCCAGTAGATTTAGTAGATATGATCCTTACCCTCAAGGAGTTTACAATCCTCAGTGTGCAGAACACTGTACACTTGGAACACGTGGGGAAATCCAATCCAATTCTCAGACACGAGACCTGCCCTCAAGGAGCTTAGAGTCTAGCAGCGCAACAAGTAAGAAACATCGCTAGGTGGGCGAATTGCTTCAGAGGCGTACGCTCAAGGTAGAGGAAAGATCACCTACCAAGAGTAACAATACCAGTAGCATTGACCTCTTTGCCTCTTTGGATCGTAAGCTTCTTGTGGACAGGGATCGTGTCTTCTACCTCTTCTGGACTTTCCCAAATGCTCAGTTCAGTGCCCAATCGTTACTATCGATTGATTGAACGTGAAAGGCCACCGCATATCTGCGGCTGGAGCAATTGTGGACACTGACGCATGTGCATGTGTGTCTCGAGAGAGAGAATGCAGTTTTAAATTCTATCAAGAGTAAAATGATTGAAATGAAAAATAATATACTCTAATATTATGCCAGTTGGAATCGCTCTGAGCATTAACCGGGAAGCATTTCCCTAAGCCGAATCTCAGAACGCCACTATCCAAGAAGGCTAAACAACCCTGATTCCATTAACTCTTCCTTGTGGTGTCTGTTTTCCCGCTTTATTAATTATGTTTCCCATCTCCTCCGGATCCTTTACACTTCCTCAATGTCTTTTTAAAACTGTGGAGGCCCAAACTGGACCCACTACTCTGATTAAGGTGAAAGACCAGAGGAGCGACCATCACATGGTACCTCCACCCCCCTTGTTCCCATGGAGACAGAATCCTGGACTGGATGGACCGCTGGTGCCTTACTTTGTACTTGTTCTGGTGGAATTTCTTTCTAAGTATAATAATAATAATAGTAATAGTACTTAAGTGGTTACTATGTGTCAAGTATTCTACTCAGTGCTGTAGTAGAACTTGATCATCAGGTTACACCTAGCCCCTTTTCCACATGGAGCTCACAGTCTAAATACGATGGAAGGTATTTCAGTCCCATTTTACAGATGAGGAAAACGAGGCGCAGATAAGTTTCCCAGGATCAGACAGCTGGCAAGTGTGTGTGTTGGTGGCGGTGCGGAGGGGGCAGGATTAGAATCCAGATCCTCTAACTCAGAAGACTGGTAGGTCCCATTTGGAATGGAAGGGTGGAAAGTCAAAATGAAATAGGAAAAATTCACTGAAGGGTATTCAAAAGCTGGGAGTGGATGGCACGAGTCCTAGGGCGTTTAAAGAATTGGTGGATGCTAATGCAAACCACTAGCTATTATTTTGGAGGTGTCCCTGAAGAGTGGAAAAGAACAGATGCTAACCCTTTTCTTTAAACAACCAAGAAAATACATTAGGTTATCAGCTTCTTCCGTTAGATCGGAGGCTCCCTGATGGCAGGGATCATGTCTACTAACACTTTGGGAGGCTGGATAATGATGAAGTGGTGGCTAGAGCACGGGTCTGGGAGTCAGAAGGTCATGGGTTTTACTCCCAGCTCCACCGCTTGTCTGCTGTGTGACCTTGGACAAGTCACTTCACTTCTCTGGGCCTCAGTTACCTCTGTAAAATGGGGATTAAGACTGTGAGCCCCATGTGGGACGGGGACTATGTCCAACCCCATTTGTTTGTATCGACCCCAGCTCTTAGTACGGAGCGTGGTACATAGTGCTAAACAAATGCCACAATTATCATTATTATTATTATTGTATACTCCCAAACACTTAGCAGAGGTCTCTACAACTAGGGGAATTTTCCTATTTTATTTTGAATTTCCAACCTTCCATTCCCGACGGGACCTACCCAGTCTTCTGATGACAGTATGTAATTCGAAGTAAGAACCTGAAGAAAATGAGACCCAGAGTGATAGGAATTTATCTTGTGTTGACAGGCTTCAATCACAGGTGGACTAATACTCCCACCCAAAGCGATGCTCAACAGGCTTGCCTATGGGTGATCTATTCGGTGTGTATAGTATTCTCAACAATAGGCTTTCATTTGGTTCTATTTATGGTTTTTCAATTCAATTCTCTTTATGCAACATTCTCAACATGCAACTATATAAGACAGCGATAATATACAATAATGTTTATGTGATTCTATTATTCTCTCTTCTATTATGTTCTCTTCTGTTATTTGGCATAATGAAATTACATAAACAGAGTTGAGTATTGTTGTGGCCTTCTATCTTCCTGTGCTTGGGCTGAATTTCAGACCCAGATGAGGGAACCATTTCACACTCGTTGATTCGGAAATCAGTCAGAAGAGAATAGATATTCATTCAATAGTGTTTATTGAGTGCTTACTATGTGCAGAGCACTGTTCTAAGCGCTTGGAATGTACAATTCGGCAACAGAGAGCGACAGTCCACCTGATGATTTTAGGCACTTGATAGTTACCCCACCCTCAGCCCCACAGCACTGAGGTACATCCCTAATTTATTTATTTGTATTAACGTGTCTCCTCTAAACTGAGAACTCATTTTTTTTAATGCTATTTGTTAAGTGTTTACTAGGTGCCAGACACTGTATTAAGCGACTCTGAGCCCATTGTTGGATAGGGATTGTCTCTCTCTGTTGCCGAATTGTACTTTCCAAGTGCTTAGTACAGTGCTCTGCACGCAGTAAGCGCTCAATAAATACGATTGAATGAATGAATGAAAGTGTTGGGGTAGATACAAACTAATCAGGTTGGATACAGTCCATGTCCCACATGGGGCTCACAGCCTTCATCCCCATTTTGCAGATGAAGGAACTGAAGCACAGAGAAGTGAAGTGACTTGCCCAAGGTCACACAGCAGACAAGTGATGGAGCCAGGATTGGAATCCAGGTCCTCTGGCTCCCAGGCCTAGGCTCTTTCCACTGGGCCCCACTGCTTCTCATTATTATAATTATTATTATTATTATCATTACCATTATTGTAATCATTGTATTTATGTGATTTCTATATTTCATTCATTCACTCATATTTATAGAGCGCTTACTGTGTGCAGAGCACTGTACTAAGCGCTTGGAAAGTACAATTTGGCAACAGAGACAATCCCTACCCAACAATGGGCTCACAGTCTTTCAAACACTGTTCTGAGGACTCGGGCAGATACAAGTTAATCAGGTTGGACACAGTCCCTGACCCATGTGGGGCTCACAGTCTAAGTAGGAGGAAGGACAGGTATCGAATCCCCATTTTACAGTTGAGGAAACTGGGGCACAGAGAAATTAAGTGATTTATTCATTCATTCAATAGTATTTATTGAGCACTTACTATGCGCAGAGCACTGTACTCAGCGCTTGGAATGTACAATTCGGCAACAGATAGAGACAATCCCTGCCCAGTGACGGGCTCACAGTCTAATCGGGGGAGAGGGACGGACAAAAACAAGACAACATAATCACGATAAATAGAATCAAGGGGATGTACACCTCATTAACAAAATAGAGTAATAAAAATATATACAGATGAGCACAGTGCTGAGGGGAGGAGAAGGGAGAGGGGGAGAAAGGGAGGGGGACTTATCCAAGGTCCCACAGCAGGCGACTGGCAGAACTGAGATTAGAACCCAGGTCCTCTGCCTCACAAGCCTGTGCTCTTCCCACTAAGCCGTGCTGCTTCCAGTGGGCAGGGAACGTGTCTTCCAAGCCCTCAGTACAGTGCTCTGCACACAGTATGCGCTCAGTGAATACCACTGATCGATTGATTTCCGTGGGAGGAGAGGGAAAAGGTCAGATGGTCAATCAAATGATCTCTTCACTGCTTTCCTGCTTCCTTCTTTTCTCTAGCTGACGAGCGTTTAGGAACATTCACAGGTCTTTGACTGAAAAAGAGAGCTTGCTAAGCGTTTTGTACTTCTGCGGTTCCAGGCCTTCGGCAATAATTTAAAGTTGCCTTGATTTACGTCCCTTGGCTTCCAAATCAATAAGATACCCGTGAATTTGAAATACTAGTGGATAGGCTTCCTGCCACTGGATATTCACTATTCTGGCTTTCTTTGAATAGTCAGTGCATGAAGTAGAGATGGAGGCAATGGACTTTGGGAAGCTGTCGTCTGAGTTCTGTTTGAGCTTCGCCACATCTTGTAACTTGAAAATCGCCGTTTGTTACAGGGAAAATTTAGGGATCGTGCCCACCAACTCTATTGTACTGTACTCTCCAAAGTGCTTAATACAGTGCTCTGCAGAAAGTAAGCACTCAATAAGCACCGCTGATTGACTTAATGATCGATTGGTAATAGCACTGCACGTGATCTTACGTTCTTAGGCAAGCAGAATCAGCAAATGAGAATCTGTTCCTAGCTTCATTCATTCATTCAATAGTGTTTATTGAGCGCTTACTATGTGCAGAGCACTGTACTAAGCGCTTGGAATGGACAAATCGGTAACAGGTAGAGACGGTCCCTGCCCTTTGACGGGCTCACGGTCTAATCGGGGGAGACGGACAGACAAGAACAGTGGCAATAAATAGAATCGAGGGGATGAACATCTCATTAAAACAATAGCAAATAAATAGAAGCAAGGCGATGATGCCTTCATACAGGCACCATCATGATCCCAATAATCACCAATATTTATTGAGTGCCTACTGTGGGCACAACACTCTGTTAGTACTCAGGAACACATACTAGAAATAAAAGACTCATCCCTCTACCCTCAAGAGCTCACACACTGATGGGACATGTTTTCCTTCATTCAGCACCCCATTTTCCAAAGTGGAAGCTCTAAGAACACAGTAGAGGTTTTACCGGCCTATCGTGGTGATGATACCCTCTGAGGGTCACACCTGGAGAGTTCAGTCCTCTACCAGTCTGGACTACGGGAGGGAGAGTAAATCAGAGGCACATCGATTCCATTCCTGGCTTGGACAGTGCCTTCCACTCGCTAGCCAATCTGCTACAAGTCAGGCAAAACTCACCTGTGCTGGGCAGCAGCCGCACGGGAGAGAGTCGAGGGAGGAGACTCAAATTTACTGCATGGAAGGAGGCAATGTTAAACCACTTCCAGATTTTTACCAAGAAAACTCTATGGATACACTACCAGAACGATTGTAGATGGAGTGAGGCATTCTGGGAGAGATGTGTCCGTGGTGTCTCTGTGGTGGGAGATGTCTCGACAGCACAAGACAATGGTGACGATACTACTAACAATAATAATAATAATTGCAGTATTTGCTAAGTCCTTACTATATGGCAAACACTGTTCTAAGCACTGGGGTAGAAACAAGATGGTCAGGTGAGCCTCACGGCCCACAGTTTGACCCCGTGGATCAAGGGATTCTTTCCGGCCCGCTCCCCGAGGGTGGTGTTCAAATGACAAATTTTCCGAGATAAACATTCACCTCTTCACTCACCTCAGAGATCTGTTTTCTCTCGAGTTTCGCCCCCGGCTACGGTGTCGGACCAGAGCCCATCTGTCAAACATACAGCCCGTTCCCCCTCACCACCCTTCTCCTATCGCTCGTTCACCGTCGGGGGAGGGATCCCTCCGTTTGCCGCAGAGAAGTGAGATTCCAGGGGCCTTCACCACTGGACCAGACAGTCTGGGCTTCTGGGAAGGAGAGAGACCTGGTTTTCACCTAGCCCCACCCAGTCCGGGGGTGGTGTTGGCTGTGAATGGTTTTCTCTTTCCCAGACTATCTTTGTCTTTTTTGTTATTGGGGTTTTACCGGCTTGTCTTTGGGGACTGGCGAGAGAAAGAATCAATGAGAGGTCTGGGCAAATCAGTGCCCACTCCGTCTGCATTTGACAAATAATAAGATGACCCCATTCAGTCAGGAAGAAGCCACTAGTTAGACACTCTTTAAGAAATTAGCCTTTGATTCATGCTCTCCGCAAATGATTCCTGAAAGGGGAAACCCAAGCCTTCTGCCAGCGGAAAGTGGTCTTTTTCCAATCGCATTCTGGAAAATTGTTTTGTAAACCCGAAGGCTTTTGCTTCTTCGGGAAAGTGTCAGATGCTGCCCTAGCTCTTGACCATGATGTAATTTAGTCTGTGCATTAAGAAAATTGAATGTAAGTTCATGTAAAACAGCTAGTTTGTCAAACGAGCAAGCGTTGGAGCCGTTTGAGTCCCCGCCTGCATCTCTTTGACAAAGCGGATTTCCGAATTGGCAAATTCCATTTTCTCTCTGTGTGAAAATTAATTCCCCCCCTCAGCTGCTCGGTTCTGGGTATTCTGTTGACATCAAAACAGATTTCACCTTATTAACTGCAGCATATTTTAGACTATGTTTGCTTTTCCGAGCTGAAATTTTATCTAATCCTTTCTGGAAAAATTCTGAGCTCATTATGGGGGTTCACATGGTCTTGGCCTTTCCTGGGATCGTGTGGCATCTCTCAGGATCTCAGACTTGGGAATCTTCCCTTCCACAGCCATGTGGGGAAGGGGAATGTAGAAATTTCTCCTAGCCACCCCCTTTCCACCTTCTTTTAGGGATTGTACTTCTTAGGCAGTTCACTTGAAGAAGGTGCTGGGTTGGATTGGGAGATGCCAGGGGGAACATAAAAAGAAGATGCCCTTAGATTGTACAGATGCTCTTCTCACCCCAGTATCTTTGCCCTCTGGACCAGTTGAACCAGTTGAATGGTTGTGGGATCCAGGTCTTCACTTCAACTACTGAATAACTGAGTTTTCTGCTTTACGAAGTAGGCGATCACCATTTCTCCAGGATGATTTGCGTAAAAGACCTGAGTTGAAGCTCTCCCACCTTGCCCCTTGGGGGAATCTGGCCCATCTAAAGGGTTGGGCTCTCTGAATGCTAGGGGGAAGAGTCCTGGTATCCAAGCTCACTTCCCTGGAAAGAGAGAAATTCAGTCCAATGTAGGGCAGAGGATTGAGGGTAGAGAGGCTCTATTGGCTTCCAGTAGCCCGATGCCACCCTTCCCTGCCCCTCCCCCCTCACCGCCTCCCCCTCGAGAGCCTTGAACCAACCAACCTGGATCAATCACACCGACATCACTGCAAGCGCCAAGGGCAGCTCATGGAGAAGTGGTGAATTGTCGCTTTGAAAAATACACCCAAGGACTGCTTATCCAGCTGCTTAAAAAAAGTATTGAGCTTTGTGCAACTGAGTTTTTGAAACAGAAAGTACTGCTCTTCTGCCAGGTGAAATGCATATCTGTCCATCAGACGAGTGGCACCTCCGATCAAAACTCAGCAAATCCCATCCCGCCGCCCAGTGACACTGACCTGGTGAAACTTTTCTCTTGGGTATTTTGTTTTTAATGGCATTTGTCAAGTGCTTGCTATGTGTCGAACACTGTTCAAAGCACTGGGTAGATCTAAGGTAGATTGGATACAGTGCCTGTCCCACATGGGGCTCACAGTATCCGTAGGAGGGAGAACAGGTAAACTGAGGCACAGAGAAGATAAGTGACTTACCTAAGGTAATAGAACAAGCAACTGGCAGAGCCAGGATTAGAACCCAGGTTCCCCGACTCCCAGGCCCGTGATCTTTCCATTAGGCCACGGTGCTTCAATTGTAGTAATGATCCCACTTTTGCTTATGGGCTTAACCTCCTTTCCTGTGTCTCCCCTTCACTTCATCTCACACACATATGCACACAGAGAGACACACACAGACCCTAGCTGTTGTGACATGATGTGAGCATCTATTGTGCCAGCTTTGTGTGCTTTGCTTTTCTCGTCTCTATTCCTCGGTGTGCTCTGCGCTTCATTATATCAAAATGTTCATAGATAAATGGCCTCAATCCCCAGGACTTTGCTCGTGGCATCAATCTTCTAGGATTCAGAACATCAATAATGACAAAAACAGCATTAGAATTAATATTTCACATGATAAATTGCAGAGATTTATGTGTTGTTTAAATTTGTCAGCAGAGACATTCCGGCAACGGGCAAAGGCATTTGAAAAATGACCTCTCGTGCTTCATCTCGTGTCTTCGTTGGGGGACGGGGGAGGAGAAAAAGTCTTTTCCTCAAACAACGAAAGCGTCTCCCTGACGGACTGCTAAAGCGGTCAAGGTTTTAATTGGGGGAACTATGGAGCTGTGGAAGGGAGAAGAGGGGAAAAAGCCGAAAGGAGACTCCCTCAGTTGAACTCATCAGGCTGGGATTAAAACATCCCCTTGGCAGATGGTTTGAAAGGTTGAATTCCTGATTGACTCTTCAAGCCATTCCCTGTGCCTGGTAACGATATGATGGTCAAATACAGCTGGAGGCGGGAGAGTCACAGGAGAAAGCATTTGGGAAAATAAAGTCCATCATGGGCCTTGGCATTTTTAGTCAGGAGGTAAGGTTAGGAAGCTGCTGGCTTAGAGGAGACCAGAGGTGAGTGGCAAATTCCAACTATATTGTCGTGGTAAGGATGTGATTCGGAGAAGGGCTAACTGCAGTCTTATCCTTGCTAGCTGGGACTGAAGCTGGTTTATCACTCAGTCCTATTTATTACTGTGTGCAGAGACCTGTACTAAGCGCTTGGGAGAACACAATATAACCGAGTTGGTTTAGTGCAGGGAGAGACTAGGTTTCCTGCCACGCACAGATCTGGGCTGGTCATTCAAAGAAGTAAATAGCAGGTGAACCAGAAGAGTTTAGGGAGTGGTTTGCAGGGTAGGGAGAGAGACCTACAGGGTCCCATCAATAGGCCAATTATGTATAGATTAAACTTGTCTTTATGGTAATAGGCAGGTTGCCCAGGTTAACTAGCTAACTAGTCCGTATTTCACTCTGCTACCCGGATCATTCTTCTCCAGAAACATTCTGGGCATGTCACCCTGCTCCTCCAAAAACTCCAGTGGTTTCCCATCCACCTCGATATCAAACAAAAACTCCCATCCATTGGCTTTAAAGCAGTCCATCACCTTGTTCCCTCCTACCTCTCCTCGCTTCTCTCCTTCTCCAACCCAGCCTGCACGCTTCGCTCCTGTAGCGCCAACCTTCTCACTGTGCCTCCGTCTGGCTCGTCTCTCCACCGACACCTAGCCCACGTCCTGCCTCTGGCCTGGAACGCCCTCCCTCCTCTACTCCGACAGACAACCGTTCTCTCCCGCTTCAAAACCTTATCAAAGGCACATCTCCTCCGAGAAGCCTTCCCAGACCGAGCCCCACTTTTTCTCATCTCTCATTTCCTTCTGACTCGCTCTCTTTGGTCTTCCCCGCTCCCAGCCCCAAAGCACTTTTGTACATATCTGTAATTTTATTTACTTGTTTGGATGTCTGTCTCCCCGACTCTAGACTGTGAGCTCACTGTGGGCAGGGAATGTCACTGTTTATTGTTGTACTTTCTCAAACGCTTAGTACAGTGCTCTGCACACAGTAAATAAATGCGATTGAATGAATGAATGAATGAACTAGGCTGTTTTTACAGTTCTGGCCAGAAATTGCCTCTTGTCCTCTGGGACCATTATTCTTGCCAGTATGTGAATCATTTCAACAGTACAATCATCACTTGGGTTTCCAGGATAAAGAGTGGGAGAAAGATGACTCTCATGAGAGGGGCTACTTCTTACTATCAAACCCCTTTGGGGGATTTCTGCTCTTTTTCCTTTTCGGAAGTGCCCACTCATTTATATGAACCCACAGGTACCTTGAATCAATCGATCCGTGGTATATATTGAGCACTTCCTGTGTGCAGAGCATTGTACTAAGCCCTTGGGAGAGGACGGCAGCATTGGTAGATACATTTCTGCCTACTAGGAGCTCGTAGTCTAGAGGGAGGTAGGGCAGGTTCATTCATTCATTCAATAGTATTTATTGAGCACTTACTATGTGCGGAGCGCTGTACTAAGTGCTTGGAATGTACAAATCGGTAACAGATAGAGACAGTCCCTGCCCTTTGATGGGCTTACGGTCTAATCGGGGGAGACGGACAGACGAGAACAGTGGCAATAAATAGAATCAAGGGGATGAGGTACTTATCAGATACCAATTTGGTGACGTATGTGGGGTGATGGTCAAGGAATGGAGAGTTGATCTATCCAACTTCTTCTGAAAAAATTATTAAGGTCCACTGTGGCTCTCCTCCTCTCCCCACTACATGCCCCTCCCTCACCCTACAGAGTCACTTGGCTAGGCCAAGTTCTGCTTGTTTGCCAATCCTTCTGGGCCCCTGAGGAGAGGTGGAGCCTGGTATAGTAGCAATCCATCAATGATATTTATTGAACACTCGTGTGCAGAGCATTAATCTAAATGCTTGGGACAGTTTAGGAGAGACACACATTCATATAATTATAGATATTTACATAAGTGCTGTGGGGCTGTGAGGGTGGGGTGAATATCAAGCGCTCAAAGGGTCCAGATCCCTATAGTGTATAGGCAGAAGGGAGAGGGAATAGAGGAAAAGAGGGCTTAAGTGGGGAAGGCCTCTTGGCGGAGATGTGATCTTAGTAAGACTTTGGAGGTGAGGAAAGTGGTGTTCTGTGGATACGAAAGGGGACGGCATTCCAGATTAAAGGGAGGATGTGGGCAAGGGGTCTGCGGTGAGATAGATGAGATCGAGGTGCAGTGATTAGGTGGGCATTAGAGAAGCTAAGTGGGCCGGCTGGGTTGTGGTAGGAAATCAGCTGTGAGCCCCATGCGAGACAGGGACTGTGCTGACCAGATGATCTTGAATCTATCCCAGTTTGTCACATATTAAGTGCTTAGCAAATACCACAATTATTATTATATACCATTATGATTGCCTCGGAGGTCAAACGAGGAGTAAATTTCTATGTACTGGGGGCTGTCTCTGTGGGCTAGCTTATTATATAAGCTAGCGAGTGACTAAAAATGGTTAAACAAAGCCTCAGACAGTGTTGTTTTCCAAATGAAAACTGGGAGTAAATAGCCAAGAACAGCCCTGTATGGAAAACTGCCATCGAGAAGGGAGTGATTCTCTTTAAGCCGAAGCTTCATGTGGAAACATGGAGGCCAGAGAGAAAACTGCACCAGGAGCTTCAGACATTAAGGGGCAACTTGCTTTGTGTGCTCAGTGTGGCCAAGACTGCGGACCCCCACATTGGCCTTTTCAGCCACAAACACTCATAGGGGAACTTCACCGTCAAGCGATGTATGCAACGGGGGAGAATTCATTGCTACTGAACTCTCTCCCAGGAAGGCCGCAATGAGAGCATGGGGAACCCACAGTCAGCTTCTGCCCTTGCCCTCAGGACCATTTGTAAAGGTTAATTGAGGAGAATAATAATAATTATAGTACTTGTTAAGTGCTTACTATGTGCCAAGCACTGTTCTAAGCGCTGGGGTAGATACAAGTTAATCAGTTTGGACACAGTCCCTGTGCCACGTGAGGCTAACGCTATCAGTCCCCATTTTCCAGATGAGGTTACTGAGGCCCAGAGAAGTGAAGTGACTTGCCCAAGGCCACACAGCAGGCACATGGGATTAGAACCCTGGTCCTTCCGACTCCCAGGCCTTCGCTCTATCCACTGAGCCAAAGAGGTTGGGTGGACCCAGATGTGCTGCCTTGTGAGTTACAGGGGTATCTTCGTTTCCAATTCTAGGTCCTTCTTCAGTCATCAGCAACGATGACGACTCGGCCAGCCCGCTCCATCACATCTCTAACGGAAGCAACACCCCTTCCTCCTCCGAAGGTGGCCCAGATGCAGTCATCATCGGCATGACCAAGATCCCCGTCATTGAAAATCCCCAATACTTTGGCATCACCAACAGTCAGCTCAAGCCGGACACGTGTAAGTCCAGATGTACGTCTTGACTGTCTCTATTTTTGTCTCTTTCCCGAATGAGCAGCGGGTTGATCATTGTGTCCCCCGGGAGGCGAACGGAAGGAAGTGGAGGGTCTGAATCTGAGAGACCACCAGCCCATCGAGTCGATATTTCCCATGAACAAAAGCCGGGAAATGCATTTCCCGTTGGTGGGAGACCCATAGGCCGATACTGACTTCTCTTGGGGTCTGGTCTCCACTCCCTTAGCCAAGATGAAGTCAGAGTTCAGAGACCCCTTATCTTGAGTCTAGCCAAAACCACAAGTCAGTATTGGCACCTTCTCTTGTCCCCCGCCTAGTCATTCAGTTACCAAGGCTATGAGCACGATTTGATTTGGGTTGGACCTAAAATCACTCCGCAAAACCTTCTCAAGTGGTCACGGAAGGCGACGCATGGTGGAGCGGAAGGCGCGTTTGGTTCCTTTTCCGATTCTTCCTCCATCGGCTCCTATTTGGCAGCGATGGATTCGGCTACAAATGTGAGCGGTTAGCGCGGACCAAAGACCGTCAGACTGAATCCATTTAGAGGCAAGAGCCTCTAAAATGCAATACTCTGGACCTGACCAGCAGTATCAAACCCACAGTGGCGGCTGAGGAAAGTGAATGTCCCCTGCAGGCCTCTGGCTTGACTTCCTGCAAGAGTAACTGGGATTGAGATGAGTGGGTTGTGGATGGGGGCGGCGGGAGGGGTGGAGAATCACAGGTCCAGAGTTGTGAGGCTGGGAAAGTCAGTGGTTCCTCCCCTCAGCTTCTTCCAGTGAGGAGCGATGGCTCCTCTTAACTGTTGACGCAATCGTTCAGAAACAGAGGACACCGTATTGTTGAGTCCCCGCACGGATCTCACAATGGCATTTGAAGGACGGACTAGAGTGTCCGTTGCTTAGACTGGATGAGCGGAAGGTCAGCCGTGGTGTGCTGGTCAGAGGGAGCCTGCTCTGGAATGTACTTTCAGGGCTTTTAGAACTTCTCTCAACAGGCGTGTCAGCTAAGGTGAATTTTTTGAATATCTAAAATGTGAGAAGAAATGAGCTAAATGGCAAGTCCTTTGAATTTCTTGAAAGAAAGAGACTGAATCCAAGATATTGCTGCTCTACATCTATTTCTCAAAATAACCAGGCATAAGCGAATTATAGCAAGATGGGCATAAGCCAAGTGCACCCTAATTTCCGGTTGCTGCGATTAAGAATGACCTGGTTATGTGCCAGGTATTTAATAGTATAGCCTTTTTCATTGATGCCAACATATAACGAATCCCTAAGTCATTTAGCTGTTTGATTACTGTATGAGGAATCACCATGGGAATCATGTTGATATTTGGCAGAGAAGCATTATGGCCTAGTAGAGAGAGCCCAGGCCTGGGATTCAGAGGACTTAGGTTCCGATCCCTGTTCCACTGCTTGCCCGCTGTGCTCTGGGGCAAGTCACCTAACTTCTCTGTGCCTCAGCTTCCTCATCTGTAAAATGGAGATTCAATACCTCTTCTTCTTCTTTTTGGTATTTGTTAAGCGCTTACTATGTGCCGAGCACTGTTCTAAGCGCTGGGGTAGACATAGGGGAATCAGGTTGTCCCACGTGGGGCTCACAGTCTTAATCCCCATTTTACAGATGAGGGAACTGAGGCACAGAGAAGTTAAGTGACTTGCCCACAGTCACACAGCCAACAAGTGGCAGAGCTGGGATTCGAACTCATGAGCCCTGACTCCAAAGCCCGTGCTCTTTCCACTGAGCCACGCTGCTTCTCACCTTACTCCTCTCCCCTTACTTAGTTGTGACTCCCAGGTAGAACAGAGATTATCTTCTATCTATCCCAGTGCTTAGTAAAGTATTTGGTACATAGTAACTGCTAAACAAATGCTATTATTATTATTATTCATTCAGTAGTATTTATTGAGTGCTTACTATGTGCAGAGCACTGTACTAAGCGCTTGGAATGGAGAATTTGGCAACAGATAGAGACAATCCCTGCCCAATGACGGGCTCACAATTATGAACTCTCCGCTTTTGTTTCACTTCCTCCCCTAGATCAACATATTTATTTATCCTCTTGGCATATGTTCAACTATCTCTGTTTAAGGGAATGTCAATATCAATCAGCTCTTCCGTTTTATTAAGTTTCTCAAATAGCAATCTATCTGGTCTGTTGGCCACAATTTGCTGATCTGTTATTAATAGTGAACCCAGCTCTCACCATTGAGCGTGGGGGGAGCAGACGGCTTCCCAGGGATTGGGGCTGCGGTCGCCCACTGATGATACCAGCTGTGCTCCCAATCAATCAATCAATCAATCATATTTGCGTGCTTACTGTGTGCATAGCACTGTACTAAGCTCTTGGGAGAATGTAATCTGACAGAGTCGGTAGATTTGTTTCTTGCCCACAAGGAGCTCACAGTCTATATGGCAAGGGAGATGTCAATCTGAATAAATAAATTACAGGTATGGACGTAAGAGCTGTGGGGCTGAGGGAGGGGTGACTAAAGGGAGCAAATCCAAGTGAAAGTACGATGCAGAAGAGAGTGGGAGAAGAGGAAACGAGAGCTTGCAATAGCTCTACCCAAGATGCTTCTCAGAACTGCCCATCGAGGAATTCTTGGCTTGAATAATAATAACAATGATAGCAGTCAGTATAGTATTTTTTAAATGCTTACTGTGCGGCAAACGCTGGGGTAGATACGCCACAGTCAGATCAGACCCGATCCCTGTCCCATGTGAGGCTCACAGTCTAAAGGCGAGGAAGAACAGGTATTGAATGCTCCTCTTATAGATGAGGAAACTGAGGCACAGAGAAGTTAAGCAGCTTGCTCAAGATCACATCCACCAGAACAGTGGCAGAACCTGGATTACGACCGAGAGTTCCTGACTCTGTCCTGTGCCCTTTCCACTAGGGCACGCTGCTTGCAGCTTTCCTAAGAGGGCGTGTGTCTGCTTCATTCAGTCATATTTATTGAGTGCTTACTGTGTGCTACCGTACTAGGCGCTTGGGAGAGTACAGTATAACAACCGAGAGACACATTTGTGCCCGCGTCGAGCTTACAGTCTAGAGATGGGGGAGGGACATCCAGGTAGAGATGTCCTGAAGGCAGGAGGAAATCAATCGATCGAAAGTGCAAGACTGCAGACAAGGAGAGAGGCCGTGGCTGGAGAAGTAAATTTGGGAATCAACCACATAGAGATAGGAGTCCATTCTAAAATGTACAGAGCACAAGGAGGCTTCTTTTTGACTCCATTAATATAGAGGTCAGAGGGCAGAGCTTCCACTGGAAATTTGGGAGGGGACAGAAGAACGTGGTCTTCTTTCTCCCAGCAGGGGCCGGTGGGGGGAGGCTTTTGTCGTGCTGCCTCCGGGAGGTCTGCTGGGGTCAACGTTCCCATGGCGTAGGTGCTTTCCTCAAGGTTTTCCATTACCCAGCCAGAGTGGACACCTCTTCTGTGGTTCCTGATTTGGCCTGTGTGCTAACATCGGAAATCTGAAGGAGTGGAGAGTCCTATTTGGGGTGGGGCTGAGGTGGCTGGCATTAAAAGCCTCGGAGACCTGCCCCTTTTGGGGATATAGCCGGGTGCAGGATGGAGACCTGCCCCTTTGGGGGATATAGACGGGTGCAGAATGGCAGGGTGGCTCAGGGTATTCTGAGAACTTGTTTTTCTCTAGGTTACGGGGAACGTTGGGGGGCCTGCAAGTCCTCCCCTTGCCAACCTAATAGTTGTGGTATTTAAGTGTTTACCAGGTGCCAAGCACTGTACTAAGCGCTGGGTTGGATACAAGATCATCAGGTCCCATATGGGGCTCATAATCTAAGTAGGAGAGAGACCGGCTATTGAATCCCCATTTCGCAGATGAGGGAACTGAGCAGAGGAGTGAAGTGACTTGCCCGAGGTCATGCAACAGACAAGTGACGGAACCGGGATTAAAACCCAGGTCCTCTGACTCCCAGGCCCAGGCTCTTTCCTCTAGACCATGCTGCTTCTCCCCTGCAATAATTATCATAATTATGGTATTTGTTAAGTGCTCACTATGTGCCAAACACTGCTGTAAGTGCTGGGGCAGATCAACATAATCAGGTTGTCCCACGTGGAGCTCACAGTCTTAATCCTCATTTTACAGTTGAGGTCACCGAGGCACAGAGAAGTTAAATTTGGCACATAGTGAGCGCTTAACAAATACCATTATTATTAAATGGCTTGCCCAAGGTCACAAAGCAGAAAAGTGGCAGAGAGGAATTAGAACCCACATCCTCTGATTCTCAAGCCTGGCCTCTTTCCGCTAAGCCACGCTGCTTCCTAATGGGGAGATGGCTTGGTGCTGGTGTCTCCCTGCTTTGGAAAGCCAGGGTTGGGGGGGATGGGGTGACTTGAAAACAGGGATGATCCACCCCCTTTCCACAGGGGTGCTTTGAACCCTGGGAAAACTGTCAGTCCAGCTGGGCGAGCTTTCTGTTCTCTCCGCTGGAGATTCCTGTGGGCAACGACTGCCGAGCCTACTCACTCACCAGCCGCCCTGCCGACTTGGGTCTGTGCTGTTAGCGTGCTGAGGGCTGTTTCTTCCCAGCCCAGCACTCCCTTCCCAGCGCCTCTCTAGGGGCCGCGGAGCTGCTGCCGCTAGTGGGAACCGGGTTCCCGCTCGGAAGAAGTATTCAGCCTGGACGGTGCCAACCGGGAGATCCCGACGGATGCGGCGGGTCTGTGTTGGTATTTGTTAAGCGCTTACTATGTGCAGAGCACTGTTCTAAGCGCTGGGGTAGACACAGGGGAATCAGGTTTTCCCACGTGGGGCTCACAGTCTTAATCCCCATTTTACAGATGAGGGAACTGAGGCACAGAGAAGTTAAGTGACTCGCCCACAGTCACACAGCTGACAAGTGGCAGAGCCGGGATTTGAACTCATGAGCCCTGACTCCAAAGCCCGTGCTCTTTCCACTGCGCCACGCTGCTTCTGTCACCACGTGATTCATCACACTTGTATTATGTGGGATTTCATGTTCCCAGCTGCATCATCAGTGGTATTGAACACTTACTGTGTGCAGAGCAGTCAGTCAGTGGTTCTTTGAGTTCTTACGGTGTGCAGAGCACTGTACCAAGCGCTCGGGAGAGGGCAGTAAAACAATAAACAGGCACATTCCCTGCCCACAACGAGCTTACGGTCTAGAGGGATGCCACTTGTCACAGGGACTTTCGTGGGGACACCACTTAGGGTACTTGTTAAATGCTTACTATGTGCCAAGCACTGTTCTGAGCACTGGGGTAGATACAAGTAAAGGAAGGTTGGACACAGTCCCTGTCCCACGTGGGGGTCATACTCTTAATCCCCATTTTACAGATGAGATAACTGAGGCCCAAAGACTTGCCCAAGGTCACACAGCAGACGCGTGGCAGACTGGGATTAGAGCACAGGTCCTCTGACTCTCAAGCCCGTGCTCTATCCGCTAGGCCACACTGCTTCTTCCTGTGGGGAATACGGCCCGAATCTGTCTGAACCTAAAATATGTCTCTGTGGGACACCGATTTCCTGCAGCCGTCCTCCAATCCCATCCTGCCTCACCTCCCAGGCCACATGTTCCAAAGCCATCGTGCTAAAAACGAATGGCTGGCCACCCAATCTTGAAGCCACTTTAAAGCAGGTGTGTTTATCATATTTGACGGGAGCTTAGGAGGGTGGTATTATGCAGATGCTTGGGTATTCTGTCAGTCAATTCTGGGCCTAGGTGGATGTTGTTTGTTCTCTCTCCTCAAACACATTTACCTTGGGTTAAAGCAGCTCCAATTTACATGGTTTGACTCTGTTTTCTTCCTCCTGTGAACTGATTTTCCACGAGGTGCTAGAGAGGGTGGTGAGGAGAAAGTTGGGGTGCAAAGGGAATGGCTTGGCCGTTTGTGGAAGCTCAGACCTTCGCAGCTGGTCTTATCAGTCAATCAGTGGTATTTGTTGAGCACTTATCATGGGCAGAGCCTTGTTCTAAGCACTTGGCAGAGTACAATAGAGTTGGTAGACATGATCCCTGCCCACAGGGAGCTACAGTTTTATCTTCCTTGCCTTACTTTAAAATCCTAAAAGCAACGGTTAAAATCCTGGTCTGGTGCTTCTTGCCTCTCTGGACTCCTCCTGTTGCATTAATCAATCACATTTACTGAGTGCTCACGGTGTGCGGCACTGTACTAAATGCTTGGAAGAGTACACCATAACAGAGTGGGTAGACCTGTTTCCTACCTAAAATGAGCTTCCAGACTAGGGAGAACTTATTCACACCCCTCGCTCTCGATCCTAATTCTCCCCGTTTGTACTCTTCTGCTCCTCCCAAGCGAATCTCCGCTCCGTCCCTCACCCTCAACCCTCCCACCCATTGCTCTGACCCATTCCCCACACCTCTCTCTGTGCCCGGAATGCCCTTCCCTCTCAGCTTGGCCAAACTTGCCCCTCTCCTCCATTAAAGCCATCCTCCAGAAGTACTCACCACCTCCAGGGGAGGCCTTCTCTGATTTAACCCCCAACCTGCCCAGTCATGCTATCTCTTTAGACACTTCAGCACTTAATGGATTAATCTTATTAGTACAGTGCCCTGCACATAGTAAATGCTTAACAGATACCACAGTTACTATTCATTGAGCACTGACCGTGTGCCGAGCACTGTACTAACCCCTTGGGAGAGTTCAATATAACAGAGTTGGTAGCTCTGTTCCCTGCCCACAGTGAACTAAAGAGCTCATCTTCTCCAGGAGACTTTCTCTGATTAATCCCGAACCACCCAGTCACGCTCAAGAAATCCAACCTGTATTGACCATCCCGTTGCCCTTTAAGCTACCCAGCCTTAGTTGTTTCTCCCGCTGTGCTCCCTATAAATGACTGCTCTCATCATACTCCCAATTTAGCACCTTCTTTAATGATGTAACTTCGGCCTAGAAAAATAAAAACATTACCATAGTTTAGTGGATAGACCACAGGCCTGGGAGTCAGAAGGACCTGGGTTCTAATCCCGGCTCCGCCAAATGTCTGACGTGTGACCTTGGGCAAGTCACATCACTTCTCTGGGCCTCAGTTACCTCAGCTGTAAAATGGGGATTAAGACTGTGAGGCCTGATGTGGGATAGGAATTATATCCAACCTGATGAGCTTGCGCCTATCCTAGTGCTCAGTACAGTGCCTGGCATGTAGTAAGTGCTTAACAAATACCACAATTATTATTATTATTATTATTATTATTGTTATCTGGTTTGATGCTTGTTCATTTAGTTTCTGGTGTCTGTTCTTCATTCGCTTTCATACATTTTTGAGGCTTTGGTATAGACTGTACTTTTCTAGGGGGCAGGGACTGGGACAGCTTAATCTTGTGTAGTGCCCTTGCTTCAGGTAGACACTAGGCAGTTATTGTTTTTTAATTGTGGTGATGCTAGCTAGTCAAAATTTGTGGACAAGTAATTGAAATCTTGAGCACTCTAAAGATGCCCTAAATGAAAGTGATCCTTATCTGAAGAGCAGCAACATTTAAAGGCTTGTGATTATTTTGATTATTGTCATTGAGAGGTCTTGATTGAAGGCAGGGCTAAAGGCTAAATATTCCTAAAGGTTGTGGAATTAATTTCAGAATGGATCTACTATATTTGGTGCCTCTCATTCATTCATTCAATCGTGTTTATTGAGCGCTTACTGTGTGCAGAGCACTGTACTAAGCACTTGGAAAGTACAAATGGAGACAATCCCTACCCAACAACGGGCTCTCATCGTCTGATTTCTGTAGCTTCTGGCTCGTAGGATAATACTTTCTTGGAAGGAACATAGGTGGGGTTTTCCCAAGTAGGACGGAGACTCAACGGGTTTCTTTTGGAAAACCAAATACATTTAAGGGGGACCTTCAAGAAGACGCCCAGAGTTCTTCTGCTTGACTTGAAGCAACGTATTTTGAACTGCGAATGTGTGTTCTTACTTCTGGAATTCATTAAAGGCTGCTTTGCTTCTCATGTTGGAAGCAGAACATACCCGGAAGAAGTAGGTGGTGGAAAGCTTTGGGATCTGGAGAAGAGCTTGGGTAGACAGGCTTGTGGCTCTATTCTAAAGGGAAGTTCAGCCGTCCGCCCACGTTTTTTCAGATAAGACCAAAATGACTTCGAAGAAAGTCAAGATGGGGAGGAAAGGTCACTGGCCTGTGAGATACTGTTAAAATGAAATTGGGCTTCATGTCTTCATTATTACAGACTTAAATGGTCATTCTTAAGGATTGAAGTGAGTGTGTACGTGTGTCAGGAGCAGGAACCGAATCTGTTCATTTTTATTGTATTTCCTTCAGCGCCCGGTACCACGCTTGGCAAGTTGTCATGTACCTAATAAAACTTGTGACGACGATGATGATGACACCCGGCTTTAAAAATAAAACCGGTCATCTGAAACTCAATTGTCACTGTAGGAGACGATGAGAAATTGGCACCAAGGCCAGAGATTCCGTTTTCCAGGAATTTTCACAGTTGGCATAGAACCCAACGGCTCCTGAACCCTTTCAAACAGAAAGTCTATCTACTTCATCTTGGAGCTCCTGATGATAATTTGCTCTATGGAAGCTCCTGTGTCACTGCTGGAATTTAAGAGGCTAAATCCATGCCAGATGGAAGAGGACAGTTCTATGGTTTATCTGCACATTCTGTCCAGACAACATCCTGACATGACTTGCTTAGCTCCTTTAACTAGCCAGAAGGACGTTGCCTTGCAGAGACAATGCGCAGCAATGTGCCATTTTAACTAAAGACCCGGCTACTTGATGAATCAAGTTTGCTAGACTGTGGTGACGGTCTCAGCAACAACAAGCTAGCTTCCGGAGTTAATACAATTTGTCTGTCTAGGCCTTTATGGAAACAACATAATCAGACAGCATGAGGTGGTTTCCTGCTAGGATTTACAAGTAGCCATGTGAAACTATCTGCTCAGAAACCCCATGATACATAGAAGGGGACAAGCTCCCTTTCTCAGCTGAGAAGACAAAAGCTATCCTTTAAGACAGGAAATCATTCACCTTTCCATGAAAAGGCCTCTGACACTGCTAACCCCCTTTCCTGTATCTCTAAAGCGGCCATACAAATCAGCACGGGCCTACAGGCCCGGGGCTCGAAAGGAATTGAGCTGGAACTGCTGTGTCTATCTATCTAT
Source organism: Ornithorhynchus anatinus (assembly GCF_004115215.2). NCBI lineage: Eukaryota > Metazoa > Chordata > Mammalia > Monotremata > Ornithorhynchidae > Ornithorhynchus > Ornithorhynchus anatinus. The sequence goes on from NC_041753.1 coordinate 67,761,618, forward strand.
CTCTCTGGACACTTGTGCCTATCGTGAAGATTGCGGGCCCTGTGTCAGTTTGCCCAGTGTTCACGGTGACTTGGAGCAGATCAGTAGGAAATCTTCAGAGAGTGTTCAATGCAAAATTCAAAAGCGTTATTATTCCACTCAATTTTCTGTTGGGATAAAATGTATTGAATTTTGGGAAGCAGCCTGGCCAAGTGGATAGAGCATGGGCCTGGAAGTCAAAGGACCTGGGTTCTAATCCCAACTCCGCCTCTTGGCTGCAGTGTGACCTTGGGCAAGTCGTTTAACTTCTCTGGGCCTCAGTTACCTCATCCGTAAAATAAGGTTGGTATTTGTTAAGCGCTTACTATGTGCAGAGCACTGTTCTAAGCCCTGGGGTAGACACAGGGGAATCAGGCTGTCCCACGTGGGGCTCACAGTCTTAATCCCCATTTTACAGATGAGGTAACTGAGGCACAGAGAAGTGACTTGCCCACAGTCACACAGCTGACAAGTGGCAGAGCTGGGATTCGAACTCATGACCTCTGACTCCAAAGCCCGTGCTCTTTCCACTGATCCACGCTGCTTCTCTTTGAGCCCCATGTGGGACAGGGACTGTGTCCATCCTAATTAGCTTATATCTACTCCAGCTCTTAGAACAGTGCTTGGCACATAGTAAGTGCTTAACAAATGTCATTATTATTAAAGTGAGCACTGCCCAGTACTCAGTGCTCTAGTCCAAAAATAATGCATGTGTTAGAACCCTCAGTTGGCTCAGTATTAAAGCAAATTAGCATATGTTCTCAAGGCCAGCCTCTTTAGGAAATTAGACAAAGTCTCAAAGAAAATCAGACTGTGGACAAGTAAAGAATTTTAATAAAAATTGAAAATAAAGTGTTTTCCATTAATGTCTCACTCCTTGGCCACCAGCCACAGCATCCTCTCTGTGACATTGGAAAGGGCAGGGAATGTTAGGAAAATCATTTCAGGCTGGTAGATTTTACTGAACCTCTCTGTAGTCTAGAGATACCTGCAGGTATCTTGTCTCTAGGAGAGTGAAAAATTGAGGGTTCCCCTAGGGGATTTCCAGTAATGGATTCACCAAGCGGGCAGGGGCAGGTGAAATTTAAGGGTCCCCCCTCTCTCCTCGAGTGATGAACAGATGGTTATGGGTCTGATTCTGGTTTAGAAGCAGAGATGGGGTGAAATACAAGTAGTACCTAGAGGTTCGGTGTTTTTCCTACAGATATATCTACTACCAATCAGTTCCCTTGTATTGGTTGGTTGATGGGAAAATCTTCTTTGGAAGAACGTTCAGGCCTGTGCTTTAAACGTCTTCCATTTTCATCCTGTCAGGCACCAGAGGGAGGCAGAAATGAAATATTTTGAAAGATTTTGTTTTTTAAATGGCCTCAGGAAGAGTTGACTGAGTAGGTATCAGGACCTAGGGCTACCATCTTGCTGTCACTACTGGCCTTTCCAGAAGGCCCAGACCAGTTCCTGTCCACATCTGTGCTGCAGGTGCCCCTTCACTGGGGATAATACTGGTTCAATCCACTCCATCCTAGGATATCGTAAGGTTAATTAGAGAATGAGTTATCATTCGGGAATAAGGAGCATAATTTCGAGGAGGTTTTCTTCAGAGCCTATGTAGGATTCGCAGGGGAGGGGTCTACAAGTCAAGCAGGAGGTAGACGGGGCAAAAACGGAATTCTCACGTACCAGATTCCACAACAGCAGGATGAGGTGTACCCTCTAGCAGCCCTAATTCTTTCCTTCGTATCCCTAAATGTGAAGATGGATATCCAAGAGGGTAACCATCGCATGGTTCCTCCAAGTACCCCGTTTCCAAGGAAACTGGACCCTAAGACTAATTGTGGTGATTTGTTTGTTTGTTTTCGTTCCTGTTTTAAATGGTATTTGTTAAGCGCTTACTATAGATACAAGGTTGTCAGGTTGGACACGGTCCCTGTCACAGTCTTAATCCCCGTTTTACAGATGAGGGAACTGAGGCATAGAGAAGTGAAGTGGCTGTGCCCAAGGTCACACAGCAGACATGTGGCAGAGCCAGGATTTGAATCCAGGTCCTTCTGACTCCCAGGCCCGTGCTCTGTCCATTAGACCTTGCTACTCCTTTGAGCGGGGAGGGGGAACAAGTAAACAATCTCTATGTGTCAAGCAACGTGGTAAATATATGCTCTGATTAGACATACAGGAAGTATAGATGAGGCTTAAAGTTTAATTGTGGCATTTGGTAAGTGCTTACTATGTATCAAGCACTATGCTAAGCGTCGGGCAGGATTCAAGATAATCATGTTCGTCACAGTTCCTCTCCCGCACAGGGCTCACAATCTAAATAGGAAGGAGAATATAGATGTTGAGTCCCCATTTTACAGATGAGGTAGCTGAGGCCCAGTGAAGTGACTTGCCCAAGGTCACACAGCAGGCACATGGAGGCAGGATCAGAACCCAGATCCCCTGTCTTCCAGGCCCATGTTCTTTCCACTAGGCCACGCTACTCCTTTTGAGGAGGAGGGAGAACAAGTACCGAATCCCTATCTGACAGATGAGAAAACTAAAGCTTAGAGAAGTTAAGTGATTTGCCCGAGGCCACGCAGCAGGCAGGAGGCAGACCTGGAATTAACAGCCAGGTCTCCTGAGTTCCAATCCTGTGCTCTTGCCACTAGGCCACGATGCTTTCCCTGGGCTGGATGGACCATTGGTTAGATCTAATAATGGCCTTGTTCACAATCATTATCTGACGATGCAGTCTCCACAATAATAATAATGGTAATGATTGTGGTATTTGTTAAGCACTTCCTATGTGCTAGGATTATACTAAGCGCTGGAGTGGATACAAGCAAATCGGGTTGGACACAGTCCCTGTCCCACATGAGGCTCACGGTTTCAATCCCCATTTTACAGCTGAGGTAACTGAGGCCCAGAGAAGTGAAGTGACTTGCCCAAACCCTACTGAAGGCTCACCTCCTCCAAGAGGGCTTCCCAGACTAAAGCGCCCCTATTCCTCAGCTCACCCTCCCTTCTGCGTCACCTCGACCTGCTCCCTTTGCTCTTAGCCCCCTGCCCCAAGCACTTATATGTATGTATCTATAATTCTACTTATATTGATGCCTGTTTACTCGTTTCGATGTCTGTCACCGCCCCCTTCTAGACTGTAAGCCTGGTGTGGGCAGAGATTGTCTCTGTTGCTGAATTGTAATTTCCAAGCGCTTAGTACAGTGCTCTGCACACAATAAGGGCTCAATACATACAATTGAATGAATGAATGAAAGGCCACGCAGCAGACAAGTGGCAGAGCCGGGATTAGAACCTATGACCTTCTGATTCCCAGGCCCCTGCTCTATCCACTGTGCCGCGTTCGATTGGCACGCCTCCGTTAGGAATGGGGAGGTTGCCGCGCTCACTTGGGTAGGATCTACCCCATCTACCCAGCTCCTCGAGGCCCTCAAGAGACCTAGTGCCGCAGTGTGCCCGGGGCCTTCCGCCACCCCCTCCCTGGCCTGTGGAGAGTCTTGCTTCCACGGATGGCAGGGCGCTGGAGAGACTGTTTCTCTGACAGGAGATCAGCAAGACTGGGTGTCCCGGGGGGATGAGACAGCTCTCTCCAGAACCCCTTAGAAAACGGAGTTAATTGCCAGCTTCCTGGGATCCTTGGGAGAAAGGTACGAAATCAAGTCAGAAGGAATAGCTGAGGAAGTGAGATCATTTCATAAATTCCCCAAAGCGAACAGGAAGCTATCCTGAACCATTACACCTAAACCCAAGAGGCAGGGGCATTCTGCCTCCAGACTCGAACAAGATACCATCTTTTGGCCCCACCAAGCATCCCGACCACAGGCTGTCCCAACTTAATGGAGAAAACACTCGATTCCTCCAGTGGACGGCCGCAGTGGGGAAATGATTGTGGATTTATGCTGGCAAGTCTTGCATAATAACTTCCAGAAGGCATTTATGGCCTGAAGATCACCAAGCACACATCAGACATTCCTATCCAAGTCCACAAAATCCACCCTGCCTCACCAGAGAGATATGCTGGAAACGTCCCAACAGCCTCAGCAGTTTTAATGCATTCGTTCTGGGGAAGTCCCAGAGCGGAGCCCTTCCGGAGAGCCTTTGTACAGTGGATTAATCTAGACTAACGAAGCCTTCGTTTTGATTTCTTGTTGATCGCTCTTGCATGTCCTGGCTGACTGGGGAAGCTGGACATTCACAGCAAGCCCTGCCGCTCAAGAGCCGCCTTAGCTGTTGAGAATCTCATTCTTTCCAGATGCTGGGAAATTTGAGGGATTCCTCTGATTCATCCAAAAAGCCAGATGAGTGGAAAACTCTTATCGGAGCTTTTAATAATAATGGGGGCATTTATTAAGTGCTTATAATGGGCCAAGGGCTGGGGTAGAAACAAGATGATCGGATCAAACACGGACCCGGGCCCACACGGCTCGCCCGGTCTCAGAGGGAGGGAGGATCGCTATCTGATCCCCATTTTACAGATGAGGAAACTGGGGCCCGGAGAGATGAAGTGACTAGTCCAAGGCCATACAGCAGGCAAATGGCAGAGTTGGGACTAGAACCTGGGTCTCCTGACTCCTCAGTCTCATGCTTTTTCCACTAGGGCGTGTTAGGCACTTCATACTATCTGGAGATCTTCAATCAATCAGTCAGTTGTACGTATTGAGTGCTTTAGAGCACTGGATGAAGTACTTGAGAGAGAAGAGTAGAAGAGAGTTGGTAGATGGGTTCCCTCCCCGCTCAGGGTCACGCCTGGAGGGTTTCCAGTCCTCTACCAGACACGGCTACGGGAGGTAGAGTCAAGCAGAGGCATATCCATTCCATTCCAGCTTGGCCAGTGGCTAGTGAGTGGAAGGCCATCTGCTACAAGTCAAAACTCCCCTTGCTCTTGATTCTATTTATTGCTCTTAATAATAATAATAATAATGTTGGTATTTGTTAAGCGCTTACTATGTGCAGAGGACTGTTCTAAGCTCTGGGTAGATACAGGGTCATCAGGTTGTCTCACGGTGAGGATCACAGTCTTAATCCCCATTTTACAGATGAGGTAACTGAGGCACAGAAAAGTTAAGTGACTTGCCCACAGTCACACAGCTGCCAAGTGGCAGAGAGGGGATTCGAACCCGCGACCTCTGACTCCCAAGCCCTTGCTCTTTCCACTGAGCTACGCTGCTTCTCTAGATTCTATTCTTGATTCTTGATTCTCTTTATTGCTCTTGATTCTATTTATTGCTATTGTTTTTGTCTGTCCGTCTCCCCCGATTAGACTGTAAGCCCGTCCATGGTCAGGGACTGTCTCTATCTGTTGCCGATTTGTACATTCCAAGTGCTTAGTACAGTGCTCTGCACATAGTAAGCACTCAATAAATACTATTGAATGAATGAATGTGCTGGGCAGCAGCGACATAGGAGAGTGTCAAGGGCGGAGACTCAAGTTTACTGCTCGGAAGGAGGTTATGATAAACCACTTCCGGATTTTTACCAAGAAAACTCTATGGATTCACTACCAGAACGATTGCAGATGGAGAGCGGGGCATTCTGGGAGAGATGTGTCTGTGATGTCGCTATGAGTCGGAAACGACTCGACGGCATAAGACAAGACAAGATGTATTTCCTGCCCCACGACAAATTTACAGTCTAGAGGGGGAGTTCTTGATAAGGAGCAGGGGAAGCAGCGTGGCTCAGTGGAAAGAGCACGGGCTTGGGAGTCAGAGGTCATGAGTTTGAATCCCGGCTCTGCCACTTGTCAGCCGTGTGACTGTGGGCAAGTCACTTCACTTCTCTGTGCCTCAGTTACCTCATCTGTAAAATGGGGATTAACCGTGAGCCTCACGTGGGACAACCCGATTACCCTGTATCTCTCCCAGCGCTTAGAACGGTGCTCGGCACATAGTAAGCGCTTAACAAATACCAACATTATTATTATTATTTGTCTCTAACGTGAAGGTCTTTCCTGCTTTCATTAACTTTGCCAGTCCTTGAAAGTCAGTCATCAGTATTTGATTTATTTTATTATCTATAGACTGTAAGCTCGTTATGGGAAGGGAACGCGCCTGTTTATCGTTGTCTTGTACTCTCCCAAGCGCTTATTACAGTGCTCTCAATAAGTACGATCGAATGAATTGAGCATCAACTGCAGGACAAACATGACATTAGGCCCTTGGGGTGAAGAAGACACAGTCCTACCTTCACAGAATTTATAATCTAGTCTACCTACAGTGTTAGCAAGAGGAAAACTGTATGTAAAATTGATAAAGCGAAGTGAGGTGGCAAAAAATTAATGGGTCTGGGAAGCAGGAGACCTGTGTTCTAGTCCCAGTTCGGCCACTGGCTTGCTGGGTAACACCTCTGGGCCTCAGTCTCCTCAACTGTAAAATGGGGATGGGATAGCTGCTTTTCCTCTACCTCTGAGACTGTGAGTCCTGTGTGGGGCAGGGACTGTATCTGGTCGGATTAGCCTAAATAATAATAACGATAGTTGTGGTATAAATTAAGAACTTAATATGTACCAAGCACTGTACTAAGTGCTGAGGTAGTCACAAGGCAATCAAATCCTACATGAAGCTCACAATCTAAGCAGGAGGGAGAAGAGTTATCGAATCCTCACTTTGAACACGAGGGAACTGAGGCCCAGAGAAGTGAAGTGATTTGCCCAGGGTGACCCAGCACACCAATAACAGAGCTGGGATTAGAACCCAGGTTCTCTGACTCTCGGGCCCTGAAGCAGCATGGCGTAGTGGATAGAGCGTGGGCTTGGGAGTCAGAAGGTTATGGGTTCTAATCCCGGCTCGGCCACTTGTCTTGTGTGTGACCTTGGGCACTTCACTTTACTTCTCTGGGCCTCAGTTCCCACATCTGTAAAATGGGGATTGAGACTGTGAGCCCCACGTCGGACAGGGACTGTGTCCAACCCAATTTGCTTATATCTACCCCAGTGCTTAGTACAGTGCCTGGCACTTAGTAAGCGCTTAACAAATGTCGTAATTATTATTATTATTATTACACTTTCCACAAGCTCTAAATTAAATTCAAGATTCTGGAATAGTGGGAAGGGCTGAGTTTTTAATGGCTGGGAGATTTGTACCTCACATCCATTATCCTGAGGAGTTTCATCAGCATTCACATCGAGTCACCAAAGCAAGACTGAATAACGTTTTGGGAGGAGAGTCAGGACAATAGCGCAAGCAGGAAACATCCCGAAACTATGCTTCTCTCGTCAGGATAAGAGGATGATGGATGACAACAGGACCTCAAAGCAGCTGCTCTATCCTATCTCCCCAGCTAACTAATCAGGGAGCATCTTTTTTTTTTTTTTTTGGAATTTGTTTAGCGCTTACAATGTACCAAGCGTTGTACTGTGCGCTGGAGTAGATACAAGCTACTCGGATTGGACGCTTTCTATGTCCCGCGAGGGACTCGCAGTCTCAATCCCCATTTTACAAAGGAGGGAATTGAGGCCCAGTGAAGTGACTTGCCCAAGGTCACATAGCAAGCAAGTCCCATCTTTGACTCTTAGTCCCATGCTCTTTTCACCAGGCCGCACTGCTTACCGTCTCATGGATCAATAACACAGCAACATTCTCTGCAAGCAGTGCTTTGCACACAGTAAGCGCTCAATAAATGTGATTAATAATAAGAAGTGACTAGGACTGGGAAGCAGCATGGCATGGTGGATAGAGCGTGGGCTGGCGAGTCAGAAGGTTATGGGTTCTAATTCCTCTCCACAACTTGTCTGCTGTGTGACCTTGGGCAAGTCATTTCACTTCCCTATGCCTCAGTTACCTCATCTGTGAAATGGAGATTAAGACTGTGAGCCCCATGGGGGACAGGGACTGTGTCCAACCCGATTTGCTTGTATCCACCCTAGCGCTCAGTACAGTACCTCGCACATAGTAAGCGCTTAACAAATACCATTATCATTATTATTATTATTGTTATTAAACTTTGTAGGGGAGTTCTGTAGCTAAAGAGCTACTGACTGCAATAGTTCTTCAGATTTCCCAACTCTTTTTGTGGCATTTGTTAAGTGCTTACTATGTGCCAGGCACTGTAGTAAGTGCTGGGGTAGATAGAAGCTAATCAGTGTGGACATTGTCCATGCCCCACATGGGGCTCACAGTCTTAATCTCCATTTCACAGATGAGGTAACTGAGGCATAGGCAAAGGCATGCCCCTTTAAGAGATGAGGTAACCAAGGCACAGAGGAACGGAAATGACTTGCCCGAGGTCACGCAGCTGACAGATGGGGGAACCAGGATTCGAACCCAGGTCCTTCTGACTGCCAGGCCCCAGCTCTATGTATTAGACCACACTGCTTCTCGCGACCGTCCCCCAGTCAAACACAGCAGTAACTTCCTGAGTTTCTGTTGGTGAGGGATCTTGGATTACTTAGGGCAGGTGAATGCAAACATATTCCCATAGCCTTTCTGTTGGGGCCCAGTGCGGGGGAGAGATGGGGCACTAACAGATGTGAAGCCGGGATAATGCAGTACGAGTTGGCCAAAGGGCATTCTTTGGCCCTAACGACTTTGTGAAAAGTATCTGCCGGGTGAACTGAGTCGTGCACGTTCTCTAATAACGATCTTCACGACTCCTGGGATATACACTCTACCCTTTTGGAACCCAGCTTGTTCTGCTATTGTCAAGCGTTTTCATTTGTTCCAAGCGTTCGCCGAGGTTTACGGGACGCAGAGCTGTTGCGCGACGGAGCCCGTGTGCTCTATCGTGGGGGCCTTCGAAACAATGAATTGCGTGTCAGTTTCAGGCCCGTATCGTTCTCCGTATGGAGCTGCATTACGTCAACGTTGGTATTTGATATTGTAACTTATAAAAATGGAGAGATTAGGGAAAATGGCTCTAAAACAAACACATTCCTGGAATTTACAAGCCCTTAGATGAATGTGGTACTAGATGCATCTGGAGCAGTTCTAACAACTGGCTGGCTCTCTGGACTCTTATCTGTTCCTCTTTTGGGGACTGGTTTATATAGAGAGATATGTCAGCGTAGTCTAGCGGAAAGGGTATGGGCCTGGGAGTCGGAGGAACTGGGTTCTGATCCCACCGTGGCCACTCGACTGCTGTGTAACCTTGGGCAAATCACTTCACTTCTCTGTGCCCAAGTTCCCTCATCTGTAAAATGGGGATTAAGACTATGAGCCGCATGTGGGACCGGGACTGTGTCCAACCTGATTAGCGTGCTTACAACAGGATGTGATAGTAAGCTCTTAACAAGTACCGTAGTCATTATTATTATTAGAGCATGTTCATGAAGAAAGAGCCCATTCCCATCTGTCAATCAGTGTTATTTATTGAGCGCTTACTGTACGGAGAGCACCGTGTTAAGCGCTTGGGGAATGTTCAGTGCAGGAGAGCTGGGAGACGCGATCCCTGCCCTCAAGGATTTATCTCTTGGAGGGAGGTTCTGATGTTCATAAAAGCAGTGGCATCTGTCTCTGGAAAATGCCGTATTCTTCTAGCTCGCTCCCCACAGTCCCAAATGCCAGCAATTTCTGCCCAAATGTAAAATGAGGATTCAATCCCTGCTCTCTTTCCTCCTTAGACCGTGAGCCCGACGTGAAGCAGGGACTCTGTCAGACTTTGTATTTACCCCAGTGCTTAGAACAGTGCTTGACAAGTAGTAAGTGCTTAATTATTGCAATCATCATAATAATAAATCTGCCATCTTCGTTGCCCAGAATGCCACTCCTACACACCACAGTCCCATTCCAGTTCTCACTCTCCAGACAGGAGACATTTGAACAATCCAGCTGCTCTGATGTTTCATTTGGGTTCACTTTGATTTGGTCAGCAGACGGGGATGTATCAGTGGTTTCACGGACACCGGGCTATGTTCTCGTCAGCCAGGACCCTCCCCCTGCAACCTGATTCTTTCCAGAAGTCACCAGAGCGGTGATCAGAATGCTTGGAATCTGAAAGTAGAGTAAAGACCTTGTGGTCAGACCCCATCAAATCAAGAACGTGCCCCCCGGGCTCTAGGTCATCCACTTTTTTTTTTTTTAATGGTAGTTGTTAAATACTTACTATGTGTCAAGCACCGTTCTAAGTGCTGGGTTAGGTACGAGATAATCAGGTTGAACACAGGCCCTGTCCCACATGGGGCTCAAAGTCTAAGTAGAAGGGAATAAGATTTAATCCCCATTTTACACATGAGGTAACCAAGGCACAGAGAAGTGAAGTGACTTGCCCAAAGTCACACAGCAGACTAATGGCAGAGCCGGGATTAGAACCCAGGTCCTCTGACTCCCAGGCCTGTTCACTCTCCACTGGGCCACGTTGCTTCCCGCTTAGCATGCAGGCTATGGCAATAATTAGTCAGAGCAGGAAATTGGCTGGAGTGAGAAGTCGTTAAAAAGGCCTGACCGTCTCCGGAGCCATTTGTACTATCCGAAGTCCCACTGGCCTTTTAGCTAGCTGGACTGGAAAATCCTTTTCAAGATAATAGCGACACCCTCACACACCATTCTCCCCCAACTTCTGGCCCCTCTTTGGCCAAGCTTCTTCTGGGTTGCATGCTCCCAGCTCCTGAAAAAAAACACGCGACTGAATATTTGCCCAACAAAAGGTGGCTGGCTTCACCGACAGATCAAGCAGCTCCTGGCCTATCCGGGGTCCTCAATGAGCACCGCTTGTCTGCCGATCCGGGCTCGAGCCCCAGGCCAACGCAGCTGTGCTTTCGTGTCGAGGTATGACCGGGCACACGGTGACTAATTGCTTATCGGTGGGAGCGACCGGCGAAGCCGAGTTTTGCCACAGACAAGACACCGCATGGAGTTACAGTGGGTGACGACTAAGCTCTTGAGATCAGGGCTGGAGCAGACAATAGGTAATCGGGTCAAACACGGTCGCTGTCCCACACGGAGCTAACGGTCTAAGTGGGAGGGAGATGGGGTATTTTATTCCCATTTGACAGATGAGGAAACTGAAGCCCAGAGAGGCTAAGTGACTTGCCCCAGGACAAACTGCTGGTAAGTGGTGGAGCTGGGTTTAGAACTCAGGTCTCCTGACTTCCAGCCCTGGGTTCTATCCACTGGGCCATGAAGTTTTAGAGGCCTATGGGTAGATTGTAGAGAACCTTAGTGAGGCTGCTTTGGCCTTTCCATTTGTGGTGTACAGTCAGCATTTTCCTGTCTGAGGTGTTTGAGGGGGGAGGTTCGGGGGGGGGGGGGGGTGTCCCAGTATCATGGCAGATATGGGGCAGTCCGGAACCCAGTATTGTTGAGTCAGTGAGAAGGTTTTTGGTTTTTTGGGTTTTAATTTATGGTATTTAAGTGCTCATATGTCCAGCCACTGTTCTGAGCACAGGGGTAGATACAAGACAGTAAGGTTGAACACAGTCCGTGTCCCACATGGGGTTTACAGTTTTAATCCCCATTTTACAGATGAGGTAACTGAGGCACAGAGAAGTGAAATGACTTGTCCAAGGTCACAGAGCAGATAAATGGGTGTAAAGTACAGGGTTACTGTCCCGTTTGCCTTTTTTTTCCCTTCAGCTGTGTGTGTGTGTGTGTGTGTGTAGTGTGTATGTGTCCACGCACGTGTACACACAGCTGCACACACACGAGGGCAGATTTTTCCAATGAAATGACATGGGAGAAGAGAATCACTCTTTCCACTGACTAATAAATGTAATCTAATCTAACATTTTTTAATCAAAACATGGTGAGGTGGAGGGAGGAGGTAGAGTTGAGATTGGGATCACATCCCGCCTTGTCAGATATCTCTGGAAGGATGAGGAATAGGTGATGAGTATTCCGTGCCTTTCCCAGAGGCCCAAGGATAGTCATTGCGAACAGAGCCCTGTTCAATGTCGATGATTCCATAAGTCTGGTTGTTTGGCGGGCAAATCCCCATACAGCATGCGAAAAGGCAGAGGATCAATCATTCAGTTGAGGGACAAGTCAAGTTAAATCCAGCTTTGTTGTCTTTACTCAATTTACTGGGCCATTTTTCATCTTTTCCTTACTTAGCTCATGAGACACTTGGGAATGTTCCCAATCTATATATATGTTTTCCACTTTCAGCCATTTTGGATTCAGTTGGTGCTTTCTCTGTACCCAGCCGTCCTTCATATTCAAAGATGGCACTGCTGACAGCGAGATTCTATTTATGTGCTTGGGTGTCGTTGATCAATCAGTCAAGAGTATTCATTGAGGACCTTCTGTGTATTAAACATCTGGGAGCATACAATAGAGTCAGTCGATGCAAGCCCTGCCCTCAAGGAGCTTACAGTCTATCGCGTGCAGAGCACTGTACTAATAATAGATAATAACGACGGTATTTGTTAAACGCTTACTATGTGGCAAGCACTGTTCTAAGCACTGGGGTAGATACAAGGTCATCAGGTTGTCCCACGTGGGGCTCACAGTCTCAATCTCCATTGTACAGATGAGGTAACTGAGGCCCAGAGAAGTTAAATGACCAGCCCAAGGTCACACAGCAGACAAGTGGCAGAGGCGGGATTGGAATCCACGACCTCTGGCTCCCAAGCCCGTGCTCTTGCCACTGGGCCACGCTGCTTCTCTAAGTGCTTGGGAGAGTGGGCAGGGAATGTGTCTACCGACTCTGTTGTATTGTACTCTCCCAGGCATTTAGTACACTGCTCCACACACAGTAAGCGCTCGGTAAATACCATTGATGACGATGGATGAGCGTCCAGTTGTTAGTAGATAAGATCCCTGCCCTCATGGAATTTAGTATATGGTGGAGGAATCTAAATGCCAATTTAAGGTAGAGATGGGTTCTCCTGATTGGACATTCTGTTAAGTCAGACAGACGAGAGGGCTTTATTACCTGCTTAGAAACATGCAAGAGAGTAAGAGGCATGGTCCCTACCATCAGGGGGCTTCTACTCTAATGGCGGAGAACATTTTCACTTCGGGATACGAAGAAATTGAATGAAACTCTTCAAACTGAGATCGATTTTAAGAGCGAAATAGCAATCTGCTGAGAATCGACCGATTCAGAGAGAATGATGAAAATTTTCATATTTGTTTTTTTTGTCGAATTCTCCCTTTTGGGAGAAGGAAGACATTTATCCTTCCGGATTCACTGGGTTTTTGCTCAAGCATTAAATTGTAGCCCAACTGGTGAATGGGGTGCCTGGAGCAGTGGAGTTTATTGCAAACCTACCTGACAAGATGAAACGCCCACTCCCCTAGCAGAATGCAAGACCGAAAATTTGATTTCTGAAGTAGTCAGCGTGGTCAGTAGAGCAGAGAGCCTGCTGACTATAGTTTCAGAGCAGTTTCGGGAGGAAATTCAGCAACTCGCTTCTCAGAGTTCTCAGCTGGACAATTATGCTCAAATCGGCACAGATATTCGAACAGCTCCATATTGCATTGATTAGTCCAAACAACTCAGTCAAAAAATTGGACTTAGACAATATACGGCTAAATCGATGAAAAAGAGAGTTTAATTTCCTCAGAGACGAGATGCTATATGAATTCAAAATGATAGTACCAGTCCCAATTATGTGGCTTGGTCTGCATGGTGTGAGGAATCCTTAGAGTAGTCATTTGAGAAACAAACAGAGACTTCAATAATGTTGTTTTCAGTCTTTTGAAAGATGAGCAATTCCTAATATGAATAAATCGGCCCCTAAATAATATCTAAAGAGATTCTGTCGTTTAAGGAAAGAAATGATTGAATGGTAAAACTTCCGTTAAAAAAAAAAAAAGCATTTCGGCACGTAATGAATCCTAATGCAGCTTGCTGGGACATAAATAAGAGCGGGGACCTAGAAGTAAATCAAATAGCGTCTATCCAGCACCGCTTATAAATTAATACAAAATCCAAACTACTTCAATTTATCACTAAGTGGTTGCACCACTCAAACAGCTTCTGCTTATTTATCTAATGGAACCGACAATGTGCAATGGAGCTAAGACATCCCGTTTTGTTAAAAGCCAAAACGTAAGGTACGGCAAGCAAATATTCATTACTGACTGCTAGGAATTCCTTCCAAAAATCCTCAAACCGACCCCTTCTAGCCACTGAGATCAAATCGTAGCTTTAGCTCCACATTCTGTTTGGCCAGCTTGGAGTGACTGGATCCACTTACGATATCGCTGATTACCAATTAAGGCCTAGGCTCCCAATTATGCCCATATGGTAAACTCAAGGAAATGTTAGCCCTTACTAAGGCCTGGTCTGTGCCCCCAGTAGGCATTCAGTAAGTACCGGACAGGGATAGTGTCTAACCTGATTATCTTGTATCTCTCTCAGTGCTCAGTACAGTGTTTGGCAAGTAGTAAACACTTAACAGATACCACAGTCATGAAGTACCGTCCGTTGATTGACTGATTGGCTTTTCCTAACCTAATATTTCACACTCATGGATCTCGTGCACGATCGCAGTCACATCTATATGGTTATCTATAGGGAAGCAGCGTGGCTCGGTGGAAAGAGCCTGGGCTTGGGAGTCAGAGGTCGTGCGTTCGAATCCCGGCTCTGCCACTGTCAGCTGTGTGACTGTGGGCAAGTCGCTTAACTTCTCTGGGCCTCAGTTCCCTCATCTGTAAAATGGGGATGAAGACTGTGAGCCCCACTTGGGACAACCTATTTACCCTGTATCTACCCCAGCGCTTAGAACAGTGCTCTGCACATAGTAAGCGCTTAACAAATACCAACATTATTATTATTATTATTATCCTGCCACATTAGTAATATGGTCACTTGAAACAATTTATAAGATAGAAACTTTTTCACGAGTTCCAAAAAGTGATGGTCCTGTCAAAATATGAATCCAGACATACCTGAGCAATTGTTTAGGCCCAGCGATTAGGCTCTTAACAAAGCATTACTCATGCTTAACATCCATCATACTGTAGAAAGATACTGTTGTAGGAAGAATGATTTGATTTGTCTTCCTTCGTAAAGCATACCAGTATTCATATTACTGTTTCTAGAGCACTTTTGCCATACTTGGAAACATTTATCTATACTTAGAACCTTTGACAGTGATGACTTTGCCTCTCACAAAGTGTGAGACCCAAGAGACCAGGTCTCTGATCTGAGAGGATTGTAAAATCTGAGCCCGTGTACACTGCCCACTGGTTAGATGATGAAGAGCAGAACTGGACCTAACCCACGTAGTGACGGTGGATTCGGAACCGAATACGAAGGTCTCGGGAGCCAAGAGAAAGAGGGGAAAGCTAACAAGAGAAAACCGGAACCCACAGAAACTAACGCCAACTTACTCACTGTACCTCGATCTTGTCTATCTCGCCGCCGACACATTGCTCATCTCGATCAATCAGTTGTATTTATTGAGCACTTACTGTGTGCAGAGCACTGTACTAAGCATTTAGGAGAGTACGCTATAGCAGAGTTGGTAGATCCATTCCCTGCCCCAAAGGAGCTTACAATCTAGAGGGGGAGACAGATATTAATATAAATTATGGATATGTAGGTAAGTGCTATGGGGCCGAATAAAGGGCGCAAATCCAAGTGCTAGGGCAACACGGAAAAGAGTGGGACAAGAGGAAATGAGGGTTTAGTTGGGGAAGGGCTCTTGGAGGAGATGTGGTTTTAATACGGCTTTGAAGAAGTGGAGAATGATCACCTGTCAGGCATGGATGGAGGGAGCTTCAGGCCAGATGTGGGTGAGAGATCAGTGACCAGGTAGACGAGATGATAATAATAATAATGATGGTATTTGTTAAGCGCTTACAATGTGCAAAGCACTGTTCTAAGCACGGGGGGTGATCAGGTTGTCCCATGTTGGGGGAGGGAGGAAGCAGCATGGCTCAGTGGAAAGAGCCCGGGCTTGGGAGTCAGAGGTCATGGATTTGAATGCCGACTCTGCCACTTCTCAGCTGTGTGACTCTGGGCAAGTCACTTCACTTCTCTATGCCTCAGTCACCTCATCTGTATAATGGGGATTAAGACTGTGAGCCTCACGTGGGACAATCTGATTACCTGATTATTTATTGCTATTGTTCTTGTCTGTCCATCTCCCCCGATTAGACTGTAAGCCCGTCAAAGGGCAGGGACTGTCTCTGTTACCGACTTGTACATTCCAAGCGCTTAGTACAGTGCTCTGCACATAGTAAGCACTCAATAAATACTACTGAATGAATGAATTACCCTGTATCTACCCCAGCGCTTAGAACAGTGCTCTACACATAGTAAGTGCTTAACAAATACCAACATTATTATTATTATTATTATTATTGTTATGTGGGGCTCACAATCTTAATCCCCATTTTCCAGATGAGGTAATTGAGGCCCAGAGAAGCGAAGTGACGTGCCCAAAGTCACCCAGCTGACAAGTGGTGGAGCTGGGATTAGAACCCATGACCTCTGACTCCCAACCCCGGGCTCTTGCCACTGAGCCACGCTGAGCTTGAGGTACAGTGAGTAGGTCGGCATTAGAAATGAAGTATGCCCAAACTACCTTCTCGACAGACAAATGGACACCCTCTGCTCCTCCACGGACCTCAATTTCCTTGCTCTCCAGGCTCTCTGCTGATCTCGTACCACTAACCCACAGCCTTGGATCTCCTTTCCCGTACACTTCCTCCTCTCCTGTGCTCGAGCAGTGGAGCACCGAGGGCAGAAATCCAGACATCTGCTGGCCTTGTCCACCTGAAATTCACCGTTACCTGCTTCAGTTTGGCTCTCTCTTCAGCCCGACGACAATACTTCTCCTTCCTAATTCACTCCCATATCCACTGCCCAAGCCAGCTGTTCCAGACATTTAACTCCTCAAACCTCCTGTCTTCACGCTCTCATCATCTCTTTCCCCTAATGACCTGGCCACATACTTCATTAACAAAATTGAAGCCAGCAGGCATGATCTCCCTAATATCTCCCCTTCTCCTCTCCAATCCTCACCTCCTCTGCTCTCTCGGACTCTCCCTATATTCCCTGCAGTATCTCAAGTAGAAATCTCTTGCTTCTTCTCAAAATCTACCCCCTCTACCTGTGCTCCTGACCCCATCCCTTCATGCTTTATTGAAACACTTGCTCCCTCCCTTCTTCCCTCTTTAACTGCCATCTTCAACCGTTCACTTTCTAATGGGTCTTCCCCATTGCATTCGAACATGCTCATGTCTTCCTTTCCTAAAAAAACCCGCCTCTCTTGACCCCACAGTTATCACCGCATCTCCCGCCTACCATTCCTTTCTAACTTCTTGACAGAGCTGTTTACACCAATTTCTCCACTTCCTTTCCTCCAGTTCTCTCCTTGACCCCTCCAATCTAACTTCCATCCCCTTTGCTCCACAGAAACGACACTCTCTGAGGTAACCAATGACCTTCTTCTTGCCAAATCTGACGGCCTCTATTTTATCCTATTACTCCTGGACCTCTCAGCTGCCTTGGACATTGTGGACCATTTCCTTCTCTTTGAAACCTTATCCTACCTTAGCTTCACTGACACTGCCCTTTCTTTGTTGTCCTCCTACCTCTCTGACTGCTCCTTCTCACTCTCTTCTATAGGCTTCTCCTCTGCCTCCCACCCTCAGTGTGGAGGGGTCTCTCAAGGCTCAGTTCTGGGTCCTCTTCTATTCTCCATCTACACCCACACCCTTGGAGAACTCATTCACTTCCAAGGGTCAATTACCATCTCTATGCAGATGATTCCTAAATCTGCATCTCCAGCCCTGACCTCTCTCATTCATTCATTCATTCATTCAATTGTATTTATTGAGTGCTTACTGTGTACAGAGCACTGTCCTAAGCGCTTGGGAGAGTACAATATAACAATAAACTGATGTATTCCCTGCCCACAACAAGCTTACAGTCCAGATTGCAGTCTCTTTCTCTGTAATCTCACGTTTCCTTGTGGTTTCAGGACATCTCTGCCTGGATGTCCTGCTGACACCTCAAACTTAACATATCCAAAAAAGAACTCCTCCCCACCCAAGCCCTCTTCTCCCTCTGTCTTTCCCATCACTGTAGACAATACCACTACCTTCCCTGTCTTTTAGCCTGTAACCTTGGCATTGTCCTCGACACAGCCCTTTCGTTCAAACCACAGATTCAATCTGTCACTAAATCCTGTGAGTTCTATCTCCACAACATTGTTACAATCTACCCTTTCCTCTCCATCCAAATGGCTACGATGCTGATCCAAGCACTTATCCTACCCCATCTTGACTATTGCATCTGCCCCCTCACTGACCTCCCTGCCTCCTGTCTCTCCCCACTCCAGTCCATACTTTACTCTGCTTCACAGATTTTTCTAAAAAAAATTCAGTGCCTAACTTCCCACCCCTCTAGAACCTCCAGTGGTTGCCCATCCACCTCCACAGGCAACAGAAACTCCTTAGCATTGGCTTTAAAGCAACTCACCCCTTCCTTCCTCACCTCACCTCACTGATCTACTACAGCCAGCCCACACACTTAGTTCCTCTAGCTCGAGTTTACTCGCTGTTCCCCGATCTCATCTATCTCGCCACCAAACCTTTTCTCACATTCTCCCCTTAACCTGGAACTCCCTGCTCCCTACATATATGCCAGACCAGCCCTCTCCCCCTTCAAAGCATTATTAAATCACATCTCTTCCAAGTGGCCTTCCCCGATTATGCCCACTTTTCCCCGGCTCCCTTTTCCTTCTGTGTCATCTATACACTTGAATCTGTAACCTTTGGGCATTTGATATTCACCCCATCCTCAACCCTACGGCACTTATGTACGTACCTTTAAATTAGATATTAAATTATATTTACTATTATTAATAATAATGGTACTTATTAAGCACTTACTATGTGCCAAACACTGTTCTAAGTGCTGGGGTAGATACAAGTTAATCAGGTTGGACACAGTCCCTGTCCCACATGGAGCTCACACTATTAATCCCCATTTTACAGATAAGGTAACTGAGGCCCAGAGAAGTGAAGTGACTTGCCCAAGGTCACACAGCAGATATGTGGTAGAGCCGGGATTAGAACTCAGGTCCTTCTGACTCCCCGGCTCGTGCTCTATCCTCTAAGCCACGCTGCTTCCTGTCTCCCCCTCTGTATGCTTGTTATGGGTAAGAAATATGTCTGCCAACTTTGTTACTCTTCCCAGCCCTTAGTACAGTGCTCTGCACATAGTAAGTGCTTAATAAATACCAATGATTGATTATGTCTGTCTCCCCCTCTAGAACGTAAGCTCCTAGTGGGCAGGGAATGTCTTCTGACTCAACTGTATTGAACCCTCCCAAATTCTTAATACAGAGCTCTGCACATGTTAAGCATTCAATAAATACATTGATTAATTGATTGCTGGAAAGTCAGGGACTGAAGTACAGTGTCCCGGGAAGGATTAATAAATGAGGTGGAGGACCCCAAATCATGGCCTGGAGCAGTTTACTTTGAAGAATGAGCTTGGAACTTGCAGCATCTCAGAAAGAAAGAATAGATCTTTCTATTTAGCTAGTGGTTTCGATGGAAACCATATTGGAGACTCTTAACATTTTAGTACCCCGAAATGGTAAAAATTGTCAAATCCTAGCGGCTGAAGCCAGAGGAAGAGTTCGTATTTTTCTTCAGTACCGAGTGGCACACTATGACAAAGCCTTTGATACCATCCGGAGTGGAAACTGAGCTCTTACCTGTAGAATTTTCAACTTTGAAGGAGGCCATGGCCAGCAGGGACCTAGTGTGTTAGATTTCTCTCCAGTCAGGCCGTAAGCATTCTTTATACATAGTTATTGGAGCTCTCGGTAGGATGCATCTAACAGGTAAAGGAAGGAGCCAGACGGAAGTCTGCTGCCATCTCATCCGTCGAATTCACCGTCAAATCTAGATTTCAGCTGGCGCCACTGGGCCAGCAGGAGGGTTTATTTGTGTTCGGATTATAGCTGAGCCTGCGTGGGGCCAGGATCTTTGTTTTTAAAGAATGTTCTACAGGAAAATGTATCCTTTCTCCCTGGTGAAAATCTATCCTTTGGATACCCTTTGCAAATCTATCTAAGTCTATCCTGTGGAAGCAGCACAGCCTAGTGGATAGAGCAAGGGCCTGGAAGTCAGAAGGACCTGAGTTCTAATTCCGGCCACTCCACTTGTCTGCTGTGTGACCTAGGAAAAGTCACTTCACGTCTCGGTGCCTCAACTACCTCGATTGTAAAATGGGGATTAAGACTGTGAGCCTTATGTTGGATACGGACTGGGTCCAACCTGATTAGCCTGCGTCTAGAACAGTGCTTGACACATAATAAGCACTTAACAAATACCGTCATCATCATCATCATCATCATCCTTTGGTGCCAAGCTAAAGTTAGTTAATACTTTTAGACTGTGAGCCCATTGTTGGGCAGGGATTGTCTCTATCTGTTGCCAAATTATACATTCCGAGCACTTAGTACAG
The DNA here is from genome assembly GCF_004115215.2 of Ornithorhynchus anatinus. Lineage (NCBI taxonomy): Eukaryota > Metazoa > Chordata > Mammalia > Monotremata > Ornithorhynchidae > Ornithorhynchus > Ornithorhynchus anatinus. The sequence continues at coordinate 67,781,943 of NC_041753.1, forward strand.
TGCTCTGCACATAGTAAGCGCTCAATAAATACAATTGAATGAATGAATAATGTCAGTACTATTACCATTACTACTACTACTAATAATAATCAAGGTTTTTATTAAGCACTTACTATGTGTCAAGCACTGGGTTAGAATCAAGATCGTCACATCAAATACAGTCCCTCTCCCTCATGGGGCTCACAATCTGAGAGGGGGAGAACAGGTATTTCATCCCCATTTTTACAGATGAGGAAACTGAGGCACAGAAAAGTTAAGTGACTTGTCCCAGGTCACCCAGCAGGCAAGTGTTGAAGCTGGGTTTAAAACCTAGGTCTCCTCACTCCCAATCCTGTCCTCTTTGAGCTATGTGAGGATACTTCTTTAGCTAGAAGGACCCAAGTGGGAGAGGCTATGGTTTTTGAAGTTCTCCTTTGAAAGTCTACCAGGGATCTCACGCAAATCCCTCCCCTCAGCACATCCTTTGACTGAAAGAGACCATTTGATACTTCTGCCCTCCCCACCCGGTGGGAGCATCCAAGGTCAGGCAGTCTGGTAGCTGTCATTCAGGCAGATTTCTACCAATCAGGAGGGCCTAAGGGTGAGAAATCCCAGTTGATTCAGAAATATTGAGACATAAGAATCTGTTTGCCAGGCCCCATTCCATTGGGCTGAAAAGTCAGGCTGGGACCATTTATGCGCTACCTTGCTCTCTGTGTTTTCAGTGACAAACGCTGTGATGGTCTGTATTTAGGGGGAAGAATCCAACCTTGCTCCATGTCACAGCTAGCCTAGAGAAACTTCCCCGCCCCGTAAGGCACAGCCAAAGAGTTGCCTCCAAGATTTCAGTTTGAAGCGGTTTTCTCAAGGAATAACTGAAGGAAAATCAATGCTAGAACTCATTTCACCCTTTTTGCAGACAGGGGTTTGATGCACTTGAGGGACCCCTAAGCCCGATATACCTAAACTTGCCCTTAAATTGTCACCCCAACAGCATGACATTAAGGCAACCTCAGCTAACAATATACCCAGTCCTGGAGTGCTTCAGGCTGGCGCTGGTCAAATGTGGAGCAGGGTGTTGTAACATCGGTAAGGACGATCTCGTCAAGATGTTGAAGAGAAATGTCTAGCCATGACTCTTTATTTCAGGAAAATTGTATGTGCCAATGTTTTTTTTTTCTTTTTCCAACCAGACTAGAATGAGAACATAGAACGGAATTATCATCTTGCTCTAGCCCTCCCTAGGCTACAGCCAGCCTCTTTTTATGGTATTTGTTTAGCGCTTACTATGTATCAAACACTCTTCTAAGAACTGGGGTAGATACAAGGTAATCAGGCTAGACACAGTCCCTGTCCCACATGGGGCTCACAATCTAAGTAGGAGGGAGAACAGGTTTTGAATCCCCATTTTACATTTGAGGAAACTGAGGCCCCAAAAAGTGAAGTGACTTGCCCAAAATCGCACAGCAGGCAACTGGCAGGGCCGGGATTAGAACCCAGATCCTCTGACTCCCAGGCCGGTGCTTTTTCCACCGAACCGCACTGTTTTCAAGACCACTGACTTTTTTTCTTTTCTTCACTGATTTATGTAATAGTTTTCCTTGGGTAATGTGAAAAAGAGACAGACTAAGCCAGGAAGCAGATGTCTCTTGGGTGGTGTGCATCTTGGAGAGATGGAATCTGAAATCTTCTTTTGCAAGCAAGGAACAGTGAATGGGTGTAATTAGTGAGGCAGATGAAGGGGTAAAACCTCGTAAGCAATTTTTCATGCCTGGCTTAATGAAAAGCACCAGCTATCAGTTTCCGTCGAAGCGCTGTGTGAGGGGGAGATAAGCAGGCGGTTATTTGCCGCAGATTTTGAGCAAAAGATAAAGACTCAGCGTGGGCTGGGGCTCGGTGGGGCTGTGGAAGAGAGGCATGCGGTGTCTTGGGGAGAAAAGAGAAATCATTGGCTTCATTCAGGTGGGGCGGTCTCAGCATGTTTCACCTGGGCTTGGTGGAGGTGGGGAAGGAAGGGCACATTGAAATTTGGGAAAGATTTCCAGAGAGTTCAGGGCTCTCGGGCAGGCTGGTACTGGCACCCAGAGTGAGGCGAGAAAGCCTCAGCTGATAATTTTCCCCCCAAGCTTGTAGAGAGCTAGTCAACACCGTCTCTGTCAGAGTAAGTGCAAACCCTGTGAAAGAAGGGTTCCAGTCAGCTTTAAGGGAGCCAAATGTTGTGCAGTGGAAGGAAAAAAACAACAATTTTGCATCCCCCCAAAAAAGAAGGCATTCTTCTGGGGCATGTGTCCTTGACCACAGACTCTTTCAAGCATTCCTTGCCCAGCAAGAGCAAACATATCAGCGTTAGGCTCTTGCCAGCAAGATTAGCCAAAATGTCCTTTTCACTTTCTGGCCAGATCCATCCAGCCTGACTCTACCATCAGAATCCCTTCCAGGATCCTGGAGCATGGGAGGATAGGGTCAGGTCTCTTTTCTGTAAAGGAAAAGAGCACCTAGAGATGTTTCTGGAAATTTTCATTCATTTTTCTTGATGAAGGCAAAGTGGCCAGGATACAGATTCTCCTTTGAGATTTTCTGGGTGAATTACTAGGAAGTAATAGCAATGTATTTTGTTTTGGGCACCTTTACAAGAAATAATGAAACCAAATATTTTTTTGAAAGGGTACATTGCCTCCAACCAACCAACCGCAGCCCTGAGCTGAAAACAAAACACAAACCCCATCTCAATATTTCCTGTTCAAGAAATAATGCAAGCAGAACTTGAGCTGCAGTGAGAAACTGAGAAACAGGGGAAGGAAATGAAGCCACTTTTGCCAGAAGACTGGGAGAAGATCCTTGATCTTTTATCTCCTCTGCAGACTCCTCTGGGCAAATTTTTAGAAAGCTAGGGTTATGGTCTCGGGTGGGTTAAGGAGCAGTGTGGCCTAGTGGAAAGATCACAGGCCTGGGAGTCAGAGGACCTGGATCCTAATCTCGGCTCCACCATTTGCCTGCCGCGTGACCTTGGACAAGTCTTCAACTTCTCTAGGCCTCCATTTCCTCATCTATAAAATGGGGATTCGATAACGGTTATCCCTCCTATTTAGGCTGCGAGCCCCATGAGGAACAGGGATTGTGTCCAACCTTAACTTGTATTTACCTCCATCACTTAGAACGGTGCTTGACACGTAGGAAGTGTTTAACAAATATAATAATAATGATCATAAGAATGATTATGATAATATTTGGATTTTCATTTTTCTGATTCAGCCCAGGCGGTGCTAACATTGGCTGGTCTTTGAATGCCTGACTGAGGCTGATGCATCTGGCCTTTTAAACTTTGCAGGGTGCCATTGCAAAGGGTTGCCATTAGTGATCATATTGATGAATGATTTTTATTTCTCCCAACTTCTGGGACATTTCCATGCCGCACAGGAATTAGTACTCACTGCCTTCTCTTGGGGGCTCACGGTGCCTAGAATTGTGAGCCTCATGTGGGACAGAGACTAGTAAGTGCTTAACAAATACTACAAAAATTATGATTATTCTGAGTATTTTCCAGGTTCACTGAAATAATCCTTGCATTGATCCCAGGACTTATTCCAGTTCTTGGCTTTTAGTAAGTGCTACTATAACTTACTAGTACAATAATCCTCTCACAGTTGGTCTTTCATCAATACTCTTGCGAATGTTTATGATGATGATAATGACTTTTCCCCTTCTCGACCAAAAATACCCCCATGACTCCCAGATGAACCAAAATCCACATCTCTCTTAGGGAATAGTTTGGTAATCATGTTTTCTAATAATAATGAACTGCGGTATTTGTTAAGCACTTACAATGTGCTAGACGCTGGGGTTAGTACAGTATAAGAAGATTGGAGACAGTCCGACTCACATCGAGCTCACAGTCGAAGAGGGAGGGAGAACAGGTATTTTATCTCCATTTCAAAGATGAGGTAACTGAGGCACAGAAAGGTTAAGGGACTTGCCTATCGTCACATTACAGAAAAATGATAGAGTCAGGATTAGAACCCAAGTCTCTTCCCACTAAGCCACACTCCTCCGTTTTCTGAGACTTCTCCAGATGACAACAGAAACGGAGGCAGGCTGCCTAAGGAGACCAGATTCTCCTTGAAAAGGAATGGTCCCATCTTAAAATTTGGTCTCGGGATTCCACAGATCATTTGGAGTGCCAGAAAGGTGTTTCTCCCTGTGAGGGACACACTTAAAGAGAGAGAATCCAAGGGGAGAGAGAAGCGAAAGTATAGGTGACAATAAGAGGACAGAATCGCAAAGGTTTATGGGTGTGTTTTTCTATTTATGGGTTTGAGCTTTGATTTGGTGAGACGTTGGCTTTGTAATTGGAACTAGGAGAACCAGCATGTAACTCACTGACCTTTCCAGTTGGTGGCTTCTGACTAGTCCATTTCCATCTTTGCTCCCTTTGACTGTCTATAAGGAGCCATGCATGAAGAATGGCCGGGTCTTGGGGGGCTTCTTTATTTCCAGGCTAATCCATCGTTCTTACTGTGGGATGTTCGCTCGGCTATCATTAGTGACATGGATTTCAATCAATCAGTGATACTGATTGAGCGTTTAATGTGTGCGGAGCACCCTACTAAGTGATTGGGAGAACAGTCTAACAGAGTAATAATAATAATAATATTACTGGTATTTGTTAGGCTCATAGTATGTGTCAGGAATTGTTCTAAGGGTTGGGATAGGTACACGCTCATCAGGTTGGATGCAGTCTCCGTCCCACACGGGGGTCACAGTCTTAATCTCCATTTTACAGATGAGGTAACTGAGGCACAGAGAAGTTAAGCGACTTGCCCAAGATGACCCGGCAGGCAAGTGGCAGAGCCAGAATTAGAATCCAGGTCCTTCTGACTCCCAGGCCCGTGCTCTATCCACTAGGCCAAGCCGCTAGTGATAGACATGCTTCTGGTAGACACGATCCCTATCCAGGGCTCATGCCACCAGCACGGAGGCATCATGGACTGGAAATGGTGGGGCATGATGGGATATGAACTGCCACGTGTCATCATGGGTAAGAGGGGTGCCCAGAGATAAAGGGCAGGTGGAGGGCAGTCCTGCTCCTCCACTGGCAGTACCCGCCCCCGTCTGCTGCTCCCTGGTGATGTGAACTGGAAAGGTGGAGTCGGGTATTAGGGGCTGACAGAAGAGATGGGATTCTGTGTCTAAGCTTTCCTCCACATCATCCAAGTATTTGAGTACTCCCTCCCCCTCCTCTAACCATTGAGCTTATGTACACATCACATACTCTGTTACTTCCTCCTACCTGAAATGTGTTTTAGTGTCTGTCTCCCCTGCTGGATTGTATGCTCCTTAAGAGCAATAATCATGTCTATTAGCTCTATTGTACTCTATCAAGTGCTTAGTACAGTGCTCTGCACACAAAAATTGTAAGTTCCTTGAGGGCGTGGATCCGGTCCATTAACTCTATTATACTCAACTAAGTGCTCAGCATAGTGCTCTGCATAGAGTAAGCACCCAGTCAATACTATTGATGATTAACATTATTAGTTATCCACCCCGGGCCGAACAGGAAGGCGTGTGGAGCCCTTTGTGGTCAGAGGCAGGCCCGTTGGCCATTTGACCCTGGAGAGGATGTGAAACAGAGGAGAAGCCAGGGTGGAGGCCCACAATTCTCTACTATCCACAATGCCTCATGAGTCGCCCAACATCTGTTGCCTCTGGAAACTTAAAGGGCGAATAAAGCAATTGCTTTTCAAATGTCTTCCAAAGGAAGGGAGAGAGAGAGCGAGAGTGTCAGTCAGTCAGTCAGAGTCTCCTGCTGGCCAGATCATAAATGGGAAAACTAGAGCAGAGCTTCAGTAATACAGCCAGCCCCCTATAAAAAGATCACCAGTGGCGAAGCTTAACTTCTTTTCAGCTCAGCCAATGGTCTCTGTTCGAAAGGGATCCTGACCTCTCCCGGGTGATCCTGAAAGGATTCTTCTGTTCGAGTTGGGCCAGAACGTTGGGAAAGGGCATCTCCAGCTGTGGTGGCTCTAGAATTTGGTTGGAGCATGAAAGGGAGGAGAGGGAGAAAACCATTCATTGTCCGGTGAGGGGAGGCGGATCTCCATCCTGTGGGTTAGTTAGCAAGGGTGCTTGGAAAGACAGCAGGGTGGCCAGGAAACTAGTTCCCTCGTGAAATGAAACTGTTTCTCCTTCAGGTCAAAGTCTGCAAAGCGTCCAAGAACTTATTCCTCACTTTAGCTATCTGTTAAGGACTACTAACTTGTCTATTGCGGGACTAGCTCAAAGAGGAAGCGATGGTTCCCACGCCTGAGGAGACCCACGGACTCAGAGCTTGAGACGCTCTGCCCTCCTCTTCCCCCGTCCACACCCCCACCAAAGAAAACTAAAAACTCTGGGACCGAGTTCCTTTTTGTAATGGATAAAAATCTCTAATCTGCCCTTGGCCTTGGCCTGCCGCTTTGGTCTGGGATTTGGGGAAAGAGGCCGTTTTAGAGCATATGCTCCTTATTTTGCATCCTATAAAAAAGGGTTATTGCTGTACCAAAAGTCAAGCTTGACCGCTCTGCAATTTCTGGCACGGTCGCAACTTTGTCTCCTCGTTTCAGCTTCCAGAAAACCTTCAACAGACAGCATTTCCTTGCTCACAGCCGAGCCCATATGGGTGTGTGTGTGTGTGTGTGTGTGTGTGGGTGTGTGTGTGTGTGGGTGTACGTGCTCTTTAGCCCGTGAGAGTGAGAGGAAAGAGGGGCCCACCCCTGGCAGACACAGACACCCACAAATTCCAGACATGGCATTGTTTATTAGTTGATCTGTTTATTAGCCGATCCGAGAACTGTGTTCTTGAAAATTCACTCTGATTGTTCCGTGAGCCAAAGGAGGAAATGGTGTACGGGGAAGTATGTTGACGGCAGGGAGAAAATGACATCTAGCTCAGGCAAGAAAAGCTGCCCAGGCGAAAACTGGGGGAACCGCTGTTTCTCCCCCACACCTCCAATTAGCCAAGAAGCAAGTGGAACACCCGTTCAGAGCGCGGGCTCTGTCCACCTGGTGGAAAAGAAAGACACCCTGTCTAGGACTGAGTGAGAGCAGGGCCGGGCGGATGAGGTCCAGGTTCTTCAAAATGGCTGTTGGAGTCAGAGACCTGAGCTAGGGGCTCATGACTGTTGTTTCTGGTATCTAACCCAGTGCTTAGTACAGCGCGTGGTCCAAAGGAAATGCTCATTGAGTACCCTACTTATGATTACTAGTCCTCAGTCTTCCCCACATCTAGCCACTTTCACCATAGCATGACGAGGCCCTACTGCCAGTAATAGCTCCACAGCCAGCATTTCAAAGAGTTTCCTCTGCTCTGTAGAACCACCATTAATCAGTACAATAGTGTTGAGTGTCTACTATGTGGGCAACACTGTGCTGAGCACTTGGAAGACTACCATAGGAGCCCCAGTCAGGTGAAGGAAGCTGTTGATCAAAGTCTCTTTGAAGTAGGATGGCCAGGTGTCTGGCTCTCAGCCGATCTGCTCCCTGTCTGAAACAGATACAGTGCCATGCCCCCCGCCCAACCGGCGCCTCTATGTCCGATGTTTTCATTTTCGGCTCCCAGCCTCCCTGCCATTGCGGCTCATGCTTCCGAGTCCGGCAATTCGGAAGCGGCACCTATTTTCAGAGGGACCCGGGCGGGGAACGTGGTGGCTCTGGAGCAGTGGAGGATGGACTCCTACCAAATGGTTCCGCTGAGTGTCCGGCGTCACGCGTGTGACGCCTTGTGCACTTCCTTGTCCTCCATCCCGGAGGAACGTCAGCAGCCACCCTCGTTTCAACACGGTGTGACTGAAAGAATTGGTGCTCTTTGCTTTCCATAGTACACCATTCCGGAACAACCCCTCTTCTCTGCAGAGTCGAACAGCCCCGTTGCCTGCTGGGATCAAACACCAGAACTTTCTTAGCTGGTCAGACCCTGAGCCTGGCTGTAAGGCCCTGAGGTGAGGCTCGGGCTTGGGGGCCGGAGGGAAGAGGGGGATGCAGTTCCACAAGGAGGTTGAGCAGTGACCCAGGACACACTTGTGGAGCTGACAGGAGGGATAATCTTCTTGGGTCAGGGAAATGTGATAGTTGCCAAGTTCAGGTAGCTTCTGAATCCCAGGCTTTTCTCCAGCGCCTTCCTTATTTCACGATCTGATGCTTTGATCTAGCCAGATGAGAACGCTGGGTTCCTCCGGGTTGAAATCCCAAAAGGGTAACGGTGAGGCAGAACCATCATTTAGCCAGACTCAAAACTAAGAAGTGTGCCCTTACGACACAAAATCGCCAGTCGAAATGAGCTGCATCACTCACCGAAATAATAAAGGGTAATGTACCTTCAAAATAACGGAGAAACTCGATTTCTCGGGACATCAGCTGAAAGGCCCTCTCTGTGAAATCTAGGAATAGGAGTGCTTTCTCCCAATTAGCTGCAGAGCGAACTCAGTCAATGAGGCAAAACTGGACAAACATCAGAGGAGATGAAAGACGTATGCATCTTGGCGTGACAGTAGTAAAATTGGAGGAAAAATATAGGAGCCAAGGATTCAAACTTATCCAAGCAGTAAGAGAGGGGGGGAAAGCCCTTGGATAATAGGTGGCGACCTGAGAGACAATAATCTGTGCAACTTGCCCATTTGGGGACAAAGAGAAGGAAGTGGAGGGTGGGGAGACATCAGGATATTGACAATAAGACAGACAGGACAGGCTCGGGGGTCTTTGTGCTGCTCTTTTTAATTAAATTAAAGACACAGGCACATTACCACTCCCCGGCGCTAGTTTCGCCAACTGGATTTTCCACCTTTCCCAGATTCCAGGGCAGTTGAACTGGGTTTTCTGGGAGCCAGAGGATTCCGAAGTGTCTCCAGAGCCTTTGATCCATGACCTGACTTGATAACGGCATGGGGCTTTGATGAAAGGGCTTTTTAATGGCTTTTCCCCAGGATCGGTTTGCTCCTAGGCTGGGTCTCCCTCTCCCCTCGTGCATTTCCTTCCGACACTCAGATAATTGAATGAGCTGGTCAGGGGAGGGAGGGGTTTCTTCCACATATCTGCGGGCCAGGACAGCGGCCCCAATTAGAGAATCGGAGGTCAGGATGGCAGGGCCCAAGATGGGTGGCTCTTAGGGCTGGTTGATAGGGTTTTATGGCTTTTAAACGGATGCTGATTGTCTCTTTAAATGTTAAAGAGGGAAGTCCCCTTGAACCCCTGATGGCATTCAATTATGGTCATGATTATAAAATGTCTCAGGTCTTCGGGGAGTGCGAGGGAATCAATAAAGTGCAGCAGAGAAGAGGAACAAAAAGCTCTTAAGGGTTGATGTTGTTGCTGTTTTTATTCCCACCCCCTGCTCACTGCGCTGCAGAGGAGGGAGAAGCCTGTGGGGAGAGTAGGTTGAAGGCAGGGTGGGTGGGGGAAGGGGAGGAGGAATTATTTAACCATCAAGGACAAACAATTTCCTTCAGCCCAGATCCTGTATGCAGGGCCTGGGTTGGCTCTGTTTACAAAGGGGCCACGTTCCGGTTTGGCTACCGGTGGCTACCCGCACTTGACTTGGAGCTTTTCGCCACTGAGCCAGAAACTCTCGTGCCCGGGGAAGAGAGGATGGGGGAGAGGGGAGTGAAGGGGGTGAATCTTTTCTATCATCCCGGGAGGAGGAGGTTTGAGGAGGGATGTCAGCCTTCCTTTTCTTTTGATAAAGTCGCTCTTAGGGGTTCCGGCCTCGGACATGCCTCAGGGCCACAACACGGCTTCCGTGTGACAAAAAAAGCCACATGCCCCCCTTCTGCCTCTCCAAAGAGGGAACAGGTCGCACTGCTCCGTAGGAGTCAGACTCCGAGATCCATAGGCCTCTCCCCCTTAAGAAATGCCAGATGAGACCCTTCAACGGTACGCCCTGCTGAATGCATTTTGCAGGGCTGCGAGCCGCCGACAAATTTGACTTTCTGGAATGACCTCATCGCTTTCTAATCTAATGCTACGATTACTTAGGATCTATATAGCACCAATCAATCGATCCATGGTATTTGAGTGCTTACTGTGTGCAGAGCACTGTGCTACACACTTGGGAGTGTACAATAGAGTTAGTAGACCCAATCCCTGCCCTCGGGTAGCTTAAAATATATTGTGTGAAGATTATTAAACTACAGGGGGAGTACAGTAGTTAGTAGAGAGCAAGGAACTTACAGCCTACTTGAGGAGAAAGACATATAAATAAATTACAGGTAGGGAGAGCAGTGAAGTATAAATATATATGCATGAGTGCTGTGGGGGTGAGGATAATAATGATGGTATTTGTTAAGCGCTTACTCTGCGCAAAGCACTGTTCTAAGCGCTGGGGAGGATACAAAGTAATAAGGTCGTCCCACATGGGGCTCACAGTGTTAATGGGGTGAGTACCTAAGTGCTTCGTGGATATGGAATCCCACGAAGATGACACCGTAAGAGAGGAAATGTAGTGGGGGGCAGGGGGCGGGGGGAGAAAGGGGTAGATGTTAAATCAAAGGTTTCCTGCAGGAGAAAGTACAGATTTGAAGGTGAGGAGACTAGTGGTCAGTTGGCTATGAAAGGGGAGGGAGTTTCAGGTCAGAGGGTGTGGGCAAGGGCTGATTATTACTGCATCAGCTTCTTTGCTGACCTCCCTGCCTCCTGCCTCTCTCCACGCCAGTCCATACTTGGTGCTACTGCCCGATCATTTTTCTTCAAAACTGTTCAGTCTGTGTTTCCCCACTCCTCAAGAACTTCCAGGTGTTGCCCATCCACCTCCACATCAAAAAGAAACTCCTTACCATCTGCTTTAAAGCACTCAATCACGTTGCCCCTCTTACCTTACCTCTCTGATTTCCTACTATATCCCAGAACACTCACTTCACTAACACCAACCTACTTAACTGTACCTCGGTCTCATCGATCTCGCGACTGACCCTTCACCCTTGTCCTGCCTCTGGCCTGGCTTGCCCTCCTCCTTCATATAGTAATAATAACAATAATAATTGTGGCATGTGTTAAGTGCTTATTCTATGCCGATCACACTGTACTAAGCACTGGATAGTCAGGTCCCACATGGGGCTCACAGAATAAGGAGGAGGGAGAACAGGTATTGCATCTCCATTTTGCAGATGAGGGAACAGAGGCACAGAGAAGTTCAGTGATTTGCCCAAGTTCACATAGCAGACAAGTGGCGGAGCCAAGATTAGAACCCAGGTCCTCTCGCTCCCAGGCCTATGCTCTTTCCACTTTGCCACACTGCTTCTCACCCTGCCACGGTCACCGGATGGGCAACTATTTTGAGGAGTGGGGAGATGTGCAAGGAATGATTTTTTACAATACGTTAAGAGCAGCAGCAGAAGTATGGACAGGAGAGGGGAGGCAGGGAATTCAGAAAGGAGGACGAGGCAGCCTTCAAGAAGGGACATGACGAGGGCTTGGACCGGCAGGGCAGCAGTTTGGGTAGGGAAGCAAGGGCAGATTCTGGAGATGTTAAAAAGATAGAACCGACGGGATTTAAACACCAGAGGGTTCCGAGAGCTTGGATGAAATTCACCCATCTTCAGATTGAGGCACAGAGCGGTCAAGGCGACGGGACAAGACTTGCCCCGTGACTCCCTGACGGAGCCAGCAGCAGAAACCAAGTTTGAGTGAACAGTGAAACTCCCCAAATGGGGTGAAGGAACTCTTTCGCAATACTCTTCAGGTCTCACTGGGTTATCACTCAAGCGATTCAGGTCGTCGAACTCTACTTCCTGGACACGGCTTGACAATATTTGATTTATTTGCGGTGAAGCTAACGCCGCGTTTCAGCTATTTGCATTAATATTGACTTAATAGAAATAATTGATACATTTGAATTCTTCCCCCTTTATTTCTTTATGATCTAGGACACAGTGTGATGAATATTCTCTTACCATAAATATTAGATGGAGACAAAAATACGCTAAGGCAATATTGGCATTGAGATTTGTAATGCCCAGAAGTCGGAAAATTGATATTGAGAGGCTTTGTCAGCCGGGGCTGGGATGTGGGCTATTTAATGTCCATGCCCACCGCCTCTCTCCTTCCTTGCCTGATGGTGGGCAGTGAGCTCCCGACAGGGTTTGTGGCTAGGACCAGGGAGGTGGGAGGAGAGGAAGGCCCTGTGGGGAGCCGAGCCAAGTAGAATTAGGCTGGTCTGGAGGAGCTCCGACGGAGCCAGCTCCTTGCGGATCAGAGATGGACGGTGGGGACGGAGGGAGCTATAGGGTGAAAGCACGATACTGTACAAAATCCACCTTACGTGCAATCCACTGCCTTCGGGGTTAGGGCAATAGACGCGGCATAACTTAGTGGCCAGAGCACGAGCCTGAGAGTCAGAGGACCTGGGTTCTAATTTCGGCTCTGCCGCTTGTCTGTTGTGTGTCCTCGGATAAGCCACTCCACTTCTCTGGGCCTCAGTTCCCTCCTCTGTAAAATGGGGGTTCAGTCTGTGAGCCCTATGTGGGACAGGGACTGTGTCCAACCCAACTGGCTTGTATCTACCCCAGTGCTTAGTCCCTCTCATTCATTTCATTCATTCAGTCATATTTATTGAGCACTTACTGTGTGCAGAGCACTGTATTAAGCGCTTGGGAGAGTACAATACATCAATAAACAGACACATTCCCTGCCCACAGCGAGCTCTGTTAGTGGAAGGCAAGCTGTCTGCCCCCTTCCAAGGGAAGTTCCCCGAGGGCACGGACGATGTCTTTTACGTCTACTGTATTCTCTGCACGTAGGAGCTGCTCAGTAAATACTGATAGTGACAATTAGAATGACTGTGGTAACCGATAAGCAGTTACAAGGTACCAAGCACTGCACGAAATGCTGCGGTAGATACAGATTGATCAGGTAGGTCACAGCCCCGGCCCACACGAGGCTCACAGTTCAAGTGGGAGGGAGAACAGGTATTGAATCTCCATTTTCCAGATGAGGAAACTGAGACCCAGAGAAGTCAAGTGACTCAACCAGGTCTCAAAGCAGGTAACAGGCAGAGGTGGGATTTGAACCCAGAACCTCCGACATTCAGGATGACGGTGGTGGACCCTGACTAGAAAACTGGGACTTAGGAACCAAACCCTCTGAATCAGTCAGTCATTCAGTGGCATTTATTGAACACTACTGTGTGCAGAGTCCTGTACTAACCGCTCGAGCGAGTACGGTAGCATTGCCCACGAGGAGTTTATAATCTAGGTGGGGAGACATTGAGATAAATTAGAGGTATTATAGAGATGTGTCCTCCAGCTCTGACACAGTGGTCACTTAACCCAGCTGTACTTCAGCGTCCCCATCTGCACTTTGGGAACGAGGACACTTAACCCTTTCCCACCCCTCTGGTAAGTGCTGCAAGTTGGAAGAATTCTGTCTGAAATGTGCTTTGAGCTCTGGGTGGAAGACTTTCCATAAACACCAGATAGCATTATCTCAGTTGCTATAGCAGCCACCGCCAAACCCTTCCATGGATAGAGGACCAGACCTCCAGTTCTGTCAGCGCACTGCTGCCAACTTCCTCTGCACACGCAGTTCCTTTGGACTTGCAGGGGAACAGGGTATCCCATCAGGATGGGAACTAGGCCCTGACTGCTAAGCAGTCTTTCTTCTTTCTGTTATGTTCCTGTTTGATCTTAAGTGCTGGAGACAGAGCGAGACAAATCCCACCTCCATATATTTCTCTCTACCCCCCAACTCTCATTTACTTTCTGAGGGAGGTGAACGGAGAGGTTAGGAAGCAGATTTGGGCTTACGGTGGGCAGTGTAAATGAATAACTGCTATTCTGTCCTCCCTGACTTTTGTGTACATAAAAGTCTCAAGTGCATTAATGTAGCTTTTAGATACTTAACTCCTTCCCTTTTCTCTAAAACCACCAGCCCTTTAAAGAAGCAGCATGGCGTAGTGGATAGAGCACGGGCCTGAGAGACAGAAGGTCACGGGTTCTAATGCCGGCTCCGCCACTTGTCTCCTCTGTGACCTTGGGCAAGTCACGTCACTTCTCTGGGCCTCAATTACCTCGTCTGTAAAATGGGGATTAAGACTGTGAGCCCGACATGGGACAGGGACTGTGTCCAACTAGATTTGTTTGTATCCACCCCAGTGCTTAGTACAGTGCCTGGCACATAGTAAGCGCTTAACATATACCGTTATTGCCTGACTACTTGTTTTGTTGTCTGTCTCCCCCTTTTAGACTGAGCCCGTTGTTGGGCAGGGATTGTCTCTATCTGTTGCCAAATCGTCCATTCCAAGCGCTTAGTCCAGTGCTCTGCACACAGTAAGCGCTCAGTAAATACGATTGAATGAATGAATTTAAAATACAGTTTCTGTGGATTTGCATCGGCAGCATCGCCTTCTGTCAACTACTTGCAGCGGGTTTCACGCTGATGCACGTTCAAGAAAAGATGTGGGCCTCTCTTTGTGTGCCCCTGGTTGGTCGTCTGAAAGTTAGTGAGGTCACTGATTGCCAGTATTTGCGATTCCTTTCCAAACAAAGGATATTTGGATCTGCCTAGGCTAAGCGTCAGCACAATGTTTTTGAAGCCAGGCCAACCTGCAGGGCGGACGGGGGGAGGCTGGAGAAAGTGGGCTTCCAGTTGGAGCTGCTGCGATATTGCAACTGCTCCTGACACTTCCCTTTCCAAGCTTCTGAAGCTTTCCCCAGGGTCCCCGTCTAATAATAATGATGATTATGGGACTTGTTAAGCACTTACTATGTGCCAAGCCCTGTTCTAAGCACTGGAGTAGATACAAGCTAATTAGAGTGGACATAGTTCATGGCCCAACTGGGACTCACAGTCTTAATCCCCATTTTACAGATGAGGTAGCTGAGGCCCAGAGAAGTAAAGTGACTCGCCCAAGGTCACACAGCAGACCTGGCGGACCTGAGATTAGAACCCAGGTCCTACTGACTCCCAGGCCCATGGTCTATCCACTAAGGCACGCTGCTCCCCCTGAGCAGTGATGGCAGATAGGGAGATGGGGAGAGGGGGGCAGAATAAGTCACTGAGGATTCTTCCAAGTTGTCCAAGGTCGGGGCCGGGGGTGGTGCAGAAGATGCAGGAGACCCGACCCATCGTTGATCCCCAAACGGAAGTCCGAGTTTAGGGTGCCAAGACAAGATGGCTTGGTCTGTCACCCTCCTCCGGTGCCCGTGCTGATCTTCATTGACGACTCGGTCCGCTGTGCGAGTCGAGCGTAATCAAATAGACACTCTTTGTGAGTCACCAGAGCACCAAAAAATAGCAGGTGAAAATTCTCAGGACTAATGACATTAATAATTTTTTTCCCCTTGGCAGACAAACAAGCGGGAGAATTTGTCTCACTAACCAGACGGGGGAGGCTAAATGTATCTCTTAAATGTGAAGCGAGAGGAGTGTGTGGGTTCGGCTGTTTCTAATGAGCCACTAGATCTTGGAGGTCTTTTCTGTTTCTCATCTAATGGTCGTAAGACTTGAGATCAAAGGTCGGGCGGGTACCTGAGAGCAGAATTTGTACTTGGATACTATGGGAATCCAGAGCATTGTATCTTGAGCGTCCCAGGTCTAAGTAATATTGTAGACTGTGGAGGAAAATGAGCGGAAAGAGGTGAATTCTGGGAAGTTCAGTCACTCATGGTCTCACCTACTCATTAACGCTGGGATTGCAGGTTTGTCCCTGGGGGTTGGGGCAGGGGGAGAGGGAGGTGGGCAGATCCTAGGTGGAGAGAGCGATATTTCCCACCACCACTGAATGCTTTACCCATTGGCTGCTTCTCACTTATCAGATCCGAAGCCCAACAGGTGATCCCACTCCTTCCTAGCCAGGCTGAACAAACACTTCCCAAGTCATACTTACCCAGAGAGCAAAAAAAAGAAAAAATGCATTCCCTCATTACCCTCTTCTGTATGGTTATCACAGGATGACAGAAACACTAGCTTAAGAGAACGAGGACTTTTCCGGCTACTGCGTGGACACGATGGCTTTGTCCATGCCCAAACCTGAGGCCCCTCGGCTTTCTCTGCCCAGCTGCGGGTAACATTTAAAATGTCAGCACTTCATCTACAGTTAATCGATCAGTCAAGATTCCTACCTGAGCAACTTGTGTGGGCTAAGTGCTTGGGAGAGAACAATAGAGATAGGCGATATGATCCCGGCCCTCATAGAGCTTACAGTCCACTGTGTGCGGGGCGCTGCGCTGATCATTTCGGAGCAAACAATAGAGTTAGTAGACGCGACCCCCGCCCGCAGGTAGCTTGCAGTCTGCTGTGTGCGGAGCACTGGACTGATGACTTGGGAGCGAACGATAACGTTAGCAGACCTGGTCCCTGCTCTGAAAGAACTTACGCTCTAGCGTTGGGACGGGGTCAGTAGAACAGGCTCCTTTAAAGCTGGCAGATGGCAGACTACTGTTCAGATCACCTCCAAAGCAGTGAGATGGTTGAGAAGAACCACGGGAGGGAGAAATACTCATGACTCCTGGTATTCCCCGAAACCCAGAAGCAGAACTCTTCTTCCTACTGCATTCTGGGGCCAGGAGATCTGCCTCAGGGTGTCCTTCCCTTTCAGGCCCCTACCACATCTCCTCCCGGTCCCCATCGGGTCCTTGAGGCGGGGGAGTTCTCTCCAGGGAAATACACTGTCATTTGTCCAAGGCAGGGTCATGCCGAGAGAGGGGCAAACTCCGTTACTGCCACTGGTACAGTTATGAGGGAGGGAAGCGTTTCTACTAGGAAGGGGTAGAGGAAATGCCTGAATTGGAGAGAGAGCGAGAGACCTACGTACTCCTCCCCAGGTCTCTAACTGGGGAGAAGCAGCATGGCGTAGTGGATAGACCACGGGCCTGGGAGTCAGAAGATCACGGGTTCAAATCCCCGTTCCACCACTTGTCTGCTCTGTCACCTTGGGCAAGTCACGTCACTTCTCTGGGCCTCACTCAGTTACCTCATCTGGAAAATGGGAATCGAGACTGCCAGCCCCACATGGAACTGGGATTGTGTCCAACTCAATTTGCTTGTATCCCCCACAGCGCTTCGTACAGTGCCCGGCACATAGTAAGCGTTTAACAAATACCATCACTCATTCATCGTTCATTCTCTACTATTGCCCATTTCAGGGGCAAAGGGCCGTGAGAGGAGATATCGTGGTAGGGATGAGGGGATTTCAAAAAGCCTTCAGTGGCAGTAACCTGGGCCTCCTCTTACTCCCACCCCGTGCCCTGGATGATGTCAAGATGGAGGCAACGATGACCTGGGTGAGGCACAGGAGGAAGAGTGCACCTTTGGGTCTTAAACCATGTGGTCCTGCTCCAGTGACCAGGTTCTCCAGGGCCAAGGCGGAACAGGAGCACTGCTAGGGCAGGGGGAAGAGGGAGAAAAGGGGAAAGAGAGAGAGGGCCGGAGGGTGAGGAGAGTGACTCACTGATCTGCCTTCCACTGCCACAACCGCAGCCATCGTTGCCTAGCCCCAGCCGAACTGGCCTTTCCTGGGCCGAACTCCAAGTGATGGTCCTGAAGGGCTAATTCCGCTGGGGCCGGGGACAGTTCCTTGGACTGACGTGGCCTACGGATGACTTGGATAGACCAGTCCAACCCCGGGCGGTGGTTTTTCTGAGGTAGAGTGGCCAGAGAGAATGGAGAGGGGAGACACCGGAGGCGGGGAGGTCTCCAAGTTGGCCGAAGCAGTAGTTGAGATGGGTTATGACCAAGTGCTCGGGCCAGTGAGGTGGCATTTTGGATGGAGGGGATGAGGTGGATTTTGATGTTGTGAAGACAGAACTGATGAGATTTGGTGACTGACAATTTGGGGGTCGGTAGAGAGTGAAAAGTCAAGGATATTGCCGAGGTTGCGGACTTGAGAGATGAGGAGGGTGGTGGCGTCAACGGTGATGGGAAAGTTGGTGGAAAGGTGAGGAGTTCAGTTTTAATAATAATTATAATTATGGTATTTGTTAAGCGCTTACTATGTGCCAAGCATTTTAGACGTTCTGGAGAGGTGTCTTACAGACCGGAGAGGACTCAAGACTGCACTTGGATTTGTACCCTTTATTCAGCCCACCCTCAGCCCCACAGCATTTATTATATCTGCAACTGATTTATTTTACTGTCCATCTAACAACATCTCTAGCAACTTTGTTATATTGTACTCTCCCAAGAGCATAGTACTGTGCTCTGCACATAGTAGACTCTATACTCCTCAGAGGCAGGGTACATGTCTACCAACTCTATTATAGTGTACTCTCCCAAGTGCCTAGCGCAGTGCTCTGCACATCGTAAGCGCTTAATAATTATGATGAATGGATTGCAGAGGAGAGAGGTGAGGGCTAGTAAGGTAGATTTGGGAGCCGGACGTGCAAAGGTTGTAGTCGAAGCTTCGGGTTTTGTGAGAGGATGGTTCTAGGAATCAGAAGGCTTGGGTTGTCTTCCTGGAGCTGGCCACGTGCACCCCCTACTCCCCTACTCACTCGTTGCTCTCCGAGCCCCAGCAGGAACACGACGGGCAGGAGAGAGAGAGAGCGCGAGCAACGCTACGCGAACCGTTAATGCTGTCGTCAATTCCTCTGAGCAGTTTCTTAATCCTGAGGTCTCAGGATGGAGCCTCGTTCTTTGTCCCTGCTGGTCGACTCTACCACTGTCATCATCTGAGGGAGGCAAAGGGTACGTAGAACTTTCCGAGCATCACTAGGGCTAAGCAGATGTTGGACCCGTAGGCGAGCAGCTGCTTGGGCATTTCCAAATGAATGGTTCGAAGCGACGAGGACCAGGGTAGAGTGCTTCAGTGGGAAAGCGGGGAGAAAATCTAATGAGTGCTGCAAATCAGCAGAACAATGAGACACCTCCCCTCCGCCCGCCCCCGAAACACACGCTTTCTTCTAAACCGATCCAGCCCTTCCTATCCTCTTTGCATCTTATGCCATTTGTGATCGCTTCCTTGCTCCTCGGCTCTCCCGTGGAGCTTGATTGGTCTGAGCTGGGAGCTCTCGATTCTGACTCCGAGCCGTGGGAATAACTCAATTCCCATCTCTCTCTCCATCTTCCTCCCAGCCTCTAATCTCCAGCATAGTCTGACGGAAAACATGTGCGTCTGGTAGTCAGGACACTAGGGAGCTAGCCCCAGCTCTTCTGTGCGACGGTGGGCAAGTGGTCTAACCTCTGGGTCTCAGTTTCCTCCTCAATCAAACATGCAGTCAGTGGTATTTGTTGAGCACTTACTGTGGCCGGAGCACCGTACTACGCACTTGGGAGAGTACAGTACGATAGAGTTGGTAGACATGAACTCCGCCCACAAGGGGCTGACAGTCTAGAGGGGACGATAGTAGTAATAATAATCGTATTGTGTATCCACTGAGAGGTTGAGTGACTTGCCCCAGGTCACCGAGCAGGCCAGAGGCAGAGCCGGGAGTAGAACCTGGGTCTCCCACCTCCCAGATCCATGCTCTGGGAGACCACGCTCATTAGGGGAGGCTTCTCTTGGAAGAGGATCCCTGCTGCATCCTTTGGATCCCAAAGAGGGGCTCTCAGGAAACAGGCTGGGAGTCGAGGTCTACCACAGTCTCCCCTGCACCCTGGAAGCGAGAGTCTCCATGAATGGAGAGGGACTCTCCACCCTTCCCCCGCCTCCCTCTTTCCCGGATGGAAGTGGAACGTGGAATCCCTTGGCCAGACAGAGCGGCCCTCAGACCGAAGCATTTGAGGACCGCGGTTGTCAGAGCTCTGAAAGTAAATGGGGCCAGGTAAGCTCTCAGGATGGTCACCACTTGGTTATTCAAGGACCGATTACGCAGTCGGTGGATGATCCAGAACCTCTGCTCTCCCTTCTCCTCCTCCTCCTCCTCCTCCCTCTCTGAGGCCGCCACTGGCCTCTCGATCATTTCTCCGCTGCCGAGTAGAGGCCTTGAGAGGGGAATTTCCGACCAGTACATCTTCCCGTGCGTTAGCGGCCCTGGTGAAAGTCGGGTGAGGGCGAAAGTCGAAAGTATTGCTGAAATGAGCGTTTCGGTTGTCTCGATTTCATTTATCCATGCTATGCCTGACTCCCGTTTCCGGGGAAAGAGTGGAGTCCCCTGTGTTATCCGTGTGCTCTGCAGGAATTCATCCCAGCCCGGGCTGATCGCTAACAAACACGATGCAGACGTGACCGCCTGTAGACTTTCAACCAATGGTAGCCTCCGAAACTGAAGCTTTATCTTTCCTTTCGCTTTGCTTAAAAGAATGGCTTTCTCAGCAACCAAGACATTGTATCCACATCCAGCTTTTTCATCTTTAAAACATCCGTCTCAGTGAAGAGTGCTCATTCATCCTCTCTCCCTTTCTCTTTCTCCCCTTCTTCTATCTCCTCCTCTCTTTCTCTCCTCTCCTATCACTTTTCCCCTCTCTTTCTCCTTTCTCCTCATTCTTGTTCTGTCTTCCCCTTTTCCCTGAACCTCCCTTCTCCTCTCCCCTTCTTCCCTTGCTGGCTCAGAACTCACAAGCTGCCTCCTTTGTGTTTTAGCTGTCGTTGTGGCTATAAGCAAAGTTCCTCTTGAGAAAACGCTTAGGCTAACCATTTTATTTAAAGAAACAAGAGGAAACAGGGCGAACCCAGTTAGAAGGTCCTTCTCACCTGTGAAATATGTATCTTGGCTGAATAAGCAGCATTGGAATGCAATTTATTAACTCCCCCAATTTCCATAGCAACAGGACATTTTTCAGAATCTGAAACTGAGAACCACGCTACTCTTGGAATCCTTTACAGCTTTGCAGCGAAACTCTTTCCAGACGCATTTGCCCACCACCACTACCACGAGCGAAGACAGTAACAACAACCAAGAAAGTCGCAAGGAACTTAGTTTCTTTTTTCCAGGTGAGGAAGGGAAAGTAGTTCAAATATTCTCATGTGTGCTGGATGTAACATTAATCCCAAAAGGCGTGTTCATTTTTGCCCTTAATGGTCTATGAAAGCCAGTTGTGCACTAACTTCAAATACCAGGGGATGAGAACACTGCATCACAGTTGACAAAGCAACAGATTTACTTCGATTTTTGTTGGATGCATGACAAGAGGTTTTGTGTGTGTGTTTTGTTTTGTTTCTTAAAGATGAGTTCTTGTCCCGCATTTTTGAGTTCTTTGCCAGCGTAGAGATTCAGAGGGGAATTTGGAGGTTGAAGAGTCGGTTGGCCTTCACTCTGGTTGATTCCTGTATGCACCGAGAAACGTTCAGAATCCCTGTCCCTGATCTTGGGGTCAGGTGGGGGAAGGGCGGGGGCGGGGCGGGAGGGCAGACTGTTTTCTGGCTCATCCGCTTCTATTGGAACCAGAAGCATCGCCGAGCTGAGAGCCCAGGAAGCCGTATGGCTGCTCAGATGGTAGGTGGCAAGAGAGGAGAGTCTTGGATGAGCCAAAGACCCAGGTATTGGGCAGGTTGCAGAAAGCCCTTCCAGTGAAAGCGGGGTGACTCATACCCAAGGGCCGGAAACCTGGTACGTCGTTTCATTAGCCCCGATTTCCAACCGCTCTGCAGCCTGGCTGGGGCAGGCCTGCTCAAGGGGGGCTGCCTGAATCTAGGAGACTGCTGGCCAATGGCTGGAAACCGGCACTCGGAAAGAGGTCTCAAGTAGTCCATTTGCCTGCTGATTTCTTTAAACTTTGCCACGGGGCTGTTCTTGGGACAGCAGCATAGGAGACACCGAATCCCCACCAAACTCGTCATTGTGTTTTCATTTTTCCTGGGAGCATGGAAAGATTTTCAAAGACTGACAATCGGGAGTCCCAAGTCTAGTTAGCTCTGCCCCTGGCCTTCTGGGTGACCTTCACCTCTTACTCGACTCATCTGTAAAATGGGGTTATTAATACTTTCCCTGAGTCTTTGATTATGAGCCCCATGAAGAAAAGGGATGGACTGACTGGATTGTCTTGTAGACGCCTCGGTGCTTAGCACAGTGCTTTGGCACAGAGGAAACGATAAATACCGTAATGACGATGATTGATCGGAAGGGAGGAGAGAGATTTGTTTGTTATCCCTTAACCCTTCATAAGGGATCACATTCATTTTGTTGGCTGATATCGCTCCTTTTGGCCCAACCATGATTAGGTATGTCGATGGGTAAGTTTCATGTGGGGTCCAAATGATGCACGATCCTCACTCATAAACAGGTGATGCTTGTACACAGTTGGAGCCAACTGTGTAACCAGGTAGACCATACCCACCACCCTGTGTTTCTTTTCCTGCTAGTTGGACCCCACAAGCCCCTGGAATGTACGTGGGACTTAACTGCCGTGTACAAAGTGCCTTGAACGTCATGGAATGGGAGCGCCAAGGCCAAAATGTCACCTGTATACCTCTAGTCAAGCCTGGGCTTCCTAGCCGTGGCAGAAAGGCCCGAAACAGGTTACCACCCCAGAGGAGATGTATTTGAATAGGTAGCGGCTTTAGGGCTGATTGACAGAGAAAGGTCTTCCTTTCTTTGCCAAGTTCGTTCCGCTGAGGAGACCCAGGGGTCATGTTTGCGTTGAGGTCAGTTGGCTCTCTTAACTACTGAAGAGTCAAATTGAACTGCCTGAGAGAGAGGTGAAAATGATTTACGATGACATCTATTAAGCTCTTATAGAACATAATATGTGTGTTCTTGCTACCCCCATAAAATTAATTGCTGCTAATTAGTCAAGACCTGCCAAGTCACACACCCTTTTTCTGGCCACGTTAATTGTCCTTGCTGAGTAAGCCAGTGTATGAAGAAGGTTTGCACTCTCCGCCCCGCCCCACCCCCATGCCCCTCCCTATCATCAGTGCCTCTTCCTTTAAAACACAAGTTTCTTTAAATGACCTCTAACCGCCATTTCAGTCTCTCTGGGTCCTCTGGGTACTGACCAAGTAAGCACCTCTCAACCATGATAATTACTGTGGTATTGGTTAAGGGCTTGCTATGTGCCAAGCACAGTACTAAGCACTGGGATAGGTGCAAGAAAATGAAGTTGAACTCAGGCCCTGTTTCACATGGGGCTTACAGTCTGAGGGGGAGGGAGAACAGGTATTTTCCAAGAGGCCTTCCCCAACTAAGCCCTCATTTCCCCAACTAAGGCCTCATTTCCCTAACTAAGGCCTCATTTCCCCTACTCCCTCTCCCTTCTGCATCACCCTGGCACTTGGATTTGTACTCTATATTTGCCCCACTCTCAGCCTCACAGCCCTTACATACTTATCTTTATTTTATTTGAATTCTTGTCCCCCGCCTTTAAACCGTAAGCTCCTTGTGGGCAGGGAACATGTCTGCCAACTCTAGTACATTGTACTCTCCCAAGTGCTTAATACAGAGCTCTGCACACAGTAAATGCACAATAAATATCACTATTGATCCCCATTTTAAGATGAGCGTACTGAGGCATCGAGAAGTCAAGTGATTTACCCAAGGTCACACAGCAGGCAAGTGGCAGAGCCAGAATTAGAACTGAGATCCTGACTCCCAGGCCCCTGCTCTTCCTACTAGGCTATAATAATAATGATGATGGTATTTAAGTGCTAACTATGTGCCAAGCACTGTTCTAAGCTCTGGCACTGTTCTATAGTCAAGGAGCTAACCCTCTATCTAATGGGGAGGGTAGGCATAAAAATATTTTTATCCACGTATGTTACTCAAGTAGGTGATGATAAAAGCGGTGAAGTTGGTGTTTAAAAATTAATAGTCTGAAGAATAGGTTGAAGCAGACTTGAGGCTACGGGTAGAAGGCCCATCAAACCCCAACTCCGTGAGCTCCAAGACAAGTACATCCAGAAGCAAATAATTTTCCATTCAGTAGGTCATTAAAAGAGATGATCAAATTATGCTCTTTAACTTAATGTGATCAAAACTTTCAACCAGCTGGAAACAGAAGAGATAGCATGGTCCTTGGAAAGAAACTTCACTAAAGGACTGGCTAAAAGAAGTTCTAAGTCCTCTGTGCTCACAATGTGCACAGATCTGCAGTTAATAGTTATAATAATAATGACTATGGTATTTAAGTGCTTACTATGTGCTAGGCACTGTACTAAGCGCTGGGGTGGATTACCATGTGCCAAGCACTGTACTAAGTGCTGGAGTAGGTATACGATAATCAAGTCAAACACAATCCCTGTCCAACATGGGGCTTACAGTCTAAGTAGGAGGAAGAACAGGTACTGAATCCCCATTTTACAGATGAGGAAACTGAGGCTCAGAGACGTTAATAATAATAATAATGTTGGTATTTGTTAAGCGCTTACTATGTGCCGAGCACTGTTCTAAGCGCTGGGGTAGACATAGGGGAATCAGGTTGTCCCACGTGGGGCTCACAGTCTTAATCCCCATTTTACAGATGAGGGAACTGAGGCACGGAGAAGTTAAGTGACTTGCCCACAGTCACACAGCCGACAAGTGGCAGAGCTGGGATTCGAACTCATGAGCCCTGACTCCAAAGCCCGTGCTCTTTCCACTGAGCCACGCTTGCCCACAGTCACACAGGAGGCCAGTGGCAGAGCCGGGATTAAAACCCAGATCCTCTGACTCCCAGGCCTGTTCCCTTTCCACTAGGCCAGGCTGCTTCTCTAGTCTTATTATTTTCCTGCGTTCTAATAATAATAATGTTGGTATTTGTTAAGCGCTTACTATGTGCAGAGCACTGTTCTAAGCGCTGGGGTAGACACAGGGTAATCAGATTGTCCCACGTGAGGCTCACGGTCTTCATCCCCATTTTACAGATGGGGAAACTGAGGCACAGAGAAGTGAAGTGACTTGCCCACAGTCACACAGCTGACAAGTGGCAGAGCCGGGAGTCGAACTCATGACCTCTGACTCCGAAGCCCAGCCTCCTTTCGACTGAGCCACGCTGCTTCCCAATGTTCTAAATTTTTTACAGTAGAATTTTAATAGATCCCCATCTGTGCTTGAGTGCGCCTAGAAAAAAATATCCTTTTCAGTCAGCGGTATTTATTGAGTGCTTAATGTGTGCACAGCACCGTCTTACTCCCTTAGAATCCGGAGCAAAACGCCCCAGTCCAATGAAAACCTCTCTGGTTCCACGTCGGCCCCTCTCACTCTCCCAGCCCTGACCACATCTCCTAAACAAAATGCTTTAGAAAACTGCTGCTAAGTTGGTTACGGCGTAATGATAAATCAACCACCAAGCATGCGGCCTGTGTGCTGGAAGAGTTTGGGAAGCTCCTATTCCTTAGTGACAGCTGCTTGGCACAGACCGTTGCAATTATCATCTCCGAAGGAGTAGCTTGGAGGTGCTCGAATCACAGTGGCAGAGGACAGAGTTTGTCCTTGGCTGGCTCCTGTGCCATGACTTGAGCGAATCCCGCTTCCCACTTGGTAGCGTTGCTGCAGCTTGGGGTCGTCACGGTGCTAGGAGCAGCGGTGCTGCCCCACGAAGAGAGAAAGGACAACGAAGTTGGGAGCTGGCTACTCTCATCGCATATGCCGTGTGTGCGTGTCTGTGTGTATGTCTGCGAGGGTGTGTGTGGGGAAGAATGAGTGTCTAAAGATGACCCCTCAATTCAATGTCATGCCTATTTAGTCCTTATGCAGCCCACTCAGAAAAGAGCAACACTGGAGAGAGAGAGAGAGAGAGAGAGAGAACACGCATAGAAGAAAGGAGGGAAAATGCCTTTGAATGTACATAACATCTGGACGGGCATCCTTTGGCTCAGATTCACCACTGCCAGTTGGATTTATTCCACCCACATCCCATTCTGATAAATGTTACCTCACGGGCTGGCAGGTGGTTGTCAATACACTCTTCGGGTTTTGTTTTTTGGTTTTGTTGTTGTTGTTGTTATTTAAGGCCCACGCAGTGGAATGTAGCCACTCCTGGAGGTGAATGGAAAGCCTTTTCCTGCTCCTGATAATTAGTGACAACTCTCTGCTCCAGCTCCCTTGCAGAGGTGGAGGCCACAGGGAGACACTGATCACTGAGGGGGGCAAAGGGGGCAAGAATTGCTCCTGCCCTACTCAGGAAAGGGAAGCATTCCAGGTACTGACCATTTAGCGCAGCGCACCGAGGCCTTCTGGGATGTTGGAGGCCTGGAAGGGAGAGGCGGGATTGGTCACCGTGACTCAGCTGGCCCCCTATCAGTTTGTCTGTCAGGAGCAATGTGGTCCCTTGAGAGCTTAGGCAAATCTCACACAGGTCCCTCACTTCACCAGGCCTCTGGTCTTCAACTGTGAAGCCAAGCTCGCCCCTCTAGTCAGCTCCCAGGTGAACCTGGAGGATCTCCTCCAGGGCCGAAAGGCATTTTGGGAAAGGGAAGTGCCCATCGAGCATCTCTTAGGGAGCGTCCCCGAGGTACCTTGCCGAGACCACGACCATTTTGCCATAATCTGTGCTAAGGACTGGGATAGGTATAAATAATCAGATCGGATTCGGTCCCCGTTCCATCCGGGGCTCACAGTCTAAGAGGGCGGGAGACTAGGTATTCAATCCCCATTTACAGATGAGGAATCAGAAGCCAAGAGAAGTTAAGCGACTTGCCCAAGGTCACATAGTGATCCCGTGGCTTTAGGTCCCGGTTTTCAGGAGATTCTCATGTGGGTGAAGGTGACCCCTTCTGAGTCCCCATTCAGTGACCTCCTCCGATGCCTGCAGATTTGTAATGAAAGAGGTGCTGGGACTCATATGATTACAGAGTTTTATATTTTCAATGTGTAATGACTCTGAATGCACAGTTGCCTTACTGTCCTTTTGACCAACGACAGTAAGACCGCCACTTAGGCGAGGGACGTTTATTCAAGTACGATACTGAGCCACGTTCGATGTTTATAACATCTGAGACGTTTCCAAATCTTAAGGACAACATTTATTTTTAGTTTCACAAGGGAATTGCCAAGCCCAGACAATTCTAGGGAATTCCAGAGAATTCCAGGAAAGCCCCAGCCCACTTTAAGCCCTGGTGCTCTGTTTCTTTAAGTTGTTCAGCCTCTGCTGATTATCATTATGGGGATTTGACCCAGGTGAGTTGACTTCTGACCTGTACAATTCTCCTAGGAAAGTTGTCATGCAGTCCCAAGTTGCCTTCTGAAATTGGAAGCCTTCCAGTTGAAACATAAAAGAATTTCTTATCTATAAAGAGAGAAAGAGAGAGATAGAAGCAGAGCCCACGACTCTCACTTTATAAATCTGGGCTGAGCTAGCTTCCACTCACACTTCTTCCTGACAGAAATGTTCACACCCAAGTTTTTACAGCCCATGAAAGGTAGTGGGTGTAAATGTCTTGGGCACCAAAATATTCTGAGAGGAAGGAGAGGCAGTGGCCTAGTGGAAAGAGCAAAAGACGGGGAGTCGGGAAACTGCGGGTGCTAGTCCCAGCTCTGCCATTGGCCTGCCGTGTGATCTCGGGCAAGTCACTTCTCCCCTCTGGATCTCAGTTTTTCTCATCTGTAAAATGGAGATAAGATCCCTGTGCTTCCAATCTTTTTTGAATGTGAGCCATGTTTGGGACAGGGAATATTTGTGATCTGGTTTTCTTGTATCGAGCAGTCAATCGATCGATTTATTGAGCGCTTACTGTGCAGAGCACTGTACTTAATGCTTGGGAGAGTACAGTATAACAGACATATTCCCTGCCCACAAGGAGCTTACAGTCTTGACCTAGTGCTTGGCTCATAGCAAGCACTTAAATACGAGGGATTAACAGTTTGGGATCTGCAAGGCAAGAGATTTGGATTTTTTTGATGTTTTTTTTTTTAAATAAAGGAGTAACTCTCAAGGGAAATTCTTTATAATCCACTGACCCATGCGCCTCACATACCAAGGTCTCCATCCCTCCCTCCCTCCCTCCCTCCTTCCCTCCATCACCACCTCTCAGCCCTCTGTCGCCTGGACTCAACAGCAAAACATGTCTTCCTTCTTTCCTGGCTGTAGCACTTACCCAGGGGGCCGTGGCGAGCTGCAGAATGGGTTTGTCGGGCTGGAGCAGGGGATTTCCTGATGAAAGCAGAGCCAGACAGGTGGGGGGAGGGGTGACTCTGGTGGTGGTGGCTGAGATAATTGTATCTCCCTCACACCAATTAACTTGTGCATGGGATAGTGATCGAAATTGCCACAATGAAATAAAAAACAACAGACACTTTGCCCAGCACCACAGTCACAATAGCCTCCGGGCTCTTTTCAATCAGCCATTTATTGAAAAAACTGCATCTGCAGCTGCTTAGCAAAATTATCTACCTCTCGCTCTTCTCTCTCCCCCCACCTCTCTCTCTCTTTCTCTCTCATTCTGTCTGTCAACATAGTTCCGTGTGTCCTTGTCCCTCTCTTTCTCTGACTCCTCTCACTATCCTCTGTCCCTCTGGCTTCCATTTCTGTCTCATTTTTCTCTTTCTCCATCTCTTCTCCTTTAAGCAAGGAACTTGCGAGTTCTGGAATGTAGTCAGTCTGCTAGCATCAAAGCTATGCTCACCATAACACAACTACGCTGAGTGGGACATGTGAGGAGAATGAGCGACATCAGGATACCCAAAAAAGCTGCTCTATGCAAGAGCTGAAATTGCAAAACCAAAAGCAAGAAGGTCAGAGGAAGCAGGACAGATCGTAGCCTCACGGTTAGCGCATGGAACTGGGAGTCAGAAGACCTGGATCCTAATTCTGGCTCTGCCACTCGCCTGCTGTAAGACTCTAGGCAAGACACTGTGCCTCCGTTTCCTTCACTGTAAAATGAGGACCTTAATACCTGTTCTCCCCTCCCTCCTTAGACTTAGGTGGTGTCAAGAGTCACAATTCCAGGACCCTCAGGTTGCAACTTTGGTCCCTGGGTATCCATTCTCTGTCTTTCAGCTGTGATGTCCTGGTAGAAAGATGCAGAAAAAAGCAGCTCCTATGAGGATCTAACTTTGGCAATAACTCAATAACGTTTATGTAAACCTCCTGGCATTTAGGATTCTGGTAGTCTTGCCATCCATCACTGAGTCCTCACCCCGTAGACAACACCAGAGGCAACTTTGGCTTTTTCCCTGTATGTCTGCAGAGAGGAAAAAAGGAAAATGAGGAATGAAACCACTTAGAAACCTAAAGCAAATGACACACCTTGACTATTGGCCAGTAGGTTGTCCTGAATATGCTCTGGGGTGAGTCCTGACTTGAATCTGTCCACATGCCAACCTCAGAAATATTAACCACCTGGAAAAGAGACCATCATCCTCCAGGGCAGCCTTTGGAATGGAACTCAGCAGTTAGATACCGGAGGCAGCTGTGAAATCAAGGTTTTATCAAAAGCCAGCCAACCCCACCAAATTTAAATCTGAAGACCTGAGGCTGCCCATTTAAACCTTCTTTAGAAACAGGAGCCACAGCCAACTTACAGGAAGCAGACAGGGTAATAGCGATGATAGGCAGAAAAGAATATCAAAAAAACAATGGCCACACAGAATAGGTTCTGGGTTTTTTTTTTCTTTTTTATGGTATTTAAGTGCCTACTTATGTGCCCGGCACTGTACTAAGCTTTGGTGTAGATACAAGCTAGTCAGGTTGGAAACAGTCCCTGTTCCACAGGGGGCTCACAGTCTTAAGCCCCATTTTACAGCTGAGGTAACTGAGGAACAGAGAATTCATTCAGTCGTATTTATTGAATGCTTACTGTGTGCAGAGCACTGTACTAAGCGCTTGAGAAGTGAAGTGACTCACCCAAGGTCCCAAAGCAGATGAGTGGCAAAGCCGGGATCAGAACCCAGGTCCTTCTGACTCCCAGGTCTGTGTTGTATCCACTAGGCCTTGTTGTTTCTCACTAGGCCACTCTGGGTCTTGCTTGGGGGAGTGGGGTGGGGGGGGTGAAAGGATGGTGGGGCTGCGAGAGGAAAAAAAAAAACGGCCTCAATTCATTTACCCTGAAATCGACTCTTCCAGAATCCGAGTCGTCCAGGATAGATTTGCAATTGAGTTTTCATTTCCCTTGGAAAGATTAACCTTGAAATTTCAAATCCAGCTTCCACTGATTGACAAGTAATGCTTGAGTTTGGGGTGCGGCCAGTTTAAATCAAGCCCGGCTTTCATACCTCTTGGCTCTCCCCCAAACCACTGAAAAGCGCAGGTGGCATTCAGCTAGGCTGATGGAGCATGAGTGGAGAACGATGGATAGGAGCACTCATAGAGCTTGATAAACCTGCAAGTCCTTTCAGAAGAGCAGATGCGAATGGTCTTTGCAAAAAGAGCAGTAGCAGTGTTTATTGAGTGTGCCATGGTGCAGAGCTTGGGAATACATAACAGAATCAATCAATCATATTTATTGAGCACTTACTGCGTGCAGAATACTGTACTAAACTCTTGGGAGAGTACACTATAGTAGAGTTAATCACATTTCCTGCCCTCAGTGAGCTAGCAAGAGATATTTTCCCTGACCACCTGGAGCTTAGACCTATTCTGATCGGGGTACCAGACAATAAAGTATTTACAAATAGAGTCATCCAAATAAGTAATTGATTATATAACTGAAGAAATTATGCACAAAAGTGCTGAGAATTTTCTTTTCTTTTTATGATATTTGTTAAGGACTTACTATGTGCCGGGCACTGCACTAAGTACTAGGGTAGATACAAGCTAATTAGACTGGACATAGCTCGTGTCCCAAGTGGGGCTCACAGTCTTAATCCCCATTTTACAGATGAGGGAACTGAGGCCCACAGAAATAAAGGGACTTTCCCAAGGTCACACTTGCAGACAAGTGGCAGAGGTAGGATTAGAATCCAGATCCTCTGACTCCCAGGCCTGGATTCTTTCCATTAGGCCATGCTGCTTCTCAATGCTAGAGCTGGCTGATGGGTTTATACGATTTTAGGTGCTGGGAACTGTAGGATCTTAACCCCAAATAACCTGCTGCATTGGATTCTCTTCTTCAATCAGTCAGTTGTATTTATTGAGTGCTTACTGTGTGCAGAGCACTGTACTACGTGCTTGGGGAGAGTACAATATAACGATATAAGAGACACAATCCCTGCCCACAGCGAACTTCTTACAGTCTAGAGGGATTGGTTGGTTTTCACTGACAGTGAAAGAAACTGTAATTCCAACACTTTTAAAAACTGCCTGGAATCTTCAATCCCTCCCTCTTTTCCTCACATCCATTCTAAATAGCACCAGAAATGTTCAAAGCTTCATGAGGTGGTGTAGGGTAGCTCCCTTCATTCAGTTGTATAAATTGAGTGCTTAGTGTGTGCAGAGCACTGTACTAAGCACTTGGGAGAGTACATTACAACAAAAAAAAGACACATTCCCTGCCCACAACGAGCTTACGCGTCAGATACAGTGCTGTTGTGCCCGGTGATAGAAGCCAGTGGATTTGGGGGGTTGGGACTATCTGGTAGGCAGATGGATTCCTTACAGTGAACTGATTGATTGGGTACAGAGTCTTTGCTGTTCAAGAGCTCTAGAGGTCATTCCTTCATTAATATTTATCGAGCTCTTACTGTGTGCAGAGCACTGTGCTAAGTACTTGGGAAGTACAATCCCTGCCCACAACGGGTCATCTACTGTATTCCTCTACTGCCAAGCAGGACCGTTTAACATATCGGTTTGCCTCACCTGCTTCTCCCTACCTCACCTCCTAACTGTATCCTTCTCACCCTTTGGTCGTGGTGTCCTCCCGGCTTGGAATGTCCTCCTGGCTTGGAACTCCCTTCTCCCCCAAATTCAAAGATCTCAGCCCGCCCCACCTTCACAGCCCTCCTAAAATTCCAGCTCCTCCGACAAGCCTTTCCTAATTCCCAACTCTGAGTTATTTTTGAACCCAACAGCCGCCTCTAGGACTTGCGTACTTATTTACGCCCCACCGAAGCATGGGTGTATATAAATATGGTCGAATATAATAATGATTGTGGCATCTGCTAAGTGTTTACTGTGTGTCAAGCAGTATTAAACACTGGAGTAGATACAAGATCATCAGGTTGTCCACAGTCCCTGTCCCACATGGGGCTCACAGTCTCTATCTGTTACCGATTTGTACATTCCAAGCGCTTAGTACAGTGCTCTGCACATAGTAAGCGCTCAATAAATACTATTGAATGAATAAATAGAAGGGAGAGCAGGCTTTGAATCCCCATTTTTAGAGATGAGGAAATGGAAGCACAGAGAAGTTAAATGACTTGCTCAAGTTCACAAAACAGGCAAGTGGCGGAGGGAGCGGGGAGTCGGTTGAACAGTCATTTCTTCCGACTTCACCATTTGTAAATATTTCTGCCTGTCTCCCCTGTTAGACTGTAGGCTCCTTGTGGGATGGAATGTGTCTTGTATTTTCCCAATCAATCAACAGGATTTATTGAGCACTTACTTTGTGCAGAGCACTGTACTACGTGCTTGGAGAGAATCCAATGCAACTGGTAAGCACAATCCCCACTCTTTTAGGATCTTAGTACAGGGTAGTGCACTCGGTAGCCCTCAGTAAATGTCATTACTACTGCTATTATTGCAGCTAACTCAGGGCATGCGGGTGCCTGTCCTATCCTAAAATATTCCCGATTTCCTTAGGAGTCCATTCCTGGACTTAATCAAACTGCTGGTCGGCAGGCTAGAGAAGGTTTCTCAGAGAGCCCCACTACCGATCGGTGGTGTGTATTAAGCACGTATTGTGTGCAGAGCATTGGCAGTACCTTCCACTCTGCCTCTTGACCCCACCTTCCCCCTTAAAGTCTGAAAAAGTAAACCAGACGGTTAGAGCAACGAATCAGGTGGGGAGCTTACAGGGTAGATCTGTCTGCTGTTTCTTCTTGAAATGAGTGTGTTGATCTGATTCAAGGGGCGTGGTGAAAATTAATTGATTGCAATTGTAATGCACTTTGAGAGATGTGTAGACGGAAGCGGTTTTATAATGGCAAAGTATTACTCCTTCTTTACTCATTATTATCATTATTTATGAATACCCAGCCCACTCTTGTTCCTGCTGTGTTTTTATGTTTGCACTCCTAATTGTATTTATTGTCATTTTTAGTACAGCACCAAGTTCTGTCATAATGGCAACTGGGAGATAGAATTTGACAAATTGTTCACAGATACATTCCAGACAAATTGATTTCTACAAGCTGATGGGGCTGCATGGGCTGCAGTGTTTTGCCATTGAAGTGTGCAAAGGAGACATTTAGCGAAAAATAGTATTTTCTCTGATTTAGATTTAAGGGAAAACCCAGGCACTTTTCGAAGCATTTCATAATTAAGTGTGGCTTTTTGCGGCCCAATATAGGGTGTTCTTGCAGTCATTTGAAAATGCAATTTTTTCATTTGCCATTTAGAGTTCTCTTCAGAGGAAGCGTGAAAACGCTCAAAGGTTCCACATGGAGGAAATACGCTGAATTTCCTTGGGGATGCAGGGGATTTCAAGAGACCATTAGCACTGGTCTCTCACTCCTTAGGGATGTTAGAGTTGGTATTGTTTTCCAGTTTGTCAATGCCTCGCGTGGAGTAAGCGGAGGCTTCTTGGAGTATTTCTGAAAGCTGTCACAGAGTTAGACACAGCGTTAGTATTGGTGTAATAGTATTTGTTAAGCGCCTACTATGTGCCAGGCACTGTACTAAGCGCTGGGATGGATACACGCCAATTGGGTTGGACACAGCCCTTGTCCCTCATTGGGCTCACAGTCTCAATCCCATTTTCCAAATGAGGTAAATGAGGCACAGAGAAGTGAAGTGATTTGCTCAAGGTCACACAGCAGGCAAGTGGCGGAGCAGGTCCTTTTGACTCCCAGGCCCTTGCTCTATACATTAGGCCATGCTGCTTCTCACACTGGTGTAGCCAGTGGATATATCGATAGATTGTTCAAACAGCAATTAAATTGAAAAAATAAATTCCTTTTGGCGACTACGTTGCCCACTTTATTACCTTCAGAGTTCTGTCCTCGGAATTGGATGAGGCCATTCTTCCCTCCCCCCCCCCCCCCCCCCCGCCCACCACCTTCGGGATGGCCCCAAAGCCCTCTTGGCTAATCGGCACTCTACTTCTGTGTGCATGTAAAGAGCTTCCTTTGTTGCACTTTGCTTTAGCCAGTATGAACAAGCTCACCTCTTCTGGTTGCCAGAGCTCTTTGGTATGGAATTCGGGGCAGAACGATAACATCCCCAGGGAGAAAATGCCCAAGTGGTGTTGGATTTTGGTAGTTAGTTGAGTCGTTTTGCCTCTCAGGACTGAAACAAACCGATCGAAGCATTACTTTCCCACAAAGAAAGCAACATACTAGAAAGATGCACAGACTGTTTCCTTAGCAAGTGTAGACACAGGAAGCTCACAAGCCAGTGGTATTGTGGAGCCATCAGTTACCTTTCAGTGACTCTTCTCGAGGCATTAGGCCCAGAAAAGAGATGAAAAGTTAAGAGAAAAATCCAAGAAAGATGTCATAAGGCATTAATTCCAGGGTTGGGCTGGACCCTCTCTCATAAAATCAGTTGGGCAGCCTACTTTAGCTGAAGGTCCACCATTATAAATCAGTTGCACTTTGCAATCAGTTGAAAGCAGTTGAAATCATGCCCTTTCAAAATGTCTGAAAAATAAGAAACCCATCCAAGGATGATGATATCTGAATGCCGTTAATTGGGTACATAAAATGAGGAGCATAGGCCAGCATCATCAGTCTGGCAGATGATCATTATTACTATTATTATTATTATCATCATTAGTTTCATCTTAGCCGATCACACAGTTCGGAAGTGAGCGGGAGAATGATATTGCAACACTTGTCCTTTTGGAGGATTCAGGGCCAAGCTTCCTCCCCTCCCCCTCTAACTGATGGCTTCACTAGCACTTAGAAGAGTGCCAGAGCTTAGAACAGTCCTGGCACATAATACATGCTTAACAAAATCCATCAGTCAGTCATATTTATTGAGCACTTACTATGTGCAGAGCACTGTACTAAGCTCTTGAAAGAGTTCAATTCAACGGAATTCGCAGACAGACTCCCTACCCATAATGAGTTTACAGCGTAGACGGTGAGACAGACATTAATACGAATAAATGAGTCATTTATAATATATAATTTAAAGATATGTACATAAGTGCTTTGGGGTTGGGGGTGGGGAAAATAACAGATGTCTAAAGGTCACAGATTGAAGTGCATAGATGATGAAGAAGGAGAGTGAGCTGGGGAAAAGAGGACTTAATTGGGGAAGGCCTCTTGGAGAAGATATGACCTTAGTGATACTTCGAAGGTGGAGAGAGTGGTGGTCTGGCATATATGGAGGGGGAGAGAATTCCAGACTGTGGGAGGTTGTGGGAAAGGCGACAACGGTGAGATAGATGAGCCTGGGGCATAGTGAGTAAGCTGACTCTTGATGATGCTGATGTTTGTAGTAGATTAGTAAGGTGAGGTAGGATGAGGCAAGCTGATTGAGTGCTTTAAAGCCAATGATAAGGAGTTTCTGTTTGATGTGGAGATGGATGGGAAGCCACTGGAGGTTCTTGAAG
This sequence comes from Ornithorhynchus anatinus, assembly GCF_004115215.2. Lineage (NCBI taxonomy): Eukaryota > Metazoa > Chordata > Mammalia > Monotremata > Ornithorhynchidae > Ornithorhynchus > Ornithorhynchus anatinus. The sequence goes on from NC_041753.1 coordinate 67,817,269, forward strand.
AGTGGGGAGACATGGACCAGAACGTTTTGTTGATAAATGATTCATGCAGCGAAGTGAAGTATGCATTGGAGTGGGGAGAGAGAGGAGGCCAGGAGGTCAGTAAGGAGGCAGATGCAGTAGTCAAGGCTGGATAGGATAAGTGCTTGGATCAGCAGGGTAGCAGTTTGAAAGGAGAGGAAAGGGCTGATTTTAGCAAGGTCGTGAAGGTAGAACCGACGGGATTTGGTCACAACGATTATGTGGGTGGAATGAGAGAGATGAGTCAAGGGTAAAACCAAGGTTATGGGCTTGTGAGGTAGGGAGGATAGTGGTGTTGTCTACAGTGATGGCGGAGGACAGGGTTTGGGTGGGAAGATAAGGAGTTCATTTTTGGACATGTTCAATCTGAGGTGTCGGGGGGACATCTAAGTGGATATGTCTTGAAGGCAGGAAGAAATGTGAGATTGCAGGGAAGGAGAGAGCCCAGGGCTGGAGATGTAGATTTGGGAATCATCTGCATAGAGATGGTGCTTTAGGTCATGAGAGCGCATGAGTTTTCCAAAGGAATGGGTGTAGAGGGAGAATAAAAGGGGGACCTAGAACTGAGCCTTGAGGGACCCCTACTGACAGAGCGTGGAGGGCAGAGGAGTAGCCAACAAAAGAGACGGAGAAGAAGCAGTCAGAGATAGGAGAAGCAAGAGAGGGAAGTGTTAGCGAATCCGAGGTTAGATAGAGTTTCAAGGAGAAGGAGGTGGTCCACAGTGTCAAAGCCAGCTGAGAGGTCTAGGAGGATTAGGATGGAGTAGAGGCTGTCCGATTTGGCAAGAAGAAGGTCATTGGTTACCTTAGAGAGGGCCGTTTCTGTGGAGAGAAGGGGACGGAAGCCAGATTAGAAGGGGTCTAAGAGAGAATTAGAGGATAAGAAGTGGAGACAGTGGGTGTAAACAACTCTCTCAAGAGGTTTGGAGAGACATGGTAGGAGGGAGATGGGCTGATTACTGGAGGTTAACCGTGGAGTCAAGGGAGGGGCTTTTGAGGATAGGGGATATATAAGCATGTTTGAAAGCAATGGAGATGAAGCTGTTAGAAAGTGAATAGTTGAAGATGGCAGTCAAGAAGGCAAGAAAGGAGGGGGTGAGTGTTTTATAAAGGTATGCAGGGATGGCGTCAGAAGCACAGGTGGAGGGGCTAGATTTAGAGAGGAGGTGAGAGATTTCATCTTGAGTTACTGCAGGGAACATAGGGAGAGTCAAAGAGGATGGAGGAGGAGGGAAGGATTGGAAAGGAGCAGGGGAGATCTTAGGGAGATCATGACTGATGGTTTCAATTTCGTTGATGAAGTACGGAACCGGGTCATTAGGGGAAAGAGATGGCGGGGCGGGAGGACGGGAGGTTTGAAAAGGGAGTTTAAATGTCTGGAACAACCAGCAGGGGCAGTGGGTATGGGAGCGAATTAGAAATGTTGTTGTCGGGCAGTGGAGAGGGCCAAATCGAAGCAGATAAGAATTAATTTGAGGTGGACCAGGTTAGAGAGAGATCTGGATTTCCTCCAACAGTGCTCCACAAATACCAAAATTATTATTATTATTATTGTTACTGAGGGATTGGTCAGCTGATCCTGGGCCACACTACAAATTGGAGGAATGTGAGGAGGGAATCAACTGCCCTCTAGGAGAAAAGGAAGATCATTACAGATAGGTCAGACTTGGTTACTTAGTTCTGGTTGATGGAAACCCTCCTAGGAGCCTGGGAGTGGCTGAACCCAAGGCTGACCGGCGAGAACCGGGAGAGTCGACCCTGTGTTGCTTCCAGGTAAACTTTCCATTGGTTCGCATGACAGGCAGAGATGCCAATGCCTGGTTGCCTTGCACGTTAATATTCCCCCTCAGAGGATGGGCTAGAAAAGTGGAGGGCTTCTCCTGACCAAAAATAAAACAGTCGTCTCAAAAACAACAGCATTTAAGATGTTTCTGGTGGCAAACTTTATCCAAAACTTACTCTCCATCTGCTTGGGTAAAGCCTACGCAGATGGCCAAGCAGCTCTTCTCCTCCCCATTCGTCAATCTCGGCAAGGATGCCAAAGGGTCCTGGCGCTCTGACTGAGCTGCCTCTTGGTTGTGTGCCACAGAGGCAGCGGTGGAAGCGTTTCAAACCTGGACTCCCAAACAAGTTCAGTGAAGAGTAGGGAGAGGGGAAGAGAGCGGAAGGATGAGATTGAGGCCTCCTTCAGTCCATTCCAGCCTGAACTGAACTCCCTGTGTTCTTAAAGCAACTCCAGGAAGGTGAGGGAGCAGGCAGAGCTGGAAAGGGAAGTGGGTCGGGAGAGGCAGGATGGAGGGGGCAACGTCAAAGGGACAAAAGGCTAGCGTGTGGAATTCACACTCTTCCCTCGAGGTAAATGCAGTTGGCAATTCGGGGGGCACCTTCTTCCCCAGGGAGTCCTCACCACTGCTCCTCACCACTTCAGGAACCTAATAACCTGGGATGCCACCTGAAATGGGATCTTAAGGATTTGCCCCATCCATGCCCTTGGTGTTTTCTGGGAAGTGGTGAGCAATGTCCTGGCCAATCCCACTGGGTCCACGACTCTGACAAGAAAGTTCAGACCAAGGGGCTGCTGCAAAATGAGGTGAAGCGGGAAAAACAGAAGGAATTCTGGTTGTGGAAAAATTCAGACCCTAACTGGTGGCAGATCTAAGGTCAGAGGGATTGACGGGGAAGTGGCTACTTATTCTCACAGCACCCGTGGCCTGGGAACTACTTTTCCCAGCATCTTTCTCTGGTTCCTCCAGCACTGATCGGGGCAGACCAGCTCTCCCTAAATGCCACATGGATAGTTATTGCAGTCCTGTGGCTTGAAACCTCGGTCAAAGACATATCCGAGAACTTGGAGAGTAACAGATGGGCGGAAGTACAAATCCACCCGATGTGGCAGAACCAGGGGTTTGCAGGGAAATGGCAGCTGTGGGCTCCCCCTCGCCCCCCCCCCCCTTCAGAGTCATTCTGAAGCAGGTGGCCCATTTTGAACAAAGGGAATGGACAACCCATGTGGCAAAGAAGCAGAATGGTGAAGCACATCAGGTTCTGCCATCAGTAGCAACAGCTACAAACCAAAGGGAAATCTTCCAGGGTACACGCTGCAGAAATGGCAGCAGATCTCAGGTTGGGTTTTAGAGGTCCAGTTGCCCCGGGATGATGTCACTAGCATCATCTCTGAACGTGAAGGACGGTAACACCTCACGGAATTAACATTCCGAGGACTGACAACAGCCCAAGGGACAATAGAAGCTGCTTCAAATTATGCGGCATTTTGATCTCATGAGATTTTATTGGGCGTATAGTACCCAGTAGCACGTGCTACGCGATTCAGCGTGGCCTATATCTAAACCACACAAGGGGACGTAAAAAAACTTTTTCCTCTCAGGAGGGACAGAATTTCTCTGCTTTTGTACATTACGCTGCAGATAGAAGAGAGCCCTTGGCTCTTGTTTTTTCAGGCAGCAAAACTGAGGCTTTTTTCCCCCCTTAAATGGAAAAACCCAATTTGCCCGAAACTTCTCTTTTCCTCGGTATCTGAAAGAAGCGATGTAATTCAAATGAACAGAAGCGAACCATCAACTTCGTGGCAACTTAATTCAAGATTCGCATCCTGGATTTGATTACGGCGATGCTTTGGCTCTTGAATTATTATGTGTTCATCGCAGCCCCTCTGCCCGGGGAACCGAGTTATCCAATTGAACCCACATTCTTTGGGTCTGACCGGAGGAGTTGCTGGTTCATTTTGAGAGAGACTCACATTAAACATTTGGCATTTATGTGGCACTTAATTGATGCTGATGAAGATAATGAAAAGAGTGATATTTACTGAACTTTACGTGCACTTTCTTCTTACTCTTGCTTCTAGCAGAGCCATCCTTCTTTCTCCCGGTCGACAAAGCTTATCCGAGTTCCCGTAGTAAGTTCACAAGCTGTTTGGATAAGATTCATGGACCGAGAGGTCCACGACGTCTAGTGGGAGGGTTCAGGCTGTAGAGCAGGCAGCTCTGTGGAAGTGTGACCCGTGTGTGAATAGAAGACCACACATGTAGCTCATTCCCAGGCTTGAGTGGGACATACCAGCCAAGTGCAATGGACTATAAGAGCATGTGCAGGCTGAGTCTTCTTGCGTGTCCGCAGAAGAGTAGGTGAAACCCCCATTCTAGTCTTTTCAGGATGTACAGTATGTCTTTTTCTGCTCTGTACTTCCTCACAACTTCAGTGCCAACATCCACACTGTCTTTGTTTTCCAGTTGTTCAGCACATCAAGCGACATAATATTGTTCTGAAAAGGGAACTGGGAGAAGGAGCCTTTGGGAAAGTTTTCCTGGCGGAGTGCTATAACCTCTGTCCCGATCACGACAAGATCTTGGTGGCCGTGAAGGTAAGAGAGACCCCCAAAGCTCACGGATAATATTGTTTTTGATGGGAAAAACCTTATCTCTTCAGTACCATACAGGGGCTCCTGCAGAGTCAGGGCTGGATTACCCCTGGCTTGCGGAACATCAGAGGAGCACTTTTTGATCTCACTGTTCTAGACAGAATGGAAGGGAATTTCATAAAGAATTTTTTTTTTAGCAAAGCAAAATGAAAACCACTAAAGAGAGTAAAAAAAAATCTTCAGTGACCTTTAAATCTCAACACTCATTTCTGAAAAATGTCATAAGATTCAGGTGGTTTTCTATTTGAATATTTTAAAATCCTTTAACTTACAAAATCGTTGAAAGAGCTTTATAAAATAATGGGAAAAGGTCAGCCATGTGAACAATGAAAGCTGGTTATCCATAAACTGCAATTGCATCCTGCTTCCTGCATTTAGCCTATGGGAACCATTGCTGTGTCATGTCAAGTGGCTTGTGTATTTTATCCAGAAATAGCTGCATTTCAGGGATGGGTTGGCAAATCTGTGAAGTAACTCATTTAGGGATGATAAGTGTTCTGTCTAGTTTATTATGGCCCGACCAGGTTCTCTCATCTGATAATTCTCAGAGGTCAGCTCTCCTCCCTTCGGTGTTACAGCCCTAAAAAGATGCAAACAGGAGGGTCAGATAAGAAAGAGGAAAATAAAAGCTTATTACAAAGGCTTCCCCCGCACCAAACACAGACAGAGGTACTGAAGTTCTTCCAAATCGACATGCGCTCTGAGGGTTTCCCTTATTATAGAAAGTGATTCCCTTGGGGAGGGAAGAGCTGCAGGGTTTTTCCTCGGAGGTTTCTTTATCCCCGTTTTGGGGGTGGGGAGGGAGGGAACCTATCAGGGGAGTGTGTTGCTGTTGGTCAGGGAGCAGCGTGGCCTAGTGGAAGGAGCCTGGGCCCGGGAGCCAGAACACGTGGGTTCTAATCCCGGCTCTGCCACTTGTCTGCTGTGTGACCTTGTGTAAGTCCTTTCACTTCTCAGGGCCTCGGTTTCCTCACCTATAAAATGGGGATTCAATGTCTGTCCTCCCTCCTACTTAGACTGTGTCCAACCTAATAACTTGCGACCTCCCCAGCCCTTAGAATAGTGCTTGACACATGGTAAGCACTTGAATACAATAACAAGAATCCTTTTATTATCAATGATAATGATAATATAACCTCACTGGAGGGGTGAAGAGTTAGGGATAAGATTCAGGGAGGGCAAAGGGAGAGATGAAGCTTAAGATGTACAGAGGAGGGAGTGCCAGGAATGTGTCTACCAACTCTTTATTGTACTCTCCCACGAACTTAGTACAGTGCTCTGCATAAAGCAAGCGCTCAATACATTCCTTTGATGATGATTACAGGGGAGGAAGGCTTCAAGTGGGAGCCCCCACTCTGGTTTTTTAATGGTATTTAAGTACTGTGTGCCAAGCACTGTACTCAGTGCTAAGGTAGATATAAGATAATCTTGTTGGACACAGTCCCTGTCCCGCATGGGACTCACAGTCTAAGTAAGAGGGAGTAGGAAATTAATTCCCATCTTACAGATGAGGTAAGTGAGGTGCAGAGAAGTTCAGTGACTTGCCCAAGGTTACCCAGCAGACAGGTGGCGGAGCTGGGATTAGAAGTCAGGTCCTCTGACTCCCAAGCCCGTGCTCTTTCCACTAGGCCACACTGCTTGTCTGTTCTGCAGTGGCCTGATTTCCCTCAGAAAGGAATTCTCCAATCCTAGTTGTTGGATAATCCTTGTGGCAGCACATGTCCAACTCCCTCACTCTCTGAGCCCTTTCTCTCGGATGCGTCTCTGCTCTGTATTTGTACAGCATCGATTGCTTTAGCGTCTTTCCTTACTGGATTTTGTTACGCCTCAGGAGAGATGGTATCCTCTCTCTGAGAATGGAGCAGCATGGCCTATTGAAAAGGGCTCAGTTCTGGGAGTCAGAGGTCCTGGGTTTTACTGCCAGCTCCAACACTTGTGTGCAGTGTGACCTTGGGCAAGTCAGTTTCCTCAACTGTAAAGTGGGGATTAAATACCTGTCATCCCCTGCTACTTAGACTGTGAGTCTCGTGTGGAATAGGGACTGTAATAATAATAATGATAATAATGATGGCATTTGGTAAGCGCTTACTATGTGCAAAGCGCTGGGGGGATACAAGGTGATCAGGTTGTCCCACGTGGGGCTCACAGTCTTCATCCTCATTTTACAGATGAGGTAACTGAGGCACAGAGAAGTCAAGTGACCTGCCCAAAGTCACACAGCTGACAAGTGGCGGAGCTGGGATTAGAACCCATGACCTCTGACTCCCAAGCCCGGGCTCCTTCCACTGAGCCACGCTGCTTCCCCTACTATTAATGATGATGATACTCCTAATAAAAATTATAACACTACTACTATTACCAATAATAATGGGGAAACGGAAGCCATTCGTCCTTCATCCAGACATACTTGCTTTAGCAACCAATCTATAGTATTTACTGAGCACTTGCTGTGTGCAGAGCCCTCCTCTAGCGATTGCAAGAGTACAGCACGGTAGACTTGGTAGACATGATCCCTACCCTCAAGGAGCTTACAATCTAGCAGGGGAGACAGACATTAAAAATAAATAGAGTATAAGGGTATGGGTATAAGTACTGGGTATGGATATAAGTACTGTGAGGGTGGGGTGAGTATCCAGGTGCTTAGGCGACACGGAAGAGTGAGGAGATGGGTTTCGTCAGAGAAGGCTTCTTGGGGGAGATGTGATTTTAACAGGGCTTCGACGCTGGCAATCAGTTGGATATGGAGAGGGAGGGAGTTCCAGGCTGGAGACAGAGGTCGATGGCAAGGGAGATGAGATCGAGGTATTGCAAGCAGGTTGGTGTTAGAGGTGATGTGTCCGAGCTGGGTTGTAGAGGGCGAGGAGCGAGGTGAGATAGGAAGGGGTCAACTGATTGTGTGCCTTAAAGGCGATGGTGAGGAGTTTCTGTTTGATATGGAGAAGGATGGGCAACCGCTGGAGACTTTTCGAAGAATAATAATGTTGGTACTTGTTAAGCTCTCACTATGTGCAGAGCACTGTTCTAAGCGCTGGGGTAGATACAGGGTCATCGGGTCGTCCCACGTGAGGCTCACGGTTAATCCCCATTTTACAGATGAGGGAACTGAGGTACAGAGAGGTGAAGTGACTTGCCCACGGTCACGAGGCCGACAAGGGGCAGAGCCGGGCTTCGAACCCATGACCTCTGACTCCCAAGCCCGGGCTCTTTCCACTGAGCCACGCTGCTTCTCTATGTACACGGAACAATCTTTTAGAAAAACGATCCGGGCAGTAGAGGGAGGCGTGGATGGGAATGGGGAGCTTCTGGAGGCGGAGAAGTCAGTGAGGCGGCTGATGCAGTATCCAAGACAGGATATGACAAGGTTACGAACCGGTGTGGTAGGCGTTTCGATGAAGAGGAAAGATTGGATTCTAGAGATGCCACGAAGGCAGAACCGACAGGATTTGGTGACCGAATATATGGAATGAATGAAAGAGATAAGTCATCCATTCATTCATTCAGGTCCGGATGCCCCAGATTAGCTTTCCGATGCCTCCCTCCCCTTTCTCTTCCCTTGCGTTTATTTTTAAAGTTCCCTCTTGTCCTGTAGCCTTGGATGTGACTTTTCATGGAACTAGTGAGCTTGTGAGGGTATTATCTTCCTATAATTCCCAACCCACGTTAGGAACCGTACTTGACGCCGGTGGGTCAACAGCCTTTCTGTCATGGAGGGACAGCTTAGGTTGCATGGTCCCCCAGTTCCCACATAGTAGGTGACCTCTGCTGGCGCAGTAGTGATAGATCGTAAGTTCCTCGAGGACGGGGACTGTGTCTTCTACTTCTAGTGGCTGTTCCCAAGTGCCCCGTACACAGTTCTGCACCACGTAGATGCTCAATCCCGATGATGATGAGGGCCAGTCAGACTCAGGACTCAAACCACATCCCCGTCCTGGGATCCAGACATCAGGAAGTGGGGAGAACCCAGGATTTGTTCTGGCTGTGGCTCTAGGCTCCGAGGAAGCGATGAACCCCAGCCTGGAACCGGGTCTTCAGCCTGACGCGGGGGCGTTTACTTTGGATCGAAATAGCTTCCACGCGTAGGGGATTCATTCGATCGTATTTATTGAATGCTTACTGTGTACAGAGCACTGTACTAAGCGCTTGGGAGAATACAATATAACAATAAACAGACACCTTCCCTGCCCGCAATGAGCTTACAGTCTGGAGGGGTCAAATCAGGTTTGGGCTGGGCCCTCCATTCCCACGTCTCTCCCTGGGCCTAGGCGCAAGATCTGATTTTTGTGAGTTTCCAAATCATACCAACATGAAGAGAGTTGTATTCACCCAAAAAGAGGCGAGCATGTTGGGACCAGGACATGTCTGACCAGGTTTTGGTGCACTTATGTACACATCTATAAATTATATCTATTATAAATGATTTACTTATATTGATATCTGTCTCCCCCGCTAGACTGTAAGCCCGTTGCGGGCAGGGAACGTGTCTACCAACTCTGTTGTATTGGGAACGTGTCTAACAACTCTGTTGTAGTGTACATCCCCAAGCACTTAGTACAATGCTCTGCAGACAGTAAGTGCTCAATAAATACCATTGATATTGTACTCTCCCAAGTGCTTAGCACAGTGCTCTGCACACAGTAAGCGCTCAATCAATACCACTGATGATGATAACGATGAATAACCTGGAGTCTTGGAGGAGAAATTTCCCGGTCGATTCCAAGAGCGATCCAGAAAGTTTCCTTCGGAACAGAACAGGAAGAACCACGCTAAGATCGAGGGCTGGTGCCATCTTTAAAATGCCCCCGGGTGGATAGAAGAGTCTTGGCTCCCTTCGCTGTGTGCCGCTAACGGGGTGCCGTTGGGGAAACGGCCTCTGCGGGGTGGTTGAAAGGCCTCATTTGCACCTTACTCTATCTGTGGAGGTGTTCCACACTCGCATCCCGGGAAAGCCCAATCCCAACAAGCCCGAAAGGAAGCTGTTTTGCTGGAACAGTTTGAACCGGCCCCATCGGAGGGCACAAATAGCTCCCGGCAAAAATCCATCTCAGCACATTTTAGGAGGCAAACGAGCTGAGCAAGGGAGCCCAGGAGCGAGCATCTTCTCACCTATTTGAAAACGCTGTCAGCACTTCTCTCCATTGATTGGAGGCTCCTTGGGATCTCTGACATGCCTTCTGCCGGTTGCTTGGCAACCGCTGCAGGATTGGGCCTACACGTTAAGAAATAGCCGCTATTGTACTTTATTTTTCTTTAGAAGGAATTGGCTATGACTCCAGATACAGTGCTGGAGGGACCGACTCCACTCTCAAGCCCGAGGTAGTTACAGAAAACGATTTCCGGGCGATTCACAGAAATCTAGTGGAAAGCAAACACGGGCTAAACATTCCCTGCCTCGCACAGATGATCCAACTACACCCTTGAAAGCATCTAACTTTTAGGTGGAAAAGTTTGACTGTTTCCCTAGATATTCTCCTGTACTTCTCACAGCTTAACACAGGGTGTTTTGGGGTTTTTTTTCCTCACTGGAACCAGAGCCGGAGGAGGGCTGAGGATCCCATGGAGAGGGGAAACTTCTGCCTTTATCTCTGGAATGTGAATTTATCCCGCTCATCTTGAACTCTCCCTTCTCTACATTTCCAGGGCTTAGGTCAGTGCTCGGCACATAGTAAACGCTTAACAAATACCACGATTATTATTTCAGTAGCTTCTACAGTTCCTCCTTTTAAGTGTTCGAAAATCTCTTTTTCGTTAATTAACATGCCCTGGAAAATTATCTGGATTATTCGAGTCCCCAGAAACACTCTATCCCCAATTATCTGGCTATTTCAGGCACAGGGTTTTGCTGATGACGTTTGGTCTGAAATCACCATACGACTGAGCCAAAATGTATACGGCGATCAGAATTGTCCAGATGATTGTAAACTTGACCATTAATATTAGTAAATTCCTCACTGCGAACCTCTTGCTAAACTGTAAATTCCTTGAAGGCAGGGATCGTGTTTACTAACTCTATTGTCCTCTCCTAAGCACTTAGTACAGTGTTCTGCACACCCTAGGTGCTCAATAAATGCTGTTGATTGATTGATTCTAGGTTTCAGAGAGCTTTGAAGAATTTACGCACACTTCTCCTCCCCAAACTTGCCCTTCTTTATGTCATTGGTAAGTGCTGGGGTAGATTTAAGATCAGCAGACCCCACGAGGGGCTCACAGTCTAAGTAGGCAAGAGAGTAGGTATTGAATCCCCATTTTGCAGATGAGGGAACTGAGTAACAGAGAAGTTAAGTGACTTGCCCAAGGCCACACAGCAAAGTGATGGAGCCATTGCTAAATAGTATTCAGTTGTGATTCTTCAGCTTGTTGTACATCTATCTACCTGACAGTAGAATGGTCTAAACAAAATATTACTAATTAATAATAATTATGATTATGGTATTAAGTGCTTACTATGTGCCAGGCACTGTACTAAGACCTGAGATGGGTACAAGCAAATCGGGTTCATTCATTCATTCAATAGTATTTATTGAGCGCTTACTATGTGCAGAGCACTGTACTAAGCGCTTGGGATGAACAAGTCGGCAACAGATAGAGACAGTCCCTGCCGTTTGACGGGCTTACGGTCTAATCGGGGGAGACGGACAGACAAGAACGATGGCAATAAACAGCGTCGAGGGGAAGAACATCTCATAAAAACCGATGGCAACTAAATAGAATCGAGGCGATGTACAATTCATTAACAAAATAAATAGGGTAACGAAAATATATACAGTCGAGCGGACGAGTACAGTGCTGTGGGGATGGGAAGGGAGAGGCGGAGGAGCAGAGGGAAAAGGGGAAAAGAGGGTTAAGCTGCGGAGAGGTAAAGGGGGGGTGGCAGAGGGAGTAGAGGGAGAAGAGGAGCTCAGTCTGGGAAGGCCTCTTGGAGGAGGTGAGTTTTAAGTAGGGTTTTGAAGAGGGAAAGAGAATCAGTTTGGCGGAGGTGAGGAGGGAGGGCGTTCCGGGACCGCGGGAGGACGCGACCCGGGGGTCGACGGCGGGACGGGCGAGACCGAGGGACGGCGAGGAGGTGGGCGGCGGAGGAGCGGAGCATGCGGGGTGGGTGGTAGAAAGAGAGAAGGGAGGAGAGGTAGGAAGGGGCAAGGTGATGTAGAGCCTCGAAGCCTAGAGTGAGGAGTTTTTGTTTGGAGCGGAGGTCGATAGGCAACCACTGGAGTTGTTTAAGAAGGGGAGCGACAGGCCCAGATCGTTTCTGCGGGAAGATGAGCCGGGCAGCGGAGTGAAGAATAGACCGGAGCGGGGCGAGAGAGGAGGAAGGGAGGTCAGAGAGAAGGCCGACACGGTAGTCTAGCCGGGATATAACGAGAGCCCGTAGCAGTAAGGTAGCCGTCTGGGTGGAGAGGAAAGGGCAGATCTTGGCGATATCGTAGAGGTGAAACCGGCAGGTCTCGGTAACGGATAGGATGCGTGGGGTGAACGAGAGAGACGAGTCAAGGATGACACCGAGATCGCGGGCCCGAGAGACGGGAAGGATGGTCGTGCCATCCACGGTGATAGAGAAGTCTGGGAGAGGACCGGGTTCGGGAGGGAAGATGAGGAGCTCAGTCTTGCTCATGTTGAGTTTTAGGTGGACAGAGTCCCCGTCCCACGTGGGGCTCACAGTCTCAATCCCCATTTTACAAATGAGGTCACTGAGGCCCAGAGAAGTGAAGTGACCTGCTCAAGGTCGCACAGCAGACAGGTGATGGAGGCAGGATTAGAACCCATGACCTTCTGAATTAATGAATTACGGTATTTAGCTAAGTGCTGTGTGAAGTCATCGTTCTCAGCACTGAGATAGTTGCAAGATGATCTGATGGGACATTTTCTCCATCCCGCATAAGTCTCACAGCCTAAGAGGTGAGCATGTGCAAGGATAGTATCCTCGTTTAACAGATGGGGAAACTGAGGGCAAGAGAGGTGAAGTGACTTGCCCAAGCTCATACGGCAGGCCAGTGGCAGATCTGAGATGAGACCGTGGATCTCCTGACTCCCAGATCAGTGTTCTTTCCACTCGGCTATGCCACTGGGTTATCAATCAATCATTTGTATTTATTGAGCACTTACAGTGAGCGGAGCACTGTACTAAGTAATTGGGAGAGTACAGTATTACAGAGTTGGTAGACCCAAGGAGTTTACAGTCTAGAGGGGGAGATGGAATTATCAAGTGGGACAGAATAGATACTTTTATTACAGTTCACACAGAACACCATCTGAGAAGCAGCATAGCCTAGTGGAAAGAGCCCGGGCCCGGGAGTCAGAGGACCTGAGTTCATTCATTCAGTAGTATTTATTGAGCGCTTACTATGTGCAGAGCACTGTACTAAGCGCTTGGAATGGACAAATCGGTAACAGATAGAGACAGTCCCTGGCCTTTGACGGGCTTACGGTCTAATCGGGGGAGACGGACAGACGAGAACGATGGCGATAAATAGAATCGAGGGGATGAACATCTCATTAAAATGGGGAAGCACGCTGCTTGGGGAAGCAGCGTGGCTCAGTGGAAAGAGCCCGGGCTTCGGAGTCAGACGTCATGGGTTCGACTCCCGGCTCTGCCACTTGTCAGCTGTGTGACTGTGGGCGAGTCACTTAACTTCTCTGTGCCTCAGTTACCTCGTCTGGAAAATGGGGATTAACTGTGAGCCTCACATGGGATGACCTGATGACCCTGTATCTCCCCCAGCGCTTAGAACAGTGCTCTGCACGTAGTAAGCGCTTAACAAATACCAGCATAAAAACAATAGAATCTAATAGAATTCTAATTCTGAGTTCTAATCCCGGCTCTGCCACTTTTCCGTTGTGACCTTGGGCAAGTCACATAACTTTTCTGTGCCTCAGTTACCTCACCTGTAAAATAGGGACATGGACTGTGTCTAACCTGATCATCTCGTACTTACCCCAGCACTTAGTACAGTGCCTGCTATCTAGTAAGCGCTTAACAAATACCATAAGAAAACAAAACACACACTCTCCTCTATGCTCCATAGTCTAGGACTCTCCCTTTGAAATACATTTGAAATAAATTAAGGTGGTGTGGTAGGAATTACTCTCCCCAACGCTCGGTTAGCTTGTTTTCCCAGAGTCCTGCTAATCACTAGTTACTCTAGCTGCTTGGTGATTTGTTCTAGAACAGTCTGCCTGGTCTATATAAGCCAGGAGTTGACCCTTTCTTGGAGATGACATCACATTTTGCTTTGCTAGTCTTCAGAGATTTCTCCAGCCTTCCATGAGTTCTCACAAAAAAAAAAAAAAAAGGTCTGCTATAATATCCATTAATTTTTGAAGAACTCTGGGATGCATGTAGTTAAGGACTGTTGATTTGAATATATCCAGTTTTTCTAAGGGCTCTTCAACCCCTCTCTTCCTCAATCTAGTGTGCCATTAGTGATGGGAGGATGGGAAACCAATTCCTCTGGTTGACTGATCACAGTGAAACATTGCTGTAAAGACCAAAGTAGAAAAAAAAATCCCTAAGAGGCTCAGCTATTCCATAATGATCTATTATCAGCATGCTCTCCCTATCTCTCAAGGGTTCAACATTTTTCTTGGTTGTCCTCTTGTGTCTTATATGATTGAAGAATGTTTTCCTGTTTCGTCTTCTCTATCTCACAAGTGGAATCTCCCTCTCTCTCTCTCTCTCTTTTTCCCTCTAACGTCCTTCATCCTGTGCTTTCACTAGTGAGCTCTGTCGCTCTGCTCATCCTTTGTGACCTGGCCAGATCACCTTTTTGGGCCATTCTCATCTCTCTTTCAGGTCTCCGAATTTAGCTAACCTGGCCCCTTGCTCCTGATTCCAAACTCCCTATATCCTGAAATAGATTATTTTTCAGCCTGCAGAATAGTCTTGTTCAAAGAACAGATAGCTCTTTGGGCCTCCTCCTTTCCATCAAGTCCTTCCTAATGATCAATCAACTGTATTTATTGAACCCTTATTCTGTGCAGAGCACTGCGTTAAGGGCTCAAGAGAGCCTAATACAACACATTTGGTAGACATGTTCCCTGCCCCAAAGGACCTTACCGTCTAGAGATGTCCTAGGATGGTTGAAATCCATTTTGCTGGTTTATTTTTATCCTGTAATTTTTCTAACTTCTCTTTAGGTCCTCAGTGCTGTAGTTTACGGGATCCTCCTTGATTAGTTCCCCGATTTTCAGAACTGAACGAAGCAGGGCATTTACCTTAGTCGATTCCCACACATCCTATGCCATGATCCGCATCAAATGGCATGACAGGATCATCACCATCTGGGAAGTTTTGGAATATAGTCAGTCTCCTAGCATTGCAACTCTGCTCACCTCGAAGTAGCTGTGCTGGGTGGGACATAGGAGAAGCAGCGTGACTCAGTGGAAAGAGCCCGGGCTAGGGAGTCAGAGGTCATGGGTTCGAATCCCGACTCTGCCCCTTGTCAGCTGTGTGACTGTGGGCAAGTCACTTCACTTCTCTGTGCCTCAGTTCCCTCATCTGTAAAATGAGGATGGAGACTGTGAGCCTCACGTGGGACAACCTCATTCCCCTGTATCTACCCCAGCGCTTAGAACAGTGCTCTGCACGTAGTAAGCGCTTAACAAATACCAACATTATTATAGTAGAAGAATGAATGACAGCAGGAGACCCGGACAGCTGTTGGATGGAGAGCTGAAATTGAGAAATTGAAAGCCCGGAGGGCACAGGGGAAGCATTTTAAGGACACAGTTACACAAAGCCTCAGAAAATGCTGCTTCCCAGCTGAAAGCTGGGAATTAGTTGCCTAGGATAGACCTACTTGGTGAACTGCTTTCAACAAAGAAGTGACTCTTTTTGAACAAAATCTCCATAAAGAGAGAGAGACAAGGAGGCTAAAGAGAAAACAGTATCAGGAGCTGCTAAAATTAGACATAACAACCCAACAAGGTTGTTGTGTTGTATGCGCAGTGTAGCTAGGATCATAAACTCGCCGTGGGCAGGGAGCGTTTCTGCCAACTTCATTGTATTTTAATCTCTCAAACACTTAGTGCAGCGTTCTGCACACAGTAAGCACCCAATAAATACCACTGATTGACCGGATCCTGCGTTGGCCTTTTCAGCTACGTGTGCAGAGGGGAAGCAGCAGGCTTAGTGGAACGAGCACAGGCCTGGGAGTCAGAGGACCTGGGTTCTAATCCCGCCACTTGCCTGCTGTGTGATTTTGGGCAAGTCGCTTCACTTCTTCTTCACAGAGAAGCAGCGTGGCTCAGTGGAAAGAGCCCGGGCTTGGGAGCCAGAGGTCATGGGTTCGAATCCCAGCTCCGCCACTTGTCAGCTGTGTGACTGTGGACAAGTCACTTCACTTCTCTGGGCCTCAGTTCCCTCATCTGGAAAATGGGGATGAAGACTGTGAGCCTCACGTGGGACAACCTGATTACCCTGTATCCTACCCAGTGCTTAGAACAGTGCTCTGCACATAGTAAGCGCTTAACAAATACCAACATTATTATTATTATTTGGGCAGCACTTTCCTCATCTGCAAAATGAGGATTCAATACCTGTTCTCCCTCCTACTTAGACTGTGAGCCCCATGTGGGACCCGATTATTCTGTATCTATCCCACCGCTTAGTTCAGTGCTTGGCACATAGTAAGCACTTATCAAATTCCACAGTTCTTTAGGCACTCATACATGAAATTCACCAGCAGTGGTGTCATCTTCAGGTATGAAAGGCAACTAGGTAAGTTATGTAATTGCCCTCAGAACCATACTCTGCTAATTCGGCTTGAGAAGCAGCACGGCCTAGCGGCTAGAACCCGGGCTTGGGAGTCAGAAGGACCTGGGTTCTAATCCCAGCTCCTTCCCTGACTGCTTTGTGACCTTGGGCAAATCACTTCCCTTCTCTGTGCCTCAGTTCCCTCGTCTGTGAAATGAAGATTACGACTGAGAGCCCCGTGTGAGCACATGGATTTTGTCCAACCCGCTTAGCTTGTATCTACCCCCGTGGCTCTGCCATTTGTCAGCTGTGACTTTGGGCAAGTCATTTAACCTCTCTGGGCCTCAGTTACCTCATCTGTAAAATGGGGATTAAGACCGTGAGCCCCAGGTGGGACAATCTGATCACCTTGTATCCCCCCAGAGTTTAGAACAGTGCTTTGCACATAGTAAGTGCTTAACCCATGCCATCATTATTATTATCAACCCTGTGCTTAGAACAGTGTTGACACAATATAAGCATTTAACAAATACCTTTATTATTATCATTAGAAAATCTTGGAACTGAATTGTCCAACTGTGGCTTGCCAGGTTGTTTCAGCAGATATATAAAGTCCATTATTCCCACTAGAGCGTAACCCAAAACGTTTTTGGTAGAGGGGCCAAATTAGGGCTCGTCCCTTTTACCCTCCTGCTCTAGACTCCGACCCCTAACTGGACTTGCACCACGATATCCTCTCTTATTTTCCCCTTATGTCTTAACACAAACTCTTCCTATTGAGACTTCACAGCTAAAGGAGGCTCGCCACTTTTTTCCTGGCGGGATTTAGGAAAAAAAGCAACAACTCCCCCCAACAAATTTCCAGCCTCCGTGAACCCTCAGACCTCCTGCCCCTAAATCGCCACTCTTCACGACCCGGCCCCCAAACTTTGCTTTTGTTTCGTTGCAGAATTCCAGGAATGTTGCCGATATTACACGCTGCAACCCCTGCTGGTGATCTGATAAAATCTCTCTGAACCGCTGTGCTTTGTTTGCTCTCTTGAGATTTTTTTGTTAAGCGCTTACAGTGTGCCGGGCACTGTACTGAGTGCTGGGGTAGATACCGGCTTGGACACAGTCCATGTCCTACAAGGGGCTCACAGTCTTAATCTCCATTTTACAGATGAGGGAACTGAAGGCCCAGAGAAAAAGTGACTTGCCCAGGTCACAAGCAGGTACATGGTGAAGCGGGGATTAGAACCCAGGTCCCCCAACTCCCAGCCCCGGGTTCTTTCCACTGGGCCACACTGCTTCTCCAGTGTGCTTCAACTTGCGATTGACCAGTACTGTTCCAACTCATCTCACTGATTTCAGTTGTTGTGAAGGTGGCCCTGAGCTAAGACCTCCATTTCCTATGATCTTTGTGTATTTTCCCTAAAAGCTCCAGGAGGCTCTAGAGTTTTGCTTCTTCTCTCCCGTTTCAACCTTGTCAGAATAATAATAATGTTGGTATTTGTTAGGCGCTTACTATGTGCCGAGCACTGTTCTAAGCGCTGGGGTAGATACAGGGTCATCAGGTGGTCCCACGTGAGGCTCACGGTTAATCCCCATTTTACAGATGAGGGAACTGAGACACAGAGAAGTGAAGTGACTTGTCCACAGTCGCACAGCTGACAAGCGGCAGAGCCGGCATTCGAACCCATGACCTCTGACTCCCAAGCCGGTGCTCTTTCCACTGAGCCACGCTGCTTCTCTATCCATATCACCCCAAAGGGGCAGTGGGGGAGGTGTGTCTGCGTGTGTGTGTCGGGGTGTCCCCTCCCCAGAATAAGGCAAATTTACTTCAGCAAGTATCTCTTGGTGGAGGTGGCTAGAAGTCCTCCTTTAAGGATTCCCTCAGGAATAATGTCACCTCAGGAAGGTCAGAGGATGCAGTGGAAGTCGCAGCCATCCAGAAATAGGAAGATAGCTGTGTTCGGCACATGAGACAAAAGCGTCCTGTCAGAGTCGGAGCTGTAAAGAGAGAAAAATATCCCCAAATGAAGTTGCCGTGTTACATCCATGGGTGGGATGTGGTCCCTTGGGACACTCCGAGCAAGCAGAAGTTGCCGCTAATTGATGCAGCTGACTGTCAGCTCTCAGTGTTTTTGAAACGGCGGGTTAAAATGGAATGTGACTGCTTCTCTTTGGGTGACTTGCTTCATTTCTGCCCTAGAATTCCCTCTCAGAAAGTTTATAAATCTGAAGATGATTTTGTACAAATTAAGTGTGATGATTTTTAACTCAATAACTTCCCATTCGACTTATCAAAGAAGCGAACGGCTTTTTGGAGTGAATACGGTAATAATAATGGTGGTATTTGTTAAGCGCTTACTGTGTGCAGAGCACCGTTCTAAGCGCTGGGGGAGATACAGGGCCATCGGGTGGTCCCACGTGAGGCTCACAGTCTTCATCCCCATTTTACAGATGAGGGAACTGAGGCCCAGAGAAGTGAAGTGACTTGCCCACAGTCACACAGCTGCCAAGTGGCAGAGCAGGGATTCGAACCCATGACCTCTGACTCCCAAGCCCGTGCTCTTTCCACTGAGCCACGCTGCTGAGCACGGCCTAGTGGAAAGAGCGCTGTTCTGGGAGTTAGAGGACCTGGTTCTAGCCCCCGCTCTGCCACGTGCCTACCGTGTGACCTTGGGCAAGTCACTTAACTTCCTCGTGACTCAGCTACCTCATCTGTAACATGTGGATTCAATACCTGTTCTCCCTCCTACTTAGATTGTGAGCCCTGTGTGAGATAGGGACCGTGTCTGACCTGATTATCTTGTATTTTCCCCAGCACTTGGGGCTTGACACATAGTAAATTCTAAACGGTTATCATTACTGTCGTTATTATTATTATTAACTTTGCTCTCTGATGTACTTGGGGAATGGGAAGTGCTAGCTAGAAATGTCAGTTAAATGAAGAGTCAGAGCAGGGAGCTCGCAAATAATCACTGAGAAAACTGAGGCCCAGAGAATAGTAATAATAATGTTGGTATTTGTTAAGCGCTTACTATGTGCCAAGCACTGTTCGGAGCGCTGGAGTAGATACAAGGTGTTCAGGTTGCCCCACGTGGGGCTCACAGTCTTCAGCCCCATTTTACAGATGAGGAAACGGAGGCACAGAGAAGTTAAGCGACTTGCCCAAAGTCACACAGCTGACAACTGGCGGAGCCGGGATTAGAACCCATGACCTCTGACTCCCAGGCCTGTGCTCTTTCCATTGAGAGAAGTGAAGTGACTCGCCCAAGGTCACACAGCCGACAGGTGGCAGAGCCGGGATTAGAACCCACCTCCTTCTGAATCCCCATCGGTTTACATTCAGATTAGGAGATGCCTTAGTGCTGAAAATGCTTCGAGAGGGAGAGGACTGTCTACTGATCAGATTAACAGAACTTCAAACCTTGTGTTGAAGGGAAAGTTTTAGGCAGAACACCCTGAGGCACCCAGACAGCTGGAAGCCTTTAGATTGTAAACTCCTTGAGGGTAGAGACCTCGTCTTTCCTTTTATTGTACTCTCTCAAGCACCTGGTACATAAGCACTCAATAATAATGATAATGTTGGTATTTGTTAAGCGCTTACTCTATGCACTCAATGAGTGCTGTGTGACTGTGGGCAAGTCACTTCACTTCTCTGTGCCTCGGTGACCTCATCTGTCACATGGGGATTAACTGTGAGCCTCACGTGGGACAACCTCATGACCCCGTGTCTCCCCCAGCGCTTAGACCGGTGCTCGGCACATAGTAAGCGCTTAACAAATACCGACGTGACGATGATGATGAGTGCTAATGAATAATCGAATGAAGGAATGAACACAGCCTTTGAGGAAGTTGGCGACGACGTAGCCCGAAGAGCAGACATGAGCTAGGAGAGTGAGCTCGCCGATGGGTGGGAGGTGAGGCCGGTTGCTGATCTGATTAGCAGAGAGTTTATACCAAAGCCCTAGGGAAGCTGCCAGTCAACCCTGGGAAAACTCAACTTTATAAACTCTTTCTCCACAAGGGATCAATTGACCATGATCGTACGGGGAATAATTGAAGTGCTGGTTAGTAGAGCTTTCTAGTTGGGAACGAGCCAGATCCCACAGCTCTTACAGCGTCTCTTTCAGGGGCTGCACATGCATGAAGAGCGTGGCCTAGTGGATAGAGCACAGGCCTGGGAGTCAGAAGGATCTGGATTCTAATCCCGGCTCCACCACTTGTCCGCTGGGTGACCTTGGGCAGGTCTCTTCTCTAGGCCTCAGTTACTTCATCGGTAAAATGGAGATTAAGAGTGTGACCCCTATGTGGGACAGGGACAGTTCCAATCTGATGAAGTTAAATCTACCCCGGCGTTTAGTACAGTGAGTGCTTAATAATAATAATAATGTCGGTATTTGTAAGCGCTTACTATGGGCAGAGCACACATAGTGAATGCTTAACGAATACCACAGTTATTGTTATTAAGAGTCAGCTTCAAAGATTCATTACCCCTTCCCTACAGAAATGGTGAGATCCCGTGGATTCATCCCTCGCTGACACTGAATTCATTCATTCAGTCGTATTCATTGAGCACTGACTGACGGTGAATTCATTCATTCAATCGTATTTATTGAGCGCTTACTGTGTGCAGAGCACTGAAGGTATTCTGAGCTCCCTCATTGATATTAAATGTATTTTGAGCTCTGTTCTTCTTGGGTCTAGGAGTACTTTTAGAATTTAGGGAGACACATTGACCCCTTTGAGCCGCGAGGGCAACTCTTCCCCCCGGCGTGAAATCAGTGGGCCTTCCAGCACTTGCCATGGTGCTGACTCCATTCCATTCGCTCAGTCGTATTTATCGAGCGCTTACCGTGTGGAGAGCCTTGTCCTAAGCGCTTGGGAGAGTACGATACAACAATAAACAGACACATTCCCTGCCCACAACGAGCAGCAAGGGGCCAGTAGTTTTCCTTTATGCTTTTCTTTCCTCTGCCCGGGAGAGCAAAATCAGCACACTTTTGGGGTGCGTTGTACTCGTTTATCGTCTGACCCAAATGTTTCCACTCTCCGTTGAACGCAGTTCCTGAAGCAAGAACAGAAAAAGAGATAACTTTGCTACTTCCCCAGAGCAACGGGAAGAATAAAAGCGGGTCAGTTTGGGTGAAAGGAAGTTCTACTACTGTCGCTCCACAGCAGCAGTAACACTCACAACAACAATTACAAACTGGCCCTGAGGTCACTCTTCATTTTGTTTTTCAATGAAGAATGTGCAGTTACCATGGCAGCTGCTCCATTGCTTGGTATCTCCACTGCACCTCTGGGATACATGGCAGAACTCACTGAACTTCCCCTAATACCCTCGTTACAGGGCAAAATTGCGGGCGGTTGTTTTTTTTTTTTTAAGTCGCTTCAGAAAATACAGTTATTGCTAGCAGCCGCTCTCTCTTGTGGACGAGAGTGATTCTCTTTTTCAACTGGGTTATTGATGAGTTCAAATGGAGCTTCTATGACTGACGTGGGACTTGCAAAGTGTGCTGTATCTTGTGGAGATGTGTGCATTGGGGAGGTTCGAGGTGGTGGTGTGCCTTCCTGAGCTATAGTTTTTGTTTTTTTAAAATGTTCCCCGAAGTTTCACTTAAATGAGCTGGAATCCTGGGTTATCCTGACTCTATCCTAGTAAAAATTCCTTGAACGATACGATTGATCGAGTCATTGAACAAGCTCTTCACAGCACTGAGCTCAGAGGCCTGAGTGGTGTGAGGGCTGGATTAGTGGATTCCTAAAAGGCCAAAGATGATAGCTCTGGGTTTGGGGAAGTTTGGGGGTGTTTTTTTAAATGATATTTGGTAAGTGCTTTTTATGTGTAAAGTCATGTTCTAAATGCTAGGGTAGATACAAGTTAATCAGGCTAGATACAGTCCTTCTTCCACATGGGGCTCACAGTCAAGTAGGAAGGAGCACAGGCAGTTGAGGAAACTGAGGCAAGTGGCAGTGCTGGGATTAGAACCCAGGTTCTCTGGCTCCCAGGCCCATCCTTTATCCAATAGGCCACACTGCCGTTTGAGTTCCTGTCAACTCCTCACACACACATATCGAGAAGCAGCGTGGCTCAGTGGAAAGAGCCTGGGCTTCGGAGTCAGAGGTCATGAGTTCGACTCCCGGCTCTGCCACTTGTCAGCTGTGTGACTGTGGGCAAGTCACTTAACTTCTCTGGGCCTCAGTTCTCTCATCTGTAAAATGGCGATTAAAAGTGCGTGAGCCCCACGTGGGACAACCTGATTACCCTGTATCTCCCCCAGTGCTTAGAACGGTGGTCGGCACCTATTCATTCATTCATTCAATAGTATTTATTGAGCGCTTACTATGTGCAGAGCACTGTACTAAGCGCTTGGAATGAACAAGTCGGCAACAGATAGAGACGGTCCCTGCCCTTTGACAGGCTTACGGTCTAATCGGGGGAGACGGACAGACAAGAACAATGGCGATAAATAGAGTCAAGGGGAAGAACATCTCGTAAAAACAATGGCAACTAAATAGAATCAAGGTGATGTACATTTCATTAACAAAATAAATAGGGTAATGAATAAATAGGGTAATGAGCTAGTAAGCGCTTAACAAATACCAACATTATTATTACATAATATCTTAAAATTTCAAATCAGTTTCCCAAGTTTCAGGAAGCAGCACGGCCTAGTGGATAGAGCACGGGCCTGAGAGGCAGAAGGACCTGGGTTCTAATCGAACCCCTTGTTTGCCGAATGACCTTGGGCAAGTCATTTAACTTCTCTGTGCCTCAGTTACCTCATCAGTAAAATGGTGATCAAGACTATGAGCCCCTTGTGGGATATGGACTGTATCCAACCTGATTAAATTGTATCTACCCCAGGGCTTAGAACAATACCGGGCAGACAGTAACTGTTTAACAGATACCAAATAGTAGTAGTCTAGTAGTAAGTTCAGTAAACCCCCAACAAATCGACCCCTGCTAAACCAGAATTTATGATCATTCAGTTGTAATCCGAGCCCACTGCTTGCTCCCTTTACCTTTTCTCTCATGCTGCCAAAGGATGGCGGTTTTGGTAGTAAGGAGCGTGCCCTTGATTTATACTGAATGTATACTAGAATTTATACTGAGATGGGAGGATGGAGGAGGACAGACAGGCTGGACCCGACGGGGAGGCACTTCATACCTGAAGGTGCCTTAGGTTCATATTTAAAATGTCAGAGAATAAGGTAGACCAGCGTGATCTAGTGAATAGAGCATGGGCCTGGGAGTTAGAAGGGCCTAGGTTCTAATCCCGCCCCTCCACTTGTCTGTGTGACCCTGAGAAAGCCACTTAGGTTATCTGTAATCTATTACCACATCTGTAAAATGGAGATTAATAATAATGTTGGTATTTGTTAAGCGCTTACTATGTGCAGAGCACTGTTCTAAGCGCTGGAGTAGACACAGGGGAATCAGGTTGTCCCACGTGGGGCTCACAGTCTTAATCCCCATTTTACAGATGAGGTAACTGAGGCACAGAGAAGTTAAGTGACTTGCCCCCAGTCACACAGCTGCCAAGTGGCAGAGCCGGGATTCAAACTCATGACCGCTGACTCCAAAGCTCGTGCTCTTTCCGCTGAGCCACGCTGCTTCTCACTGAGCCACGCTGCTTCTCGATTAAGATTGGGAGCCCCATGTGGGACAGGACCCGTGTCCAACCTGATTAGCTGAATCTACCCCAGCTCCCACTACAGTGCCTGGCACATAGTAAGCTCTTAACAAATTCCATTCCAAAAAAAAAAGAATGGAGGTATACACCCACACAGTTGCATTATTGCCTTTAAAAATGCTTCTACAATCCAACCTTTTCTCCACTTCAACTCCCCGTCACTCCTTGCCTTCAGCTCCATGAGCGAGGAACCCATGTCACGGGAGTCTGCGTGGCCTAGTGGAAAGAGCATGAGATTGGGAATCAGGAGGCCCCCAGTTCTAATCCCACCTCTGCCGCTCTTCTGCTGTGTGACCTACGGCAAATCACTGAACTTCTCTGAGCCTCGATTACCTCAGTGGGGAGAATGTGACTGTTCTCCCTCTCTCTCTTAGAGTGGGAGTCTCACGTGGGACAGAAACTGTCTAATCTGATTATTTTGTTATCTACCGCGGTGCTTGGCATATAGTAAGTGCTTACTGCATGCCATCGCAGTGAATGTTCCATGTGAACGTTGAGTGACACTGGCAGGACAAATTTAAGTGCAGGTGTCCCAGCAAACTGTCCCTGAATGGCGCATTTGGAATGTAAGGTCATCGTGGGCAGGGAATATGTCTGTTATTGTTATATTGTACTTTCCCCAGGCCTTAGTACGGTGCTCTGCACACAATAAGCACTCAATAAATACGATTGATTGACTGGCTGACTTGGTGAATGACAATGAGGGATCAATTCATGTGCAAAGTTCCAAGTTTTCCAGTAGAAATATTCAGAGATTATTTTGATCAGGCAAAACGATATCTTCTCGTCATCAGCATTAATCGAGCACCTACTATGTGCAAAACACCGAACCGGATGCCGTCTCTCTGTGGAGCACTGAACTGGGTGCCTACTCTGTGCAGAACGCTGTGTTGAGAGGCTACTGTGTGTGGATCCCTGTGCTAGGTGCTCGGGAATATGCAATAGAAGTAGAAGACCCAGTGCCTGACGTGGAGGAGTTTACAGGCTATCCCAGGTTGTGGCCTGATTTTTTTTTGTTTTTTTGATTTTTTCGTACCAAAGAAAGGTCTTGGAACTGTCAGTTTCCAAGTCAAGCCCGGTCGTGGCTAGGATTCGAGGTGTTAGTGGGGGAAGGGGAACGCTAAATTTTCTCAGTAACACGGGTTTCAAAGATCGAAGTTTGGCTCTTTAAAAACTTCCATCCATTCATTTCTCCTTTGTCTCCTGTTGCCGCCTGCCTACTGGGTTTGTTTTTATTCCACATGCCCTCCGGTCACTGAGGAGGAGCAGAGAGACAAAGCTCACTAGTGAAAGCACAAGATAAGGGAAGCTAGAGCAAAAAAAAGAGATTTCACTTGTGAGCTAGAGAAGAGAAAGCAGGAAAACATTCTTCAGTCATATAAGACACAAGAGGACTACCAAGAAAAAAGCTGAATCCTTGAGAGATAGAGCTCTGGTGAGGGGCAGTGTCCTGGCTTTGCACGGGAATAATAATAATAATGATCCTCCCTTGGATTTATATAGCATTTTCTTTCCCCACAGCGCTTTCACATCCATTATGTCTCTTCATCCCCACACCTTCCCTCGTGGCATAGTGGAAAGAGCGTGGGCCTGGGATTCGGAAGGTTATGGGTTCTAATCCCAGTCCTGCCACTTGTCTGCCACGTGACCTTGTCGCTTCACTTCTCTGGGCCTCAGTTACCTCATCTGTAAAATGGGGATTGAGACTGTGAGCCCCACCTGGGACGGGGACTGTGTCCACCCCGATTTGCCTGCATCCCCCCCCAGCACTTAATATAGTGCCTGGCACATAATAAATGCTTAACAAATACCGTAATAATAATAATAATTATTATGTACAGGCAGGTATTATTACCCCATTTTAGAGATGAAGAAACTGAGGTCCGGAGGGGTTAAATGTCTTGCCCATGGTCAGACAGCAGGCCAGTAGCATAGCTGGGACAAGAACCCCGGTCTCCCCTCTAGACTATGAGCTCCTTGTAGACACTCTGTTTTATTGTACACTCATAAGTGCTTACTACAGTGCTCTGCATATAGTAAGCACTCAACAAAATACCACTGAGACAAGGAGTGACTGAAACTAAGCGTTATGTGGACCGGTTGGAATCCCCAGTGATATCTGGCTGGAGGTGAAAGTTCTTGGTATACTGGGTGTCGTCCCTCCCTCTCCCCCAACACACACACATACACGTCAATCAATCGTATTTATTGAGCACTTACTGTGCGCAGATCACCATACTAAGCGCTGGGGAGAATACGACATAACAGAGCCGATAGACTTGTTCCCTCTCTCTAGACTGTAAGCTTGTTGTGGGCAGGGAATGTGTCTGTTTATTGTTAGATCGTACTCTCCTGAGCGCTTAATTCAGTGCTCTGCACACAGTAAGCACTCAATAAATACGACAATGAATGAATGACTTTTTAGCTGAGGAGAGAATACTCCTAGAAGGAGACAGGGGAGTTAACGCTTGCCCTTCTCAGAGCTATTGTGATTTTCCAGGAATTCTGTTTGATAAGCCAACTGTGGATTCACCGACTCGGGTGTTTCCCAGGAGGCCGAATTACCAGTCGTGGTTTCTCCATCAGTACCCTCCACCCCCTTGAGTTTCTGTTCCGTTTCACCACTTCTCTCCTCTCCCTTTAGACCCTGAAGGATGCCAGCGACAACGCCCGGAAGGATTTCCACCGAGAAGCCGAACTGCTGACGAACCTCCAGCACGAGCACATCGTGAAGTTCTTCGGAGTCTGTGTGGAAGGGGATCCTCTCATCATGGTCTTCGAGTACATGAAGCATGGAGATCTCAACAAATTCCTCAGGTAGAGCTGTGATCACGGAGCCGACGATGGGGCTTGTTAAGCACGTGCTAGGTGCCGAGCCTCGTGCTAAACACGGGCTAGATACTGGGGGGAGAGAAGGGGGAAGGAGGGTCGTCCCAAAAGGATTGCCGGGCTGTTTCGGGTTGACCCCGTGAAAGAGGAGGGAGGAAAGGATGACATTAAAAATACACGACTCCACTAAAACCCACTTACGTTCATGCAGCACACAGAAGGGGTTTAAGGAGTGAAATAAGGCTGCAGCATCTCGTTGTGGTCGGGGAATGTGTCAGTTGTTGTATTAGACTCTCCCAAGCCCTTAGTACAGTGTTCTGCACACAGCAAGCGCTCAGTAAATACGATTGAATGAATGAATGAAGCCCTCGCTTCATGCTCTGAGCTGAAATCGGAAAAGCTTACCTGTGGCCGAGCCTCTGGATCCTTGTCGGCCTCACCCTTCACCCGGTTCACTGAGTCGGAGCGATCTTTTTGAGGTTAGGAAAGAACACTTCCTCTTTAAGGGACGAAAGACTCCCCTCCCTCCTTCCCCCCAACCATACCCCTAATTGGTTTAGGCTGGATGAACTTCTAATGGGAGGGGGAATAGGTCAGGCCCTTTGGAATCCTTAAGGAGTATATCGGCAGCAGCGCGCAAGACGGGGAAAAGAGGACAGAGATTTCTGTTCTCATCTCACCCTGGATTTTTAAGGCAGGCTTCTGTGTTCTTAGCCTTTTTTCCCCTCTCCGTCTTTTCCCAGCCTTTCCTCTTCCAAGGCCTAGCAAAGGAGCCGGGTTGGGATTTGAGCCAGTAGTGTCTCGGATCTGGGTTTTTGTCTGTGTCACTGTGGGTACCTCTGTTGCCAGGCACTGTCATCTTGGGGAGAGGAGATGGCATGGAAGCTCACTGTGGGCAGGGAATGTGTACTTTATGGTACTTATTTATTAGCGCTTACTATGTGCCAAGCACTGTTCTAAGCTCCGGGGTGGGTACCAGCAAATCGGGTTGGACACAGTCCCGTATGGGGCTCGCAGTCTCAATCCCCATTTTCCAGATGAGGTAACTGAGGCACAGAGAAATGAAGTGACTTGTCCAAGGTCACACAGCAGACAAGGGGCGGGGTGACATCAGAGCCCCTGACCTCCTGACTCCCAGGGCCGTGGTCTTTCCACTCTGCCGTGCTGCGTCTCTAATTTATTGTTATATCGTAGCAATAAATCAAGTGCTTAATACAGTGCTCTGCACACAGTAAGCACTCAATAAATACGATTGAATGAATGAAGCTGGTGGTCTAAGGGATGTGGGGCTGCGTGGCTTAGTGGAAAGAGCTCGGGCTTGGGAGGGGACGCGGATTCTAATTGCAACTCCGCCACCCGTTTGCTGTGTGACCTTGGGCAAGCCACTTAACTTCTCTGTGCCTCAGATACCTCATCCGTAAAGTGGGGATTAAAACTGTGAGCCCCACGTGGGACAACCTGATGACCCTGTATCTACCCCAGTACATAGTAAGCGCTTAATGAATACCATAATTATTGTTATTATTATGTGGGGGTGATGCTGGGATGAGACCCCTGAGTTTCCAGGGCAAGGGCCCCCAGGTGACCCCCCCCCCAGGACCCCAGGGGGTAAACACCACAGGCCACCCTAAGACCCACAGGAGAGAAGGGGCTGTGAAGGTGGGTCCTGAAACTGGTTCTTCCCTCTTACCAGGTGGAGGGAGGTAGAGATTTGAGGGGGCTGTGGGTTTGCAGGGAGCAGATGGATGAGCTGATGTAGCTGACACACCCCCTCGGTCAATCAGTGATATTTGTCGAGGGTTCTCTATGTGCAGAGCACTGTACTAAGTGCTCTGGAGAGTAAAATACAACAGAGTTGGCAGATAGCTGCCCACGGCGACCTTGAAGAGAAGCAGCGTGGCTCAGTGGAAAGAGCCCGGGCTTTGGAGTCAGAGGTCATGAGTTCGAATCCTGGCTCTGCCACTTGTCAGCCGTGTGACTGGGCGAGTCACTTAACTTCTCTGTGCCTCAGTGACCTCACCTGTAAAATGGGGATTAAGACTGTGAGCCCCCCGTGGGACAACCTGATTCCCCTGTGTCTACCCCAGCGCTTAGAACAGTGCTCGGCACATAGTAAGCGCTTAACGAATACCAACAGTATTATTATTATTATTATTAATAAAGTCCAGAGGCCTCCTCTTCTCTGGGAGGTCCCAAGCCAAGGGGATGCGTTGGGACTTCCCCGGCTGGGCTGGTGAACATATACCGTCGAGCTGAAGCTCCCGGCCCTCTTGAGGGGCTACCAACTAATAATAATAATAATGATGGTATTTGTTAAGCGCTTACTCTGTGTCAAGCACTGTTCTAAGCGCTGGAATCCTCCCACTTCATGGCAGGAGAGTGTAAAAGCAAGTGAGGTTCCTCCTGCCTGGCTCAGACTCCGAGCTCCCGTGAACTTCTCGTCCTCTGGCCAGCGGAAACTGGTCGGTCTGCAAAAGAACCTGGGTTCTCATCCCGGCTCCGCCGCCTGCTTCTGGGTGACCTTGGGCAAGTCACTTCAATTATCTTTGCCTCAGTTCCCTCATCCATAAAATGGGGATTGAAACCGTGAGCCCCACATGGGACGGGACTGTGTCAAACTCGATTTGCTTGTATCCACCACAGCGCTTAGCAGAGTGCCTGGCACATAATAAGCGCTTAACAAATACCATAACTATGAGTATTACTATTCTGTTTGCCTCAGTTCCCTTATCCTTAAAGTGGGGATAAAGAGACTACGAGTCCCATGTGGGACGGGAACCGTGTCCAACCCAACTAGCTTGTATCTACCCCAGCGATCAGAACAGTGCTTGACACACGGTAAGCGCTTAATCAATCCCATCGTTATTATTATTATGCTATTACGGTATTGAGGAGCAGCGCGGCTTAGCGGAAAGAGCACGGCCTTGGGAGTCAGAGGTCGTGGGTTCTGATCCCGGCTCTGCCGCTTGTCAGCTGGGTGACTTCGGGCAAGTCACTTAACTTTTCTGAACCTCAGTCACCTCATCTGTAAAATGGAGATTAAGAAAGTGAGCCCCACGCGCGACAACCCGAATACCTTGGATCTACCCTAGGCGCTGAGAACGGTGCTTGGCATAGGTAAACGCTTAACAGATACCCTAATTATTACGACGATGATCAGGTGTTCTCTTCGAAGCTTAGTCTGCTGGTCGGCTCCGGCCGATCGCGACGATCCGGGCCCCTCTGGGGATGGGTTGTAGGTCAGTTGTGCCCATGGATCTCGGAGACTGGTGTCCCCGTCGACCGGCAACCAAAGCGTTGGAGACTTATCCTAACGGTTCGCTCTGCTCCCAGCTCTGCCGGACCAAGACGAAGACCCTCTATTCCTTACCTTGGAGCGCCCTCTTAGGCTAGATGGAAAAATCAATCCGGCTTCCCAGTCCCAACCTTCCCGGCACCCCAACTTCCCAAATGGGGAGCCCCGAGCTGTGTGGCCTGAAGCCTCAAAGCCCCCTGCCCTCCCTCCAGGCCCGGCCTGAAGTGGCGAGATCTGCTCTCCCCTCTGGTGTAGAAAGAGCTGTGACTGACAGTTCCAGCTGTCAGTCAGAACGCTCACTGTAAGCGCTCAATAAATGATCAGCGTTAAGTGCCGTCGAGCCATTTCCGATTCGTGGCCACTCCGTGGATAGACTCTCTCCAGAACGTCCCGTCCTCCGCCGTGGTCCGCGGCCTTTCTAACGGTTGGTATTCGTTAAGCGCTTACTATGTGCAGAACACTGTTCTAAGCGCTGGGGTAGATACGGGGTAATCGGGTCGTCCCACGTGAGGCTCACAGCTAATCCCTATTTTACAGATGAGGTCACTGAGGCCCAGAGAAGTGAAGTGACTCGCCCACGGTCACACAGCTGACGAGCGGCAGAGCCGGGAGTCGAACTCACGACCTCTGACTCCGAAGCCCGGGCTCTTTCCACTGAGCCACGCTGCTTCCCCTAATGGTTCTTCCGTTATCGTTGTTATGGTCTCTACTCGATATAATACGATTGAATAGTAATCACGATGGTATCTGTGAAATGCTTACTACGCGCCAGGCACTGTGCTGAGCGCTGGGGTGGATCCAAGGAAATCCGGTCGGACACGGTCCCTGTCCCACGTGGGGCTCACAGTCTCAATCCCCGTTTTCCAGATGAGAGAACTGAGGCACAGTTCATAATGACAATATTATAATATTTATATAAGAACAGTAGCAGTAGTCAGCGCTCAAAAAATGAGATCGAATGAGTGAATGAGATGCAACCCAATGACCGTCCACCTCTCCGTGGATCGCCTTCCTCCAGGGCTCACGGACCAGATGCGGGGCTGATGGCGGAAGGCAACCGTCCCGTGGAGCTGACCCAATCCCAGATGTTGCACATCGCCGAGCAGATTGCCGCTGGCATGGTCTACCTGGCATCTCAGCACTTCGTGCACCGTGACCTTGCCACCCGGAACTGCCTGGTCGGAGAGAATCTCCTGGTGAAAATTGGCGACTTCGGAATGTCCCGAGACGTGTACAGCACCGATTACTATAGGGTAAGCGAAGCGGCCGTCTGGGGGGCGGTGGGGAGGAGCGGGAGGGAAGTGGAAGCGGGTCGCGGGGTGCGATACCCCCCGAACATCCCGCCGTCTTTCCTGCTTCTCACCTTCCCAAAGGCAAAACGGTCCAGGTGGGAATTACGGCTAGAAATATTTAGGGCAAACCCGATGGCACTCTCTCGACTGTGACTTGAGTTTACGTCCATGAGATGATGTGAAAATCCTTCGCTCGAAGTCAGAGTTCAAGTAAGTTTCTTTGTCTATGGAAAGAGAGACTCGATCTTCAAGGCTCATTCACGGGATTCTGAAAAACTGCTTCCAAGGGTCTCTTCTTTTTTGGACTGTCTATGGGATAGGGCTCCTAAGTGAGGAGAAGCTTGGGACTTGGGGTTTCTGGGAGGTTAAAGAAGAATAAATCGACGAGAGGCAAAGGTGATCTGTCCGGGGGCTCTCTTCGCTACGTGCCAAAGGACAACTACGCTTGGGACTGAAAAGTGGAGAAAGGGCACAGATCTACTTTCCCTTATTAGAACTTCGCACCGGTAATTTCAAGTGGGAGCTCCCAACCCCTCCTCAAAAATCAACCGGTGGTATTTACTGAGGCTTCCCGTGTGCAGAGCGCTGCACTAAGCGCTCGCGAGGCTGCAATAAACAGAGTTGCTACACAGGGTGGACAGAGAAGCAGCACGGCTTAGTGTCTGGGAGTCAGAGGGCGTGGGTTCTGATCCCGGCTCTGCCGCTTGTCCGCTGTGGGACCTTGGGCAAGCCGCTTCACTTCTCTGTGCCTCAGTTACCTCATCTGGAAAATGAGGATTGAGACTGTGAGACCCATGTGGGACAACCTGATTACCTTGTATCTACCCCGGCGCTTAGAACAGTGCTTGGCACAGAGGAAGCCCTTATCAAATACCATAATTGTTGATTATTATCATTATTAAGCTCCCAATCAAAAATGCGAAGGAGTCCAGTTCACTGAACTTGAAAATCAACAAAAGTGGTCCTTTAAAATAGGGGAAAATCAAACTCAGTGATGATATATTTTTGTTCGCTGCAGGATGGTTTGGGGTAAATGCATTATAAATCCACCTCTACATTCCGGTTTCCAATTTTGAATGTCTCCCCCCCGTAGGCTGCAAAATGTTTAAAGGCAGGGATTGTGCCTACTAAGTTTATTGGACTCTCCAAAGTGTTCAGTATAGTGCTCTACACACAGTAGTCTGCAAGCTCTTTGAGGGCAGAGATCAGATTGACTAATGCTGTGGGACTCTCCCAAGTGTTTAGTAATAATAATAATAACAATGTTGGTATTTGTTAAGCGCTTACCTTGTGCAGAGCACTGTTCTAAGCGCTGGGGTAGATACAGGGTAATCGGGTTGTCCCACGTGAGGCTCACAGTTAATCCCCATTTTACAGATGAGGTCACTGAGGCACCGAGAAGTGAAGTGACTCGCCCACAGTCACACAGCTGCCAAGTGGCAGAGCCGGGAGTCGAACCCATGACCTCTGACTCCAAAGCCCGGGCTCTTTCCACTGAGCCACGCTGCTTCTCTAGTACTGTGGTCTGCCAGAATAAGCACTCAATAAATACCATTAGGTTGAACCTTCCCTTCAAGGAGGGGCATAGCCAGGCTTCCAGTGCTTTTGCCCGAAGCCATCCTGCAGAGCTGAGCGTTCTGCTTGTGGAGAGCACTGTACCGAGTGTGTGTGAGAGTACGGTAGTCATGGAAAGAGCCCGGGCTTGGGAGTCAGAGGTCGTGGGTTCTAATCCCGGCTCTGACGCTTGCCAGCTGTGTGACTTTGGGCAAGTCACTTAACTTCTCTGGGCCTCAGTCACCTCATCAGTTCAATGGGGATGAAGACTGTGAGCCCAACGTGGGGCAGGGACCGTGAATGACCCGACTCGCTCGTATTCCGCCCGGCGCTTAGTGCAGTGCCTGGCGCGTAGTGAGCATTTAACCAATACCACAATTATTATTATTATTATTATCCAGTTGAGGGGCAGCCCCACTCCACCCCAGACCAGCTTGGAGCTTCAGGACATAGTTGGGGCGGGGAGGCATGGATGCAGCTGAGCTAATTATATGTTTGCAATGAAGAGAGAAATCTGAGGACGACATTTGCATTGAAACCAGTCCTATATGGCTGTCAAAAATTACCGCAGCATTTATATCCTCTGAATTGTTTTAATTAGCAACTCTACGGCACAGATCTTTTCTGTTGTTGTTTATTTCTTCCCTGCACTGGCACAGCCTGCCGTTTAGGAAACATCTGAACCAGATTTCTGCCACATTCTGTCCTTCATAAGTCCAACCTCTCACGCTAGTTGATCCTTATAATGCAACAGTGGTTCCACTGAAAATCGGTTTAAAATGTACGCGTGAGGAATTGACCGTTTTTCCTTAACGTGTACTGGGTGGGAAGATCTGATAGTGGTTAGAGCTGGACCTGTAGTGGGAAATCCTGGTTTTGAAACCCGCTTTGGGCTTGGACTTGCTCTGTGACTTTGACTAGTAATTCAACCTTCCTCGTGGTAGTAAAAAAAAAACAAAAACTAGCAGAACCGGAGAAGTGATTCATGAAGTGATTCGGTCGTGTCGATTGAGCGCCCGCTATGTGCTGAGCACTGAACTGGTGGCTTGGGAGAGTACAGAAGAGTTTAGTAGGCAAGATCTCTACCCTCAAGGAGTTCACCGTGTGCAAAGCGCTGTACTGGGCACTTGGAAGAGTGCAGTAGAATTAGTGGACACTATCACTGCCCTCGAGGAGCTTCCGGTTTAGCTATGGTGAAGATTCCCCCCGAAGCTTTTACAGAAAGGAGGACTAAGTAGAAGTGGATATGTCACCGAGTTAAGTACTTGGGGAGTATAAGTTCGTCGTGGACGGGGAACGTGTCCCTATTTATTTCGTTAATGAGCTGTACATCACCCTGATTCTATTTATTTGCTATTGTTTCAATGAGATGTTCTTCCCCTCGATTCTATTTATCGCCCTCGTTCTTGTCCGCCCGTCTCCCCCGATTAGACTGTAAGCCCGTCAGAGGGCAGGGACTGTCTCGATCGGTTGCCGATTTGCACATTCCAAGCGCTCGGTACATAGTAAGCGCTCAATAAATACTATTGAATGAATGAGTGAATGTCCATCGATCAGTTGTATTTATTGAGCACCAACAGTGTGCAGGGCACCGTTCCAAGCGCTCGGGAGAGTACAACGCGACAACGCAGCAGTCTACCAACCATGTTGTATTGTAGTCTTCGAAGCACTTAGTGCAGCCCTCTTCACACGGTAAACAGCGCGGCTTAGTGGATAGAGCAGGGGCTTGGGAGTCAGAAGGACCTGGGTTCTAATCCTGGCTCTGCCACATGTCTGCTCTGTGACCTTGGGCAAGTCGCTTCACTTCTCTGGGCCTCCGCTACCTCCTCTGGAAAACGGGGATTAAGGGTGTGAGCCCCAAGTGGGGCGGGAACCGTGTCCAACATGATTAACTTGTATTTACCCCAGCGCTTAGAACAAATGAAGAGGAGGGGGCCAAGGCTGGATTGAATGATCAGCTTTGCCTTGAGTGAAACCAGAAACGCCGTTTCTGCCTTACTGGGGAACTGAGTGGTGGGAGTCTATTTTCCTTCCCATTCACTGAACAGCGTAGTGCCCTATGAACGTTCCCAAATACCCATTCTCCGCCTTTCAGAAAGGAGTTTTCCCTTCAGGGATTGTGCCGTCGTAATGAATAGCCATTCGAGACGTGGGGAATTCCTTTTAAATATAAACGAGCGCAATCCGGCTTTCCTGCCTCGGCACCTTAGCCATCTAGACAGTGCACGTCTTCTGACAAATTGGCTCCAACAGTCAATCGGTGGTATTTACCGTGCACAGAGCACTGTACTAAGCACTTGGGAGAGTACAGTCCGATCGAGTCGGTAGAAACCATCCCCACCCTCAAGAAGCTTACAGTCTAAAGAGTGAGGCAGACGGTAAAATAAATTACAGCTAGGGGAAGCAGCAAAATATAAGGATAGGGACTTCAGTGTGGCCTAATGGAAAGAGCCCGGGCCTAGAAGTCGGGACCTGGGTTTTAATCTCGATTCCACCACTCAGCTCCTATGCGACCTTGGGCAAGTCATGTAATTTCTCTGTGCCTCAGTTTCCTCAACTGTAAAGTGGGTATTCGATACCCGTTCTTCCTCCTGCTTAGACTGGGAGCCCCGGGTGGAATAAGGGCTGCATCTGACCTGATTACCTTGAATCTACCCCAGGGCTTAGAAAAGTGCTTGACCCATAGTAAGTGCTGAACAAATTTTAGTAGTAGTATTATTATTATTAGAAGGGCAGTGAGGTCGCGGTGGGGCCCAGGAAAGAGAAGTTCAAGACTGGCTCAGATACACGTCAACGCGGAGGGAACCTCAGGCCTGTTCAGAAGTAAGCACCTGCTCTTGAATGGCAAGAGAAAGAATAGGAAACTGAGGCTGTCACTGGCCAGGCCACAGCGCAGCGCAGGTTTCCCCCGAAGGAACCTACGTCAGACCGTTCGGCATCCGTATGGGTGATAGGCACCTGTGGGCCTTCTCTGTCATTCCCCAGCTGCAGAACTGTGGGGGAGACTGGCGGAGGCACCACACAGGAAAAGCCAGAAAAGGATCGTGCGAAGTCAAGTGGCTCGTCAGGGAATGCTTGTGGGTGTCTGTTTGGAGGTGTCGCGGCTTGAAGGCTTTGTATTAGCAGCTATTTTCATCGCACACGCTGAGCAAGGACAACCTCTTCCCTCCCTCCCGGTCCTACAGTGTTCTCAGGCGTGACGTGAGGAGCAGGAAGGACATGACGCTGAGCTCCCGGGGCGGGACCTTCCCTCCCCTCCCTCCGTTCCCTCCCCACACAGATACGTGGGGCGGTTGACGTGGAGTGCACAACGTGGGTGGCGTGGAGCTGTTTTGATCTGCTTTTGGGGTGCTGCCACGAATGCTCTGTGGAGAGCCCGCTCCAAACAGGAGGTTCTCAGCCTGCTACTCCAGGCTTCCGTAGGCATCAGGGAAGGCGGCCCCGTTAACTGAATGGAGTGGGGAAGATCCCAGTTGACCCATCTAAAAGCCGCCCCATTTCGGGAACTGGACCATCCACTCGTCATGGCTCCTGGGCAGTGCAAGCTCAGAAAGGTGGGGTAGAAGCATCTGTAGAGGGTAGGGTTGAAGGTGGTAGCCACCTAAGGTCGTCTAAATCTGGGGGTCAAATCCAGAGAAGGTCCATTACTACCAGCAGTCCGAGGGCCTTGAAAACCAGTTTTCTACAGCGTGTGGAGGAAGGATCCGTTGACATAGAGCTGAGCATCACACTCCCTCTTGCCCTCCCTCACCACGGGTCCTGGAGCCCCAGTCTGGGATGGAGCACGCCCAGTACATATTCAGCTAGGCCCCACAGAATTCTGGGACTTGTAGGCCAACGTCCCACCGACCGGTCGAAAAATCGATCAGTGGTATTTGTAGAGTACTTCCCGGGCACAGAGCACTAAACTAAGCTCTTGGGAGAGTAATAATAATGATGATGATGGTATTTGTTAAGCACTTACTATGTATCAAGCTCCGTTCTAAGCCCCGGGATAGATACAAGCTAATCGGGTCGGACACGGGCCCTGTCCCGTATGGGACTCACAGTCTTAATCCCCATTTTGCAGATGAGGTAACTGAGGCTCAGAGAAGAGAAGTGACTTGCCCAAGGTCACACAGAAGACAAATGGGGGATGCGGGATTAGAACCCTGATCCTTCTGACTCTCAGGCCCGTGCTCTGTGCATGAGGCCATGTTGATAGACCTGACCCCTGACCTCAAGAAGGTACAGTCACCAATGCTGAGCAGACATCTTGCTCATGTTCTCCCCACTGTCTGGAATTCCCTTCTTCTTAAGCCAACAGATCACAGCTCCCCCTGTCCTGAAAGCCCTTCTGAGATCATTTCTCCTCCAGGAATCCCTCCCTGATATTAATTTTTAATTACCCCATCTTATATCACTCCACTCCTACGTCGGCGCTTTTGTACCACCCAAGCCCTTAAGTACCCACAAGTCCCCGGTAACACTTACGAACGTGTGTTATATATCCTGCTATTTCCCCGGTAGATAATGTGCTTTAATGTCTGCCTCTCCTGCTAGATAGTAAGCTCCTTTCATTCATTCATTCATTCAATAGTATTTATTGAGCGCTTACTATGTGCAGAGCACTGTACTAAGCGCTTGGAATGAACAAGTCGGCAACAGATAGAGACGGTCCCCGCCGTTCGACGGGCTTACGGTCTAATCGGGGGAGACGGGCAGACGAGAACGATGGCGGTAAATAGAGTCAAGGGGAAGAACCTCCTTGAAAGCAGGTTCATGTCTATCGGCTATTGTTCTCTCCCAGACGGTCGGGACGGTGTTCTCCACACAGACTGTAAGCTCAGTTTTCTCATTTTATCACCCCCTCATCCCTGTGAGGTAGGAAGGGGCAGGTGCTACCATCTGTATTTTGTGGGCAGCGAATGTGCCTGTTCTATTGCACTCTCCCAAGCTCTTAGTACAGTGCTCTGCACCCAGTGAGTGTTCAAGAAATGTGATTGACTGGCCTACAATTGAGGCCCAGTGAGGTTGAGAGACTTGACCGAAATCACACAGCCGCCCAGCGGCAAAGCCGGCACTTGAACCCGGGTCTCTAGACTCCCGCTAGACTGCGCTACGTCATCGAGAAGCCGAGAGACCGACACCAAACCTGGTTCCTTTAAGGAGGAATCCAGAGATCCAAGTCAAATGGGAACTTGGGAGCGAGAATCAAATCTCCTGGCCCATTTTTCATCCTCCTCCTTACCATCCCCAGTAGCTGCCGCAGAAGAGTTAGCAGCAGGCCAGGGTAGCTAGGAGGAGAGAGAGGAGTATGGGTTGAAAGCAACCCAGACAGTCTGATCTACACCAGTCCCAGGGGTGAGGGAAATCCCCTCAAAGACCTGGAAACCCTGGTTGCTTACACTGGTCCATCTTCAGGACCAGTGAAGATGTATGTAAATAGCTTTCGCCCTCAGAAACAGGAAGCCAAGAAGTCACCCGGCCCCTCCGAACGAGGAGCACATTTTCCTTCTTCTGGTCCCAGTGACACAGAGAGCTTTTCAGCAAACAGTAGCAAGGTGGAGCAAAAGGAGCAGTAAAGATTACAAGGAATCCGAGGTAGACAGGAGCAGGCCGATGGGAGTGTGGGAAACGGAGGGCTTTAGCTATGTGTAGGCTTGTCGTTCCTTCACCGATGGCCTTTCCTGGCCCGGCTCATTGGGAACGATGCCCCTCTGAGCCAGGGAGCGGATCAAATTATGGAGCCTTAGAGCTGGGAGGGATAAGAATCCGGGGTTCCAGGCCTGGCTCCGCCACTGAATCGTTCGGTTGCCTCTGAGGCCGTATCTCACCCGATCCCACCCTCCGATATATTTTTTTCTTCCTTTAAGGTTTCTTACTTTCTCCAAACCCTGTCATCCTTCGATCACCCTCTCCCCACCCTAAATCTGGGCATCGTATCTCCTCTTCGATGCTGTGTATCATCTAAGTGGTGGTGGATCGGCGTGGGGGGGAGGGGCGGGGGAGGGGGGTGTTCTCAACCTGCAGGCCAAGCCCAGTTTGGATCAGTGGCATTTACAACAATGATGATAATAATGGTATTTATTAAGAGCTTACTATGTCCCTATAAGCACTCTGCTCAGCGCTGGAGTAGATATAAGATAATCAGGTTGGCTATAAGTCCCCGTCCCTTGTAGGACTCCCAGAATGAGAGGTAAGGAGAGCAGGTACCTTATCCCCGTTCTACAGATGAGGAAATTGACACCCAGAGAGGTTCAGTCACTTGCCCAGGATCACACGTGGCAATCGATCGATCGGTGGTATTTATTGAGCGCTCACTGTGTGCAGACCACTGGACCACTAAGTACAAGTGCATACCAAGTACAAGTGCTTAGTACAAACACTTAATATAGTGCTCTGCACACAGTAAGTGCTCAATAAATACGATTAAAGCGCTTGGAAGAGTAAGAGTAGTAATAATATTAAGTGCTTACTCGGTGCAGAGCACCGTACTAAGCACCGGGAGAGAATACCCAGCTGGGAGTTAGGCACGGTTCCTGTCCCTCGGGGGGGCTTACAGTCAAACAAACAATATAACAGTCCAATATATATGGAGTTGGTAGACATGTTCCTTGCCCACAAGGAGTTTACAGTCTTGAGAAGCAGTTTGACTTAGTGGCTAGAGAATAATAATAATAATAATAATGGCATTTGTTAAGTGCTTACTATGTGCCACAGGCACTGAACTAAGCACTGGGGTGGATACAAGCAAATCAGGTTGGACACACTCCGTGTCCCACGAGGGGCTCACAGTCTTAATCCCCATTTTACAGATGACGTAACTGAGTCACAGGGAAGTGAAGTGACTTGCCCACGCCACACAGCAGACGAGTAGCAGAGCCGGGATCAGTACCCTTGACCTCTGACTGCCAGACCCGTGCGCCATCTGCTACGTCATGCTGCCTCCCGTAGAGCATGGAGCGGGGAGCAGTTCCACCGCATGTGACCTTGGGCAAGTCGCTTAACTTCCCTGGGCCTCAGTTACCTCATCTGTAAAATGGGGATTAAGAGTGTGAGCCCCATGTGGGACAGGAACCGTGCCCAACCTGCTTAACGTGCACCTACCCCAGCACTTAGAACAGTGCTTGGCACATAAAACTTTACAAGTACTATAATTATTAGTATTATTAAAGTGTGACGGAGCCAACATTAGAACCTGGGCCTCCTGTTTCCACCGGGCTACACGGCAAAATAACTTTTAAGGCAACGTCTCCAAACTCGGTTGCTTCAAACTGGCGCTGTTTGGTTCCTTAGTATAAATGCAGGGAGAGCAGAAAGGTCGGCGAGGGAAAGCTGTTTTTGTTGGGTAATCTAAGCATAAATGAGACCCAGTAAGTGGGTGACATTCAGCAGGGGCCATCTGAAGCAGTGGGCATTTTGACATCTGCACCATTCAAGAGCTAGGCCATTTAAGCGAGGTTGTTTAGCAATTTCATCGGTCATTTTAAAACACTTTAAGCTTAAACATTAAAATAGAGGTAAATTATCCAGTAGGTTAGAGTTTTGCGAATGCTGTTGCAAGATGCCATCTCCCCCTGTGGTCTCGACGGAACCAGTTGTGCCGGGAATGAAATATAATTGCATATACACGAGCGGCTCTGCGGGAGGCCAGAAGAAGCAGCACGCTGATGTTTATATGAGTTGTGGTCCTCTACTTTCAGTAGGTGACCCCAAACATGTTTCCTTATCCCCATCAAACCTATTGTCCTCAGCCACATCACATCATCAGCATTCTTGCCAGTATGAATTGAGTATCTACCGGGTGAAGAACTCCGTATTCAACCTTCGGGGAGCATTGTGAGCCAGTCGATGGTATTTATTGAGCACTTCCTGTGTGCAGAACACTGAACTAAGTGCTTGGGAGAGTACAATATACAACAGAGTTTGGTAGACACGGTTCCCTGTCCTCAGGGAGTTTACCGTCCCAAAGGGAATGTTTTCCCCCTTTAGAGGGTAAGCTCTTGGTGGCCAGGGAATGTGTCGCTTCTTTGTTTTGTATTTCTCAAGCGCTTATTCGATCAGTATTTACTGAGTGCTTACTGTGTGCAGAGCACTGTACTAAGCCCTTGAGAGAGTGCAGTGCTGTTGAGTTGGTAGACACAGTCCTTGTCCCCGAGGAGCTTTTTGAGCTCTTAATACGTGCCATTACTCCTATTACTGTAAGCATATGCTTTCTTCCCGACCATCCTACTGATGCGGATGAGAGCTTGCCATTGGTTTTAAGGGACTTAGAGGCTGAAATGAAAAGTCAAAGGGACCATTCTTCATTTAGTGCTAGCTTAGTGCTACAGAGGTAATGGGCTCTATCCACTGGTTCTCCATTCCGTAACGAAATACGAAATGCGGAAAATGTAGTGCTGTTCTCTGGCTATTTAGGCAAGGAGGCGAGGACATTTGATTTTCTAAATAGACTTGCGCATTGATTTACTCTTCAAGTATGTTCAATTCCTCATTCCTCTTTTTTCTTGTTCTTGGTGGGGAGAGGGAGGGAGGAAGAAAGGGAAAGAGTGAGAGAGTATGCACTGGAGTTAGTGGGTGGAGGATTCATAATTTTCTAACCCTTCTGAATTATGTCTCGTTGCTGAGATCATTCTGCAGATGCATGATCTCAGGGAAAATGTCCAGTTAAGAGCCCGCAGATTCTACCATTAGAAATGACCACCTCTCCTTCTTTAACTCCAACCCAGTGCTAACGCTTGCGTTTATAGCCAGCTCTAATCCCAGAGTTGCCAGAAGATTTAGGGGCCGTGAGATGGGGT
Source organism: Ornithorhynchus anatinus (assembly GCF_004115215.2). NCBI lineage: Eukaryota > Metazoa > Chordata > Mammalia > Monotremata > Ornithorhynchidae > Ornithorhynchus > Ornithorhynchus anatinus. The sequence goes on from NC_041753.1 coordinate 67,858,852, forward strand.
TCAGGAGGGTGAGAGAGAAACTCTGAAGTCGCTTACACGAATGACCTCTGGACGCCATCTTAGCTCATTGGGTGAGGGGGGCGGGGGGCTATGCTACTGTTAACCCTCAAAAAAAGGGTCTGCTCACACTCTTCCTCCTGACTGGAACTCCCTCCACCTTCAAGTTCACCAGACCAAAGCTTTCCACATCTAATAAACCCTCCCAGAATCTCCTCTCCTCCAGGAAGCCTTCCCCAATTTTTCTTCACCCCAGGTTGTATCCTCCCAATGACCACCTTTGTGTCGCTTCTGCACTTGTGTACTACAAGCAGCGTGGCGAAGTGGCTTGAGCGTGGGCCTGGGAGTCACTAGGTCAAGGGTTCTAATCCTGTCTCCGCCACTTGCCTGGGGTGTGGCCTTGGGCAAGTCACTTCACTTCTCTGGGCCTCAGTTAGCTCATCTGAGGATTGAGACCGTGAGCCCCATATGGGACAGGGACTGCGTCCAACCCAATTTGCTTGTATCTACCCCAGTGCTTAGTACAGTGTCTGGCAAAACAGTAAGTGCTCGACAAATACCACATTTTTTTAAACAAGCTCCTGTAGCACTTTTGTACCTATCGACTTACTCTACTATTTAAGCACTTACTCCTCCACATACCCATCTCTTTCCTCCTCTCTGTAATTATTTCGTGTCTGTCTCCCCCGCTAAGACGTAAGTTCCTCGTGGGCAGGGATTGCATCTTCTAAGGCTTTTGCACTCTCCCAAGTACTTAATATGGTGCTCTGCACACAATGGGTGTCAATCAGTAGCACTGATTAATTTTAAAAATCTGATCCAGCCAGACAGGCCCAAGATGGGGGGCGGGGGGGGGGGCAAAGTTTCCGTCTAGCCTCACCAGTGTGTGGAACCATTTGGCCCCAGCATCCATTCAGTCTAATTTTCTACATCCTTTCTAAGCACAGACCGTAGAATCCGCTACGATTGTTGGTTATAGGTTATATGCGGTTTAATATGTGCTTTGGTTAAAGTCATATTTATCGCTTTCTGAGCGTGCTGGAGAATTTTTAAAAATAGATTGTTGTATCTGTCATCTTTGCTTTCTGAAGAGCCACGAGTGTTTCTAGAACATCCCTGGGTGGCGTCAGATGTGTTTAACTTATCTCTCTGTGCTTGACTTCCCCTCCCTGGAAAATGGTTTTCATGACACCTGCCCACTTCTTAGATGGACGTCTCCTTAGGCATTTTGGACAGCCAATACGTCGGTCAGTTTTATTTAGATGACTAGGTCATGCAGGACATCTGGGAAAGAGAGAGTAGGGGGGAAGAGAAAAGGAGAGATGGAAAGGAGAAAAAGGAAGTGAGGGACAATAAAGGAGAGGAGGAGCAATGAGAGAAAGTGATGAGGAAGAGAGATAGAGAATGAGAGTGTGAAATAATAATGATTGTGGTATTTGCTAAGTGCTTACTATGTGCCAGACACTGTATTAAGTGCTGGGGTGGATACCAGCAAATCGGGTTGGAAACAGTCCCTGTCCCACGTGGGGCTTGCAGTCCCGATCCAGCGATATCAAAAGAGAAAGAGAACGAAAGAAGATGGGGGTGCTAAGAGCAAACGAGACGAGAGTCAGAGAGAAATGGGAAAGAAAAAGCAGAGAGAAATAGATGGAGAAAGGAAAAAGACAAGCTAAAAAGAAAGGATAAGAATCAGAACTAAAGAAGAGAATGAAGAGAAACAGTGTGAAAGAGAGTGAAGAAAGAAAGAGAATGAAGGAGAGAAAAGTAATGGGAAGAGGGGGAGAGACAGGGAAAGAGGGACAAGAGAACCAAAAGGAGAAGGTAGAAAGAGGGAAACAGAAGAGAACGTGGAGAATACAGTGAGGGAGATCAAATCAGGGAAAAAGCAGGAGAGAGGAGGGAAAAGAGAGAGAATGTAGGCGGGGGGAGAGAAAGGATAAAAGAAGACAATAAGAATTAGAGTGGATGAGAGAGAACGCAAAGAGAGTAAATGCAAGATAGTGAAAGTAGGGAGAGGTGAAAAAAAGAGACGGGAGTAAAAAAAATCAATATTTATTGAGCACTTTGTGCAGAGAAAAAAGGAGAAAGGGGGGGAAGAGGACAAAAGAAAAGAGATATACGAGGTGAAAGAAGAAGAAGAAGAAAAGGAGAGGGAGTAAAAGGAGAAAAATAGAGAAGGAAAAGAGACAGATAGGGGAGAAGCAGAAAGAAAGGAAAAAGACAAAGCAAAAGAAGGAAAAAAAGAGAGGCAGAGAAAGAAAGTGAACAGGACCCATTCCCCTAGTTTCCTTGAATCTCTGATGGAGTAGTTCCATGCAGCTGTAGTTTTAATTACATAGAGATGTTCCCTGCTCTCTATGGAGAAAGCCCCCAGAGTTTAAAAAGGAGCTGTAGACTGCTGGGCCTAGGCAGGTTAAATTATAGTTATTATCTGACAACTATTTAAAGACCAAAGATGACTACCCTCTGACAAGCAAGCCCCAAATTGATTCCTTTCCCAACCAGCCCCCCAAACCCAACCTCAACCCAACAATAAAATTTCCTTACCACCCCCAAATCCCACCAGCAGTCAGCTCGTGATTTGCCGGTTTTATTGTCTCACCCACCACCTCCCAGTCCCAGGCGAGGAAGATTCTGTTCAGCTGAGATCCCTCACCACTAGCCCACCAAAGGCAGGAGCTTCAATAGCCTCTTTATGTTGCTAATAAGCTCGTGGCATTGGAAGCCAAGTGCAACATTACACCATGGGTTTCTTTCTATAAAACAGTTGGAACCAGTGTCCCTCTGAAGATGCGTGTGCGCGCGCGCGTGCACGAGCACACGCGTGCTCAGGCTACGCCCTGAGCTGCACGGACACACCGCAGCGGCCGCCGTCTGAGACGGAAAAGTTGCTTTCCGTCTCAACTCTTCCTTTAGAGCCATTCACAGATCTCGCCGCAGAAATGGATGAGTCCTTCAGACTGAGCTGTTTCCACCTGGGCCCATGTCCATGGGTGAATTCGATTCAGAATAATAATAATGGTATTTGTTAAGCCCTTACTATGTGCCAGGCACTATACTAAGCGCAAACTGGGTTGGACCCAGTCCCTGTCCCACGTGGGGCTCACAGTCTCGATCCCCATTTTACAGATGAGGGAACTGAGGCCCAGAGAAGTGAAGTGACTTGCCCAGGGTCACACAGCAGGTAAGTGGCGGAGCCGGGATTAGAACCCATTCATTCATTCATTCATTCAATAGTATTTATTGAGCGCTTACTATGTGCAGAGCACTGTACTAAGCGCTTGGGATGAACAAGTCGGCAACAGCTAGAGACAGTCCCTGCCGTTTGACGGGCTTACAGTCTAATCGGGGGAGACGGACAGACGAGAACAATGGCAATAAACAGAGTCAAGGGGAAGAACATCTCGTAAAAACAATGGCAACTAAATAGAATCGAGGCGATGTACAATTCATTAACAAAATAAATAGGGTAACGATGCTAAGTGCTTACTATGTGCCAGACACTGTATTAAGTGCTGGGGTGGATACCAGCACATCGGGTTGGAAACAGTCCCTGTTGGTAACAGAAGGTAACCCATGACCTTCTGACTCCCAGGCCCCTGCTCTATCCACTAGGCCATGCTGCCTTTATGTAGAAATATGTAGTCAAGTAGCTGGAGCCCTGATGGAGGAAAAGGAAGGGGAAGTCCACTTTCATGCAGGCAGGGAAAGGTCCTGACGCTTGGGGGTAGAACTCTAGAGGCAAGGGGAGGGCAGGTGAGCCACGTTTAGGGAAGAAAAGGCCACCTGCCAACAAATTATCATTCCAAACAGGTCTTTCTCCCCTTTTGTCATTTCAAACCCAAATTGCCTCCTGCCTAAAGGATAATGGGAATCAATAATGATAATAATGATGTTGGTATTTGTTAAGCGCTTACTAGGTGCCGAGCACTGTCCTAAGCGCTGGGGGAGATACAGGGTCATCAGGTTGTCCCACGTGGGGCTCATACACTTTTAATCCCCATTTTACAGATGAGGGAACTGAGGCACAGAGAAGCGAAGTGACTTGCCCACAGTCACACAGCTGACAAGTGGCAGAGCTGGGAGTAGAACTCATGACCTCTGACTCCGAAGCCCGGACACTTTCCCCGGAGCCACGCTGCTTCTCCAAGCCACACTATTTTTTGAAGACTTAGGGCTGAGGTCAGGGTTGTGCCCTCAAGGAGCTGACAGTCTGCTGTGTGTGTGCGGAGCGCCGTGCTGAGGGCTTGGGAGAGTTCAATAGAGTTAATTCATTCGATCATATCTACTGAGAGCTTACCGTGTGCAGAGCCCTATACTAAGCAGTTGGGAGAATACATTATAGCAATGAACAGTCACATTCCCTGCCCACAACGAGTTAATAGAAGCAGAGTGGCTCAGTGGAAAGAGCCCGGGCTTGGCAGTCCGAGGTCATGGGTTCGACTCCCGGCTCTGCCACTCGTCAGCTGTGTGACTGTGGGCGAGTCACTTCACTTCTCTGGGCCTCAGTGACCTCATCTGTCAAATGGGGATTAACTGTGAGCCTCACGTGGGACGACCTGATTACCCTGTATCTATCCCAGCGCTTAGAACGGTGCTCTGCACACAGTGAGCGCTTGACAAATGCCCACATTATTATTATCATTAATAGACAATCCCTGCCTTCAAGGACCTGACAGTCTACTATGTGCAGGACGCTGTACTTAGCATTTGGGAGAGAACAATCAAATGAGCAGAACCCATTCCCACCTTCAAGGAGTTTACCGTCTAGCTAGATACTGCATGATAATCCAGCGGGAGAAAAACAAATTAGCACCTTGTTTGCCACCCACGCTTTTCTGCAGGTTGCTCTGTTACGTGGAGGTTTCAGCAAAACGCGTCTATATAGGAACCCACAAAGCTGCAGCCTCTAGAGAGCAACGTCGCCCCAGATTGAAACGTCCCTCGGGAAAGTGGTCATCGGTTAAGGATGTAAGACCACAGGCCTGTGAGCAGCGCCAGTGCCATGGTCCATCCAGCTCAGGATCTTGTCCCCCACGGTGCGACAGGACTCCTGGTTATTTAGGACATTCTAGGTCACCTCGGCTAGTCACCCCAGTTAAAATGGGTTTGAGAGCAGCGGCCTCGAGCTGGTCAGGACGTAAAGCTCTCTCCCTTTCCCCCCATAACCCTCTCCCCGTCCCCCCGGGGGACCACCTCACTGCCCCCAGAGACGTACGGAGCTCGTGGAAATTAATTTTTGAAAGAATCAAAGGTTAATGAAACATTAAGAATGAAAAATCAGCCACACCAAGGCTCGACGTTTCAAAGTTATTGTTCCGAAAAGCAGCATTAACCCAGCTCTGCTTGCCCGTTTAAATTTATAGCTTAATATACTACAGTTAATGTTTAAATATACGCTATAAAATATTGTAGGCTTGGCAACATAGCCAAGTTAACTTTACTGAAGGAGTCTGAGCGGTGGAATTTCCTGACCTTCCCTTCCTACATTTTCCAAGCTTATCCTGAATGTTTAATTAATATTGAGTTAGCGGGTACAAAGCCAAATTAAAAAGTGTCCAACTCTGTCTTTCTAAATCCTGCAATTACTCTGTTAAATTAATAATCTGACACCCAGCTAAGCCTATCCTACGATCAGTCCTACTCCCTCCTTTTCCTCTGCTTCCCCCACGTGTCCCTCATCTCCTCCCTGTTAAACGAACAGTCTGTCTTAGGAGCGAGATCGGTCATTCGTTCATTCGGTCGTATTTATTGAGCGCTTACTGTGTGCAGAGCGCTGTACTGAGCGCTTGGGAGAGTACGATACAACGATAACCAGACACATTCCCTGCCCACGACGAGTTTACAGTCTAGAGGCTAGCAGTTGGTGGAGCGGGGGATGCAGCATGCCGTGCTGCTAGGTGGCCGTACGCACCCCGACCACCTCACCCCGGTTTTATGATCTTTGGGATGAAGCACTTACTGTGGTTCAAACGCTGAACACAGATTGGTCACTGTCCCTGTCCCCAAGCGGGTTCACAGTCTAAAAGGAAGGGAGACCAGATCGTTTTCTCTCCATTTTACAGATGAGAAAAGTGAGGCCCAGAGAGGTCGTGACTTGCCCGAGGTAACGCAGCAGGCGAGTGTGACTCCCAGTCCCTGTCCCGTGCTCTTTCCACTGGGCCACACAGTCTGAGAACTGTTGGGTTCCAGGTCCGGAGCAGAGCCAGGGAGTCCAGGGGGGTAACTGCCCTGGGGTAGCTTAAAATGTTTGTTTAAGAGACTTGTGGTGAGGCAAAGCCATTTGGCAGTGGAAGGGCAGAAAGAGCATGGGGTGGGGAGAGAGTTATTTCAAGTTATAGTTCAAGTTATGCTTCAAGTTATTTCAAGTTTCAACTCACTGGGCAAGTTATTTCACCTCTCCGGGGCTCAGCGTCCTAATGTGTAAAATAATAATAATGACGATGGTATTTGTAAAGCGCTTACTATGTGCAAAGCACTGTTCTAAGCTCTGGGGGGGGGGATACAAGGTGATCGGGTCGTCCCACGTGGGGCTCACAGTCTTCATCCCCATTTTACAGATGAGCTAACTGAAGCACAGGGAAGTTAAGCTACTTGCCCGAAGTCACACAGCCGACGAGCGGCGGAGCCGGGATTAGAACCCATGACCTCCGGCTCCTAAGCCCGGGCTCTTTCCGCTGAGCCACGCTGCTTCTCATCCAAAACTCAGAGGGATGTTGTTGGGGCTAAATAAAGTAACTGGTGGAAAATCATTTTGAATGAATGAAAGCTCTTTACGGATTCATGGTATTATTATTATCATCATGATCATCGTTATACTTAAGCGCTTACTATGTGCCAAGCACTGTACTAAATGTGGTTATTGTTCAAATCTCCCTTCGTTCGATTATAATAATAATAATATTAATTATGGTATTCATTAAGTGGATACTACGTGTCAAGCGTTATACTAAAGCACCGGGGTAGCTACAAGATAATCAGGTCCCACATGGGGTTCACAGTCTAAATAGGAGGAAGTACAGGTATTGAATTCCCATTTTGAAGATGAGGAAACTGAGGCCCAGAGAAGTCAAATGAAGTGACTTGCCCACGGTCACACAGTAGGTGAGTAGCAGAGGTAGAATTAGAACCCAGGTCTTCTGACTCCCAGGCCCCTGCTCTTTCCACTAGGCGATACTGCTTCTCTAATTAGAGGCGGGGGAGGAGTCTATCCTCCTGCTGGGACGGCTGGATGTAGCTGGGTGTTTATGGACCCTTTCTTTTTTGCCTCCCCATTAAAGGCCCAGAGAGGTTAAGTGACTTGCCTAAGAGCACAAAATTTGTTCGCGGTAGAGACGAGAATCCAGGTCTCCCAATTCCCCTGTAGCATATTCAGTCAATAATATTTATTGAGCACCCAGTGTGTGCAGAGCACTTTACTAAGCTACTCTCCTACTCCAACCCAGCCCACACACTTGGCTCCTCTACTGCCAAACTTCTTACTGTACCTGGATTTTGTCTATCTCACGGCCGATCTCTCCCCCACAGCCTTCTTCTGGCCCGGAATGCTCTCCCTCTTCCTATCCGACTGACAGTGGCTCTCCCCACCTTCAAAGCCTTACTGTAGAGAAGGAGCGTGGCTCAGTGGAAAGAGCCCGGGCTTGGGAGTCGGAGGTCATGGGTTCGAATCCCGGCTCCGCCACCTGGCAGCTGTGTGAGTGTGGGCAGGTCACTTCACTTCTCTGTGCCTCAGTTCCCTCATCTGTAAAATGGGAACGAAGACTGGGAGCCTCACGTGGGACAACCTGATGACCCCGTATCTACCCCAGCGCTTAGAACGGTGCTCTGCACATAGGAAGTGCTTAACAAATACCAACGTTAGTATTATTATCTCCTCCAAGAGGCCCTCCTTGACTAAACCCCTCCTTTCCTCTTCTCCCACTCCCTTCTGCATCACCCTGACTCGCTCCCTTTATTCACCCCCCCTCCCAGCTCCACGCCACTTAGGTACATATCTGTCATTTTATTTATATTAATATCTTTCTCCCCGTCTAGAATGTAAGCTCGTTATGGACAGGGGAATGTCTGTTATATTGTCCTCTCCCAAGCTCTTAGTACAGTGCTCTGCACACGGTGAGAGCTCAGTAAACATGATTGACTAAGAGCGTGAGAGAGCACAATATGGAGTTAGTAGACTTGATTCATTCATTCGGTAGTATTTATTAAGCGCTTACTATGTGCAGAGCACTGTACTAAGCGCTTGGAATGGACAAATCGGTAACAGATAGAGACGGTCCCCGCCCTCTGACGGGCGCACGGTCTAATCGGGGGAGACGGACGGTCGAGAACGGTGGCGATAAATAGAATCGAGGGGATGAACATCTCATTAAAACAATAGCAGATAAATAGAATCGAGGCGATGTACATCTCCTTGACAAAATAAATAGGGTAATGAAAATATATACGGTCGAGCGGACGGGTACGGTGCCGAGGGGATGGGAAGGGAGAGGGGGAGGAGCAGAGGGAGAGGGGGGAAGAGAGGGCTTAGCTCAGGAGAGGTGGGAGGGGGGTAGAGGGGAAGCAGAGGGAAAAGGGGAGCTCAGTCTGGGAAGGCCTCTCGGAGGAGGTGAGCTTTAAGTAGGGTTTTGAAGAGGGGAAGAGAATGAGTTTGGCGGAGGCGAGGAGGGGAGGCGTTCCGGGACCGCGGGAGGACGCGGGCCGGGGGTCGACGGCGGGCTGGGCGAGAACGGGGGACGGTGAGGAGGTGGGCGGCGGAGGAGCGGAGCGTGCGGGGTGGGCGGTGGAAAGAGAGAAGGGAGGAGAGGTCCCTTGATCCCTGCCCTTGAAGAGCTTCCAGTCTAGAGCTGGAGACAGACAATAAAATAAATTACAGACAGGAGGCAGGAGAAGAGTATATGAGATAGGTACATAGGGTACCTACGAGGTAACTGAGGCATAGGAGAAATGAAGTGACTTGACCAAGGTCACACAGCGGACGTAATAATCATAATGGCATTTGTAAAGCGCTTACTATGTGCCGAGCGCTGTTCTAAGCGCTGGGGCGGATACGAGGTGATCAGATTGTCCCACGTGAGGCTCACAGTTTTAATCCCCATTTTACAGACGAGGTCACTGAGGCACAGAGAAGTTAAGCGACTTGCCCACAGTCACACAGCGTACACGTGGCGGAGCCGGGATCTGAACCCCGGTCTTTCTGACTCCCAGGTCCGTGCTCTGTCCACTAGGCCGCGGTCTGGTACGCGGGAATTAGGCCCAGCGAGAAGGTTGCCTTGAGAGGAACAAAGAGTGCGATCTGGTGTATAGCGGGAGAAGAGAGTGGATAAGTAGGAGGAAGAGCGCTGATCGAGTGCCTAGAAGTCAATGGTCAGGAGTTCTCGTTTGCTATGGAGAGGAATGGGCATTACTCATCTCTCCTTTTCATTCACTGGAGCACAGGAGGATGAATAGACCAGAATGGATTTAAACACTTGATCTCAGTGTCATCTCCCTCACTCTCTCATCCATCTCACCCACCCACCCACATGGACATCATTTGCCATTTAATCATTCCGTTGTGGAGAAGCGGCGTGGCCCAGTGCTCTAGCCACCAGGCCACGGGAAGAAGGGAGGCAGACGGGTCGGGAGAGGGACTTGGCATTTGGGCCTCTCTGCTGGCCACCTCCCAGATAGAAGGGAGGACAGGTACTGAATTTCCATTTCACAGTGGAGGAAACTGAGGAACAGAAAAGTTAAGTGACTTGCCTGTGCCTGTTGTGCGTGACTTTGGGCGAGCCACTTAACTTTCCTTGGATTTCTCATCTATAAAATCGATAGTATTTAAGCACTTGGGAGAATATAACACAACAGAGTTGATAGAAACCTGCCCTGCCCATAAAGAGTTTGCATTCTCTCTTTAGCGATGAGTCCTATGTAGGATTAGGACGGTGTCTGATCTGTTCTGATGACCTCTTCCCCAGAGTTTAGCCCAGGGTTTAACAAATGATGATGATGATGGAATCTGTTCAGCGCTTACTATGTGCCAAGCTCTGTTCTAAGCGCTGGGGTAGATGCAAGGTGATCGGGTTGTCCCACGTGGGGCTCAGAGTCTTAATCCCCATTTTCCAGATGAGGGAACTGAGGCCCAGAGAAGTTAAGCGACTTGCCCAAAGTCACACAGCTGGTTAGTGGCAGAGCCGGGATTATGCCCCACGACCTCTGACTCCCAAGCCCGGGCTCTTTCCGCTAAGCCACGCTGCTTCTCTGCTGTGACTCAATTTCCTTGTGCAGCATAAGATGAAATAATAATAATCGTATTTATTGAGCGCTCGCTGTGTGCAAAGCACTGTACTGAGTGCTTGGGAGAGAGCAATATGACAAATAGGTGATGACGTTCTTTTTTCCACACTGACGATACTAATGTTGGTATTTGTTAAGCGCTTACTACGTGCAGAGCCCTGTTCTAAGCGCTGGGGTAGATACAGTGCTTGAGAGAAGCAGCGTGGCGCAGTGGAAAGAGCACGGGCTTTGGAGTCAGGGCTCATGAGTTCGAATCCCAGCTCTGCCACTTGTCAGCTGTGTGACTGTGGGCAAGTCACTTAACTTCTCTGTGCCTCAGTTCCCTCATCTGTAAAATGGGGATTAAGTGTGAGCCCCACGTGGGACAACCTGATTCCCCTGTGTTTACCCCAGCGCTTAGAACAGTGCTCGGCACATAGTAAGCGCTTAACAAATACCAACATTATTATTATTATTACAGGGGAATGAGGTTGTCCCACGTGAGGCTCACGGTCTTCATCCCCATTTTACAGCTGAGGGAACTGAGGCACAGAGAAGTGAAGTGACTTGTCCACAGTCACACAGCTGACAAGGGGCAGAGTGGGGATCCTTCATTTGAAAATGGTCGTGCTCTTTACGGATTTACTCCGACAGCAGCGACAGTGGTTGTTGGCCATCAGAAAGCCTTGCATCCCACATCTTGTCAGAAGTTTCTGTCCAATCACCAACGATCCCTACCCCTCTATCCAAGTCATGAAAGAAGGGTCGTGATGGAGGGAACTCTAGGGAGCGAGGTGGCTATGGCGAGCTTGGGAGGTGGCCAGCAGAGAGGCCCAGATTCCAAGCCCCTCTCCTCACCCCTCTGCCGCTCTTCTTCCCATGGCCTAGTGGCAAGAGCACTGGCTTGAGGTGAGAGAACGTGGGTTCTAATCCCGGCTCCGCCACCTGTCTGCTGTGTGACCTTGGGCAAGTCACTTCACCTCTCTGTGCCTCAGTTACCTCATCCGTAAAATGGTGATCATGACTCTGAACCCCTCACGGAACAACCTGATTACCTTGTATCTCCCCCGGTGCTTATAATAGTGCTTGGCACACAGTAAGTGCTTAACAAATACCATTATTATTATTATTATTACCACCCTAAACTTGCGCTTTCTGGCCTCTTCTCCCTTTGCCGCTCCCCACCTCTTCCATGGTCCCCAGCGTTTGATGGGGCCATAAGGTTGGTATTTTATTAAGCGCTTACTACGTGCAGAGCACCGTTCTAAGCGCTGGGGTAGATACAGGGTAATCAGGTCGTCCCACGTGAGGCTCGCGGTTAATCCCCATTTTACAGATGAGGTAACCGAGGCCCAGAGAAGTGCAGTGACTCGCCCACAGTCACCCAGCTGACGAGTGGCAGGGCCGGGAGTCGAACCCGTGACCTCTGACTCCGAAGCCCAGGCTCTTTCCACTGAGCCGCGCTGCTGGTGGTCCCGTATTAGCTCTTCATTTGGATGACCCGGGATGATGATAACAATGATACTAATAATAGTGGCGATCGTTAAGCGCTTACTATGTATCAGGCACCGTACTAAGCACTGGATGCCATCCACACTTTGAAGGAGGAGAAATGAGAGTGGGTAGAGGGTTAAGGGGACTTGAAAAAGTCACGTTGAAAGCCCAGACTGGTTCACCTAACACTTTGAGAACCCTGATGTTAATGCGACAAATGGAAGGGACCCTTATTCCCCCTTAACAGTGCAGTCACCGGCCCGCGGCAGCTCCCCGCCTGTCGTGTCTCAAGCCCGGACATTTCCTGTTTTTGTGGATCTTTCGGTATTTCGGGCCCAAGATAGAAACGCCACTTTACCCCATAGGGTATTCCGACTCGGGTCTTAAATGAGCTCCCGGTATTAGCCAGTTGGAAGGAGTTATCAGAAACTCCAGGCAACGAGAAAGGAGGCGGCACTCCGGTCCAGGTCTCTGCGAGAGGTTGCTGGAGATAGAATCCGCTGCTGTCGGTCTTTAGAAAAGGCACTGAGCCATTCATTCGGCGCTTTTTCACATTTGTCCCCCAAAGGAAGTTTGGGGGGGGAAGGGGGGTCTGCTTGAAGAGGCTAACCTCCTTGGTAGGCTTTAGGTCTCAGAGACACTCGATGCCTGCCTGACGTATCAGACGGCCTCAGATGTGGCATATTGTACACTCCCAAATGCTTAGTACGGTGCTTTGCGTAGAGTAAGCGTTCAACAGATACGATGGGATGAATGAACGTGTGCCTCCAAGGGGACCGAATCTCATCCTTCCGGGACACAGAGGTCAAAATAGTTTCATATTAGAATGGGGTGAGTGGGGTGGGGGTGGCTAGTTTGACGAGACCAGGCCGGCGTTGAGACTCCAACTGACCCCGCTGGCCCGAAGAGGAGTAGGGCAGGCCCGCTTTCCCTCATCCCCGCCCTCGGGAGGCCCCTGAGCTCCTCCCCTCCTCGCCCCCTCCCCGCCCGCCCCCCGCCGGAGCCGCCGGCGGCCGATGGGCCGTCTGAACCATCCGCGGCGTGGCGGAGTGGATAGGGCGTGGGTCCGGGAGTCGGAAGGTCGGGGGTTCTAACCCAGGCTCAACCACCTGTCTGCTCTGTGACCTTGGGCAAGTCATTTAACTTCTCCGTGCCTCAGTTACCTGATCTGTAAAATTAATTCAGTCGTATTTATGGAGCGCTTACTGGGTGCAGAGCTCCGTACTCAGCGCTTGGAATGGACAATTCGGCAACAATCCCTGCCCAACAACGGGCTCACGGTCTAACGGTCCGTATACAGTCTTAGATTGCAGGCTAATCTGTAAAATGGGGATTGAGAGTTCGAGCCCCACGTGGGACAGGGACCGTGTCCAACCCGATTCGCTTGTATCCACCCCAGCGCTTAGTACAGCGCCTTGCACGTAGTAAACACTTAACCAATACCAGAATTATTATCATTATTATTATCTGCAGTTTAAGCCTCACGCACAGCCTAGGTCAGGGGTTGGGGTCACACTGGGGCCACTCCCACATACCCACCCTAGAGCTAAATGTGTGAAGCGCTTACTTTATGCCAAACACTCTACTAAATGCTGGGGGAGATACAAGATAATCTGATCGGACACAGTTCCTGTCCGACACAGGGCTCGCAGTCCGAGTAGAAGGGTGAAGAGAGAGCGAGCCCCCATTTTACAGAAGCAGCATTTTGTAGTGGACAGAACCCGGGCCTGGGAGTTGGAAGGTCATGGGTTCTAATCCTGGCTCCTCTACTCGTCTGCTGTGTGACCTTGGGCAAGTCACTTCACTTCTCTGAGACTCGGTTCCCTCATCTGTCAAATGGGAATAGAGACTGTGAGTCCCACGTGGGACAGGGACTATATCCAACCAGCTTTGCTTGTATGCACCCCAGCACTTACTACAGCGCCCGGCACATAGTGGGCGCTTAACACACACACAGGAGGCTAGTGGCGGGACTGGGATTAGAAAAAAAAAATCCATTTTGAAACAATTTAAACTGCAATGGTCACATCAACTTTTATTCTCTTCCCAGTGTCCCGTTCTAGCCTGCAGACCTGCTGGGGACGGGGCAGATGGGTAGGGCGGGCAGATCCGGGTGAATCTGAACACAGGTCCTGCTTGAATCACCTCAAATGCTCCTTGCTCAATCGATCAGTGGTATTTATTGAGCACTTACTGTGTGCAAAACCATCTACTATCCTCTGAGCTAGTGTAGGAATTCCAAAACTCTCCTGAAAGCCCGTCTGGTCCAGTTCCCCTCAGCCTAAGTCATAACAACCCATCAGCCATCTCCAGCACTTATCAATCAATCAATCAATGGTATTTATTGAGCCCTTCCCGTGGGTGGAGCTCTGCGCCACTTATATACTTCTTTCTACCCATCCTCGGCACTTAGGCATAGACGTTTATTCAATTATTTATTTTGAATGCTCTGTTTGCAGATACTTTTATGTCCGTCTCCCTTATTGGGGTGAGGGCTCCTTAGTGGGCAAGGAATGGGTCATTTTCTATTTTTTCCAATGAATACAATCGGAACACCTGATCCCTGAAGCCCGGGGGGCAGCCGAACCCTGGGATACCCCCCCGTGTTGTCCTGGGGGAATTGAAGCTCAACGTGGCCTAGCGGAGAGAGCCCGGGCCTGGGAGTCAGAAGGACCTGGGTTCTAATCCCGGGTCTGCCAATTGCTTGCTATGTGACCTTGCGCAAGTCACTTCCCTTCTCTGTGCTTCACTTTTCTCATCTGTAGAACGTTGATACCCGTTCTTCCTCCTATTTAAGAATAATAATAAAAATGTTGGTATTTGTTAAGCGCTTACTGTGTGCAGAGCACCGTTCTAAGCGCTGGGGTAGATACCGGGTAATCGGGTTGTCCCACGTGAGGCTCACAGTCTTAATCCCTCATTTTACAGATGAGGTCACTGAGGCACAGAGAAGTGAAGTGACTCGCCCACAGTCACAGAGCTGACAAGTGGCAGAGCCGGGAGTCGAACCCACGACCTCCGACTCCCCGGCCCGGGCTCTTTCCGCTGAGCCACGCCGCTTCTATTTAGACAGTGAGCCCCAGGCAGGGCAGGGACCGTGTCCGGCCTAATGAACCCGTACCTACCCCAGCGCTTAGAACCGTGTTCGACACTCAGCGAGTGGTTACCAAACACCATAAGAAAAAGAAAGAAGTGCGGAGTGATCAGAAAGAAGCATCAACCCGCGACGGGGCATTGTTGGCCTCTAGTTCCGGGAATCCGGATTGTTCAGGGGGCTTTCACGAAGGTAGTTCCACTGGACGGTAGCGCTGAAAAGAGCAGATTGGCTTGGTTCGCTCTCTCCACACCAGGCCGGCTCTCCCGAAGAAGTTGAGAGACTTCCAGGACGGATCCTTCTCCGGATTCCCCCTCCCCGCGTCCCGATCCGCTTCCTTCCACCCCTTTTTCCATCTTCTCTTCCTTGGGACCTTCCTCCAACAAACTCCTTTGGAAATTCACCGGTGGAATTCTCTCCCCCCATCCGTAGGGTCGTTTCTGCACATTCAGAGACTCGGTTTCCATGGTAGCAAGCCTCCTCTGCTGGGAGCAGGCGATTCAGAAGAGGGAACTGTGGGGGAAAGGGGGGTGGGGTGGGGAGAGCTTGGAAGGAGGAGAGGAGGAAAAGTCATTAAAGTCTGTCAATTAGTATGCAGCCCCATGGCTGCTTTCCATGTGTGCTCTCTTGCAAGAGCATCCAGTGTTTTGTGGCTTCCCAGCAGCTCTGAGCTGGATTGAACGAGGAAGGAGAGAGGCTCTTGCTTTTAACCCAGCACAGGCCAAGCTGAATGGCAGCGAGCCATTATCCTCACATTAGCCTGCTTAATAACAGTCAGAACCGTCTGACATCCCATCTCTGACTCCCTCTATCTTTCAAATTCACCGACTCATTTCCCTTCCCTTGTTCTGCCCCAAACCCTCCCCCTTGAATTCAGAGCATAATGGAATAACCACTGGAAAGCAAAAAGCTATTCTTCAGAGAAAAGTCATTTCTCTTTTTCTGGGTCTGGGCGTTGGGCTGTCCACTTACCAGGAATGAGGCAGAACTCCGAAGCACGTTCTGTGCTGGGATCGGATAGAGTTGCCGAGAGGACTCAGCCTACCTGGATTAAGAGGAAAGCGATGAAAATCGAGCCGGAGCGACGGGGCCGTCCCGTCGTGGAAAGCCCGCTCGTCCGGAAAGACGGAACTCCGTTTCTGATCCGGTTTGCGGAGTGGAAGTTGTTAGCGCTTTAGCCCGTCGGAGCGTAGCGTCGACACTGTTGACTGGGCACCTGCTGCAGGTGGAGGAAGGAAACTCACGAGAGAGGTTAGAGATACCCTCCCTGCCCTCGAGAGTTCACCGTCTAACGGTGAGCCATCGACTGTTCCCAGCCAAGCTGGGAGTCGGGAGGCCCGAGTTGAGTCCCGCTTCCCCGGCTCTCTTGCTGGGAGACCCATTTCCCTTTCCGTAAAGGGCAGAGAATGTCACGGCACTTTTGCTTTCCCGCCTAGTCCCTAGGGCCTGCTGGCAAATTTCATTAGATCACAATGGAACGGACCTCTTGCGCTCTGTTACCGAAAGGTCCTTGGAAAGTTCCCAGGGATCCTTGGATCGCACCACTTACGGGGCGAGCTAACCTTCCAGCCTGCTAACCTTCTCTCTGTACCTCGATCTCATCTATCTCATCGCCGCCCTCTCGCCCACGTCCCGCCTCTGCCCTAGAGAGCCCTCCCTCCTCGTGTCTGACAGAAGATGACTCTCCCCACCTTCAAAGCCTTATCGAAGGCACATCTCCTCCAAGAGGCCTTCCCTAACTAAGCCCTCCTTTCCTCTCCTCCCTCCCCCTTGTGCGTCGCCCTGACTTGCTCCCTTTATTCATCCCCCTCCCAGCCCCACAGCACTTCTGTCCATACCTGTAATTTATTTACATCTATTAATGTCCGTCTCCCCCCTCTAGACAGTGAACTCATTGTGGGTGGGGGATGCGTCTGTTCTGTTGTTATACTGCCGCTCTCCCAAGGCTTAGTACGGTGCTCTGCACACGGTGAGCGCTCAGTAAATACGATTGACTGACTGACCAAGCAGGCCCGCTGAAAGGGAAAGGAGGGAAAATACTAGTAAAAGCTCCCTTGTAGCAATGGGCTTAGGAGCCCAGTCAATCAGTGGTATTTATCGAATGCTTATTGTGTGCAGAACACTGTACTAAGCACCTCGGGTCCAAAGACCTAGAGTATCCTTTCTCCATTCAGGAAAGTTAGCATGGCCCCGGAGCTGAGAGTACTGAGGCTCGGCCAGAAAGAAATCAGCCTGTGGCCAATGTCTCTTGGGCCCCCTGCAGCTCTCCGCCACCCAAGCCATCACCGTTGTATGTTGGCTTCCACGAAGAGCCCAGAACAAAGACTTTCTGTCGGGAGTAGGGACTGGCTTTCCATCTGGATGCCCCAAATCTGAGAAAACTCCAGAAAACACCTTTCAGTCTCCATCTTTCTCTGACTAAGCCTTCCTTTCATCCTCTTCCACTTCCTTGGGGGTTGTCCTGACTTGTTCCCTTGATTCATCCCCCCCGCGCAGCCCCACAGCACTTACATACATATCTGTAATTTATTTATTTGAAGGTCCGTCTCCCCCTCTAGGCTGTGAGTTTGTTGTGGGCAGGGAATATGTCTGTTATATTGTTATATCGTACTCTCCCAAGCGCTTAGTACAGTGCTCTGAACACAGTAAGCCCTCAGTAAATACGATCGACCGTCGGACCGACAGCCCTGATCCCATACATCAGACTGTAGTCAAAACGGAGTCCAGGAGGGCCGATGGAGACCATATATTGGTGGTGGTGGTGATTATTATTATGCTATTTACTAGGCGCTTACTACGGGTCAGGCACTGTTCTAAGCACTGGGCTAGATACAAATTTATCAGGTTGGACAGAGTCCCTGTCCCGCGTGGGGCTCGCTATCTGTGGGGGGATAGTGAAACAGGTGTTTAATCCCCATTTTCGAGATGAGGAAACTGAGGCACAGAGCAGAGAAGTGACTTGCCCGGGGTCACACAGCGAGCGGTCGGCAGAGCCGGGATTAGAACCCAGATCCTCTGATTCCCAGACCCGTGCTCTTTCCACTAGGCCACACTGCTTCTCATGAGAGAAGCATGGCAGGGGCTGAACAAGAATGGTGGGCTGCCGGGGTTGAACGGAAGTGGTAATTAAGGCGACGTTCCTCCTGACTCTCTCCCTCCCTCATTTTAGCCTTGCTAAGAGGGGTTTTTACGAGAAACTGAATACGTTTGGGTTTTCCTCAGGCCCTAGTTTCCTATGCTTTCCTTGTCCATCTCGGCCCGGTCCGAAACCTCGAAATTCTGACTCTGCCGTCAGAATCCGTGCCTTTAAGGGAACATTTCAAAGGAAAGGACTATGGATGTGCTTTCTGAAAATAGACTCTATTGAGGAAGAGAAGGACTTGGTTCTTGTGAGCATTTAACATTTATGGAGTGAAAAAAACATCGAGCAGGGCACCATACAGAGTATAGAATTAAAGAGTTCCTGCACAGCGGGGAGCACTGTCTAAAATTAGTCCGACCAGACACAAATGTGCAGAAGGGCGGGATCGCTCAGTCCTCACATAGGCTAGGCTGCCCCTGACGGGATCGGATTTTCCGGGGGAATCCAGTGTCCAGCGAGGACAGACTGAGCTTTCAAACTGTAGACGACCCGGTCGATCCCCTGATACCACGGAGGCTGTGAAAGCGTGTGTCTTTTTCTCCAGAGCTGGCCACAAGGAAATAAGAATCAGTAGAAACCTGACAGGGTCAAGGCCTATCAGCTTGACAATACGGTCTCCTTCTAGGGTGTGTGCCGAGAACTTTCCTGGGCCACACTGGAAACATTTATTTTTATGGTGTGTCTCTTCACCCGTAACACCGGTACCCAAACGGGCTTTTTCGGTTGGGGGGCGGTGCGGTAGGGCACAGGGAGAATGGTATTTGTTAAGCTCTTACTTTGTGCCAGGCACTGGGGCGGATACAAGCTAATTAGGCTGGACACAGTCTTGATCCCCATTTTACTATGTGACGAGCACTGTACTGAGCACCTGGGAAGATACGAGAGAGTTAGGAGACGGGAGCCCCGCCCTCAAGGAGCTTACTGTCTACGGTGTGCTGAGCACTGTACGAGATGCTTGGGAGAGTTCAACAGAGTTGTAGAATAGAGAAGCGGCATGGCCCAGCAGATAGAGTAAGGACCTGGGGGTCAGAAGGACCTGGGTTCTAATCCCCGCTCCTCTACTTGTCTGCTCTGTGTCCTTGGGCAAGTCACCTCACTTCTCTGTGACTCAGTTCCCTCATCTGTAAAATGGGGATTGAGACTGTGAGCCTCACGTGGGAAAGGGACTGTGTCCAACCCAATCATCTTGTATCTTATCATGATAAGCACTTAACAAATACCGCAATTATTAGTGAGTTAGTAGGCGTGGTATCCTTGAACTCCTTTGCTCAAAGGGTCACTTACATTCCAGCCCACCGCCAGTTTTCTACGGCTCCCGGCCCAGCCTCGGTTTACCGATACTTCAAGGCCATCAGACTCTCCCCCCACGACCCCCATAATCTTTTCCCCAGCACGCTAGCGTGCGGCAAATTAACCGTTTGACATTGCTTCACCTCCTTTTCCTGCAACTGCCTCAGCCCCTGGTGGAGGTGCTTACAAGCAGTGTACAGAGCACTGTACTGGATGCTTGGAAAACGTAAAAGAAGTAAAAGAATAATAACAATTAGGGTATTTGTTAAGCACTTACTATGTACCAAGGACTCTACTAAGCACCGGGGTGGGTACAGGCGAATCGGATTGGACGCAGTCCCCGTCCCACGTGGGGCTCACGGTCTCGATCCCCGTTTTACGGATGGGGTAACCGAGACCCGGAGAAGTGAAGTGACTTGCCCAAGGTCACACAGCAGACAAGCGATGGAGTCGGGATTAAAACCCACGACCTCCTGAGTCCCGGGCCTGTGCTCTCTCCATTACGCCAAGATGCTTGATTCTCCCATCATGGAGTTTATAATATAATGGGAAAGGCGGTAGGCCTAAATTGCTGTTTATGTGATTGTTTAAAGAGTAAGAGAATAGATATAATAAAAGCAAGGGCATAAACCAGTCAATGACAAATAAACGTGGACTGAGAGGGAGAAAAACAGTGTAGACAGAGTGAGTCTTGGAACCTCATTTTTCAGCAATTAATTTCCATCTTCCCGACAAAACATTTAGAATATCGGATTAGAATTTTTCCTCCCATCTCCCTTTCTACTTTTAATGCTCTTCCCCTCCCTGTGCCCCTCCCCTCCTTCCTCTCCTCTGCTCACTTCCATCCAGTCAACTGATCGCAAGTGTCCAGTAACCAGCTGCGGGGGGGGGGGGGGGCGGAGGGAGCTAAGAAATCAAGTGGGCCGATTAATTCATTCTGACGTAGCTAAGAGTTGGCGGTATTGAATTTGCGAGTGACCCTTGAGATGAGACGGGCGATGGCAACCTTCCCAGAATTCCATACCCTAAGGAAACCATCTTTCTTCCCACTTAGCCCTTCCAAATTCGTTACGGAATCCCAGCATCCAAACTCGGAGTTAGATCCTTTATCTCTGAAAGTTATTAAAGGAGTTACCTTTCCTCTGCACTGGTGATTAGGAGCCCCATGTTGTGTTAAAAGAGATGCTGTCAAGGAGAACATTGTATTTTTAATGTTTTTAGCTGGGATACCATTAATACATTTGATCATTAAAACAGAGATCATTATAATTAGAGGAAAGCCTCGCTTGTATTCTTCATCGCTGCCGAGCCTTCAGGCTGCGTCCCTACCAGCCAGCCGAAAGGTCCCAGCTCAATCTGTAATCTTCTTTGGCGATTTTCACTTTTTGATTTCTCAAAATTAAAGCTAGAAAAAACACCACCACTACCAACAACAGAAAACCGTCTCTTGTCAGGGGAAGGAAAAATCACCCGACTCTACACAAAGCGAACCGATGACCGTCGGGAGGAAAACTCCGCAAACTCTATACCTTTTTATCTTGGCCCTGCCCCAGCGTGTAACCTAATGCTTGGCACATAGTTAGCACTTAACGTTAATAACTGTGCTATCTGTTATTACATGGCTTTGCGTCTTTTGTTCTCAATACAACAAAGAAGAGCGAATCTCCAGCAGATGAGGTTGCTATTGCCATCCAAGTGGATCATCAGGCCGGGCTCCCGATTGGCCCGGAATCGTATCATATTTGGCACTGCTCTCCCGGAGGATCCTCACTGGCTCCTTCTTTGCTTTCCTTATTCATTCATTCGTTTAATTTGTATTTATTGAGCGCTTACTGTGTGCAGAGCACCGTACTAAGCACTCGGGAGAGTGCGCTATAACAATAAACAGACACATTCCCTGCCCGCAATGAGCTTACAGTCTAGAGAGGGAGACAGACGCTAATGAATAAATGAATTGAGGGAATTCTCGTTAGATCGTCAGCTCCTAGAGCACAGGAAATATGCCTTTTCCATTTGTCGTATTCTCCGAAGCGCTTGGCTGTACAGTCGCTTGGGGCTCTAGAAATACCGGTGATTGATGGACTTTTATCTGCAAGGAGATGTTCACCGATCACCGGTATTTATCGAGGGCTTATCGCGTGCAGAGCACTGTGCTGAGTGCTTGGGAAAGTACAGTGCAACAGAGTAGTTCGATGCCATCCCTGCCCCGGTGGAGCTGACAGTCTAAATGAGACTGTCGTCTCACTAAATGAGACTTGAGAAGCAGCGCGGCTCAGTGGCAAGAGCCCGGGCTTGGGAGTCAGAGGTCATGGGTTCGAATCCCGACTCTGCCCCTTGTCAGCTGTGCGACTGTGAGCGAGTCACTTCACTTCTCTGTGCCTCAGTTCCCTCATCTGTAAAATGGGGATGAAGACTGGGAGCCTCATGTGGGACAACCTCATTCCCCTGTATCTACCCCAGCGCTTAGAACAGTGCTCTGCACGTAGTAAGCGCTTAACAAATACCAATGGCATTGTTATTATTATTATTATTATTAAATGGGAAGACAGTCATTAAAATACATCACAGATAGGGGAGTATAAGGATATTTTCATAAGTGCTGGGGGTTGGGGTGAGTATCAACGTGCTTAGAGAAATAGCGTGGCTCAGTGGAAAGAGCACGGGCTGGGGACTCAGGGTTCATGGGTTCAAGTCTCAGCTCCGCCGCTTGTCAGCTATGTGACTTTGGGCAAGTCATTTAACTTCTCTGTGCCTCAGTTACCTCATCTGTAAAATGGGCATTAAGACTGTGAGTGAGAAGCAGCGTGGCTCAGTGGAAAGAACCCGGGCTCGGGAGTCAGAGGTCATGGGTTCGACTCCCGGCTCTGCCACTTATCAGCTGTGTGACTGTGGGCGAGTCACTTCACTTCTCTGGGCCTCAGTGACCTCATCTGGAAAATGGGGATGAAGACTGTGAGCCCCACGTGGGACAACCTGATTACCCTGTATCTCCCCCAGCGCTTAGAACAGTGCTCTGCACGTAGTAAGCGCTTAACAAATACCAACATTTTTTTTGAAGGGGGGCACCTCCAAGCATACAGTCGATGCGGGGGGAGGGTGGAGAGGGGAAAGGAATGCTGAGTCAGGGAGTTGTGATTTTAGGTGGGTTTTGGAAGGTGGAGGGGTGGTAGACTGTCAGATACGGAAGGAGGAGGGAGGGAGTTCTAGGTCTGGGTGAGATTCGGGGATGGGGTCGGTGGGAAGATGGATGAGTTCAAAGAACAGAGGATAATGATAATAATAATGATAATGTTGGTATTTGTTAAGCGCTTACTATGTGCAGAGCACTGTTCTAAGCGCTGGGGGAGATACAGGGTCATCAGGTTGTCCCACGTGAAGCTCACAATCTTAATCCCCATTTTACAGATGAGGTAACTGAGGCACAGGGAAGTTAAGTGACATAATAATAATGATAATAATAATGGTGTTTGTTAAGCGCTTACTATGTCAAGCGCCGGAATAATAACGATGGTATTTGTTAAGCGCTTATTATGTGCCAAGCACTGTTCTAAGCGCTGGGGTAGTTCCAAGATAAGCAGGTTGTCCCAGATGGGGCTCACAGTCTTAATCCCCATTTTGCAGATGAGGTAACTGAGGCACAGAGAAGTTAAGTGACTCACCCGAAGTCACACAGCTGACAAGTGGCAGAGCCAGGATTAGAACCCACGGCCTCCGACCCCCAAGCCCGGGCTCTTTCCACTAAGCCACGCTGCTTCTCTATGTATCAATTGATAGATAGCAGGTTGGTGTTGGAGGAATGAAGTGTGCAGGTTGGAAAGTAGTAGGAGATCAGAGAGGTAAAAGTTTAAAGCCCATGGTAAGGAATTTCTCTTTGATGCAGAGGTGGATGAGCAAGCACTGGAGGATTTTGAGGAGTGGGAAGATATGGACTGAATGTTTTTTAAAATAATAATAATGATGAAATTGTTAAGAGCTTACTATGTGCCAGGCACTGTACTAAGCGCTGTCCCAGATGGGGCTCACAGTCTCCATCCCTGTTTTACAGATGAGGTAACTGAGGCCCAGAGAAGTGAAGCGACTCACCCGAGGTCACACAGCAGACAAGTGGTGTCGCCAGCATTAGAACCCATGACCTGACTCCCAGGTCCGTGCTCTGTCTACTACGCTGTGCTTCTCAGAAAATCGATCTGGGCAGCAAAGTGAAATAGGGACTGAAGAGAGGAGAGACAGGAGGTAGGGAGGTCAGCGGGGAGGCTAGTGTCGTAGTCAAGGTAGGAACTGGCGAGTGCTTGGATTAGCTTGGCAGCAGTTCGGATAGAGAGGAAAAGGCCGATTCTAGAGATGTCGTGAAGGTAGAACTGATAGGAGTTCAGGACAGATTGAATGGGTGAACGAGACGAATCGAGGATGACGCCAAAGTTACGGGCTTGTGAGACAGGGAGGACGGTGGTGCTGTCTACAGTGATGGGAAAATCGAGAAGACAGAGTTTGAGTGGGAAGATGGGGAGTTCTGTTTTGGATATGCCGAGTTGGAGGCGGTGGCGACGCATCGAAGTAGGGATGTCCTGAAGGCAGGGGGAAACGTGAGACCGCGGAGAAGGAGAGAGAGCGGGGCTGGAGCGTGTGGAATGAATGAGTTCTCCAAGGAAGTGGATGGAGATGGAGAATAAAAGGGGACCTAGATCCGGGCTTTGAGGGACACCCACAGTTGGAGGGGGAGAGGCGGTGGGGGAGCCAGCAAAAGAGACTTGAAAGGCACGTACGGAGAGATAAGAGGAGAACCAGGAAAGGACAGTCTCAATGAAAACAAGGTTAGATAATGTTTCTAGGAGAAGGAAGCGGCCCATAGTGTCAAGTAATGATAATGGCACGTAATCGTGGTATTTGTTAAGCGCTTACGATGTGCAAAGCACTGTTCTTCTAAGCGCTGGGGTAGATACAGGGTTCGGGTTGTCCCACGTGGGGCTCACAGTCTTAGTCCCCATTTTACAGATGAAGTAACCGAGACACCGAGAAGTTAAGTGACCTGCCCCAAATCACACGGCTGACGAGGGGCAGAGCCGGGATTAGAACGCACGGCCTCTGACTCCCAAGCCCGCGCTCTTTCCACTGAGCCGTGCTCCTTCTCTGTCAAAGGCAGTAGAAAGGTCAAGGAGGATTAGGATGGAGAGGGGGTCATTGGATTTTGCAAGAAAGACAACACTGATGGTCAACCAATCAATCCATCGTGTTTATTGAGCGCTCAACTGTGTGCAAACACTGTACTAAGCTCTTAGAGTAAGATCTAACCGAGTTGGTAGATATATTCCCCTGAAGCATACGCTCTCAAGGGGGAGGCAGATATTCATAGAAATAAATAAATTAAAGATATGTACGTAAGTGCTGTGGGGGCTGAGGGAGGGGTGAATAAAGGGAGCCAGTCAGTGCGATGCAGAAGGGAGTGGGAGAAAAGGAAAGGAGAACTTAATCAGGGAGGGCCTCTTGGAAGAGGCTTTGAAGCGGGGGAGGGTAATCGTCTGTCGGATATGAGGAGGGAGGGCATTCCAGGCCAGAGATCGGTAGGCATGATCTTGCCCTCAAGGAACCTACGACCTAGTTGGGGAGAAGGACACTAAAATAAATTAGAGACAGGAAGAAGTAATAGAGTAAAAAGAAATGTACCTAAGGGCTATGGAGTCGGGGGGGGGGGGGTCGGGGGGGGAGGGGGCGTGTGCGGGGATTTTCCCAAAAGTTTAGGTGATGCAGAAGTGGTGAAGTGGAAATTGGGGAGGCTAAAGGATGAGGAAGTGATGGGATTCAGAAGGTAATGGGTTCTAATCCTGGCTCCGCCAAACGTCTGCTGTGTGACCTAGAGCAAGTCACTTCACTTCTCTGTGCCTCAGTTATCTCATCTGCAAAATGGAGATTGAGACTGCGAGTCTTGGGTCAGGGACTGCGTCCAACCCTATTGACTTGCATCCGCCCCAGCTCTTAGCACAGTGCCTGGCACATAATAAGCCCTTAGCAAATACTATCACTATTATTAATAATGATAATCAGGATCAGGGAAGAAGAAGTCTTCCCTATTCTTTAAGCCTTCCCGGGTAAGACCATTCTGCTGCCGCTCTGGATGAAACCCTCTAATAAGTAACCAACTTTTGGATTAGAAATTCTTTCTTTGTAACCTCAATTCCTCACACGGCAATCTTCCCTCATTTCTTCCAGTTCTGCCCCCGGTGTCGAACAGATTTGATCACCGCTTTCCCCGTAATAGACCTCCACGTTTTGGGAGAGATCGAATAGGTCGTCCCCAAAGCCTTTTGTTCTCGCTTCTAAATCATCCCGATTTCTCTAACCTTTCCCCCAAACCAAATACGCGCTAGATAAAGGCAAAATAATCATCGTCAGAGTCTGTGAAGAACCCAATTAGAATACACCCGACTCTCCACCGGGTGAGTTTCCATTAGCAGAGATCATTAAAAACCTGACCCTTTGAAGACTCGTGTTTCAGCTCTGAGTGTGCGTCTTTGATGCGGCTGCCGCGGCTGCTCTGGCTGATGCGCGCTGCTTTTCACTCTGACTGTCTTTGGTTCTTACTTTTAACTCCTATTCAGATGAGTTCGGATTTTACCCACGGGGAGTGGTTTCTGCTGCTTTCAAGGGACAGCGATCCCTCAGTGATTTGATTTGGGTAGGCAACTGAGTGACCGTCGATCACAGTGTTGTTCCAGTGTGGCAGGAGAAAATCCTTTGGAAACCCAAGACGGTCCCACCCCGGTCTTTTACTAATACTGACCTCAAATTTCATCGGTATTTTTCCATACGATTTCCGCTGACTGCCGGATGGCCTGCTTTTTCCATGTGTTGTGTAAATCTTGGCTGGAATGCATTTTCTCTGGTTTCTCTCTCCCCCTCATCACTAAAGACAATCGCGGAGCTGGGAATGGTTTTCGGCTGCTCCGGCTCGGTTTTTATTCGCTAGGGGAAGGTCTGGAGACTCTTCCCCCCAACCCCCACCCCGGAATAGGTTGGTGACAAATATTCATTCGGGATGGGCAACCAACTGGGTATTTCTCTCCCTTTCTAGGGGCGACTCGGGTGCTCCCAAGGGTGTGGGGGTGGGGGGAGTGGCTAGCGGCAAATAGTCACGGACCAGGATCGGGAGGACTCTGTAGCGTGGCCTAGTAGAGAAGCAGCACGGCCTAGTGGAAAGAGCCCGGGCCCGGAGTCAGAGGACCTGGATTCCAGTCCCTGCTCTGCCATTTTCCCCCTGTGCAACCTTGGGAAAGTTACTTAACTTCTCAGAGCCTCAGTTCCCTCATCCGTTGGACGGTGAGCCCCAAGGGGAACAGGGAACGCGTCCGAACCGATAAACCGTTTCTATCCCAGCGCTGAGAACGGTGCGTGACGCGTAGTAATCGCATAACGAATACCGTAGTAATAATAGTGACTATTACTGTTAACAAGGGAGAGAGGAGGAAGAAAGATGGAGTAACTCACTTGCTGTCAAGAGCAAATCCCCTCTCCTCACGTTGCCACAGAGGCAGCTGTTTTTCCGGTGAAATAAGCTGGCTGAAGTAAGACGGGGCTGGCAGCCGGCAGTGGAGGAAGGTGGAATGAAAGGGGGGGAGTGCCAGACACAATCCCTCCTTGCCCTCAAGGAGCTTTCCATCTACCAGGTTGTCTTTCATCGGCTTAGCGTTGAGAGCTAAAATAACCGAGTGGTTGCAGGACGCTCCCTCTTGTGGTGCTGCCTTGCTAGGCTGAGCGAGGAAATCCGTCTAGATTCCCACGGACGACCTGCCTTCCCTTTCCTCTTCTCCGTCCCGGAACAGAGCGTGAGTGATGTCCTTCCGTGACCTTCAGTGCCTTGGACAAAACGTGGTTTCCCGAGGAAGACGGAACGGGCCGCTCGGTTTGTTTTCCTCACGACAGTGTCGTCGATTCGTCTAGCCCGGACCAATGCGGACCGGGTCCTTCGTCGTCCTTGCGGGGAAGCGCCCGTGGCTTGGCTTCCTGCCCCTCACGGGCGAGGGGGCCCGGCGATCCGGGCTCCCGGGGGATAGAGTGCGAGGCCGGGCCTGGAGAATTGTTGTCCTTTGGCTACTGCCGTGACCTACCCAGGAGCGGCGTGGCCTAGCGGATAGACCCTGGGGCCTGAGAGTCAGAAAGACCCGGGTTCTAATCCCGGATCCGCCACTTGTCAGCCGTGTGACGTTGAGCCAGCTCCTTGTGGGCAGGGAACGTATCTACCAACTCTGTCGGACTCTTCCAAGCACTTAGTCCACAGTACTAAACAGAGAAGCAGCGTGGCTCAGTGGAAAGAGCCCGGGTTTGGGAGTCCAGAGGTCATGGGTTCGAATCCCGGATCTGCCACTTGTCGGCTGTGTGACTGTGGGCGAGTCACTTAACTTCTCGGTGCCTCAGTTCCCTCATCTGTAAAATGGGGATTAACTGTGAGCCTCACGTGGGACGACCTGATGACCCTGTGTCTATCCCGGTGCTTAGGACAGTGCTCTGCACATAGTAAGCGCTTAACAAATGCCAACATTACTAAACATTCTGTATACAGTAAAAGTACGGCTATCAGGCGGTGGTATTTACCGAGCTATTGAATCCCCACTTTGCAGACGAGGGAACGGAAGCCCAGAGAAGTCAAGAGACTTGACCAGGGTCACACGGCAGGTAAACGGCGGAGCTGGAATTAGAACCCAGGGTCGCTGACTCCCACACACATGCTCTTTCCATTAGGCCAAGCTGCTTATGAAATGATAAGCACTTAATAAATACCATAGGTTGCTAACCTATGCTAATTTATAGGTTGCTAACTTATCCCGGCTCCGCCAATTGTCAGCTGTGTGACTTTGGGCAAGTCACTTAACTACTGAGAAGCAGCGTGGCTCAGTGGAAAGAGCCCGGGCTTGGGAGTCAGAGGTCATGGGTTCGAATCCCGGCTCTGCCACTTGGCAGCTGTGTGACTGTGGGCAAGTCACTTCACTTCTCTGTGCTCCATCTCTGTGCTTCAGTCACCTCATCTGTAAAATGGGGATTAAGACTGTGAGCCTCACGTGGGACAACCTGATGACCCTGTACCTGCCCCAGCGCTTAGAACAGTGCTCTGCACTTAGTAAGCGCTTAACAAATACCAACATTATTATTATTACTCTGTGCCTCAGTTACCTCAGCTGTAAAATGGGGATTAAGACTGTGAGCCCCATGTGGGATAACCTGAGAACCTTGGATCTATCCCAGCGCTTAGAACAGTGGTTGGCACAAAATAAGCACTTAACAAATACCAGCGTCATTATTATTATTATTATTACAGTCTTTGGTCCCATATGACAGCAGTGATGATCGAACAGAGAGAAGTGTCTGGATAGATCCATGGATGAAAGCCTCTATCTGTTACCGATTTGTCCATTCCAAGCGCTTAGTACAGTGCTCTGCGCATAGTAAGCCCTCAATAAATACTACTGAATGAATGAATGAAAGGCCCGTAATTAGAGGGAAAAAAAGTTAGCGATGATAGGGGGAAAAGTTATTGTTAGATCATACATCTCTAATGAGGAGGGCAGTCAACATATGTCCCTCCGAGGACCCTTAGGCACCACTTTTGAAGAGCGGTGGTGTCTGTTTAGCACTTACTATGTGTCAAGCATCGTTCTAAACTCTGGGTAGGTACAAGCTAATTAGGTTGGACACAGCCCCTGTCCCACATGGGACTCCCAGTCTTCATCCCTATTTTCAGATGAGGGAACCGAGGCCCAGAGAAGTTAAATGACTTGCCCAAGGTCACGCAGCAGACAAGTGGCAAATCCGGGATTAGAACCCGGGTCCTTCCGACTCCCAGGCCCGCGCTCTATCCACTAGGCCATGCCACCGTAGAGCATGGGTTTAAGTTCTTATGAACCCAACAGCGGCCGGAGAGGAAATTTCCTGCCGTGGAGGAGTGCCGCTTGGAAAAGAGCTCGGCGGTGCGGCTCCGGGCACGCAGTGACAGGTGGGAATGCATCGTTGAAGGAGCTACCGACATGTTAGATCGGAAACTCCTCGAGGACAGAGTCGTCGTCATAGAGACGATGATGATGATGTCGACGGAGGCGAGAACAAAGGCAGGCAAATTCTGCTGTGGCCAGTCCTCTGCACTTTGCTTCTACTGCCTCCTTTCTCCACACGACCGCTTTTCCCCAGGTCTGTCGAAGTCCGCTCCCGGAGGAACCTGCCGAGGTGTGGCTCAAGCCTGAGAATCTTGGCTTCGGTGGCTTTCCCCTGTAACGTCTCCCATATGTTCATTACCCCGTGCTTCCCGCGCTTCTGCCTCCATTCCTTATTTACGGTTTAAATTGGAAACGGGTGTCACTTTAAAGAAAAAAAAATTACAAATCGGCTACTGGTTGTTGCTCTCTGGTTTTTCCCTTCGGTGATGTATTCCCCGCTCCCCGGGGATCTGAGTGCCGACAATTAGTCCAATGCAGTCCTTGCTCGGTGCCGCCCTCGTGGCTTCCGGTCTCGGTTTTCCCCCCTCAGTACTAACTGTGGTATTTGCGGAGCGCTTACTCTGTGCCTGGCACTGTACTAAGCGCTGGGGTGGATACAGGCAAATCGGGTTGGACACAGCTCCCGTCCCACCCGGGGTTCACAGTCTTCATCCCCATTTTCCGGATGAGGTAACTGAGGCCCGGAGAAGTGAAGTGACTTTCATTCATTCAATAGTATTTATTGAGCGCTTACTATGCGCAGAGCACTGTACTGAGTGCTTGGAATGGACGAATCGGTAACAGATAGAGACAGTCCCTGCCCTCTGACGGGCTCACGGTCTAATCGGGGGAGACGGACGGACGAGAACGATGGCGATAAATAGAATCGAGGGGATGAACGTCTCATTAAAACAATAGCAAATAAATAGAATCGGGGTGAGGTACATCTCATTAACAAAATAAATAGGGTGATGAAGATATATACAGTCGAGCGGACGGGTACGGTGCCGAGGGGATGGGACGGGAGAGGGGGAGGAGCAGAGGGAGAGGGGGGAGAAGAGGGTTTAGCCGCGGAGACCCGTTCACTTCCAGAGATGTAATAATAATAATAACGTGTGGTATTTGTTAAGCCCTTACTATCTGCCAGACACTGTACTAAGCATCGGGGCGGATACAAGCAAATCGGGTTGGACGCAGTCCCTGTCCCCCATGGGGCTCACAGTCTTAATGCTCATTTTACAGATGAGGGAACTGAGGCACAGGGAAGTTAATTGACTTGCCCAAGGTCTCACAGCGGATGAGTGGCAGAGCCGGAATTAGTAGATGTTGTTAGAGTCCAACTTTCCATCGTTCAGTGGAACCAGCCTTTCTTTCAGGGCCCAGCTCATTTTTATCCACTGGGTTCTCCGAAAAGATAGATGGCCAACAGGGGTCTACCCCGGTCTCTCTGGGGGAAGCAAACCTCTACCTTCATACGGGGAAGTCTACCAACTCGGTTGAATGGGACTCTCCCAGCTGCTTAGTACAGTGGTCTGCAAACGGTACGTGCTCAATAAATAGCCCTGACTGATTGAAGCTTCTGGAAAATATCCAGTGGTACAGGCAGGGAAGCCCTCCTTTCCAAACTCAACCGTTGAAGAAACCTTTGGAGAGCCACCCCCCAGTTAGAAGACAATGTTTTCCACGGCAAAATTGCATTATCCCCCTTCCCCTCGCCGTCATCACCGTGGACCTAAGGTCCCAGGAGAAAGATTGGAAACCACGTTACAGTCACCCTGGTCCTAGCGGTCCTGTTCCTCAGCGGCAAAAACTGCAACCGGAGAGAAGCAGCGGCATGGCCTAGTGGATAGACCACGGGCCTGGGAGTCAGAAGGACCTGGATTTGAATCCCATCTCTGTCGCTCGTCTGCTGTGTGACGTCGGGCAAGTCGCCTCGCTTCTCTGTGCCTCGGTTACTTCATCTGTAGTAAGGGGATGAAGACCGTGACCCCTATGTGGGACATGGACTGTGTTCGACCTAATTAGCTCATCTCTACCCAAGTGCTTAGTACAGCGGCTGGCACACAGTAAGTGCTTAAGAAATACCCTAAGAAAGAGAGAGCTTCCTGCCGGTAGGTAATTGGATGGGAGCTAGATACAAGGAACCGAGGAGAAAACCCCAACGGTATTTTCATCGGAAACGCTGCGCAGCAGTGGGACAGGATTTCAGCCGGTCGCAAGTCTGGGGAGTTGTGAAAGCAATTCTCTGCACCGTGGCGTTTGAAGTCACGTTGCTTTTTTTCCTGAGGACAACCCGGCGTATCATCCTCCTTGAGCTATCCGCTGTGGAACAATTCAGCATTAACGTTTTGGGTGCGTAACACAATCACCGTAATACAATCATCTTGAAGTAGGCACTGATGAGATAATTCTGTCAGACTCGTTTATGTTTTCTTCTTCTGCGATCGGCTACTTCCTTTCCCTAGAACCTGAAGTGAACCATGATTTTTAACCAGAAACTCTGCGGAGCTTCAGGACAAGTTCAACAGTGGAAGCGGCACCCACAAACCCATCTCTCCTGTGAAAGAAACGGTGCGCAGAAGTTTGGCATAACCTTAGCAACAGGGAGCCCAGAAGATGAAATACACGCCCCTTGAATTTACAACTTAGCGTTCCTAAGTGGAGGCTAGTGCCCGACAGCCACGGACCAGACCGGGATATAATATTAGTGCTCTCGGAAGCCGGATCTCGCCACTGATCCAGTCGGATAACGCTCATTAATGTTGTTAAGGGTGACTTGAGGGCGTTGGTGGTGGGGGAAGGAAGCAGGGGAAATTTGAGGACTTTAGGGTTGAATTTTGGCTTCGTATTTCAAATGGGGAATGACTCGGTGGGAGGGGTAAGTGAGTTTTCCAACGCAAGGGCGGACGTCGGATCTTGCCGTTTATAGGATCGATGCTAAAGCGTCCTGAAATCCACGGAGGGAGGCAAGGGTAAACGTGGAAAAGAGCTAATCGGATCAGAGGATGGGAGGAAACCTGGGCTAATGGAAAGGGTCTAGGTCTTGTCCCGGCTCTGCACGCTGGCCCGCTGTGTGACCTCGGACGGGTGCCTTTACCTCTCTGGGCCTCAGTTTCCTCTTCTGTGCAATGGGGATAAGACCTTGGCTTCTCTCTACCTCCCGGGGATGTTACGAGACATAATGAGCTAAGCGGTGTGAAAGAACTTCGGGAAAATGAAAGGTAGTACCATCAGTAATGTAGAGTGTAGCAGGATGATAATAATAATAATAATTGTGGTATTTGTTGTTGAGTGCTTACTATGTAATAATAATAATGTTGGTATTTGTTAAGCGCTTACTATGTGCCGAGCACTGTTCTAAGCGCTGGGGTAGACACAGGGGAATCAGATTGTCCCACGTGGGGCTCACAGTCTTAATCCCCATTTTACAGATGAGGGAACTGAGGCACAGAGAAGTTAAGTGACTTGCCCACAGTCACACAGCTGACAAGTGGCCGAGCCGGGATTCGAACCCATGACCTCTGACTCCAAAGCCCGTGCTCTTTCCACTGAG
This sequence comes from Ornithorhynchus anatinus, assembly GCF_004115215.2. Lineage (NCBI taxonomy): Eukaryota > Metazoa > Chordata > Mammalia > Monotremata > Ornithorhynchidae > Ornithorhynchus > Ornithorhynchus anatinus. Next base: position 67,891,632 of record NC_041753.1, read on the forward strand.
CCACGCTGCTTCTCTATGTGCCAGGCACTGTTCTAAGAGCTGGGGTAGATGCAAGATAATCAAGTTGGACCCTGTCCCTATCCCACCTGGGGGTCACAGTCTTAACCCCCAATTTACAGATGAGGGAACCGAGGCCAGAGAAATGAAGTGACTTGCCCAGGTCACACGGCAGAGAAGTGGCAGAGGCAGGATTAGAACTCAGGTCCTTCTGACTCCCAGGCCCGGGCTCTGCAGGCAGACACTTGGTCCCCTGCTTCTGGAGCCCATTTTGTTCCCCGCGCCCCACATCAGTGCCTAACCAAACTTCTCTAGACTGTAGAGCTCTAGACTATAAGCTCCTTGTTGGCAGGAAATGTGTATTCCACCTCTGTTATATTGTACTCTCCTAAGCACTTAGTACAGTGCTTTGCACACAGCACTCAAAAGCCATTGATTGAACAATTCTGGGCAGCTCTGAACTGATGGAAGTGACCCAGGATGGTGCTGAATAATAATGATTCAAATAATAATTGTAATAATAATAATGTTGGTATTTGTTAAGCGCTTACTATGTGCCGAGCACTGTTCTAAGCGCTGGGGTAGACATAGGGGAATCAGGTTGTCCCACGTGGGGCTCACAGTCTTCATCCCCATTTTACAGATGAGGGAACTGAGGCACGGAGAAGTTAAGTGACTTGCCCACAGTCACACAGCCGACAAGTGGCAGAGCTGGGATTCGAACTCATGAGCCCTGACTCCAAAGCCCGTGCTCTTTCCACTGAGCCACGCTGCTTCTCCAATTGTATCTGTTAAGCACCTTACTACGTGCCAGCTTCTGTTCTAAGCACTGGGGTGAATACAAGCAAACCGGGTTGGACACGGTCTCTGTCCCACGCGGGGCTCACAGTCTCAATCCCCATTTTACAGATGAGCTAACCGAGGCACAGAGAAGTCAAGCGACTTGCTGAAGGTCACACAACGGACAGGTGGCGGAGCGGGAATTAGAACCCAGGTCCTTCTGACTCCCAGGCCCGTGCTCTGTCCACAGAGCCACCCTTCTTTTCAGAACAAGGAGCTAAAGGCTACGAGTCCTTACGATCTCCGGTGGATCTCCCAGGCGTTTAGTACAGTCCACTCAGCGAGCACTCGATGAGTAGCATTATGCCACTCACTCAGTACTGAGCGACTTCTGTTTCTGTCTACCTCAGAGGGGGCTGAGAAGGAAAAGGCTTTGCCCAAAATGCCACTGGCAACAAGAGGACCAAAGTTCCTGCTCCTCCGCCCCGTGGGCACCGAAGGGTGTGATTTCTCGTCTAGTCAATGAGCCCTTTGTGGGCAGGGAATGTGTCCACTTGGGCTAGTGGCAACGTGGGCTAATGGATAGAGCCCGGGCCCGGGAATCGGAAGGATATGGGTTTTCATCCTGGCTCCGCCACTTGTCTGCCGGGTGACCTAGGGCAAGGCACTTCACTTCTCTGTGCCTCTTTGCATCTCATCCTGGAATTAAGACTGTGAGCCCCACGTGGGACAGGGACTGTGTCCAACCTGATTACCATGTATCTTCCCCCGTGATTAATACAGCGCTTGACACATAGTAAGGTGCTTAACAATACCATCATCATCAATTTTGGTTTTTTGCATTAATAATAATCATCATTACCATCGTGGTATTCGTTAAGCGTTTGCTCCGTGTCTGTTCTAAACGCTGGGATAGACACAGGTGGATCCCATCAGACGCAGTCTCCGGCGCACGGGGGGCTCACAGCCGAAGGAGGAAGGAGAGCAGGTGTCGGATCCCCATCTTACAGATGAGGAAACTGAGGCAGGGAGCAGTTAAGAAACTTGCCCGAGGTCCAACAGCAGGCAAGTGTCAGAGCCGGGAATAGGAGTTCTCTGACTCCCGGGCCCGTGTTCTTCCCACCGGGCCGCACTGTTTCTCAAGCGTCCCCTAAGAATGAATGCAGTGCTGTGCACACCGGAAGCTCTCAGTAAATTTGACTGACGGATTGATTAATTCCCTGAGAGATTGCCTCCATTTTCTGTTGTTTCAGCGCACAAAAGTCCAACCCGTCCCTTCTTCCGCTAGGAAGGCTCAGAACTGGCTCTTTACCAGTCCTTACTGGACTTGGGTTCACTTCATCACTTACTAATGACCAGGTTATTACTGCTAATGCTAATGAGGGGAATCATTTAGATGGTAATGAATGTTTTTTTCCCCATGCCAACCCAATTATCGGCTCTTAATCTGAAAGAGAGAGTGGGAAGTGCTACAACCTGGAGCCGCTGTGCTCACTGACTCACAACATTATTGGAGAGAGAGACCAGGTTGGGGATCAAACCCCTCCCCCTGGAAGCCGTTCCAGTGTGGCCTAGTGGAAAGAGCCAAGACCTGGGAGTCGGAGGAGCTGGGTTCTAATGTCGGCTCTGCCGCTTGTCTGCTTTGTGACCTCGGGCAAGTATTGATAATGATAACACTCGTGGTAATTAAGTGCTCACTGTGTGCCCAGCACTGTTCTAAACGCCGGGGAGGATACGCGATCATCAGGTCAGGCAGTCCCTATCCTGCACAGGGTTCACAATCTAAGTAGGCAGGGGAAGAGGTTTTGAATCCCTCTTTTACAGATGAGGGAACTGAGGCACAGAGAAGTGAAGCGATCTGCCCAAGATCACACAACAGACAGGAGGCGGAGCCAGGTTTAGAACCCTGACTCTATCCACTGGTCCACTGACTCTATCCACTGGTCCACGCTGCTCTTTCCCTTCATTTCTCGGTGCCTCACTTCCATCGTCCGCAAAATGGGGATTCATTACCAGCGTGGCTTAGTGGCAAGAGCCCGGGCTTGGGAGTCAGAGGTCATGGGTTCGAATCCCGGCTCTGCCCCTTGTCAGCCGTGTGACTGTGGGCAAGTCACTTCCCTTCTCTGTGCCTCATTTCCCTCATCTGTAAAATGGGGATTAACTGTGAGCCCCACGTGGGACAACCCGATTAGCCCGTATCTACCCCAGCGCTTAGAACAGTGCTCGGCACGTAGTAAGCGCTTAACAAATACCGACATCATTATCATTCCCTGTTCTCCCTCCTACTCTGACAGCGAGCCCCATGTGGGAATTGATGATCTTATATCTGCCCCAGCACTTAGTACCGTGCTTGGCACATAGTAAGCGTTTAACAAATACCACGATTATCATCAATATGATTATTAGCACCACCCCCGGCATTTCTGAACACCGGATTACCAGTATTTATCTTCCTGCCGTGAGTCCGCCCATCCACAGCTTGACCACCACGGGTCCACAGGGTTTGAGGGAGACATTTTATGTAAATTGTTCTTAAAACCTCACATTACAGCTGGGACACATAATAAATAAGTAAATAAGGTATAACCATTTTTCAAAGTTTACAGCTTTCATGAATTTTTAAGGTTAGTAGTGGGGGAAACTGCTGAAACAAACCAATTGTGGAGAGGGTGTGATGAGCAGGTCTAAGAGCTACTTAAATATTTAATGAGACCAAAAGCCTCTTACAACTAATCATCTCTTAATGGCACTTGCCCTTTGCCCCTGTGCAGACCCATGTGTTTCTAAGGGAGTAAAATGTTTTGCTTCCAAACAAGTTATCGCTAGTCCAGTGAGTAAATGTCCTAATCTGAAGATGGTCTCACAGCTCTCTGATAGTAATAACGATGGGATTTGTTAAGCGCTTACCCTGTGCCAAGCACTGTTCTAAGAATCCGTAACGGGCTACAAGAGGGAATATGGGAGCGAGTGGGAAATGTTGGGGGTGTTAGAAGGTCCATTTTTAAAATGGTGGGCGGATATCCGGGAGGTGATCCCCACATTTTTTAGTGGTATCTGTTAAATGCTTACAGAGAAGCAGCGTGGCTCAGTGGAAAGAGCCCGGGCTTGGGGGTCAGAGTTCGTGGGTTCGACTGCCGGCTCTGCCACTTATCAGCCGTGTGACCGTGGGCGAGTCACTTAACTTCTCTGGGCCTCAGTGGCCTCATCTGTAAAATGGGGATTAACTGTGAGCCTCACGGGGGGACAACCCGATTCCCCTGTATCTCCCCCAGCGCTTAGAACGGTGCTCTGCACATAGTAAGCGCTTAACAAATACCAACATTATTATCATTACTATGTGCCGGGCACTGTACTAAGCACTGGGGAGGACACAAGATAATCAGATTGGACACAGTCCCTTTCCCACAGTGGGCTCACAGTCCCATTTTACAGATGAAGTGCCTGAGGCGCAGAGAAGTTGAGTCACTCGCCGAAGGTCACACGGCAGATGAGTGGCAGAGCTAGGATTAGAACCCAGGTCCTCTGACTCCCAGGCCTGTGCTCTTTCCACTAGGCCACGCTGTCTCTGACGACTCCTCCAAACGTCCCAGTTCCAAATCCTGGGTAGACAAGGTACTTAACACCTGGTCACTCCAAGTGTCCCCAACACGTGGAGGGGATAGGAATCCCACCTCCATTGGGTGAATCGGGGAGCAGAGTTTTGACAATCCTACCCTTCAGTTATTGTCCATGATAATGATACTAATGTTGGTATTTGTTAAGCGCTTACTATGTGCAGAGCACTGTTCTAAGCGCTGGGGGAGATACAGGGGAATCGGGTCGTCCCACGTGAGGCTCACAGTTAATCCCCATTTTCCAGATGAGGTCACTGAGGCCCAGAGAAGTGAAGTGACTCGCCCACAGTCACACAGCTGAGAAGTGGCAGAGCCGGGAGTCGAACCCATGACCTCTGACTCCGAAGCCCAGGCTCTTTCCACTGAGCCACACCGCTTCCCTAATGATGACTCCAGTGATGGAAAAGTATTTATTTGTATTAATATCTGTCTCCCCCTCTGGACTGTGGGCTCATTTTGGGCAGGAATATGTCTGTCTGTTATATTGTACTCTTCCAAGTGCTTAGAACAGTGATTTGCACACAGAAAGTGCTCAATAAATACGATCGAATGAATGAATGAAAAGTAATGAACAGTTCCCCTTGAAGGGAGGAAACCAGGGTTGGACCTGCTGCGAAAAGGAGGACTGACCTAGGGAAAGTCACAGTGGGACTGGGATGGGAAGCAGCAGGGCTTAGTGGATAGAACACAGGCCTGGGAGTCAGAAGGACCTGGGTTCTAAACTCGGCTCGGCTCCTTGTCTGCTATGTGACCTTGGGAAGTCACTTCACTTCTCTGGGCCTCAGGGACCTCATCTGGAAAATGGGGATTAAGAGTGTGAGCCCCATGTAGGACAGGGAATGTGTTCCACCCGATTTGCTTGCATCTACCTCAGCACTTAGCTTGGCATACAGTAGGCGCTTAACAAGTATCATAATTATTATTGTAATTATTGCCTGGGGAACTATCATACAAATCGCTTCTCCTTGCCGTCCCCATCGATTAGACCGTGCGCCCGTCAAAGGGCAGGGACCGTCTCTATCTGTTGCCGACTTGTACATTCCAAGCGCTTAGTACAGTGCTCTGCACATAGTAAGCGCTCAATAAATACTATTGAATGGATTTAATTGATCGATTCATCCCCCAGCAATGTTTATTGAGCCCCTCCAGTGGAGAGAACCGTGTATGGAGGACTTGGGAGAGTAGAGTAGAGATAGTACTTAGAGAAGCAGCGTGGCTCAGTGGAAAGAGCCCGGACTTGGGAGTCAGAGGTCATGGGTTTGAATCCCGGCTCTGCCACTTAGCTGTGTGACTGTGGGCAAGTCACTTAACTTCTCTGTGCCTCAGTTACCTCATCTGTAAAATGGGGATTAACCGTGAGCCTCACGTGGGACGACCTGATGACCCTGTATCTACCCCAGCGCTTAGAACGGTGCTCTGTACATAGTAAGCGCTTAACAAATACCAACATTATTATTATTATAGTAGATGCTTTCCCTGTGGGGGAGGAGCTTTCAGTCTACTGTGTGGGGAACACTGTACTAAGCCCTCAGGAGAGTAGAACAGAGTAAGTAGACATGATCCCTGCCCTCGAGAAACTTACAGTCCACTACGGGAAGGGAATTGTACTTTGAGAAACAGCATGGCCTAGTGGAGAGAGCACATGGCCGAGAGTCAGAAGGACCTGGGTTCTAATCCCGGCTCGGCTACATGTCTGCTGTGTGACCTGGGGCAAGTCACTTCATTTCTCTGGGCCTCAGTGACTTCATCTGTAAAACGGGGATTAAGACTGTGAGCCCTGTGTGGGACAAGGGACCCGCAGCGATTAGAACAGTGCTTGACACCTAGTAAGCGCTTAACAAATGCCATCATCATTATTATTATTGCTACTGAGCCACTGGGAGAGTGCAATAGAGTTAGAAGACAAGAACCCCCTCCCCTCAAGGAGCTTACGATCGAATGGATTTTGTTTGAGCTTTATGGTGGTCCGGGTCCGTGAAGGATTGTGAGAGCATTGGCCGCGGAGCGACGCTTGAGTTGGTGCGGTGGCACCGAGTAAATACTATTGAAAGATTGAATAGTTTTTCAGAGCTGCGCGAGGGAATGCCTGAACTAAATCGGGGGCAAAGCTGGGAGAAGAGTCCAGAGGTCCCGGTATCCGGTCATAATTAGTCACCCCTCAGACACATTCCATCTGACGTAGCGGACTTCCATGGTTGGGCAGGGGAGGAAGTAGGTGCCAAGCCACACAACTCAGAACAAACAACTCGTTGTGTTGCCGGGTGTTTACGAAATGCTGTCTTGGCTGGACAAAACCATGGAAGGGCTGTGTTTGGAACAATGAAGAGTGCGTTTGTTTGTTGGTTTATTCCGTTTCTCTCCAGGACATAGTGTAAAGCTCTGATAAGGACTGGGAATGAAACACAAGTTTAGAAAGAGCATGACCACTGACTGAACTTGTGCTAGATTCTCTTACCACTAACCATTTGACCGAGGAACAAGGACGGTATTGTTTAGGACAGCACGGGTGAAATCCCGCAAGGAATTCTCCAGCGTTGAGATGAAAGATCTACCCAATGAGACTCGGGGCCCATAATCAGAGATCAGATGGGAAAACAGGAAAAAATCAAAAATTACATTTGTTTAGCAGAACAAACAGAGTTATCCAGAAACTACTTCTTCGAGTCCACCATATGGGATATCTTGAACTTCTCTGGGTGATCGTCACAGCAGATTGTGCAGTCTAAAACGGTCAGGGAGGACCCTCACCAAGCTCTGTCCATCTTCAAAGCCCATCTGAAATCTTATCTCCGCCAGGAAGCCTTCTGTGATTCATTTATCTCCCCCTCCCCAACTCTTTAGCCCCTCGACTACCAACCACTTCAGCCCTTCTACGCCATCTAGGCATGAGGGAGCTCGCAACCACTTGCCTGCTGTCAGACCTTGGGCGAGAGAAGCAGCGTGGCTGAGTGGAAAGAGCACGGGCTTGGGAGGCAGAGGTCGTGGGTTCTAATCCCGGCTCCACCACTTGTCAGCTGAGTGACTCTGGGCAAGTCACTTAGCTTCTCTGTGCCTCAATTCCCTCATCTGTAAAATGGGGATTAAAACTGTGAGCCCCACGTGGGGCAACCTGCTGACCTTGCATCTACCCCAGCGCTTAGAACGGTGGTTGGCACATAGTAAGCGCTTAACAAACACCATAATTATCTTTATAATTATGAAGTCGCTTCACTTCTCTGTACCTCAGTTTCCTCGTGTGTAAAATGGAGATTCAATCCCCGTTTCCCTTCCTACTGAGACTGTGAGCTTCATGTGGGGCAGGGACTGTGCCCGACCTGATTATCTTGTATGTATTCCAATCCTTAGTACAGTGCTAGGCATACAGTAAGTGCTTAACAAATACCAAAATGATTACATACCCACCGTTTAAGCCCCGTCACAGATGTGCGTGTATCATAAAGTCAGTGGATCCTATTTACTGAACGGTTACTGTGTGCAGAACACTGCACTAAGCACTTGAGAGAGTACGCTATAGCAGATTTGGTAGACACGTTCTTGGCTACTGGGAACTGGGAGTCTAGAGGGGGAGACAGATATTAAATTACAGATAAATAAGGGCTGGGGGGCTGAGGGTGGGGTGAATAAGGGGTACAGATCCGAGTGTGAGGGCGATGCAGAATGATGAGGGACGAGGGAAAGTGAGGGCTTAGTCGGGGAAGGCAACTTGAAATAGATGTGATTTTAATAAGGGTTTGAAGAGGGAGAGACCGGTGGATATGAAGGGGGAGGGAGGTCTAGGACCCAGCCAGGATGTGGGGAAGGGGTCTGTGGTGAGAGATGAAAGCAAGGTGCAGTGAGCACGTTGGTGTTAGAGAAGCAAATTGAGCCTGTTAGGTTATAGTTGGAAATCGGCGAGATGAGATAGGACGGGCCAAGGTGATTGAGTGCTTCCAAGCCAATGTTAAGGAGTTTTTGTTTCATGAGGAGTTGGATGGGCAACCACTGGGTGTTCTTGAAGAGTGGGGAAACATGGACTGAATGATTCTGTAGGAAAACTTCCCTGGCGGTAGAGTGAAGTATGGACTGGAGTGGGGAGAGACAGGAGGGAGGGCGGTCAGCAAGAGGCTGATACAGTAATCAAGGTGGGAGAGGATAAATGCTTGGATTAACGTGGTAGCACTTTGAGTGAAGAAGAAAGGGGTGGATTTTAGCAGTGTTGTGAAGATTGAACTGACAGAGTTTAGTGATAGATTGAATATGTGGATTGTACGGGGGAGAGGAGTCAAGGATAATGCCAAGGTTGTGGGCTTGCGAGACAGGGAGGATGGTGGTGATGTCTACAGCGATGTGAAAATCAGGAGGAGGACAGGGTTTGGGTGGGAAGATAAGGAGCTCTGTATTGAACATGCTAAATTCGAGGTATAGGCGGGACATCCACGTAGAGATGTCTTGAAGGCAGGAAGACATGTGAGACTGCAGACAAGGCGAGAGATCAGGGCTGGAGATGTAGACTTGGAAATCATCCAAGTATAGATGGTAGTTGAAGGCATGGGAGTGAAGGAGCTCTCCAAGGGAGTGGTCAAAGATGGAGAAAAGAAGGGGACCCAGAACCGACTCTGAGGGACTCCCGCCGTTAAGGGGTGGGAGGCGGAGGAGGAGCCCGCGAAGGAGAACTGAAAATGAGCGGCCAGAGAGGTAGGAGGAGAACCAGGAGAGGATAGTGTCAGTGAAGTCAAGGTTGGATAATATTTCCAGGAGAAGTGGGTGGTCGACAGCGTCAAAGGCTGATGTGAGGTGAAAGATTAGGATGGAGTAGAGGCCGCTGGATCTGGCAAGAAGGAGATGATGATAATAACAATAATAATGGCATTTGTTAAGCGCTTACTACGTGTAAAGCACTGTTCTAAGCGTTGGGGAGGGTACAAGGTGATCTGGTTGCCCGACGTGGGGCTCACAGTCTTAATCCCCATTTTACAGATGAGGGAACTGAGGCACAGAGAAGTTAAGTGACTTGCCCAAAGTCACACAGCTGACAAGCGGCTGAGCTGGGATTTGAACCCATGACCTCTGACTCCCAAGCCCGGGCTCTTTCCACTGAGCCACGCTGCTTCTCATTTGTAACTTTTGAGAAGGCAGTTTCAGTGGAGTCAAAGGGGAGGAAGTACATGTATATGCATATACTAAGCACTTAATAAAAGTATCATTATTATCATCCTCATCATCGTTATTCCTCTCTCTCCTCCCAGGTGATTGCTCCTTTACTAGGTCTCTCCAAAGTGGGAGGTGTGATGAGCAGCCAGATTTCCACTCCAAGCTCTTGCCTCCTAGCCTTTCGGAGTTTTCTTTGCCAAATCCATGAAGTAAATGATTGTGACCAATGTTTGACCTTCTGTCTGTACTGATGGAGATAATGACTTCAGGCTGATAAGGAAATGATATTTCGCTGTTTGTTTTACAGGCTCCCGAATAGCTGGGCAAGATGAAAACAAAAGCGTCGTTGCCTTTTTTTTTTCCTCACTTTGGCGGGGGTGGGAGCTGCCCTCCATTGGCCCCTCGACAGGATCACGACCTCGTTTGTCTTCTGCTTCCAGGTCGGAGGTCACACGATGCTGCCTATCCGCTGGATGCCCCCAGAGAGCATCATGTATAGGAAGTTTACCACAGAAAGTGACGTCTGGAGCTTGGGGGTCGTGTTATGGGAGATCTTCACGTATGGCAAACAACCGTGGTACCAGCTCTCAAACAACGAGGTGCATTGCCGGGGCCCCGGGGGGGCTTGTCCACTCCTGCCCAGTGCAGGGGATGGAGAGGGGACGGGTGGGAGCCATGACAGTGGGAGGCCGCCAGCCATCCGAACACGGCTACACGTGGATCTTACGGGAAGCGGATGGCGAACAGAGGCATGTTTCACCCTCTCCGTGTTTCGGCTTGCTTGATTGAGAAGTGCTGCAGAGCGCAGAAAAGAAAGAGGAGAAAACCCCCGTTAATCAGACCCCATTCTGCCTAAGCTCTTGACATTTGAGCCAGTAGATCAGCTCACGAAAGTATGGCGATGCCCTGGTTATAGAGACGGAGATGATGACTGCAGGCTGATAAGGAAGTGATATTTCCTGAAGAGCCACGCGTCAGTTAATCAACTGATGGTATTTATTGAGCGCTTACTGTGTGCACAGTAATAAGTACAGTACAATAGAGTTGGTTAATGTTGGTATTTGTTAAGCGCTTACTATGTGCAGAGCACTGTTCTAAGCGCTGGGTAGATACGGGGTAGACAGGTTGTCCCACGTGAGGCTCACAGTCTTAATCCCCATTTTACAGCTGAGGTAACTGAGGCACCGAGAAGTCAAGTGACTTGCCCGAAGTCGCACAGCTGACAGGTGGCGGAGCCGGGATTAGAACCCATGACCTCTGACTCCAAAGCCCAGGCTCTTTCCACTGAGCCACGCTGCGTCTCTAAGCTGGCGTTGGTAGGCGCGATCCCCACCCTTCAGGAGCTTAATTACCTGGCCAGAGTCAAGGCTACAAACCAGCCCAAGTAGGAAGATTAGGTACAAATGGAAATTAAAAAATTGTTCAAAAAAGCAGGCAAAAGGTATTTTTCAGCCAGTCACGCCCACTGTGTAATGTGAGGTCATTCTTCCTTCCCCTCCCCCAACTCTTAACATCTCACTCCAGGTTTACCTCGTCTGCCCTCTCAGACCAGAGGTTTGACTCTCTAGACTGACCTCATGGTGGGCAGGGAATGTCTGTGTGTTGTTGTATTGTAATAATAATAATGTTGGTATTTGTTGAGCGCTTACTATGTGCCGAGCACTGTTCTAAGCGCTGGGGTAGACACGGGGGAATCAGGTTGTCCCACGTGGGGCTCACAGTATTGTACTCTCCCAGGGGCTTAGTGCAGCGCTCTGCCCACAGTAAGCGCTTAATAAATACTACTGAATGAACGAATGAATGACTGGCTCCAGACAAGTTCTAGACTTCCCTATCTTGAATTTCACTATGCCCGTGAAATTCCACAAGGGAGTGTGTCCAAGCCCAGTTGATGAAATCCAAGATGGTGAAGCCTGGAAATGCAGCTAGTTTTCTATTTTATGTCACTACCCTGACTTTTCCCGGTCATCCGCTCTATGGCGTAGTGGAGAGAGCACGGGCCTGGGAGTCAGAAGGTCATGGGTTCTAATTCCGGCTCTGTCACTTGTCTGCTGCGTGACCTTGGGCAAGTCAAAGTGACTTCTCCGTGCCTCAGTTACCTCATCTGTAAAATGGGGATTGAGACCGGAGCCCCACGTGGGACAGGTCCCGTGTCCAACTCGATTTGATCGTATCTACCCCAGTGCTTAGTACAGTGCCTGGCGCATAGTAAGTGCTTAACACATACTATAATTATCATTATTACCAAGGGCGGTAATAACAATAACCACCTATGAGGGATGAGGGAAATACAAGTTCCCCGGCCCACCTGGAAGTGCTCCGCCGGCAACGTCCATCTGAAGCCGGAGCTCTCCTCGGCCGCTAATCCTCCTTCGATCTCTCGGCAGGTGATCGAGTGCATCACTCAGGGCCGGGTCCTGCAGCGACCTCGCACGTGCCCGAAGGAGGTCTACGATCTGATGCTGGGGTGCTGGCAGCGGGAGCCCCACATGAGGCTCAACATCAAAGACATCCACTCCCTCCTTCAGAACTTGGCCAAGGCTTCTCCGGTCTACCTGGATATTCTGGGCTAGAGCCCTCCGCCCCATCCCCTCCCCCCATCCCCTCCCTCTCCCCAACCCCTTCCCCGCAGCCGCGAGGATGGGCCAAGGGAACCAATGTGTTTTAACTGCCGCTGGACTCCATCAAAATGTGTTCTTAACTCTGACAGTATTAATGACAAAGAGGTGGAGAAGCTTTCAAAGGGCAAGCAGTGGGCTCTGCTCCACCTGTAGACATAGTCACGACTTCTCCGACATTACCAAGTCATCTCATTTCTTCTTTCTCTCTTTCCATTCCCCTCGGGACTTTTGATTTGGGTTTCTTCTCTCGATCTCTCTCTCTCTCTTCCCCTCTCTCCCTCCCTCTCTTTCCCTTCCCCTTGCTTTTGACTCAATCTGGCTTCTGCATCATTGTTAATTCTGCATAGACAAAGGCCTTAAAAAGCTGACCTGTTATATCAGCAGACATTTTTGCCCGCCACAGATAACAATGCCTTGTTGTATTCCTGCCTTTGACATGGATGAAAAAAAAAGGGAAAACAAATCATTGACTCAAACTTTGTGACTTCTGTTCTATAGACACCAGGAGTTTCTATGGATCCATCTCGATTTCCGATTCTTCTCGTTGACATTTTTCTTTTTGGTGGCTTCAGCCTTGGGATAGAGAAGGAAAGCCAACCTTCCGACTGGAAGCAGATTTCAGTGGGAGACGAAGCCAGAGAGAACGAACACAGCGATGCCACCCACAGTCCGGGGACCAAGGAGACCACGACGACCGAGTGACCCTCAACCCCACTTGGGAAAGTTTCACTACTGTGTGCTGGGGAAGGTTTGAGACGACGGGAGGGTTGAACTGTGCGCTGGGGACTCTCTCTTCGTAGGAAAGAAAGCGCTCTTTCTTGCCTCGCCCAAGGCACCAGTCAAGATTATGAGCGCAGACGCCCCCTTGCGTTGCCCGTACTGGTGTCGTAGCAAAAGCGTTTTCTGCCCGGCTCGGGGCAGAAACTTGGTGTATCTGTGTACAGTGCTCATTTCAGGCTCCAGCGGGAAGCTGAGAACCCGGAACGAAGGTAAGGGAGCCGGAAAGGTGGAGGCGAGTGGATCTTAGATTGTGCCCGTCACACCCTCTTCTTCTCCTCCCTCTCTCCCCTTCTCACTTGTGCCAGCAAAACGGTGCACGGTCTCGGTCAGTCGCTCCCCGTTCGGCCGGCCGGAAGAGCAGATCCAGAAAGCGGGACTCGCGTCATTAGGCGAAGCAGAGCGGATACCCCCAAGGAGAGACTTCATCGCAGGAGGTCTGTGAAGGTCCGTGGTATCCCAGGGGGCCGAGCCCACCCCGGCTCTTTGCACTCGGCCGCCCCTACAGCTTCTGCTCTCGTCTTGCTTTGGTTTTCGTTCCCTCGCTTTCTGTTGCGGTGGACACGTGTGGCCCCGTTGGACGTTGCTGAGCTCCATCTCACAGGGGAAAAGCCAGGGACCGGAAGTGAGACGAAAGAGGGGGTTGAAGAAACGATCGCGATGATCCACGATCAGATGAAGAAAGAGAATGCGATCGGTTCTTCGAGAACATTTGCCTCTCTCTCTGAGGGGGCCGTTGCTGCACAAATGGACATTTTTCTAATGCGAGCCAGATTGAAAAGACCTTGTTCTTATTCATCGTGTGTGTGTGTGCGTGTGCGCTTTTATTTCATACATTGAGCATTTTTCATTTTGAATGTCATGTACTAGCTGGATTCCTATTTTGCTTGTATGCATTATTTATTCCAGCACTTGCTTTTCCATTGCAGGCTTTCTAAGCCAATTCTTAGAAATTTAGAAATTGGAAACAGTAACCGCAACAACAACAAAAAACTTTGGTGTAATCTACAGGGCAGTGTCTGACAGCGTTGAGCTACGCTCTCTGTCGACGAACAACAAACGCTCCCAGATAGGCATAACGATGTAACTAAAGCCATAGATTTCGTTATTGACTCACTGTGGAACCACATTAGAAGGAAGGTGAGGGAAGATGAATTCACAGCCTTCCTCCAATTCCATCTGGCTCGGGGGGGAACTCTCCCGGACCCCGGGGTCCACATGGGACGAAGCGGAGTCGAGCCATTTGGAGAAGCGATGGTTCGGTTCGCTCTGATGGATGGCAGAGGCGTCAAGTGCCCGGCGGACCAGATTTGAGAGGGATGAGGACTCAGCTAAGATGAGCAAGACCGAAGGGGCTTTGCAGAGCTCACCAAGAAGCCGTCTCCTCAGGAGGAAAAAAATAAGTGTCCCTTCAACATCCGAAAAGCACCTCGAAGTTGTGGGATGAAGGACTCTCTGCAAGTGCAAAGTATTTATTGTTCGTCATCATTCTTACTCTTATTTATTATTGTCGTTATTGTTTCCATGTTGATGGAAAAGCGCTCCAGGTGTCCCAGACAGCAAATCGTGTCTATCTACTGTATTGGACTTTCCCACGTGCTTAGTGACCTGCTCTGCACAGGGTAAGCGCTCAATAAATACCACGGATTGATCGAAACGAAACAGCCCAGCAACGGGGAGTCCCTGCATGTGCCCCACGCAGAAGGGGCCGCCCCCTCCTCCCCCCACAACCCTCCCGGATCAGGTCCACTTGTCCTTAGCCTCCCTGGCAAACTCACAGGCCATCGCTCTGTGCCTTTCTCCTTCTCCTGGACGAGGGTTGGAAGACAGCTCAAAAGACCCTGCGTTTGGAAAACCAGAAAGCAGTTTGGCTCCACCCAGAAGCCCTTGGGCCCCCGTGAGGAAGACAGGGGCAGAGACCTCAAGTAGGGGATATGGAGCGGATGAAACGCTTCCAACCACCCCCACCTCTGGGCTAGATCCCGGCTCAAACTGGCTTCGGCCCGAGAGTGATAATCTGGCACCTAAGAGTGTGGTGCGGATGCCGCCCCGTAGAAGGGGAGCCGGACCTTGGGCACCCGCAAGAGAAAAACCCAAGGAGAGTCGGAAGGTCTCGAGAGGCCGAGTAGAACGAGAAGACGTGCTTGTCGTCGCTTCAGCCGAGCCTTGGGGGAAGATGAGCAGATCTGACAATTGGGCTTCTACACTCTCCTTTCTAGATCGTGCTAAAAATGATTCTCTATATAATATACATAGATATGTTTTCATGTATGCTCTACATATGGTATTTACAGGTATGTTTATGTGTGTAAGTACTACTTGGTTTATGCATATGCAGGCGTGTGTATATGTATAAAAAATAACAGGCGCACATATTCATGCAGATCATTATAATTAGGGAGTGCGGTGTAGTTAATAGGATGATCGAACCTGCGAAATAACCCATACTGGTTTCTCTTTGGTTTGTTCGTTTTGTTTTGTTTTCTTCCTTTCTCCATGTCCATAAGCTTAACTCTCCAACGGTGTGGAGTTCAGCCTGGGGGAGGGGGTGGGAAGGAAATACTAGGAAAGCTGGCCGTGTTCAGAACAGCATTCCCGGTATGAAAGCCATCCCACCGGTGCCAGCCCGGATAACGATTTCTCACAAGGAAAAGGCTGGATTCAAACGGTCTCGGTGAAAACTTCCAGGAAGAGAACATCGATTTAGTATTCTTTCGGCTCCATATCATTGTTCTCCTTGTGTCCCATTGTGGCACTTACACAACCTTGGAATTCTGCTGGGGTTAGGGGGTGGGTAGGAGAGAACGGGACAGGAAGACTCGGATGCAACACCCTGGGGGGATAATGGTGAGAACTGTGAGACTTCCCAGGAGGAGCACTTTCCCACATTCCCTCTTCTCTCCCCCATCCCCCGAGTTCTTCTGCAGCACACAGAAAAATCACCACCACCCCCACCCCGGGAACTCTGCAGGCAAAGAAGCCGGGCACCCCCTTTTCCTGAACCAACATCTTATTTTCGGTTTGTAAACCAGTGCAGTCTATATCTATCATCTATACTCCGATAAGTAACGGTCATTGCTCTCTTTCTTTTGTTTCCTTTCTGTGACATAAGAATCCTAGAACAGCCTAAAACCGGCAGCTTTTGCTCCGAGGCGAAAAAACAAAAAACAAAGAAAACCCACAAAAAACCAAAAAAACCTGACCAACTTACTGGTTGAATAAGTTAGTGAGCGATGAATATTTCTAAAGCAAAGACCGTTTCTGAGCTTGTGAATGAATTTCAAGTGTTCTAAAGGATGGGGGGTGGGAGGGAGGGGGTTTCTACTTCTACTTCGAGATGAAGGTTTTGATAGCACAGGAAACCGTATTTTCTAGGTGTCAGGCCTGGGATGAATCACTGCTGCTGTGGGTCCAGGATTCAATGAAGAGTCTCCGTTGCGTTGTTTTCTGTTGTCTGTGCACACTGGTTATCTTTTTTTTTTCTTTCCGTTTTGCTCCATTCCCCACAAATACAAAGCAAAAAAAAAAGTCTACATGTTGCAGGCAAAACACTGTGAATTTCACAACAGCCACCAAGCAACTATTTTGCCATCTTCAACACATGTCTCAGGAGAAGAAATGGGAAATGATGGGAATATTATTTTATCGTCTATGCATTCCTGGCCAGGTCTATGTTCATTTGAATTTGGGCTTTGCCACTGAATAAGGTCCCGAATGGAGACTGACCAAAATGAATATGTATCTTTAGAACCCAGAGTCCATTGGGCAAATAAGAGCTGCTAGTAGTCAAGTTGTCGGAGCGAAAAGAAGAAGAAAATGAAATACAATTGGATGTCTTCAGAGGCCTACATCTTGCAGCTTCTACGTGTTTCTACCGCTTAAAAACCTAAATGTGTTTAAAGCAGTCGAGAATGTTTTCTAGCCAAGGTAAATGAACTGAATGTGGATTTTGAATTATGTAACCCATCAAGAAATGACCAAATTCGTATTAAATATTTGTCCTTCCCTTGGTCTCTACTTATAGTCGATATATCTATGTGGAGATATAACCTTATACACACCCGTATATTCGAGAGATGGTTGTATGTATCTAGGCAGTATATACATTCATACCAGTATCTCTGAATAGATATATTTTCACTAAAACTGTGACCTGGTGTTTGGAACGCGTTCTCTCTCTCTCTCTTTTTCTCCGTTTTTCTCCCTCCCTCCTCTCCTCTCTCTCTCCTCCTTCCTCTCTCCCTCCGAGCTCCTCTCCTTCTCTCTTCTCTGTTCCCTCCCGCTTTCCCCCCCGCCCCCCCCCCCCTCGTTGGGTTATTTTCTTTTTAATGTGATGTCTCTGTGCAGATATTTAGTGGTTCTTGTTTTGCCGTCTGTTATAGAGGTCCATTGCTTTTAAAGACCCACTGCATCTTGGCTGATTTCAAAGTGACGCCTGAGTATCAGTGTTAAAAAGTTCTGTTTGTGAATCATGTGACCAGCTTCTCTCAACCTGACATGGAAAGTCCCTTGTACTACAGTGTATTTAATAAAAATGATGTCTTACAATAAATAACATCATCCAAAAGAAAGGTTGTAACTGACCCAATAATGATTGCTTCAAAGAGCATACAGAATTTTCCCAAGGTGTTAGCGTTCTAAGGTCTTCAGGGTGGGCCATTTTCTTTGCTAGCTTCCTTCCTGAATTCCCAGCAAACCAGATGTACCTTCTCCTCTATCCTTTAGCTCACCCCTGGAGCCTCTCGGTCCCCCATAACCCAACCTAGTAGCCGATCATTCAGTCATCTTTACTGAGTCCCTACCATGGGCAGAGAGCACTGTATTCAGCATTTGGGAGAGTACCTACTTACTATGTGCCAAGCTCGGTGCTCAACCCCCGAGTAGATGCAAGATTATCAGGTCAGAATCAGTCCCTGTCCCTCATGGGGCTCACGGTCTGAGAGAGAGGGAGACCATAGTTCCTTAGAGAAGCAGCGTGGCTCAGTGGAAAGAGCCCAGGCTTGGGAGTCAGGGGTCATGGGTTCGAACCCCAGCTCTGCCACTTGTCAGCTGTGTGACTGTGGGCAAGTCACTTCACTGCTCTGGGCCTCAGTTACCTCATCTGTAAAATGGGGATTATCTTTGAGCCTCAAGTGGGACAACCTGTTTACCCTGTATCTCCCCCAGCGCTTAGAACAGTGCTCTGCACATAGTAAGCGCTTAAATACCAACATTATTATTATCCCCATTTTTACAGATGAGGAAACCGGAGCACAGGGAAGTTAAGTGCCTGCACCAAGTTTACCCAGCATTAGAACCCAGCTCTCCTGACTCAATGGACGCACTAGATGTGATCTCTGTCCTCGAGAAATTGAGTAATCTAGGCGGGGAGACAGACGCCAAGATATATTACAGATCAGAGGAAGCAATAGAGTAGAAGAATATCTACCTAAGTGCCGTGTGTGTTGGTGGGGGGGGGGGGGTAGAGTTCTTTACACCCAACTCTTGCTCTGCTATCCAGTGTTAAAGAGCAACACAGTCCCTGTCAAATCCTTTCCTGGGCCAAGGGCATTCAGGATGGCACGACGCAAGACCCCCTACACCGGGGAACAGGTTGGAGGCCATGGGCAGGAGACCAACTTCGTCCTCAATCTCTGACTGACCCCGGTTCCTGGCCTGCAGAATTTCAGTGCTTTCACATCGGCATCACTGGCAGAGAAGTGAGTGGCTCAGCTAGTTATCCGGGTTCTAGCCTCAGCTATGGGAAACTGAGTCCAACCCAACAGCAATCGTCCTTGTGTTTGCCATAGCTGCTAATCAGGGTCCTGATTGCTTGGTGTCCTGGGCTCAATTAGGAGAAATTGTGAGGAGGCACAGGTGGTTTCCTAAGAAGTGGCCCTGCACTGAGGCCTAAGAGATCGAAAAGAACGGAGTGGGCAGGGGGAAGGGAGGGTGCAGTCAGACATCAACCACATTGCTCCAGGGTTTCCTGGGTGCTTGGAGATCTCCCGGCAGGGCAAGTGGAAGGAGAATGACTATTTTCCCACAAAGACCAAAAAACAATAAAGGGAGGTTTGGCTTACCTAAAGATAGCTTTCCTTTAAGGAACATCTGTTCGGAGAGCTATTAGGCACTGACATTAATTAACACAGGAAGTAAAGTGGGTGAGGCTTGTGTCACTGGCTGTGTTGGAGGAAGAAAGAAGATAGACGCCAGTGGGAGGAATGTGAGAAAATGTCTCTCTCTGGGCAGGAGGATGCGTAGTGGGAGGAGAGCTGGATGGTAAGAATTTTGCAATGTGGAGCTTGGAGCCAAGGGTTCCGTGCTTCCGTTCACTGAGGGCAAATCATCTGCCACTGCCTGGGAATCCGTTTTAAGGCCAAGGATCTTGGAGATCCTCAGGAAAAAAAAAAAATCCTTTAGTGCCCTATTTTTACAGCCAAACCCCTTGGGAACCACGCTTTAAATAAGCTCCAGAAACACAGTAGACACAGGCCAAATGGGAGCATTCATTCATTCATTCACTCGATCGTATTTATTCAGCGCTTACCATGTGCAGAGCACTGTACTGAGCTTTTGGGAGAGCTCAATACAACAATACCTGTCCACAACAAAGCCACTTTTTATTCATTCTAGGATGGAAGGCAGTGGGAGCCTCAGAAATACGTCACTCCATTTCCCAGTAGCACTCAGGCACTGGCAGGGATGGGACGGGCATAACAAAAAAGAAGGGGGGGAGCTTCCCCTTCCCACATAATAATAATTGTGGTATTTGTTAAGTGCTCACTATGTGCCAGACACCTTACTAAGTGCTGAGGTAGACAAAAGTTAATCAGGTTGGACACAGTCCCTGTCTCACATGGGATTCAGTCTTAATCCCCATTTTACAGATGAGGAAACTGAGGCACAGAGAAGTCAAGTGACTTGCCCAAGGTCATACAGCAGACAAGCAGCGGAGCTGGGATTAGAACCCGGGTCCTTCTGACTCTCTGGTCCCTGCTCTATCCATTAGACCACGCTGCTTCTCCTAACTGATGTGGAAAAAAGAAAGGCTCCCTCAAACACAAACACCAGCTCTGAAAATATCCAACCCACTCGGGGGGAAAACTAAGACCCTTTAAGTTCTCCATCACCTTCCTGAGTCACCTGGGGTGATTTTCCACCACACGACATGATTTTTCCCCATGACCTTTCCTGTGGACTTGTCCTCTCAAATAAATAGGTTTGTTTCTACAAACCCTAATCTCTCTGGAGATCATGTAATTCAGAAGCCAAAACTCCCACTTCAGAGCAGAAACCTTATCTCAAATCTCCTAATGAAGCACCTTAGCAGGGAAAGTTGTTTATTTTTAAAGAACTCAGAATTGCACCAAAAATATTTCTCCTCAGGGTTCTTGCTTAAAGCGGTCTGAAAAACAAAAACCAAATAGCACTGCTTCCCTAAACCATGGCGGCCTTTCCCAGCCTTTGATCGTCTGTGTGATTAATGGCAGCCCTGGAAGAAAAAACGGGCCCCCGGAAAGCCTTGGAAAACCAATCGATCTCTATGCCTCCACCCGGGCTTCCTGTCTTGGGCCAATCACCCTCATTCTTCCTCGCCACCCGATCATCCTACCAAACTTGCCTTCCAACCCTCACACAAGTTTTCGGAAATATTTTGGGAATCAGCACACTCGCACATACCCGGACCAATTTCTCAATCTCCCCGCAAGTATGGAGTTGATAGAAGTACGGTATAGTCCTTCCGTTTCCTAGCAACGGGATGGGGAGGGAGGGGTGGGGACGAAAGCCAGAGACACGGGTACCCGGCCGTCCTCCTGTGTAGTAGACATGTGCGCGTTCTGCTTTTGTTGTCTATGACTGCCATTTCCCAAACGGGGTTTTTTATTCGCCGAGTGACATGAAGCGCTTTAACTTATTCAAGAGAGATCTCGGTTGACATCCCCGGATCCTATAATTAACATCTCAAACCATCCCAAGCCTGGGACTCGGCACACTCCACGCCAAAAATCGGGAACATATGTACTTTCTCCTCCAACACCGCCACCCCCGCCCTCCACTCACCCCTTACTCTCACAACTGCACCCCAGGAAACCCACCGTCCTTCCGTCCGCTTCCTCACCTGTGGGCACGGCATCCCCTCGGCCATCCTTATCCTTCGCCCCGAGCAAAGCCTTCTGGGAAAAAAGAAAGTTCGCAAAGCCCTGGAAACTTTCCGTGCGTGGGATGGTGATTCCCTCTCCCGGAGCCGACCCTTCTCCTCTCCCCCACCCCAACTCCCAAACCCTATTCCTGGCCAGCCACAGAGGCACTTGGCCACCAGATCATCTCCCGTGAGGGTCCCGACGGAGGTTAGAAACCACCAAGAGAGCACGGTGACGAGAGGAGACGTGGAGAGGACGCGAAGAGGTTTCGGCAGTCGGGGGGCACGGGTGAGATGTGTGGGCTCGAAGGCGATCAGAATGAAGGGACGAGAGACCGGCGTGGGCGGGGGAGAGGTGAGATGAGGGGGCGGGGAGGTGGGACGAGAGCCAGGCAGGATTCACCACTCCTCAACAAACCTGTCTCCTCAAGTGGTACAGGCCTGTTCCCTCAGAAAAGGCACCAGGGAGGGAAAACCCTCCACCACCTCAACGGCTCGCTGTGGGCGCTCCTTTAAATCACCTCAGCCCGAGGGCTTCGGAGGAAAGACCTGTAATACTCCTCTCCGCTCGATCTCAGAGTGACCCGCACTGGGGTCTGGGGCAAGGAGCCCGTCCGGGAACCAGCCTCTGCCCAGCACCGACCTGTTGGTTTGTGGCGAGGGCGAGGGCATCCGTGGCGGCCTCTGACGCTAAGAACCCAGAGTACTGTCTGGGCCAGGCAGGAGTTGGATTGATTTGAAGCACAGGCGTTGGGCACCCAATATAGTCCCTCTTGGTAGTATGATGATGGCGCAGTGGATAAAGCTTGGGCCTGGAAGTCAGAAGGTCATGGTTTCTCATCCCAGCTCTGCCACTTGTCTGCTGTGTGGCCTTGGGCAAGTCACTTCACTTCTCTGTCCCTCAGTTACCTCATCTGTAAAATGGGGATTGAGACTGTGAGCCCTCTGCAGGACAGGGACTGTGTCCAACCCGATTTGTTTGTAGCCACCCCAGTGCTTAGTCCGGTGCCTGGCACGGAGTAAGCGCTTAACAAATACCATAATTATTATTATTCCATGACTCTCAGTTTCCATTGAATTATGGGAAAGCAATTCCTTCAAGCAGACAGGGACTATGCTCAGCCCCAAAAGGCACTGATAATAATAATATAATAATAATAATGTTGGTATTTGTTAAGCGCTTACTATGTGCCGAGCACTGTTCTAAGCGCTGGGGTAGACACAGGGGAATCAGGTTGTTGGTATTTGTTAAGCACTTACTATGTGCCGAGCACTGTTCTAAGCGCTGGGGTAGACATAGGGGAATCAGGTTGTCCCACGTGGGGCTCACAATCTTAATCCCCATTTTACAGATGAGGGAACTGAGGCACAGAGAAGTTAAGTGACTTGCCCACAGTCACACAGCCAAGTGGCAGAGCTGGGATTCGAACTCATGAGCCCTGACTCCAAAGCCCGTGCTCTTTCCACTGAGCCACGCTGCTTCTCAGTGCTGATCGACCCTAGTCAGGTTGTCCCACGTGGGGCTCACGGTCTTAACCCCCTTTTTACAGATGAGGGAACTGAGGCACCGAGAAGTGCTGCAGAAGTCGCCTGCTGTGGGACTCCGGGCAAGTCACTAACTGCTCCATGCCTTAGTCTCCTCTTCCGTATAATGAGGATTCAATACTTGTTTCCCCTGCCCCTTAGACGGTGAGCCCCGAGTGGGATGGGGACTGTGGTCGGTCTGGTTAATTTGTATTTACCCCAGGTCTTAGAATAGTGCTTGGCACAAAATAAGTGATTAACAAATACTACACACCGCCCAAAGTCTCCCAGCTGACAAGTGGCCGAGCCGGGATTCGAACCCACGACCTCTGACTCCAAAGCCCGTGCTCTTTCCACTGAGCCACGCTGCTTCTCAGTGCTTCTCAGTGCTGATCGACCCTAGTCGATCAGCCGGCTGGCCAACCAATCGACAGCCGGTCAGCCGCGTTTCGGCAGCCTCCCCGAGATCAGAGAGACCTTAAGAAACAGAAACTCCCCTGTGAAGATGGGAAACCCAGGAGGTAGGAACGGGTTGACTCAATGGCCACAGAAGAAGGTTTTCCAACTCCTTGCTCCCTCACACAGACGGGGGCCAACAGCAGTCAGGAATTTGAAGTAAAATCTAATAAATAGCAATCGTCATGGCACTTAAGAAGCACAGACTATGTGCCAAGCACTATGCTAGATACAGGATAATCAGATCAGGCCCAATCTGTGTCTCACCCAGGACTTGAGAAGCAGCGTGGAGTCAGCGGACCTGAGTTCTATTCGTTCATTCATTCGATCATATTTCCTGAGTGCTTACTGTGTGCAAATCGCCGTACTCTTCGGAGACCACAATTCACTAATAGACGGACGCATTGCCTGCCCACAGAGAGCTAATCCTGGCTCTGCCACTCGCCTGCTGTGGGACTCTGGGCAAGTCACTAACTGCTCCACGCCTTAGTCTCCTCTTCCGTATAATGAGGATTCAATACTTGTTTCCCCTGCCCCTTAGACGGTGAACCCCGAGTGGGATGGGGACTGTGTTCGGTCTGGTTAATTTGTATTTACCCCAGGTCTTAGAATAGTGCTTGGCACAAAATAAGTGATCAACAAATACCACACACCGCACAAACACACACACACAATTTGCTATTGTTTTAATGAGCCGTTCATCCCCTAGCTATTGTTTTAATGAGATGTTCATCCCCTAGATCCTATTTATTGCTATTGTTCTCGTCTGTCCGCCTCCCCCGATTAGATTGTAAGCCCGTCAAAGGGCAGGGACTGTCTCGATCTGTTACCGATTTGTCCATTCCAAGCGCTTAGTACAGTGCTCTGCACATAGTAAGCGCTCAATAAATACTATTGAATGAATTGAATGAATGAACACAATTCACCATCTAGGAGGGAGAGCAGGTATCCTATGCCTATTTTACAGTTGAGGAAGTAGCATGGTCTAGTGGATAGAGCACGGGCCTGGGAATCAGAAGCATCTGGGTTCTAATCTCAGCTCTGCCGCTTGCCTGCTGTGACCCTGGGCAAGTCACTTCACTTCTCTGAGCCTCAGTCTCCTCATCTGTAAGAGGGGGATTAAGACGGTGAGCACCACGCAGGACCGTGTCCACCCTGATGAGCTTGTATCTACCCCGGCGCTTAGTACAGTGCCTGGTATACAGTAAGCACTTAACAAATACCATAAAAAAAAAGCTTCTTCCAGTGACTTACCCCAAATCAGGTCCCACCTCTCCTTCAAAGCCCAACTAAAAATGAGGCCTTCGCTGATTGATCACCACACATTTCCAGTCATGCCATTCCACCAGTCATCTCAGCATTCATCAGTCAATCAGTGGTGTTAATTGAGCACTTACTGTGTGCAGAGGACTGGACTAAACCCTTGGGAGAGTACAACAGAACAGAGTTGATAGACTTCTTCCTTGCCCACAAGGAGCTTACAATGCAGAGGAAAGACAGACGTTAATATACATTACAGACGTAGACATAAGTGTTGGGAGGCTGAGGGTGGGTGAGTAAAGGGTACGACTCCAAGCACAAGGGTGATGTCAATCAATCAATCAATAGTATCTATTGAGTGCCCACTTTGGGCGGAGCACTTTACTTCGCTCTTGAGAGGACATAGTGGAAGAAATAAACCCTGTCCTCAAGGAGCTCATGCGTTTGTTGATTTATTTACAAATAGTTACTTTGGGCATTTATTTTCTGACTCTTACCTACGGGATAGACATCCATTTCTGCTTGTCTTCCTGATCCGATCTTAAGCTCATCACGGGCAGGGATGTAGTCTTTTAATTCTTTTTCTACATCCCCCGTCCCCTAGTTCAGTGCACTACATCCTCCACACCGGTGACCCTAATACATTCCTGGGTAGCCGAGACTGGCGAATTCACAGCGAACAAGCCTTCAGAACCAAATCGGAGCCAATCCCAAACCAGGAGTCTAAACCATGAGCACCCCAAATAGCTACACTCCCAGTTTTAGCTGTAGTGTTTGGGGCTGGCCCATGATTAAGCCTTTTCCCGGTTTCTCCTTCCCTCATTCCTTTTTATATTTATTTCTTAGCCTCCCCAAGATTCCAGTCGACTCAAAGTCGCTGAGATGTTGCGATGACTTCATTTAACCCCTGGATGGGATGGAAATTGGGAAAATTCCCAGCTCCCAAGTGTTCCGACTGGGATTTGTAGAGATTTCCCCTTACACGAAATGATGACACATGGCCATAGGAGGCCTCCAGGCAGTCAACCACTCAGCATTGAGCTCGCTTCACTATTCTATCTCTAAACATAAGGAGTTCAGCAAGCACCTAGGGAAAAGGCACATTGTATTTTCCAAATGCACAGATCTTCCTTACAGGATTAGAGGACAAGACGTGCTCAGGGAAAATCACTCCAAGATGTTAGAAAACACCAAGATCCAACCAATTTAGAATTTGATGATATACAGCACTGTGCTGGCAAAATTTAATATCACCTAGAGGTGGAGGGGCTGGCTATTTTTTCCTCGTTGAGGGTTGGAAAACAGACAACTTCCATTTTCTCGATGCAGTCGAGAGATCTCCTGGATGAAACGGGGAAGGGATAGGATAGAGAGTTCACGGTTGGCTTTCCAGAGAGTTTTGAGACACTGAAGCCACGGTGAGGAGAAAAACTACCTCAGGGAGGAGCCTCGGGAAAGCATCCAGGAAAGTAATAATAATAATTATAATAACTGTGATAAATTAAGTGCTTACTACGTGCCAGGCACTGTACTGAGCGCTGGAGTAGAGACAAGCAAATCAGGTTGGACACAGGCCCTGTCCCACGTGGGGCTCACAGTCTCAATCCCCGTCTTCCAGATGAGCTAACCGAGTCCCAGATAGGTGAAGTAACTTCCCCAAGGTCACAGAACAGACAAGTGGCGAAGTGGGGATTAGAACCCACGACCTTCTGACTCCCAGGTCCATGCTCTAGCCACCAGACCGTGCTGGAAATGGAATCCACGCAGCAGTGGCCTGCACTGGAACTTCATGGAGTGTAAAAGCCAGAGGGGGACAGGCTTTTCACTTCTTAGATACGCGTTGCTTGAACCTGGCCTGGAGCCTGACCATCTGGGCTGACAAATCATTTCCTCATGGCGTGAGACTGGTGTTTATCAGAGCTGGCCAGGGGGGTCTGGGGTATATTATGGACATCATCACCGGCCTTTCCTACAAGGACCTGATAGGTTGATGGTAACCATGGTGTAGATAGAAGATTGACAACGATGACGTATTTTCTTTGATAATTGATGATGATCATTGATTATAATGCTTGATGATGATGGGTATTTGTTAAACGCTTACTATGTGCCAAACACTGTTCTAAGCGCTGGGGTATATACAAGGTAATCAAGTCGTGCCGCGTGGGGCTCACGGTCTTAATCCCCATTTTAGATGAGGTCACTGAGGCACAGAGAAGTGAAATGGCTTGCCCAAGGTCACACCTCTGACAAGTGGCGGAGCCGGGATTAGAACCCACATCCTCTGACTCCCAAGCCCGTGCTCTTCCCACTAAGCCACGCTGCTTCTCATCGCTGGCGATCGATGAGCGAGGATAAGGATAGCGAGGGGCCCTGTGGTGACTGCGGGGATGGCAGCAACAGTAATGAATCCATCTTTGGGCTTGAAGAAACTAGAGGGGCAGGTGTGCTTTTCTCTCTGATACCGCCCAGAGGATTTTCCTGGGGAGGGCTGAACGTAAAACTCGGGGAATGAGCGATAGATAGCCTATGCGGGAGCTGAGCAGAAGGGGAGCAAAAAGGGAGAATGGACTTATTTCAGGGGAAAACGTGCCACTGTGATAATGGGACATTTCACAACCACAGACATAAGTCACCTCTGAGAGCTCACCTCCACCAGGAGGCCTTCCCAGACTGAGCCCCCCTTTCCCTCTGCTCCTCCTCCCCTCCCCCCCCACTCTTCCCCCTTCTCCTCCCTTCAGTACTATGCTCATTTATATATATTATTACCCTATTTATTTTGTTAATGAGGTGCATATCTCCTCGATTCTATTTATCTCGATGATGTTGTCTTGCTTAGTTTTGTTCTGTTCTGTTTTGCGGTCTGTCTCCCCCGTTTAGACTGTGAGCCCGTCATTGGGCAGGGATGGTCTCTATCCATTGCCAAATTGTACATCCCAAGCGCTTAGTACAGTGCTCTGCACATAGTAAGCGTTCAATAAATACTACTGAATGAACGAATGAACCTCAGTAGCGTCGATCGGTCCACAGAGGCTTTCTCCTCCTCCTTCTTCCAGGTCTACAGATAGGGTGTATTTGGAAACAGTGACAGGTAGTCTTAGTGGAAGTTGTAGTAATATTAACTGTAGTACATTTGGAATTATAAGAGGAGAGGAGTAATAATAATAACGAAGGGATTTGTTAAGTGCTTACTATGTGCCAGGCGCTGTATTAAGTGCTGGGATGGATACAAGCAAATGGAGTCAGACACAATCCCTGTCCCACGTGGGGCTCACCTTCTCCACCCCCATTTTGCAGATGAGGTAAAGGAGGTACAGAGAAGTGAAGTGACTAGCCCAAAGTCATGCAGCAGATGAGCAGCGGAGCGGGACTTGAACCCATGAACTCCAGAGTCCTAGGCCCACGCCCTATCCACTGCGCCATGCTGCTTCTCATACTTAGGAATGGAAGTAGTAATTGTAACGCCTTTCCTCCTCACACCCGCCAAACTCTCTTCCCCTCTTCAAAGCCCTCCTGAGAGCTCACCTCCTCCCGGAGGCCTTCCCAGACTGAGCTCCCCCTTTCCCTCTGCCCCTCCTCCCCACAGCACTTGTGCATATTTGTACATATTATTTATCACACTATTTATTTTGTTAACGACGTGTATATATCTATGATTCTATTTATCTTGATGATATCGACGCCAGACTACTTGTTTTGTTCCGTTTGGTCGTCCGTCTCCCCCGTTTAGACTGTGAGCGCATTGTCGGGCAGGGATCATCTCTATCGGTTGCCAAATTGTATATTCCAAGCGCTTAGTACAGTGCTCTGTACATAACGCTCGATAAATACAATTGAATGAAGGAATGAATGAATACTAGTAGTAGTAATGGTGGGAAAATGGAAGGAATCCCCACTCGGTGCAGTGCCCTGCCCTAGGCACATGGAAAGTACAGAATCACCAAGTGATGTTCCCTGCCTGCAAGGAACTTGCACTATAATGGGGGAGACAAACATGAAACATTTCCAGCTAGAAGCAGTGTGGCCTAGTGGAAAGAACTCAGGCCTGGGCATCGGAGGACCTGGGCTCCAATCCTGGCTCTGCCACTTACCTGCTGTGTGAACTTGTGCAACTCATTTCACTTTCCTGTGACTCAGCCACCTACCCTGTAAAATGGGAATGAAGACTGTGAGCCCCATGTGGAACCGGGACTCGCTGTGCCTGGCCCATGGTAAGTAAGCACTTCACTGATACTATAAGTAAATGAATAAATAAATAAAGCCAAAGAGGGTGTAAATAAGTTCAGAAGGGCTAGAGGTGGCTGAAAGTGTTGGCTCAGGGTGTTGGGACGTTAACTGGGGAGAGCCGCTTGGAGTAGGTGGGATTCGAAGGGGAATTTGAAGGTGGAGGGAGCTGGGGTCTGTCTGATGGGGGGAGAGATGGAGTTCCAAGCCAGGGGAACGGTGTGAGTGAAGGGATGGGGTAGGGAGAGTAGAGAACGAGGTCCAGCTAGAAGATTGGCTTGGGAGAAGTGAAGACAGTCGGTTGGGGAATAACGGGTGTAGAGAGCAGATAGGTGAGGTGGAGCCAGATGGTGGAGAGGATTGAAGCCGATCGTGTGGCGTGTCTGTTTGATGGCGAGAGACGCGGGGAGCCAATCGGGGGTGATGAGGAGAGGAGAGATGTGGGCCGAGTGATGCTTCGGGAAAACGATCCAGGCAGCAGCGGGTAGTAGTCATTCAAGAGGGGAGAGTCTGGAGACCAGCGTTGTAGTCCAGGCATGGCGAGGTCAGAGCTTGCACTTTGTGTGGAGAGGAAGGAGCAGGAGATGTTGTGGCCAGGGAATCTAGCGGGATTTGGCAGTCGACTGCGTGTGAGAGTTGAATAATAACAAAGAGTCAAAGATGACGTCAAGGTTCAGGCTTCCGGGATGGGAGAACGGTGGTGTTGACCGATTGAAAAAATCGGGGGCGGGGGCGAGTGGGTTAAGGCGAAAAGGTGAGGAGTTTGGTTTTTGTCATGTTGTGTTGGAGGGGCCAGCAGGACACCTAAGTGGAGATGTCCTGGAGGCACGAGGAAATGCAGGAATGAAGGTCAGGGGAGAGGTCTGGGCGAGAGAGATAATGAGGGAGGAATGGAAGAGTTGTTGAGCCGAATTAAAATGTTAAAGTCGTCAGAGTTGTTAGCTGAATTAAAGCAAGAGGGTGTGGAATTTGGAATGGGAGAAGTCGGCCCAGAGCCTGGATTTCTATCAGTTGAGGTCAGATGCACAGGTACAGAAGCGGAGCAAGGGGCTGTGGGTTAGAGCTGTGAGGGTGATGAAGGGATAAGGGGACCCAGGAGTTGAAGCTGGGAGAGGGCGGAGTGAATGAAGGATGAGTACTTCCGCCTCCAGAAAAGGGAGGGATGGGAGGGAGTCCAGGTGAGGTGAGTGTGGATCTAGGTGCCAATAAGAGATAAGGATCCAATCTGAGAGGGGAGGGTGTGGGAGAGGTGGCTGGTGGGAAGTTTGCCATCAGATTGCGGTGGGGCAGGTAGCCTAGGGCTGAGGGAATATATAGGCCATAAAATTGGTACTTTCCCACAGCCAAATTTCTTTTCATTCCAGCCTAATTTCCCTCGGGCACCGGGTCCTTGCCTACTCGTATGTCTGAGGGATGCTAAAAATCCGACTCCAGCACATTAACAGGGATGCGATAGAAATGGTGTCGTTTCCACTCAGCGGAGAGACTCATCTGAAGACGGGAAGCCGATGATTAGGCTGAGTTAGAGAGGGAAGATGGATGTTGGTGACAGGCCTCGCTGGCGTACAGTCTGACAGGCAGTGGACGCTTAATGTAGTGTACAGGTTTGCAAGACAGAAGCCAAATAGAGCAGCATTGAGAAGTAAATACGAGAGGACAAGAAAGCACCTCGTGAGTTTAAGAGGAGACACGGGCGGGTTTGAGTTTGATAGATGGATGGAAGTCCATCAGAGCAACGGAATGAGTCACGGAGGAATCAGGAAACAAAGGAATGGGGAGCCCGGACTTGGGAGTCGGAGGACCTGGGTTCTAATCCCGGTCGGCCACTTACCTCTTGTATGATCTCAGTCTAGTCATTTTGCTTCTCTGTGCCTCATTTTCCTCGCCTGTAAAGTGGGGAGTGCGAAGAGGTATTTAATCCCCACTTTACAGGCGAGGAAAATGAGGCACAGAGAAGTAAAATGACTAGCCCAGAATTTAGCACAGTGCCAGGCACCTAGCAAGCGCTCAACCAATGTCCCAATCATCATCATTACCTAGCAGAGCTTGTCGGGGGAACTGTCCAAATCATAGCGACAATGATAATAATAGTAGTTGTATTTGTTAAGCACTTACTATGTGCCAGGCAACGTACCGAGCAAGCATTCAATAAATATGATTGATTGATTGAAGTGGCAGAGCCAGGATTAAAACTCAGGTCCTTCTGACTCCCGGGTCCACGCTCTATCCACTAGGCCATGCAGCTTCTCAAATGGGGCTTAGACTGCATTTTCAGCTTCCAGGACTCATTCGCTTCACGGGAAATGGCCACCCGTCCACAAGGATCATCAAGGTGGACGACGAATAGTTCAGAACAACAGAATCCTTTCACGCTTTGGTTCATAAAGTGTCTTTCTGAACAACAAACTCTTAATATAAGCAAGTCTTTCATCAAATTATGTAAGCTGGGAGACATCAACAGTGGATGGACCAGCTTGGTGGTTAGCCATCCAAAATGGTCTGCTTTTCTTAAGCGAAGGCTTCAATCAATCAATCAGTCGATCAACCAGTAGCATTTATCGAGACCTTACTGTGTGCAGAGCACTGTACTAAATGCTTAGGAGAGTACAAGAGAGTTAGTAGACAAGATCCCTGCTCTCGAGGAATTTTTGACCTAACAGGTGGGGGTGCTCATCAAGGGCACAGGGCTTAAAAGGGCACCTGGGCTACAAATAATAGCTGAAACCACATATCCAATCGATCATATTCATTGAATACTTACTCTGTGCGGAGCACTGTACCAAACTCTTGGAAGAGCCCAATATAACAGAGCCAGCTTACAGACTAGAGGGGGAGACAGATATTAATATCAGTAAATTGCGGATGTGTACATAAGTGATGTTATACCTTACTATTTTCCCTATCCTTAATCTATTTTAACATCCGTCTCCACTGTAGACTGTAAGCTATGGGGCATGGGTTTGTCACAGACGGGTCTTTTCAGTCACACCCACCCCATGGTTTTCATCATTAGAAGCATCATCAAGCGCTTAGTACACTGCTCTGCACACAGTAAGTACTCAACAAATACCACTGATGATGATGATCTTAACTGGGCAGCACGCAGTTCAACGATGCAACGATAAACAAGGAATCAGGAATCGAGATTCAGCTCCAATTGAAGGTCAACAGAGTACAGAGGACTCCCACTGTTGGTTCAGAGATTTGAACTTGCAGCCCAAGACTCCACCTGAAATCTGGGGGACTCTGGTCAACGCCCACAAAAATGTGACCCTCAACCGTCATAGTCTCAGTTTCAGATCCTGTCTTCTTCTCATATACCCGACAGTCTCCTCAGAAAAATAACTGTATGGGGAAGCCACAGAGCTAGCGGGAAGTTGCACGGCCTAACGGATAGAGCACGGGCCTAAGAGTCGGAAGGACCTGGGTTCTAAGTCCGACTCCGCCACTTGTCTGCTCTGTGAGACCTTTGAACGTCACTTCTCTGGGCCTCAAGTTATCGCATCTATACAATGGGATGAAGACGTGAGCCCCATCTGAGTCAGGGACTGTGTCCAACCTGTTTAGTAATAATAAATGTTGGTATTTGTTAAGCGCTTACTAGGTGCAGAGCACTGTTTTAA
Organism: Ornithorhynchus anatinus; assembly: GCF_004115215.2. NCBI lineage: Eukaryota > Metazoa > Chordata > Mammalia > Monotremata > Ornithorhynchidae > Ornithorhynchus > Ornithorhynchus anatinus. The sequence continues at coordinate 67,923,760 of NC_041753.1, forward strand.
GCGCTGGGGTAGATACAGGTAAATCAAAGTTGTCCCACATGAGGCTTACAGTCTTAATCCCTATTTTACAGATGGAGGGAACTGAGGCACAGTGAACGTGACTTGCTCACAGTCACACGGTGACAAGCAGAGAGCAGCGTGGCCTCAGTGGAAAAGAGCCCCGGGCTTGGAGTCAGAGGTCATGGGTTCGAACCCCGGCTCTGCCACTCGTCAGCTGTGTGACTTTGGGCAAGTCACTTCACTTCTCGGTGCCTCAGTTCCCTCATCTGTAAAAATGGGGATTAAGACTGTGAGCCCACGTGGGACAACCTGATTCCCCTGTGTCTACCCCAGAGCTTAGAACAGTGCTCGCCGGCACATAGTAAGCCGCTTACAATGACCAACATGATTATTATTATTAAGTGGCCAGAGCAGAGATTTGAAACCCATGACCTCGGACTCCCACGCCCATGCTCTTTCCACTGAGCCATCCTGTTTATCTTGTATCTACCTCAGCGCATAGATCAGAGCCTGGTGTATAATAAGCGCTTAACAAATACTAAAAAACAAAACAAAACAAAGAAACCCTGGTGATCTCCATGACTAATGTGTTTCTCTAGTACTCTCTACCATCATGCCCCGCGCCCCCCAGCACACACAAACACACACACACGAACCGTGAAAGGGATTCCAGCCGTTCCACTAGGAGATTGTGCTCCTTTCAAACTGTTCAAGCTTCACCGGTTGCCTTTCTGCGTTGTTGCCTAACAGTGCTAATTCTCTTCTAACAATAAAGGTGTGGGGAAGAGAACTTCTCAGGAGGTCCCTGGGCTATCAGGAGGACAACCTGTGTTTACCCGAGTTGTTTGGCATTCACAGATGCTTAGCGCAGAGCACGGTAAGTAATTAATTTAATGGTTGAGGGAAGTCTTGCAGGACTCATTTAGCAAATCCCAGGGGGCTAGGGAACTTTTTTTGGCCGCTAAAAAAGGGAGGAAATGGAATTCGGCGGGTCAGGGGTTTTCACCCGGTGGGTTCTAGCACCGCTGGCTTAGCGATGCCACGTCCTCGGTGATGCTGAGGGGGATGCGGGGCCCGTTTGAGCAATATGATGGGGACCTTTTCCTCTCAGAGCCATTTCTCTAACAGCAGGTTTCTAGGAAATTGCCCCAAATGATGCTTTAATGACACCCTCCTGGGCCTTCATGTCTAATTTTACCCACATAGCTGAGATTTTCACCCTCCCTCCCTCTCTGTGGCCCCCAAGAGTGGGAGGATGCCGTTGGCCCAATTAGAGCCCCCCAAGAGCTTCTGAGGCTCTGGATTTCACAGGCGACCGTAGCCTTTCGAGGCTTCCGGGGTTCTGAGGAGACAGGCTGGGGCTCTCCCAGGGTTTGGAGCTCACTGGGCAGTGTGGCCTAATGGACAGAGTTCAGAAAGTGAGTGCCTGCCTCACGGTGCCTTCTGGGAGCTCTTGCTCACTGGTGTGGGCCCCATCCTCCTTACGCCTTCCCATCTCAGCTTAGCCGGGGCACCTGACTTTTCCACTCTGGTCGGTTCAGGAGGGCAGGGGTCTGTCTTGGGCCCAAGATCTTTATTTCATCCCCCTCTAGACTGAGCGCTCGTTGTGGGCAGGGAATGTGTCTGTTGTTGTATCGTCACTCTCCCGGGCGCTTAGTACGGTGCCTTGCACACAGTAAGCGCTCAATAAATACGACTGAATGAACCCGGGGTCTACTCCCAATTCTCCCTGCTGCGTGATCTTGGGGAAGACACTGAACTCCCCTAGTAAAGTGTATGCTCCTTGTGGGTGGGGAACAGGCCTCCCTCTTATATTATACTTTTCCATGCCCCATGTGGGTGCCTATTCAGTTTCCTCCAGAAAGAGCGAGGACCTGGGTTCTAATCCCAGCTCTGCCACTTACCTGTTGTGCGACCTCGGACAAGTCACTTAACTTCTCTCTCCCTCAGTTCCCTCGTCTGCAAAATGGGGATTTATACACGTTTTCCCTCTTAGATTGTGAGCCCTAGGTGGGACCTGTTTATCTTGTATCTGTCCCTGCGCTTAGTACCAGTGCTTGGCATATAATAAGAGCTTAACAAATATCACAATTATTATTACTATTAGTATTTAATGGAGAAAGAAATCCTTGCTTCTCCCTATTTCAATCAGGCAATCATATTTATTGAGCACTTCATTCAATCGCATTTATTGAGTGCTTACTGTGTGCGGAACACTGTACTAAGCTCTTGGGAGAGTACGATATAACAATAAACAGACACTCCCTGCCCACAAGGAGCTTACAGTCTAGAGGTCTAATCTACATCACCATTCTCACATCACCACTTCACAGAGGTGATGTGAGGATAAGGTGAAATCGCTGAAAGAAAAGCGTCAAGGGAATGGCAAATTCAAGGTAAGGAACCCTAGGAGGTGGGAGGGAGAATGCTCTGGTGAATACCATTGGCCACGTTATAACCTACCCTCAAAAAAGTCCCATCATGCCCAGGTCTCTTGACCCACTGAATATAGGTTCCATCTTTTTCCCCTCAAAATTTTACCTGCATTAAAGGGAGGTGAGGAAACCTGGGCCCATGGAGTGCAATTACCCCAAAGATGAGGGTAAGTGCTTGTCTTTTAGGGTAGTAGGGAGCCTGAGCTCATTGGCATCTTCCTAAGATTTTTTTTTTTTGGCATGGGATCTGATTCCCCAGAGGATTAGGAGCTAAACAGAACATCAGAACACCAAAGGAAGAAGAAAGAAAATATCCTCATTCAGGTATTTAATGGTCACAGTATGTGACAGCTGGGCCCCTGAAAAGTTATTATGATTATTATGATGTACTAGTACTAGTACTAATAATAATTTTGTTAAGGTCCTCTGGCTCCCAGGCCTATGCTCTTTCCACTAAGCCACACTGCTTCTTAATCCACCCCCAACCTCCTTTTCCTGCCAGACAGATGGCACATACCAATCAATAGTATTGATTGAGCACCTACCACGTGCAGAGAAGCAGCGTGTTTAGCGGATAGAGCACGGGCCTGGGAGTTAGAAGGACCTAGGTTCTGATTCTGGCTCTGCCGCTTGGCTGCTGTGTGACTTTGGGCAGGTCGCTTCACTTCTCTGTGCCTCAGTTACCTCATCTGGAAAATGGGGATTAAGAGCATGGGACAGAGATTGTGCCCGACCTGATTCGATTGTATCTACCCAGCACTAGAACAGTAAACGCCTAACAAACATCATTATTATTACCACGTGCTTGAGAGAGTACACCAGAAGCACAAGTCACTAGCCTCTAACTTATTCGTAGAGATCAAATGGAGAGATTCCACACCCTCGCACAGTTACCAGTTTTATCTTTTCCTAACTCCCAGACTGGAAAGGTTGCCCCCGTGCCAGGGACCCAAAATATGAGCTACAGAAGAAAGAGAACCGGCCTGGGACCTGAGTTGTAATCCTGGGCATTGCCCGTTATCTGCTGGGTGTCTTTGGGAAACCTATGTTTCTGATTCTATTTATTGCCATTGTTCTTGTCTGTCCGTCTCCCCCGATTAGACTGTAAGCCGTCAGAGGGCAGGGACTGTCTCTATCTGTTACCCATTGTCCATTCCAAAGCGCTTAGTACAGTGCTCTGCACATAGTAAGCGCTCAATAAATTCTATTGAATGAATAAATATGTTTCTTAATTTTCTTGCCTGTAAACTGAAGATTTAATAACTGTCAATAATTGTGTTATTAAGCGCTTACTGTGTGCCAGGCACTGTACTAAGCACTGTGGTATATACAAGATCACCAAGTCCCACGTGGGCCTCACAGTCGAAGTAGGAGGGAGAACATGTATTGAATCCCCATTTTAGAGATGAGGGAACTGAGGCACAGAGAAGTTAAGTGACTCACCCAAGGTCAAGCAGGAATACGTGGTGGATCTGGGGTTAGAACCCAGGTTGTCTGAGTCCCAGGCATAAGCTCTTTCCAACTAGGCCACACTGCTTCCCTATTCCCCGTTCTCCCACCGCCTTTGATCCCGGCTGATAGGGATCATGTCCGACCCGACTATCTTGTTTTTTAACCACAGGTGCTTGGGACAAAGAACCCCACTTTACCAGCGCTACCCCTCTTCCCCTTCCCCCTACTCTTCCCCCACAAACCCCCCTCTTCACCCCCTCCCCCCTTCTCTCTTCCCCACCCACGCCCCATCCCAGTCCTCTTGTCCCACCGCCACCCCTCATCCCCTCTCCCCGTCCAGGGCTCCGCCACCTCCTTCCCATCCAAACCCTCCCCTCCCCCCGCCCTTCCCCCCCTCCTCCCCTTGCACCCACAGCTACTTTCAAGTGTGGCCTCTGGAACCCCCGCTCTGTTACAGGCAAGCTACCTTTCATCCATGACCTTTTCCCTCTCCCGCTCTCTCCTCCTCCTCGCCCTTTCGGAAACGTGGCTCTCTCCCGAAGACACGGTCTCCGCCGCCGCTCTCTCCGGCGGAGGCCTCTCCTTCTCCCACTCCCCCAGACTCACCGGTAAGGAGGAGGCGTCGGCTTCCTCCTCTCGCCCCGATGCCGCTTCCGCACTATCCCTCCTCCCCCCTCCCTCTCCTTCCCCTCCTTCGAAGCCCATATCGTTCATCTCTACCACGCACTCCAGTTACTTGTCGCCGTCATCTACCGCCCTCCCGTCCCACCTCCGACTTCTTCAACCACCTTGACCCCTTGTCTCACCTTCCTTCTCTTCTTCTCTCTGCCCACTCTGATCCTCGGAGACTCAACATCCCATACGGATGTACCGACGACTCCTCCGCCGCCCGCCTGCTATCCCTCCTCGACTCTGCCGACCTCCTCCTCCACCATACCGCGCCCACTCACCGACTCGGTCACACCCTCGATCTCGTCATCTCCTACCGCTGCACTATCTCCTCCCTCGCCGACTCTGAAATCCCTCTCTCTGACCATACCTTCTCACCCTGCCTCATCTCTCACACTCCCTCCCCCTGCAGATCTTCGCTACTGCCCCACAGAGACCTCCGCTCTTCTCGATCCATCCGTCTTTCCAATAGCATCTCTCCTCACTTTGCCGCCCTGTCCTCTCTTCCCACTCTCGACGATCGGGTCTCCGCTCTCGACTCCGCCCTCTCTACTCATCTCGACTCTCTCGCCCCCCTTTCCCTCCGCCGCTCTCGCTCCACTAACCCACGGCCCCGGATCACCTCCTCCGTCCGCCTCCTACGCTCCTACGCTCGAGCTGCTGAGCGCTGCTGGCGAAAGTCCGAGCACCGAGCCGACCTCACACGCTTCAAATTTATCCTTTCCTGCCTTAACTCTGCCCTCTCCTCCGCCAGGCAAAGCTTCTTCTCCTCCCTCATCGACACCCATGCCCGTCACCCCCGCCGATTGTTCCGGACCTTTAACTCTCTCCTTAGGCCCCCCGTTCCTCCCCCTCCCCCATCTCTCACCCCCCAATGATCTGGCCACCTATTTCCTCACGAAAATCAACACGATCAGGTCTGAGCTCCCCAGAGTCACCCCTCCGCCTCTCCCCTCCCTCCCACCGACCCACTCCCCTACTTTCCCATCCTTCCCTGCAGTATCCTCAGAGGAGATCTCCTCCTTCCTCGCAAGTGCCACCCCCTCCACCTGCGCCTCGGACCCCCATTCCCTCTCACCTTCTTAAAACGTCCGCCCCTGCCCTCCTCCCTTCCTTAACTTCTATTTTTAAACCACTCGATCTCCAAGGGCTCCTTCCCCTCTCGCCTTCAAACATGCCCACGTCTCCCCCCATCCTAAAAAAACCCGCTCTTGACCCCACTTCCCCCTCCAGTTATCGTCCTATCTCCCGACTACCCGTCCTTTCCAAAAATCCTAGAACGAGTCGTCTACAGTCGATGCCTAGAATTCCTTAACTTCCATTCTCTCCTAGACCCCCTCCGATCTGGCTTCCGTCCCCTCCACTCTACCGAGACTGCTCTCTCTAAGGTCACCCGTGACCTCCTTCTTGCCAGATCCGATGGCTCCTACTCCATTCTGACTCCTCCTTGACCTCTCTGCCGCCTCTGACACCGGTCGACCATCCCCTCCTCCTCCATACCTTATTTCACCTTGGCTTCACGGACTCTGTTCCTCTCCTGGTTCTCCTCTTACCTCTCTGGCCGATCATTCTCGGTCTCCTACGCTGGAGCCTCCTCCCCCCTCCATCCTTTAACTGTTGGAGTTCCTCAAGGGTCAGTTCTTGGCCCTCTTCTGTTCTCCATTTACACTCACTCCCTCGGTGAACTCATCCGCTCTCACGGCTTTGACTACCATCTCTACGCAGATGACACGCAGATCTACATCTCCGCCCCGTCCTCTCCCCCTCCCTTCGGGCTCGCATCTCCTCCCGCCTCCGGGACGTCTCCACCTGGATGTCGGCCCGCCACCTAAACTCAACATGAGCGAGACTGAGCTCCTCATCTTCCCTCCAAACCCGGTCCTCTCCCAGACTTCTCTTCACCGTGGATGCACGACCATCCTTCCCGTCCCTCGGGCCCGCCAACTCGGTGTCATCCTTGACTCGTCCCTCTCGTTCACCCCACACATCCTATCCGTTACCGAGACCTGCCGTTTCACCTCTACAAATCGCCAGATCCGCCCTTTCCTCTCCACCCAGACGGCTACCTTACTATTACGGGCTCTCGTTATTATCCTGGCTAGACTACTGTGTCAGCCTTCTCTCTGACTCCCCTTCCTCTCTCTCGCCCCGCTCCGGTTCTATCTTCACTCCGCTGCCCGGCTCATCTTCCTGCAGAAACGATCTGGGCGTGTCACTCCCCTTCTTAAACAACTCCATGGTTGCCCACTCGACCTCCGCTCCAAACAAAAACTCCTCACTCTAGGCTTCGAGGGCTCTTCCATCACCTTGCCCCCTTCCTACCTCTCCCTCCCTTCTCTCTTCTCTACCGCCCCACCCCGCACGCTCCGCTTCCCTCCGCCGCCCACCTCCTCACCGTCCCTCCGTCTCGCCTATCCGCCGTCGACCCCCGGGTCACGTCCTCCCGCGGTCCTGGAACGCCCTCCCTCCTCACCTCCGCCAAACCGATTCTCTTTCCCTCTTCAAAACCTTACTTAAAAATCACCTCCTCCAAGAGGGTTCCCAGACTGAGCTCCTCTTCCCCCTCTACTCCCTCCGCCACTCCCCCCTTTACCTCTCCGCAGCTAAAAGCCTCATTTTCCCCTTTTCCCTCTGTCCTCCACCTCTCCCTTCCCATCCCCACAGCACCGTTACCGTCACTCAACTGTATATATTTTCGATTACCCTATTTATTTGTTAATGAATTGTACATCGCCTTGATTCTATTTAGTTGCCATTGTCTTTATGAGATGTTCTTTCCCCTCGACGCTGTTTAATGCCATTGTTTCTCGTCTGTCCGTCTCCCCCGATTAGACCGTAAGCCCGTCAAACGGCAGGACTGTCTCTATCTGTTTGCCGACTTGTTCATCCCAAGCGCTTAGTACAGTGCTCTGCACATAGTAAGCGCTCAATAAATACTATTGAATGAATGAACATAGTAAGCACTTAACAAAGCCCCCCATTACTATTATTGTTTAAATGATCCAGATGGAGGAAAGCCTACAGTCCATTTTGAGTAGAGTGGTCAGAATTTGTTTGTGAGGATATTGGGACGTTGGCCTCTGTCCAGCTTTCAACCCACCCCTCTGATCCTTTGGACAACAAGAACTTGCGGCCCCTTAAATAGGGATAATTAGCCCCTCCTATCAGACCTATCCAAAATAATAATTATAAAAGTAATAATTGTATTTGTGAAGCGCTTACTATGTGTCAATCACTGTTACTGAGCGCTGTTGGGTAGAGACAAGCTAATCAGGTGGGACAAAATCACTGTCTCACATAGGACTTGTAGTCTTAATCCCCATTTTCCAGATGGAGGTAGCTGAGCACAGAGAAGTGAAGTGACTTGTCCAAGGTCACACAGCAACCAATTGGCAGAATCATGATTAGAACCCAGGTCCTTCTGACTCCTAGGCCCATGCTCTATCAGCTAGACCATACTGCTTCAGAAGACAGGACAAGGAGCAATCGCAGATAGAAGGGACTTGAGCTCTTTCAAGGGAAAAGCTACTTTGGCCTGCGATATCCAACTCAAAGAAGCCACAGCGTAGAGTTGCTCAAGTCCAACTCTATATCTGTGTCTTCTCTGAGCTCGATATCGTAGCCACCAGTAGCGTTCTTCCCCTGACAAAGGGTGACCATTGTAGACCAGAGTGATCTTGGGGCTCAAATTATCTGGGAAATAGGTAGCTGTAGATTAAGCTAAGGAATGGGAACACTGTATTTCCAGCTTGGGTGTCTCGATGGCCATAAGACCCTTCTCTTGCTTCACTCTTCCTTTCTTTGCCTGTCATTTCAACCCACAGATACCTTGTGCTCTTCCACACTGCTCATCCCCTCCCTGATCGAGGAGAGTGATTTCCACTTTTTATGCGCAAAGGCTCTCTTTTCAGTCAATCCAGGGATGAGGTTTACCATCAATACTCAAGAGGAGCATGTGAAATCTGGCTCTTGACTTGCAATCAGATAAAACCCTCCCACAAGGAGTCCAAAAGACCCTCCTCCAGGGGTCCCAATAACATTCTCACTTCATCCATCCTCGTTACCTCCGCGCAAGAAGCACGTAGCAACGTTGGCAGTGCCAAGACTGTGCGATCCCATCTGCCGATTTAAAATCTGGCCCATCTCCCTGACCCAAACGAAATAATAAAGCTCTCGCATTTTCCATGTAGCTGAGGGGATCATTGGAAGGAAGGATAAAGCGACCTTGCAAATAAGTAAAAACAATGTTACCACCTACGCTCAGGTAGGAAACAAACAGCATCATCTTGGGTATTTACCTATCTAACATTAGCTCTTATTCAAATACAGCAAATGAATGACTGTTTGCCAAACTGGATTGTTACATATTTTGAACATAATCAATGAATAACTGTGGTATTAAGCGCTTACTAATTGCCCAGACACTGTACAAGTCCTCAGAGTAGATTACCTTGTGGTAATTGGGTGGATACAGTCCTTGTCCCACATTGGGCTGACAGTCTTATCCCCATTTTTCACAGATGAGGAACTGAGGCACAGAGAAGTAAAGTGATTTGCCCTAGTTCACACACCAGACACTTGCAGAGCCAGGATTAGAACACGGGTCTTCTGACACATAGGCCCGACCTCTATCCATTAGGTCACGCGTATAAAATCATTTATAGATTATATACCTTATTAGCAGGTGAATGTATTTATCTCTAATAATAATTCCTTTGATATACTTAGCTACTTTCTTTCCCAAAGTCCAAAGCCCTTTCACACCAACAGAGGGAAGCTTTTAAAAAACAAATATGTATGCATGTGTGTAATGTGCACATATATACATATTTATATACAGTTAAACATATCTCCATTTTATACCATTCTAGCAAATAGCTATTTGCTCTAAGCAATAACAATTTATAGAAGATATGTATTATATCTCCATTTTGCAGCAGAAAAAATGAAGCACTGCTAGGTTAAGTGAAACTCACTATTCTTTTAATACTCTTTATATTTTCCCTACAGCTATGATTGCACAGGAAGCCTATTGCTTAATACTGCTCAATCAATCTGGATAGCTCATATAGCTTTTTACAGATATTGATATGGTTTTAATCGTTCTCAGGACCATTTCTAAAGACCTGCTTCACTTTGAACATATAGTATAATATAGGAAGATTATGGGAAGGAGTTCAAAAAAAATGTTATCAGGCATGAAAGGTACACATATTCTTCTAAGGCATTACTGATACCTTTCCATTATTGGGTGAGGCAGCAGAGTCTAGTGGAACCAGCATGGAACTGGGACTCAGGAGATTCCACCACTGGCCTGCTGTGTTGCCTTGGAAAAAAAATCACTTCACCTCTCTGATCTTCAGTTTCCCCATCTGCAAATGGGGATAGAATAGATTGTGAGCCCCATGTAGGGCAGGGATTGTGTCAGATATCATATCCTGGTACCTACACAACCACTTCATAAATGCCATAATCGCGGTACACAAAATCAGTGCTCAATAGATGCTACTATGGATTAAGTCATCTTTATTGCATAAGCAATTCTGAACAGCCAAAATCCAAGGGCCCAACCCATGATAATGATGGTATTCATTAAGCGCTTACTATGTGTCAGGCACTGTTCTAAGCCCTGGGATAGATTCAAGTCAGGTCGGACACGGTCCCTGTCCTGCACAGGTGTCACAATCTTAATCCCCAATTTACAGATGAAGTAACAGGCACGGAGAAGTGAAGCGACTTGCCTAAGGTCACCCAGCAGACAAGTGGCAGAGCAAGAGTTAGAAACCTGGTCCTTCTGACTCCCAGGCCCATGCTCTATCCACTAGGCCATACGGCTTCTCTCTTTGCCTGGACTTTCTATCCCACTTCCCCTTTTTAGGCCCCATTCAACTCCCCTTACCCAGGGGAATCTGGGTGAGCAAGACCACCCTGGACAGCATTCTGTCAGGCATGGGGAAAGGTGGAAGGATGGCAAGGCAGAGGGGGATCCTCACCCCATCTTGTAGAAACCCCCCCTCCCACCCCCTTGATTGTCTGGACAGGTGACTCCTCAGTGTCCCATCTAGCTTTTATGTGTCAGTATCTTGAAATTAAGTGATACTGCTGCTTTGGGTCATAATTACCACTTTTCTTAAAATTCAAGCCTTTCCAGAGAACCTATGGGTTTGTGCTAATCTGCCCCTTTGTGTTGCTGAACAGAGCAGCATGGCATGGCCTAGTGGAAAGGGCACGGGCCTGGGAGTCCGAAGTCCTCAGTTCTAATCCCCCTCTGCCACTTGTCTGCTTGTGTGACCTCGGGCAAGTCACTTCACTTCTCTGGGCCTCGGTTATCTCATCTGTGAAAGACCGTGAGCCCCGTGTGGGACATGGGCTGTGTCCAATCTGATTAGCTTGTATTTAATAACTGTATTTGTGAAATGCTTACTATGTGCCAGGCACTCTACTAAGTGCTGCGGTGGATACAAGCAACTCAGGTTGGACCCAGTCCTTGTCCCCCTTAGGGCTCACGGTCTTAGTCCCCATTTTACCGATGATATAACGGAGGCACAGAGAAGTGAAGTAGACTTGCTGAAGGCCACACGGCAGACAAGTGGTCGAGCTGGGATTAGAACCCAGGACCTTCTGACTCCCAGGCCCGGGCTCTATCCACTGTGCTATGCGAAATCTACCCCAATGATCAGTATAGCGCCTGGCACATATTAGGCACTTAAACTGTGGTGAGTCCACACAAGCTGCGTTATTTGTGACTGTTTGTGATCCCAGGAACGACAACAAAGAAAAGACTGGTGAAAGCAGCGATGGGCTTTACTTGAGGGCAGGGGATTGCGGGCCTGTGGGGGTGGAGCATGGAGGGAGGTGGGGCTTTTTCTTCCTGTTCTACCCGGTAACGGGCCCGGACCAATCAATGACTGCGACGTAGGACCACAGAGCTGCCACACCTAAGGCAGGTAAAAGGCGCTCGTTTTGAATTGCGAGAAAACACACACAGAGGAAGCAGCACCGAGGCACGCAAAGGTGTGTAGGTATGTGTCACTCCCTTGCATGTTGGTAAAACTAAGTAAAAAATTATTTCCACAGTAACCTTGATGATCAGTGGTGTGCTTTGACTTTACTACGTGTCACCAAAGCTGCTCCGATCCAGGAAGGTCCTGGGTGGTACGAACAGGGGGTTCGCGACACAAATTACATAAATAATAATGAAAAACGGGTGTCTAAACTTTCTCCTGCACTCGTTGTTTCCAATGGGAGTTGGAAAGACAGGAGGAAAGACTTGAACCAAGATTAATTCGGTCAACTCTCGATGATCTGTGCCCTTGAAAAGCAGAGCTTATGGATAATACAAAATAATAATCATTTTGTGGTATTTAGCCGTGATTGTGTGCAAAGCACTGTACCAAGCGCTTGGCAAAGTACAACAGAGTTTGTTGACACGATTCCTGCCCAAAAGGAGTTCACAGTCTACAGGGGGAGACGGATGTTAAAAGAGATTAGGGATAGGGGAAATAATAGAGTAGAAAGTCACTTATGTACATATCTGCCATTTATTTATTCCTATTAACGTCTGGCCCCCCTCTAGTCTGTAAACTCATCGTGGGCAGGGAACATATCTGCTCTGTAATAGTGTACTCTCTCAAGTGCTTAGCACAATACTCTGCACAAAGTAAACGCAGGCCTGGGAGTCGAAAGGTCATGGGTTCTAATCCCCATCCGCCACTTGTGTGACCGTGGGCAAGTCACTTCACTGGGCCTCAGTTACCTCATCTGTAAAATGGGGATTGAGACTGTGAGCCCCATATGCGACCGGGACTCCGGTATTTGTTGAGCGCTTACTATGTGCCAAGCACTCTTCTAAGCGTGGGGTAGATACAAGGGAATCAGGGTGTCCCACGTGGGGCTCACACTTTTAATCCCCATTTTACAGATGAGGTAACTGAGGCAGAGAGAAGTGAAGTGACTTGCCCGAGGTCACACAGCAGACAAGTGGCAGAGGCGGGACTAGAACCCACATCCTCTGACTCCCAAGCCCGGGCTCTTTCCACTGAGCCACGCTGCTGCTCTCCAACCTGCTTTGCTTGTATCCACCCAGCGCTTAGTACAGTGCCTGGCACATAGTAAGAAGTCAACAGATACGATAATAATAGTAATTATTATGATGCACTTAGTAATAATGTTGGTATTTGTTAAGCGCTTACTATGTGCCGAGCACTGTTCTAAGCGCTGGGGTAGACATAGGGGAATCAGGTTGTCCCACGTGGGGCTCACAGTCTTAATCCCCATTTTACAGATGAGGGAACTGAGGCACAGAGAAGTTAAGTGACTCGCCCACAGTCACACAGCCGACAAGTGGCAGAGCTGGGATTCGAACTCATGAGCCCTGACTCCAAAGTCCGTGCTCTTTCCACTGAGCCACGCTGCTTCTCATAGTAAATATGATTGAATATTTTCTTAAGTACTGTTGGTCCAGGGTGAGTGCCGAGTGCTTAAGGGGTATGCGGCCAAGTAGAAAGTTGACGAAGAGGAGAGGACGGATAGGAGAAATAAAAAGGCTCGGTCTAGGCAGGCCTCTTGGAACAGATACTATGAATAAGGGAGCCATTTAAGATCTAGTAGCACGAATGCCTAAGAATGAGATAGCTGACAGCGTACAGCGATTCAGAATAATAATAATGATGGTATTTGTTAAGTGCTCACTCTGTGCCAGGCACTGTACTAAGCGCTGGGGTGCATACAAGCAAACGGGGTTGGACACAGTCCCTGTCCCACGTGGGGCTCACACTCTCAATCCCTATTTTCCGATTGCCGCGAGCCCCCGGTTCGCGGCAACCAGGACCTTCCTGACCGGGAGAACCTCAGTGACACGCGATAGAATTCAAGCCACACCTTTGATCACCAAGGTTACTGTGAAAAAGTTGTTTGTTTTTTTAACATAGTTTTTACCGACGTGCAAGGGAGTGAAACATCACACACTCACTCATTCCCCACCATACAAGGGTCCAATACAGTCTGTGGTCACAGGAGCCCATTCTGCCAATGTTTCTTCTTTCTGCTTCCAAGTGCTGCCCTCCTGCTCCTCCCATGCTTGCCCCCTGTCTGCGTCTTTCTGATGCCTCCGGGTACCTCCACACCAGGGCCTTTTATCTGCCTTAGGCGTAGCAGCTGCGGTCCTACTTAGCAGTCATCTGTTGGTCCAGGCCCGTTGCCTGGTGGAACGAGGAGAGAAAGGCCCTCCTCCCTCCATGCTCCGCCCACGGGCCGGCAGTCACCTGCCCTCGAGTAAAGCCCATCAGGGGCCTCGCCAGTCTCTTCCTTGTTCTGTTGGCAGGTTCACAAACGTCATTTACAAGGCAGCTTGTTGTGGGCCCACCATCCCACCCTCTGATCCGTCGATCAACAACGTTCATTCATTTGCACTCATCGAGGGGTACTGTTGATGGGGGAATTTACATTAAGGGCACATATGAGGGGTGATCAGTATCACCGATCCCTTCAATAGGGATCGCTCCAAACTGGTAATACAATAACCCAGCAACTATATTCATTCATTCAATAGTATTTATTGAGCGCTTACTATGTGCAGGGCACTGTACTAAGCGCTTTGGAATGGACAAATCGGTAACAGATAGAGACGGTCCCTGCCCTTTGACGGCTTACGGTCTAATCGGGGGAGACGGACAGACAAGAACAGTAGCAGTAAATAACTATATAAGCCATATGACACGAGAGTGTTGATCAATATCACCTTCGGTACCTTCAATAGGAACTTTGCTACACCGGTAAATCCAACAACAACACATGACAATCTTCAAACGTGAGGGGAAAATGCCATCACACATGTGGTGATCAAGATCACCGTCAATCCCTTCAATAGGGATTTTTCTACACTAATAATAACCCGGGATGTAAAGTTGTCTCCATTTCCTCCTTTTGCTCTGACTTTCCCATTTGGCTGAGCAACAGCAAGACCAATAGGAGGGATTCATTCATTCATCCATTCAATCGTATTTACTGAGCTCTTACTATGTGTCGGGCACTGACTAAGCGCTTGTAAAGTACAATTCAGCAACAGAGACAATCCCTACCCAACAAGGTGCTCACAGTCTAGTAGGGGGAGCCAGACATCAAAACAAGTAAACAGGCATCAATAGCATCAGTATAAATAAATAGAATTATAGATAATAAACACATCATTAATATAATAAATAGAATAATAAATATGAACATATATACACGAGGGTTGTGGGGCAGGGAGGGGGATAGAGCACAGAGAGCAAGTGGAGGTGATGGGGAGGGGAGGAGAGCAGAGGAAATGGGGGCTTAGTCTGGGAAGGCCTCCTGGAGGAGGTGAACTTTCAGAAGGGCTTTGAATGGGGGAGGGGGGTGCTAGTTGGCGGATGTGAGGAGGGAGGGCATTCCAGGCCAGAGGTAGGACGTGGGTCAGGGGTGGACGGTGGACAGGGGAGAACGAAGTACATTGAGAAGGTTAGCACCAGAGGAGCGACTGTGAGACTGGGCTGAAGAAGGAGAGAAGGGAGTTAAGGTAGGAGGAGGCAAGGGATGGACAGCTTTGAAACCAATAGTGAGGAGTTTATGCTTCATGCGAAGATTGAGAGGCAACCAGTGAAGATTTTGGAGGAGGGGGGTGACACGCCCAGAGCGTTTCTGCAGAAAGAGAATCCGGGCGGCAGAGTGAAGTATAGACCGAAATGGGGAGAGACAGGAGGTTGGAGATCAAAAATCCATCAGTTACAGCACATTTTCCACCGCACACACTTTCTTATCGTTCTTGGCTCATCTCCGCCCAGACACTGGTGTCCAAATCCTCTCGGACCAGGTCTTCTGGTAGGAACATGTCCTTTTCTTTCCATGGCTTTGGACTCAAGACAGGTGCTCTGCGAAGCAGCTGAGCGGTAGACCCTGTCTTCAAGTCATGTGTCCTGCTGGGCTAAAATCTAAGGAGTTACAATCTCAACCAAAAATTAAGGACCCAGCAGCATCTTTCGGTAAGACCAGATTTTTGTTCAATTAACTACTTCTTGTATTGGTATATAGGCAAATTCTTTTCTTCACCACAGATTGTTAACCCCATGGTGAATCTCTCGAAGCAGGGTTTTTTTCCGAACTGTTCTTTACCCGGCCGGCAGGAAAGGTGACTGTTCCTAACCCGTTTACAGACCTCTTTGTTGGATTAGTACTAGTCGCCACCCCGGGCAGGCATTCCTGCCGGGGTGAGAGAGACAGTAATTGCGATTCTCTCCTCCTAATTTTCTCTTTTGCATTTTGTCACCTTAGCTAATGGTTCCAATCAGGAAATCCACATTTCACAATAAAGGGAGTTTTCTTTTGCCCGGGGGAGGTGCCTTCCCCCAGACAAATTCCCTCCCTTCTAAAGTGATAACTCCTGAACTGTGGAGCTACCCAGCTTCCTCTTTAGGAATTTCACCATGCACAATACACACCCTGAAACCGCTTCACCACCCTGGCCAGTTCATCTAACCACACTTGTTCATTCATTCATTCAATCGTATTTATTGAGCGCTTACTGTGTGCAGAGCACTGTACTAAGCGCTTGGAAAGTACAGTTCGGCAACTGATAGAGATAATCCCTACCAACGACGGGCTCGCAGTCTAGAAGGGGAGACAGACAACAAAACAAAGCAAGTAGACAGGCAGCAGTAGCATCAAAATAAATAAATAGAATTATAGATATCTACACATCATTAATAAATTAAAGCAGGAAAGTGGAGGATCAGAATTAGAACCCAGATACTCTGACTTCTAGGCCCGTGTTCTTTCCACTAGGTGCTTATAGCCCTAGCTTTTTGTTCAAGCAACGATGGTTAAGCCACATTAATGATGGTTAAGATAGACTGTTAGCTCATTATTGTACTCTCCCAAGCGCTTAGCACAGTGCTCTGCAACAGTAAGTGCTCAATAATTACGACTAACTCCATTGAAAGAGATTTCAGCAACTTCCCTAGAGGGTGAATCCCTGGGTCTGTCTCGAGGTCACCCTCCCTTATGGTCACTCTGGTCCCAAATCTACTGCCTATTTCTCATCTCAGAGTGGACAGAGAAGAGAAAGGATGGGGAGGGGAGAGAGAGAGAGAGAGAGAGAAAACAATGCTCCACACACATCTTTTCTGCCCTGATTCTGTGGAAGTACCGAAGTTAATTATGGAAAGGAAAAAGTCCCCTAGAAAGCTTGAACCTCAGAGAGCTATGGCTTTCAATTCCCTACTCTGTTCTTCCCCAAAGAGGGGGTTTGGGGGGGGAGTTGTAGAAATCTGACTGCTTAACAACCTGCACGGTAATCCTCAATGGTACTGAGGTAATTAAATCACACTGAAGAGATTTAACCAGGGTATCAGTTCCTGTGCTGCTTGAGATTAGTTATCTTGTACTAATCATCACAGCTTTGCCTTGCCAACAGTTTTCAAGCCCAAATCCTTTACAGTTTAATTAAAAGTGGAAAAAAAAAATCAACCCTCACTTTAGGAAAGGTCGCTGTGTGGAGAGGAGAGAAAAGGAGGGTTGATTTTGCAGCTTTTTGCTTTTGTAAATGAGTCCAAATTCACCTGGGAATTAAATCCAAGCTCCTTCGGCTACTGCGTTGGCTATTTTATCGGTCGAAACATAGCAGAAATTGGCAGCTTGACCTCATCCCCACTCGATTTCTAGCGAATGACTCAATATTTTTTGAGAATAAAGCAACATCTCCGTTCTTAATGAAATACGTTTAACCCACACCACAGATATTTTTTAAGAGATGCTGCCAAAAAAGAGCTGCACACACAAAGGTCTGAAGAACCTGAAGACTGAGCCAATCCAAACGGCATGGCTCTTTTCAGCTTCCGTGAAAAAGTAAGAAGCTTTTGTGACTTGGGTCCTTATTGTCAAGACTCCACATAAAGGTCTCTATTTTCAGAATGTCACACAATCACTCACCTTAGGCAGGGAACGTGTCTAGCAACTCTGCTATACTGTACGCTTCTCAAGCACCGTACAGTGTCCTGCACACAGTAAGCGCTCAATCAAGACGATCGATTAAAGAAATCACATAACTATCTGGAACTACCTGGAAAACTATCCCAACTCCCCAGAAAAGGGAGTCGAGCTCGTTACCCCCCATTTCTAGATGATACCTAAGATCAGCCCAGCTCTTCGTACAGTGCCTGGCACATAGTACGTGCTTAAGAAATACTATTATTATTATTTTTTTTATTGTTGGCCCGGGGGAAGATAAAGATTGAGAAAGTGCTCCCATAGCTACTCACAATAATCATCATCATGGTGTTTATTAATGATAAATTTGTTATTCATTTAGCGCTTACTGGGTGTCCATCACTGAGCTCTGCACTGGGGCAGATAGAGGATAACCAGATCAGACCCAAGAAAATACAGTGTTCTCAAACCAAATGCAAATCAATTTCATTCCCAAACTGTCAGGGTTCTCAGAATAAGGAATTTTCATTGCCTACCCACTGGGCATGACAGTGGTATACCAGATGTGTTCACAGCTTGCCAGGCACCTACGACCATCTGCTCGACAAAGAGAGAGAGCTCTCTTTGTCTGAATGGAGCCAGGGCGGAGATGCAGTAGGTAGTCAATCAATGCTGGTGGTGTCGAGGATGAGGATGATATATGGAGGAAGCGGAGGATGAGAAGAGGAGGAGGAAGGGCGGAATGGGAGTCGGGAGGGAGGAAGGTGAGGGTGCCATTTTCCTGCTGAGGGACCTTGGACAAGTCACTTAACTTCTCTGTGCCTCATTTCCCTCATACGTAAAATGAGGATCGAATCCTCCTCCTTCTGATTTAGACTATGAACCCCATGTGGGCCAGGGGCTGTGTTCAACCTGATTATCTTATATCTGCCTCAGCCCTTAGTCCAGTGCTTGGCACATAGTAAGCGCTGAACAAATAATCATAATTATTAAAAGGAAGCCGAGTGGGATGGCGGAAAAGGAAAAGCGGAAAGGAAGGAGGGAGAGGAAATTGCTATCTTCAGGAGCTTTTTTAAACGGTATTTATTAAGTGCTTGCTATGTGCCAGGCACTGGACTAAGAGCTGGGGTGGATACGAGCTAATCAGGTTGAACGCAGTCCCTGCTCACAGTCTGAATCCCCATTTTACAGATGAGGTAACTGAGGTGCATAGAAGTGAAGTGACTTGTCCAAGGTCATACAGCAGACGAGTGGCAGAACTGGAATTAGAACTCGGGTCCTTCTGCCTCCCAGGCCCGTGCTCTATCCATTAGGCTTCTCTACTGCTTCACAGATGATCTGCAGGGCCTGCTCGAAGCCAGAGTGGCGAGCTTCCTGTACATGTTCATGGCACTCAACAGCAGCCCCCTGAGCCCGGCCTCTTTTTCCACCCCATGGCTCCATCTGCTAGTTGAACATCATTCCTGAAAAGCTACTTCCAGATGTCTGATAAGGTGCTCCTCAGAAAAAGACAGGCCTGCTAGATTGTCAACTCCGTAATAATAATAATAATTGTGGTATTAAGCTCTGACTATGTGCTGGGCACTGTAGTAAGCCCTGGGGTGGATACAAGCAAATTGGGTTGGACACAGTCCCTGTCCCATGTGAAGCTCATAGTCTCACTCCTCATTTTACAGATGAGGTAACTGAGGCACAGGGAAGTGAAATGACTTGCCCACGGTCACACAGCAGACAAGTGGCGGAGCAGGGATTAGAGCCCATGACCTTCTGATTCCCAGTGCCGTGCTCTAGCCACTCCGCCATGCTGCTCCTTGTGGGCAGGGACAGCGTCTACTAACTCTATTCTACTGGACTCTCTCAAGTGCTTAGTACAGTGCTTGGCACACAGTAAGTGCTCAATAAATACCACTGATCGCTTGATCTGTAGGCCTACCTGACGCTACAACACGTTTAGAGCTGGGAAAAGGAGACAGACCCCTCCCATTTCCTGGTTAGTCAAGAAGTCCAGTCCCTTATTCCCCTCTTAGGGGTCCGTTTTGGTTCATGTCCCTCATACCCCAGGTGGTGAACAGGAAATTATAAATACCACAAGAATGCCCAGGAGGAGGCAAGAACATTTGTGTACAAGATGGAGTCTCCCATCGGGAAAGTAGGCTTATGTACACAGCTGGCTTCTAATCCCAGCTCTGCCACTTGCCTGCTGTGTGACCTTGGGCGAGTCACTTCACTCATCTGCGGGGATTCATCCAATACCTTTCTCCCTTCGATTAGACTGTGAGCCCCATATGGGACAGGGACTGTGTCTGTCCTAATTATCATATATGTAACTCCAGTTTAAGATGCTGTGCTCCATAGAGTTATTCCCAATGTGGTTAATGAATAGTCTACTTAGCGCAGAGAAGCGTGAATTCCGAGGTGGAATTCTCAATGGCTTCAGATTTTTTTATGGCATTTGTTAAATGCTTATCATGTGCCAGGCACTGGCCTAAGCACTAGGCTAGATACAAGCTAATCAGTTGGACACAGTCCCTGTCCCACATAGGGCTCACAGTCTTAATCCCATTTTCCAGATGAGGTAACTGAGGAGCAGAGAAATTGAAGCGACTTGCCCAAGGTCACACTGCAGACAAGTAGCGGAGCTGGATTTAGAACCCAGGTCCTCTGACTCCCGGGCCCAGGCTCCTTCCACCAGGGCGTGCCACTTCCCTACTTAAAAAGCGTTATTATTTTTAGAGGACCTTATCTAACTGCATTCCAACTCCCTCAGAGTCAGGAGGGGAGGAAATGGGCTCACCCCGCAGGATAAGAGGTTTAGATTAGTACAGTGCTCTGCCTACAGTAGGCGTTCAATAAATACGATTGAATGAATGAATGAAGCCTAGGCGAGAATCGTATCCCAGAAGTGAGGATTGTTAAAGATGAGAACAGGAGTCCAGAGAAGAGTGGGCAACCTTCTTCACTGACCGTTTTGCAGAATCGTCCAGGTGTGATATACCCCTCGCCGAAATCCAGTGATCGCAGTGTTTCCTCTTTGAGTTTTGAGTGATTGCGCCTGGAGAGCCAATATTCCGATCCAGCCCGGTACTTTTCCTGACACAAAGCATAAAAAAAGTAGATCTAAATATGGAACAGATGCAGAAGTGCAACTTGAGCTGAATGATTGGGATAAGGAACTGTCATCACCTAGCTCACAACACATTGGGCTGCCATCTGATAAATAATGGATCTGGGAAAGTGGAATGTAATCCTCAGAGGGGTTGACCAGAGAAGCTGGTCGGGTGAGCAGCACTGACGAGTCTCAAACCCTCCGGAGGATCCCCGCCCTGCCCCCCTCCCAGAATCTAGCCGGAAAACCCAAGTGGGGGATGTAGGGCAGAAGGTCGTCCAATCCGGTGGGTAATCAGGTGGTCCCACGTGAGGCTCACAGTCTTAATCCCCATTTTACAGATGAGGTAACTGAGGCACAGAGAAGTTAAGTGACTTGCCCACAGTCACACAGCTCATTCATTCATTCATTCAATAGTATTTATTGAGCGCTTACTATGTGCAGAGCACTGTACTAAGCGCTTGGGATGAACAAGTCGGCAACAGATAGAGACAGTCTCTGCCGTTTGACGGGCTTACAGTCTAATCGGGGGAGACGGACAGACAAGAACGATGGCAATAAACAGCGTCAAGGGGAAGAACATCTCGTAAAGACAATGGCAACTAAATAGAATCAAGGCGATGTACAATTCATTAACAAAATAAATAGGGTAACGAAAATATATACAGTCGAGCGGACGAGTACAGTGCTGTGGGGATGGGAAGGGAGAGGTGGAGGAGCAGAGGGAAAAGGGGAAAATGAGGCTTTAGCTGCGGAGAGGTAAAGGGGGATGGCGGAGGGAGTAGAGGGGGAAGAGGAGCTCGGTCTGGGAACGCCTCTTGGAGGAGGTGATTTTTAAGTAGGGTTTTGAAGAGGGAAAGAGAATCAGTTTGGCGGAGGTGAGGAGGGAGGGCGTTCCGGGACCGTGGGGGGACGTGACCCAGGGGTCGACGGCGGGATAGGCGAGACCGAGGGACGGCGAGGAGGTGGGCGGCAGAGGAGCAGAGCGTGCGGGGTGGGCGGTAGAAAGAGAGAAGGGAGGAGAGGTAGGAAGGGGCAAGGTGACGGAGAGCCTCGAAGCCTAGAGTGAGGAGTTTTTGTTTGGAGCGGAGGTCGATAGGCAACCACTGGAGTTGTTTAAGAAGGGGAGTGACAGGCCCAGATCGTTTCTGCGGGAAGATGAGCCGGGCGGCGGAGTGAAGAATAGACCGGAGCGGGGCGAGAGAGGAGGAAGGGAGGTCAGAGAGAAGGCTGACACGGTAGTCTAGCCGGGATATGACGAGAGCCCGTAATAGTAAGGTAGCCGTCTGGGTGGAGAGGAAAGGGCGGATCTTGGCGACATTGTAGAGGTGAAACCGGCAGGTCTCGGTAACGGATAGGATGTGTGGGGTGAACGAGAGGGACGAGTCAAGGATGACACCGAGAAGAGGGCCAAGAGAGGGGAAGGACGGTCGTGCCATCCACGGTGATAGAGAAGTCTGGGAGAGGACCGGGTTCGGGAGGGAAGATGAGGAGCTCAGTCTCGCTCATGTTGAGTTTTAGGTGGCGGGCCGACATCCAGGTGGAGACGTCCCGGAGGCGGGAGGAGATGCGAGCCCGAAGGAGAGGGGAGAGGACAGGGGCGGAGATGTAGATCTGCGTGTCATCTGTGTAGAGATGGTAGTCGAAGCCGTGAGAGCGATGAAGTTCACCGAGGGGAGTGGAGTGTAAATGGAGAACAGAAGAGGGCCAAGAACTGACCCTTGAGGAACTCCAACAGTTAAAGGATGGGAGGGGGAGGAGCTCCAGCGAAGGAGACCGAGAATGATCGCCAGAGAGGGTGAGAGGAGAACCGGGAGAGGAAGGATCCGTGAAGCCAAGGTGAGATTAGGTATGGAGGAGGAGGGGATGGTCGACGGTGTCAAAAGGCGGCAGAGAGGTCAAGGAGGATCAGAATGGAGTAGGAGCCATTGGATTTGGCAAGAAGCAAGGTCACGGGTGACCTTAGAGAGAGCAGTCTCGGTAGAGTGGAGGGGACGGAAGCCAGATCGGAGGGGGTCTAGGAGAGAATGGGAGTTAAGGAATTCTAGCATCGATTGTAGACGACTCGTTCTAGGATTTTGGAAAGGAAGGGTAGTAGGGAGATAGGACGATAACTGGAGGGGGAAGTGGGGTCAAGAGCGGGTTTTTTTAGGATGGGGGAGACGTGGGCATGTTTGAAGGCAGAGGGGAAGGAGCCCTTGGAGATCGAGTGGTTAAAAATAGAATTTAAGGAAGGGAGGAGGGCAGGGGCGATGGTTTTAAGAAGGTGAGAGGGAATGGGGTCCGAGGCGCAGGTGGAGGGGGTGGCACTTGCGAGGAGGGAGGAGATCTCCTCTGAGGATACTGCAGGGAAGGATGGGAAAGTAGGGGAGGGGGTCGGTGGGGGGGAGGGGAGGCGGAGCGGTGACTTTGGGGAGCTCAGACTTGATCGTGTTGTTTTTTCGTGAGGAAATAGGTGGCCAGATCATTGGGGTGAGAGATGGGGGAGGGGAGGAACGGGGGCCTAAGGAGAGAGTTAAAGGTCCGAACAGTCGGCGGGGGTGACGGGCATGGGTGTCGATGAGGGAGAGAAGAAGCTTTGCCTGGCGGAGGAGAGGGCAGAGTTAAGGCAGGAAAGGATAATTTGAAGCGTGGTGAGGTCGGCTCGGTGCTTGGACTTTCGCCAGCGCGCTCAGCAGCTCGAGCGTAGGAGCGTAGGAGGCGGACGGAGGAGTGATCCGGGGTGTGGGTTAGTGGAGCGAGAGCGGCGGAGGGAAGGGGGGCGAGAGAATCGAGATGGAGTAGCAGAGGAGTCGGAGTCGAGCAGCGGAGACCCGATCCGTGAGAGTGGGAAAGAGGACAGGGGCGGCAAAGTGGAGGAGAGATGCTATTGGAAAGACGGATGGGGATCGAGAGAGCGGAGGTTCTCTGTGGGGCAGTAGCGAAGATCTGCAGGGGGAGGGAGTGTGAGAGATGAGGCAGGTGAGAAGGTTATGGTCCAGAGAGAGGGATTTCAGAGTCGGCAGGGAGGAGATTAGGTGCAGGCGGTAGGAGATGACGAGATCGCAGGGTGTGGACCGAGTCGGTGAGTGGGCCGCGGTATGGTGGGAGGGAGGAGGGTCGGCAGATGATCGAGGAGGGATAGCAGGGCGGGCCGGCGGGGAGTTCCGTCGGGTTACATCCGTATGGATGTTGAAGTCTCCGAGGATCAGAGTGGGCCAGAGAGGAGAGAAAGGAAGGTGAGAAAGAGGGTCCAAGGTGGTTGAGAAAGTTCCGGGAGGTGGGACCCGGGAGGGCGGTAGATGACGCGCGACAAGTTAACTGGAGTGGGTGGGTAGAGGCGAAGATATGGGCTTCGAAAGGAGGGGAAAGGGGGTTGGGGGGAGGAGGATAGTTGCGGAAGCGGCATCGGGGCGAGAGGAGGAAGCCGGAGCCTCCTCCCTTACCGGTGAGTCTGGGGGAGTGGGGGAGAAAGGAGAGGAGAGTCCTCCCGGTCTCCAGCCGGGAGAAGCCGGCGGCGGAGACCGTGTCTCGGGAGAGAGCCACGTTTCCTGAAAAGGGCGAGGAGGAGGAGAGAGCGGGAGAGAAAAGGTCAGGATGAAAGGTAGCTTGCCTGTAACAGAGCGGGGGTTCAGAGGCCACACTTGAAAGTAGCTGTGGGTGCAAGGGGGAGGAGGGGGGTAAGGAGCTGGGGGGAGGGGAGGGTTTGGAATTGGGGAAGGGAGGTGGCGGGGCCCTGTGACGGGGAGAGGGGGATGAGGGGATGGCGGTGGGACAGGAGGACTGGGGATGGGGCATGGGTGGGGAAGAGAGAAGCCGGGGGAGGGGGTGAAAGAGGGGGTTTTGGTGGGGGAAGAATAAGGGGGGCGTGGGGAAGAGGGGTAGCGCTGGTAAAGTGGGGGTTCTAGGGCGGGAGAGGGGAGGGGGGAGGAGACAGAGGAGAGAGCGGGAAAAGAGCGTGAGCGAGAGAGGGGAAGGGGAAGGGGAGGATAGGAAAGGGGCCGGAGGGGGGAGGGGGTGGAGGAGGGACAGTGGCGAGGCCAGAGAGGTGGGTGGGCAGCATTGACAACATAGAAACAGTAATAAACGAAATTCGGTAAATATAGCAGACATGATACAATATGATACAAATACAGTGGTGCTAATATAGGCAAACATGATACAGTTATGATACAATATAAGTCGTGTTAAATAAAAGGGGTGATGACCAGGGGTCGGGGTAGACTCGATTTAAGGGGCGACCTGATCAAATTCAAAAATCTGACGACAATAAACAATAAAAAGCGAGATCGCAATATAGCAACATGCTACAGTAAGGCACACTACAATAGTGTTAATAAGCAGGCGAATGACCAGGGACGGGGGACGAGCCGACCCTACCCGATCAGACTCAAAGTCAAGCGGACCAGCGGCCGAGAGAGTCCCAGAGCTCATGACCAAATAACCCTGTGTTCGGCGGGGGGGCCCTGAGGTTGTCCGGGGTGGGTGGCGGCCGTAGCGGCGGCTAAGGTAAGGTAACATGGTGAGAACAAGGACGCGTCTCCCGGGGGGGGGGCGGGAGGGAATGAATCACCTCAAGAGGGAAGAGGGAGTGAGGCCTTCCAAAATGGCCGCCTCAGGCAGAGTGGGGGGCTTCCTAAAATGGCCGCCTCGGGCAGAGTGGGGGACGGTTGGGGAGCACAAGTGTCCCCGGGCCTGAGCAGGGGGACACAATGTCCCCGAGGACACAATGTCCTTGGGGCCGAGAAGGGGAGCACAATGTCCCCGGGCCCGAGCGGGGGGGGGTGGGGGTGGACTGGAAGCTGGTGGCTGGGGTCTGTGGGGGCGAAGATCCGTAGTGTCGGAGTTCCCGAGCGGGGGTGCGGAGGTCCAGGTTGCGAAAGGCTGAGGCGGGCGCGGGTCCAGACGGTCCGAGGCTCAGCTCCCCGGTGGAGGCGGAGGAAGCGCAGATGAGTCGGCGAGCGGCAGGCGAAGGGGCGCTTGTCGGGAATCGGGGCCGGGCGGGCCGAGGCTGCGGTGGCAGATCCGGAATTAGCACCCATGACCTCTGGCTCCCAAGCCCGGGCTCTTTCCCCTGAACCACGCTGCTCCTCTACAATCCAAGTGCAAGGGATGACACAGAAGGGAGAGGGAGTAGGGGAAATGAGGGCTTTAGTAGGGGAAAACCTCATTGCGGGAGATGAGATTTCAATAAAAACTTTGGAGATATCATTCAGTGTGTTGCTGGGCATCCTTGAACTTCAACCTAGGGTCCATCACCTCTGGTGGCTCGGTGACAAACCGCTTGTCAAATGGTGCAGGGCCGAAGGCTATGGTAGCAGGTGTTGTTACTGAATTAGTAGAGCTTCCTCCACTAGAAGAAGCAGCGTGGCTCCGTGGAAAGAGCCCGGGCTTGGGAGTCAGAGCACATGGGTTCGAATCCCGGCTCGGCCACTTGTCAGCTGCGTGACTTTGGGGCAAGTCGCTTCACTTCTCGGTGCCTCAGTTACCTCGTCTGTAAATTGGGGATTTAAGACCGTGAGCCCACGTGGGACAACCTGATTCCCTGTGTCTACCCCAGCGCTTAGACAGTGCTCGGCACAAAGTAAGCGCTTAACAAATACCAACATTAACATTAACATTAAAGAGTTGACCTCATGGAGGATAAGCTCAGTGAGTTGGATTTCCCCCTTTCCGGCACAGGAAGGCAGGTCCTCCTCAATCACGGAGGAATGCATGGGAATTCCCAAACTACCTAAACCTCCTCCTTGCTCCTTCCCAGAGTCTGCCCTCCTCCGGGCTTATGTTGGTTGAGGAGAAGAAGCCTCCGGCTGCTGCAGGTGCAGTCTCCCTTGGGGAGGTGGAAAGTACCATTCTCCCGGAGGTGATAGGACCGAAGCAACATGGCGGAGTGGATAGAGCACGGGCTTGAGTCAGAAGGTCACGGGTTCAATCCCAGCTCTAGTCTGCTGTGTGGCCTTGGGAAATAATAATAATAATGTTGGTATTGTTAAGTGCTTACTATGTGCAGAGCACTGTTCTAAGCGCTGGGGTAGATACAGGGGTAATCGGGGTTGTCCACGTGAGGCTCACAGTTAATCCCCGTTTTAATAAATAATAATGTTGGTATTGTTTAAGCGCTGTACTATGTGCAGAGCACTGTTCTAAGCGCTGGGGTAAACACAGGGGAATCAGGTTGTCCCACGTGGGGCTCACAGTCTTAATCCCCATTTTACAGATGAGGTCACTGAGGCACAGAGAAGTGAAGTGACTTGCCCACAGTCACACAGCTGACAAGCGGCAGAGCCGGGATTCGAACCCATGACCTCTGACTCCCAAGCCCGGGCTCTTGCCACTGAGCCACGCATTTCACTTCTCTGGGCCTCAGCTACCTCATCTGTAAAACGGGGGTTGAGACTGTGAGCCCCCATGTGGGACAGAGATTGTATTCATTCACTCAATCGTATTTACTGACGCTTACTGCGTGCAGAGCACTGTACTAAGCACTTGGAAAGTACATTTCGGCAACAGATAGAGACGATCCCTACCCAACGGGCTCACAGTCTAGAAAGGGCAGGCAGGAAAACAAAACAAAACAAAGCAAGTGGACAAGGCATCAATAGCCACCAATGTAAATAAATAGAATTCTAGGTATGTACAAATCATTAATAAAATAAATATAATAATAAATATGTACATATATACACAAGCGCTGTGGGCAGGGACGGGGGGTAGAGCAGAGGGAGGGAGTCGGGGCGATGGAGAGGGGAGGAGGAGCAGAGGAAAAGGGGGGCTCAGTCTGGGAAGACCTCCCGGAGGAGGTGAGCTCTCAGTAGGACTTTGAAGGGGGAAGTGTGCTAGTTTGGCGGATGTGAGGAGGGAGGCGTTCCGGGCCAGAGGTAGGACGCGGGCCAGGGCTCAACTGTATCCAACCCGATTTGCTTGTATCCAACCAGCGCTCAGTACAGTGCCCGACGCATAGTAAGCACTTAACAAATACCATATTTAGTATTATCATTATTACTGGCATTGCACACGGCTTTCTGTTCTTTCCCTCATGGGAGATCAATGAGGGTTCATGATAGGGAGTAGCCAACTGGCTTCAAAAAGCCTCAACTCCAGCCTCTGCTCCCCCACCCCTCTTCTACAATATTAATCATAATAACTGTGGTATTTGTCAAGTGCTTACTGTGTGCCAGGCACTGTACTAAGTACTGGGGTAAATGCAAGGTGATGGGGTTGGACACAATTCGTATCCCACACAGGGCTCACCGTTTGGAAACGGTGCTCTTTCCAACAGGCCACGCTGTCCTACAAGCGTCATTTTGATCTAGACACCTGGAAATGCTTCGGGTGTTTCTCACCCTGTCTATTTTCTCAAAGAGACCCATTAGGTCGTAAGGAAGGTAGGCACCTCCTTGAACACGGCTCCTCTGGACCAGGAGAAGCCGAGAGTCCCATGGAGGATGGATGCCCGGGCTCTTGCTGGAATATCCAGACTGAAATCAAAGTCTCACATCTGTTTCCGTTCTGCTCCTGCTAATGCTTCAAAATCTTCAACAGCTAATTCTTCAAAACCTGAACTTCCTGTCTGTTAGAAAAATAAATACCTGGACTCCTAGCCTGTCTGGGTCAGGGATAATCTTCAGAGGGCAACCCCAAACTGTCTCAAGGAGCCTGCGGCCCCGCAGATGACGTGAAAATAAACCATTAGATTATAAACTTCTTGAGAGTAGGGGGTGTCTCCGTGACGTCTGTCGTACTCTTCCGAGCGCTGAGTACCGTGCTCTGCGCACAGCAGACAGTCAACGCTACTGACTGATTGAAGGGATGCGAATAAAAGAGAAGGGGAGTTTCGGTGCTGGTCTCAGTAGGGTGGGTGTATAGGGTGGCTGAGAATTTTCAACCTGTCGCACCCAGCACAGGACAATTCCTCAAGGCATGCTCTCCTGAGCACTTAGTACAGCGCTCTGCACACAGTAACCGCGTAATAAATACCATCGATCGAATGAATAGACAAGATCAGAGACCAATTCTCCTCCTTTTATCGCTTCGGCTTTGAGGCAGGGCAAGAGGAGCTCCGATCGAAGCGGGGTCCTCATGCCAACACGGTAACAGCACTGGGCGAGTAAAGAGGATGGGTACAAACGCTACAAAGGGGAGGAAGGAGACCTCTGAGCCATAAAATAATTCTTTTATTTATGATATCCGTGACAAGCTCATCGTAGGCAGGGCACTGTGCCTGCTTATTGCTGTATTGTACTTTCCCCAGGACTTAACAGTGCTCCGCACGCAGTAAACGCTCAGTAAATGCAATCGACTGGCCGCCTGACTATGTGCCCGTCAGCTAATAACCTGATTAGCTCATATCTACCCCAGCTCTTAGTACAGTGGTGCCTGGTACATAGTAAGCGCTTAGCAATTGCCACAAGAAGATGCCACTGATATTAGGTCAGTGCTCTTCCTCCCTGCAAGCTTGAAAGTTGCTCAGAAGATACACTGTGGGCAGGGAACGTGTCTACCAACTCTGTTCTATCGTCCTCTCCCAAGCGCTCAGTAGTACAGCGCTCTGCACGCGATAAATACGACTGATCGATCCGATGGCTACCCAAGACAGCTTAGGGCAAGCAGGACCGCAGCTGTGTAATTCTCTAGGCCTTCTGCCCCAGTGGCGGGACAACTCCAGCTTTTCAAGATGCTAAAATTGAATTATGACAAACTTAAGTGCTCTTTCACTGTTGCTCATTTTATCAGAAACCTCAAGCTAATGTGTTTATCTTGCAGCTGTGCAGATCCATCACATCCTGACAGTCCATTCTTTCGGCACGATCCTTCAGGCCGAAGTTTTCTGTTCACCGGTCCCGATGTCCCGGCGTGCCGGGTGATTGGGGAGTGGGGAGCAGTCGTAGCCTGCTGCCTCTAGGGGAGGATACAGTTCGTTTCCGCGTGTGTGTGTGTGTGTGAGACTCCCTGATGTCTGAGGCTGGAGACGCCTTGCCAAACTCCCAGAGAAGAGGGACTGAGGCCAGGAGCTCTGTGAGCCCGGCAGGGCCGGGCAGGGTCGGAAGGGGGAGGGAAGAATTCTGCTAACCTGGTGGGAAATTCCCAGAAACCTTCAGAGTCAGGCAAGCGGTCTTCTATTCTCCGTAGCTGGATTCTTCTCGTGGAGGCAGGTCTTCTGGGGAAGATGGAGGGAGAGGGAGAGAATGAGAGAATGGTGGTTGTGTCTTCCCACTGCAATCCGTCGCTACCACAGGCCAGATGCCTGCTGGATTTCCCATCATCGCCATCGTGCATTATCAGGGCGTTTTGGTGGACTTAGGCACTGGGAGCTGGAGGAGCCCTAGAAAAGGCAACTGATGCATACTAGACAAGGCCGCTCGTTGTGGGCAGGGAACTTGTCTACCAACTCTGTTCTACTGTACTCCCCCAAGGGCTTACTACGGTGCTCTGCACACAGTAAGTGCTCAATTAAGAAGTAGCGTGGTCGAGCGGAGAGAGCATGGGCCTGGAAGTCAGGAGTACCTGGGTTCTGATCCCGGCTTTGTCACCTGTCTGCTGTGGGACCTTGGGCAAGTCACTTCACTTTTCTGTGCCTCAGTTACCTCACCTGTAAAATGGGGATTAAGACTGAAAGTCCCATGTGGGACAGGAACTGTGTCCAACCTGATTAACTTGTATCTACCCCCGAGCTTAGAACAGTGCTTGGCACATAGTAAGCACTTAACAAGGACCATAATTATCATTATTATTATTGCTATTATTCCATCCCATGACTTCAAATACCGTCTCTACTTAGATGATTCCCAAATCTACCTCTTCAACCCCAACTTCTTTTCTTCTTGGCAGCTTCACATTTCCTCCTGTCTTCGCTTGGGTATCTCGCTGAGGCCTCAAATTTATCAAGTCCAGAACTGTTAGAGAAGCAGCGTGGCTTAGTGGAAAGAGCCCGGGCTTGGGAGTCAGAGGTCATGGATTCTAATCCTGGCTCCGCCACTTATCAGCTGTGTGATTTGGGGCAAGTCACTTCACTTCTCTGGGTCTCAGTTACCCCATCTGTAAAACGGGGATGAAGACTGTGAGCCCCACTTGGGACAACCTAATTACCTTGAATCTACCCCAGTGCTTAGAACAGTGCTTGGCACGTAGTAAGCACTTAACAAATACCATTATTATTATTATTATCATCACCACAGGCTAAAAATTGCACTTGGATTTGCTCCCTTTATTACCCCCCTACTCAGTCCCATATCACTCATATACATAACTAATTTTTTTACTTCTATTAATGTCTGTCTCCTCCTCTAGACTGTAAGGTCACTGTGGGCAGAGAACATGTCTATCACCTCTGTCCTATTGTCCTGTCCCAAGCGTTTAGTACAGTGTATACTGTAAACTAATATACTTTTCCAGAATGCCCTGTCCTCTGCCTTAATCCACAACCTTTCTAACGGTTCTTCTGTCATCGTCGTTATGGTCTCTATCCAGCTAGCTGCCAGTCTACCTCTTCCACATTTCCCCCGGACGTTTCCTAGCATTAGTGTCTTCTCCAGAGAATTAGTCCTCCTGATTATGTGTCCAAAATACGCTCAAAGTCGAGTCATTTGGCCTTCCAAAGACCACTTTGGTTTAATTTGCTCTAAAATCTATCTGTTTGTCTTTTGGGCAGTCCATGGTATTCTCAAAAGCCTTCCCCCACACCGCTTTTCAAAAGAGTGCCTACCGAATGCAAAACACCGTACTGAGCGCTTGGTAGAATACAGCAACAAACAGGCAGATTCCCTGCCCTACAATGAGCTCACAGTCTAGAGGAGAAAACAGACATCATTATGAATAAATCAATCAATCACGGATATGGGCATAAATGCCGTGGGGCTTGGAGGGAGGATGAACGAAGGGAGCAAGTCAGGGTGATGTGGAAGGGAGTGGGAGAAGAGGAGAGGAGGGCTTAGTCAGGGAAGGCTTCTTGGAGGAGACGTGCCTTCTCTAACTCCCTTCTGCATCACCCCAATTTGCTCCCTTCATTCACCACCCCCCTCCCAGCCCCATGGCATTTATGTATGCATCTTTAATTAATTAATTTATTTATATTAGTGTCTGTCTCCCCCTCTAGACTGTGAGCTCATCGTGGGCAGGGAATGTGTCCATTTATTGTTATACCGTCCTCTCCCAAGCGCTTCGCACAGTGCTCTGCACACAGCAAGCGCTCAATAAATACGATTGAATGAATGAACAGCAGCAAAAGTCAGAGTTGCCCCTCACATACCAGCCCAACCTTGCGATCCTGGTTACAAAAAAGTCCCTCGGTGTTTATGCCCATGTACACCAAAACAAAGTAAATTAAAACTTGGCTGAGACTCCTAGATTATAGACGGTTAGTACACGAGCACAAGGCTGCACCACCCCCTGGGGGAAACGAGAAAGCTCCGTTTTGCCTTTTAAAAAATTCTCAAGTCGCAGCACCAATCCTATTATTGCGGCATCTTCTGGCTACGAGACTGGTCTTCCAGTTTCTCCTTGCTTTTGCAGCTGGATTTCCTTAAGCTCCTTTTTTTTTTTTTTTGGAGCTGCAGCTTTGTTTTTGCTTGACCGGCTCATTTTAACCCAAGAAAACTTGCAGGAGCCAGGAACAGCTGAAAGTCTTCTCTAATCGCGAATGGGCCTCTGGACATAGGTTAGCAGCAAGGCCGTGGTGGTAGTATTTATTGGGCTCTAAGTAGCTGTGATGCACTGTACTAAACGCTCGAAAAAAACCAACCGGAGAAGTGACATGCCTCGGGCCCGTAAGGAGCTTACATTAAACTTTCCAAATAGAGTCACCGAATCACTCAGTTGTTCAATTGTATTTATTGAGCTCTCATCGGGTGCGGGACACTCTACTAAACGCTTGGGTGAATACAACACAACAATATAACAGACACATTCCCTGCCCACACTGAGCTTACTAGAGTCTAGAGGGGGAGACCGACATTGATAGAAATAAATAAATTACAGCTGTGTACATGAGTACTGTGGGGCTGGGAGGAGGGATGAATAAAGGGAGCCAGTCAGGGCGATGCAGAAAGGAATGGGAAAAGAGGAAATGAGGGCTTAGGGAAGGCCTCTTGGAGAGGATGTGCCTTCAGTAAGGCTTTGAAGGTGGGGAGAGTCATTTTCAAAGTAAAATAATTGTAAAGTGAATAAATAAAAGTAAAATCATACGAAAATAAATAATCAAATGTACGATCGGATGCTTCCCATGCTGCTAGGAAGCAGCATGGCCTAGTGGAAAGAGCACGGGCCTGGATCTCAGAGGACCTAGGTTCTAATCCCGGCTCTGCCACCTGCCTGGTCTGTGACCTTGGGCAAGTCACTTCATTTCTCTGGGCCTCAGTTCCCTCATCTGCAAAATGGGAATTCAATACCTGCGCTCCCTCCTATTTAGATTGTGAGCCCAAGGTGGGACCTGATTATCTCATGTCTCTCCCAGCACTCAGTACAGTGCTTGGCTTATAGTAAGTGCTAAACAAATACCATGATTATTATTATTATAGACTGTAAGTTTGTTATGGGCAGGGAATGTGTCTGTTTACTGTTACATTGCACTCTCCCAAGTGCTTAATAAATATAATTGATTGACCCATTGATTTATTTTTAATAAACTGCAGGGCAACGTACACGGAGGCGGCCTGGCCTAATGGAAAGACCGTGGGCCTGGGAGTCAAAGGACCAAGTTTCTAATCCAGGCTCCGTCATTTGCTTGATGTTTGACTTTGGGTCACTCGCTTCTCTGTCCCTCAGTTTCCTCATCTGCCAAATAGAGATTCAATACCAGCTCTCCCTTCCACTTAGAACTCTGAGGCTTCATGGGGGTCATGGACCACGTCTGACCTGATGATCTCATATCGACCCCAAATCTTAATACAGCGATTGGCACATAATAAGCACTTAGCACACACCACTTGTCTGCTGTGTGACTCTGGGCAAGCCACTTAACTTCTCTGGTTCTCAGTTACCTCATCTGTAAAATGGGGATTAAGACTGAGAGCCCCACATGGGACAACCTGATTACCTTGTATCTACCCCAGTGCATAGAACAGTGCTTGGCACATAGTAAGCACTTAACACATACCATGATTATTATTATCATTATCATGATTGGATATCCAACACAGGTATATATACCTACATGCAATGGAAATCGGGAATAATCCAAATTGTGGCAAGAAAGATTTTAGTCTGACAGCGGGAAGAACCTCTGGAAAGACGGTAAGGATTGTTACGAAGCGAAGTTATGGCATCTGCTGCTTGGAAGGTCTTCCAAACCATAGAGAGATCCTCCCTCGCTGAAGGAATTTAGGCCAAAGCTTACAGGGGAAACAGGGGAATACACCCAAACGCAGTCAGTCAGTTAATCGTATTTATTGAGTGCTTCCTGCGTGCAGACCATTGTACTGAGCGCTGGGGAGAGTATAACAATAGAGACACATTCCCTGCACACAACGAGCTTACAGTCTAGAGAGGAGACAGATAGTGATATAAATAAATGACAGATACAGACAAAAGTGCTATGAGGCTGGGAAGGGGATGAATAAAGGGGGAAAGTCAGGGCGATGCAGAAGGGAGTGGGAGAAGAGGAAAGGAGGGCTTAGTAAGGGAAGGAGAGCAAGCAGTCAGGGGCTGGGAAAGGAGAGAAAAAGACTGCTTTCGTTCATTTTGCTCTACCCCTTGGTGTGAGGCAGAGGGTCAGCTTTTTTGAAAACCATGTGTCTGTAAAACAGCACAGTTTGCAGAAGGTCGGGTGGCCAACAGAGAGACACTGTTTTGTGTTCATACCTTTCTGACTTAGGCCTTAACGTCCCAGCTGTGGCTACGGTCCGTTCTCTGTAGCTGTGCCAGATCACATTTCATTCAGGTGTTAGAGGCTCACTGGTTTCTTCTCTTTGAAGGACACGCCTGCCCGGAGAGACGGTATAAACGTAACTGCGCAGAATCAAGCCAGTTGATGTAGAAGCAAGAGCTGCTAATGTCTCTAAACTCAGAGAGCACCACGAGCCCCCTACCCATTAAATGCCACACTGCATGAGAAGCGGCGTGGCTCAGTGGAAAGAGCACGGGCTTTGGAGTCAGAAGTCATGGGTTTGAATCCTGGCTCGGCCACTTGTCAGCTGTGTGACTTTGGGCAAGTCGCTTTACTTCTCGGTGCCTCAGTTATCTCATCTGTAAAATGGGCATTAAGACCGTGAGCCCCACGTGGGACAACCTGATTCCCCTGTGTCTACCCCAGCCCTTAGAACAGTGCTCGGCACATAGTAAGCGCTTAACAAATACCAACTTATTATTATTATTACTGCATAGCTTCCTGGGGGCTCACTCTGCCCTGTGCATGAACTCTCCCAAGCGTAGTGGAGAGGCCACGGGGCTGGGGGTCAGAAAGACCTGGGTTCTAATCTAATCCCGGCTCCGCCACGGGCAAGTCGCTTCACTTCACTGGGCCTCAGTTCCCTCATCTGGAAAATGGGGATTAAGAGTGTGAGCCCCATGTGGGACGGGCACTGTGGTCAACCTCATTAACTTGTATCTCCCCCAGCGCTTAGAAGAGTGCTTGGCACATAGTAAGCGCTTAACAAGTACCATAATTATATCATTATGATCATTAAGGTGCTCCACACAGAGTAGGTGCTCAATAAATACGGTTAAATGAATGAACGGCACCGGAGAAGGATGCTGACACCGGCTCTCTGCTGTCACCGATCTCGTGTTAAAACCGTGATCCCATTAGCCGGGAGACTATTAATCTCCTTATAGACTTTTAGACAGCAAACCACAGACAGGGAAATAGCAGCCAGTCGGGAGTGATGAAATTTTAAAAGGGTTCGGTGGAATAGCCGGGTGTAAAACCACCACCGAGGGGCTTAACCTATAAGAGATCAAAGGTGGCTACATCCTCTCCCGGCTGGCTGAGGGAGGGAGGGGGCGGGAGACGTCTGATAGGCCTGTCACTCATCGCGTCTCTTGCGACCAAGGCCTTGAAGGACCCTTGGGGCCATAAACCCTTTGACCGGCCTTCAGCGTGTGTTCCTGCACTTCCCACGCTTATCACTGTCATAGCGCTCATTCCCCGCCTTGGCCCCGAGCCTGCAAAAAACACGGTCCGACGGGGTGAGCTCAGTTGTTTCCATTTCTTCCAGGATTGCGTCTTGTCCACCGGCTGGCTTCCATTAAGCCAGGAGGCCCCTGGTCGTTCTGCTTGGCAGCCTTGTTCTAGGTGGTCTGTTTCTGGCTCCTCGGAACCTCAGTTGATCCATCTGTAAAATGGAAACGGGATAGGCCAAACGGTAGGGTTGACACAGACTTTGGAACTCGGGACTCCCGCGTGAGTCAGAGGCAAGGGAGACGTTGAAAAATGGGCCGAGTGAAACTCCTCTGGGGTCATCCCCCTGACCTTCAGTCTAAGGTAGTGAGGCTTTAGGGTCCTGACTATATCAGCCTAGTCACTGGCCTCCCACCCTCCAGCCTCTCCTCCTTCCAGGTGGTCATGGGCTCTAATCCCTTCTCTGCTACTTGTCTGCTGTGTGATCTTGGGCAAGCCACTTCACTTCTCTGGGCCTCGGTTACCTTATCTGGACAATTATTATTATGGTATTTAAGTGCTTACTATGTGCCAAGCACTATTCTAAACACTGGGAAATGGGGATTGAATCTGCGTGCCCACTTGGGACAAGGACTGTGTCTGGCCTGATTTGCTTGTACCCAGTACAGTGCCTGGCATATAGTAAGTGCTTTACAAATACAAAAATTATTATTATTATTACTATTACTCTGATCTGTGGCTGCTACCCGGATCATCTTCTCAAAGCATCGCTCAGCCCACCTCCTTTTTTTTTTATAAAGGTATTTGTGAAGTGCCTACTATGTGCCGGTCACGATACTAAGCGCAGGGGTAGATAAAAGTTTATCAAGTTGGACGCTGTCCATGTCCCTCATGGGGCTCACAGTCTTGATTCCCATTTGACAGATGAGGTAACTGAGGCCCAGAGAAGTGAAGTGACTTGCCCAAGGTCCCACAGCAGAGTGGCAGAGACAGGATTAGAACCCAGGTCTTTCTGACTTCCAGGCCCGGGCTCTATCCACTAGGTCACGCTGCTTCTCCTCAAAATCCTCCGCTGGCACCCTGCGTCCTTCGGGATCATCATTCGTATTCATTGAGCGCTTACTTTGTGAAAAGCAATGTACTGAACGCATCAAGCAAGAACTCCTCACTGTCAGCTTCAAGTTCTCAACCGACTTGCCGTGCTTTACGTATCTCATCTCTCCACCCGTGACTCATCAATGCTCTCTCTTCATTCCTCCCAGGCTCACCTTCTTACACTATTCATTCATTCATTCAATAGTATTTATTGAGCGCTTACTGTGTGCAGAGACTGTACTAAGCGCTTGGAATGGACAAATCGGCAACAGATAGAGACGGTCCCTGCCCTCTGATGGGCTTACGGTCTAACTGGGGGAGACAGGCAGACAAGAACAATGGCGATAAATAGAGTGGAGGGGAAGAACATCTCATTAAAACAATAGCAAATAAATAGAATTAGGGTGACGTACATCTCATTAAACAAAATAAATAGGCTGATGAAGATATATATACAGTCGAGCAGACGAGTACAGTGCCGAAGGGATGGGACGGGAGAGGGGGAGGAGTAGAGGGAGAGGGGGGAGAAGAGGGCTTAGCTGCAGAGAGGTGAAGGGGGGGTAGAGGGAACAGAGGGAAAAGGGGAGCTCAGTGTGGGAAGGCCTCTTGGAGGAGGTGAGCTTTAAGTAGGGATTTGAAGAGGGGAAGAGAATCAGTTTGGCGGAGGTGGGGAGGGAGGGCGTTCCGGGACCGCGGGAGGACGTGGCCCGGGGGTCGACGGCGGGATAGGCGAGACCGAGGGACGGCGAGGAGGTGGGCGGCAGAGGAGCGGAGCGTGTGGTGTGGGCGGTAGAAAGAGAGAAGGGAGGACAGGTAGGAGGGGGCAAGGTGATGGAGAGCCTTGAAGACTACCTCTCCCTCCTCTACGTATATATATTGGGGGTGTGTGTGTCTAGTTGCCCTTCGTATTTGAAGAATTAATCAATCAGTGGTATTTCTCGAGTGCTTCCTTTGTGCAGAGTACCGTTCTCAGAGCTTGGGAGACTAAGAGTTGGTAGACACGACCTCTGCCCACCAGGAGCTTACAATACAGAGCGGGACACAGACATTAAACAAATAAATTACGGATACGTACGTAAGTGCTGTAAGGCTGATGGTGGGATGAATGTCAATCAACCGTATTTATTAAGCGCTTACTGTGTGCAGAGCACTGGCGAAGCGCTTGGGAGAGTACGATATAACAGAATGGTAGACACACTCCCTGCCCATCAAATGCTTAAAAGGTACAGGTCCATCTGCATGGAGGACGCAGAAGGTGGTATTTGTTAAGCTCTTACTAAGTGCAAAGCACTGTTTTAAGCGCTGGGGGAAACGAGGTGATCAGGTTGTCCCACGTGGGGCTCACAGTTTTAATCCCCACTTGACAGATAACAATAATGTTGGTATTTGTTAAGTGCTTACTATGTGCCGAGCACTGTTCTAAGCGCTGGGGGAGATACAGGGTCATCGGGTTGTCCCACGTGAGGCTCACAGTCTT
Source organism: Ornithorhynchus anatinus (assembly GCF_004115215.2). Taxonomy (NCBI): domain Eukaryota; kingdom Metazoa; phylum Chordata; class Mammalia; order Monotremata; family Ornithorhynchidae; genus Ornithorhynchus; species Ornithorhynchus anatinus. The sequence continues at coordinate 67,961,967 of NC_041753.1, forward strand.
CATCCTCATTTGACAGATGAGGTCACTGAGGCACCGAGAAGTGACTTGCCCAAAGTCAGACAGCTGACAGGCGGAGCCGGGATTCGAACCCACGACCTCTGACTCCCAAGCCGATGAGGTAACTGAGGCACAGAGAAGTTAAGTGACTTGCCCCAAGTCACACAGCTGGCAAGCGGCGGAGTCGGGATTCGAACCCATGAACTCTGACTCCCAAGCCCGGGCTCTTTCCACCGTACCACGCTGCTTCTCTAAAAGGGAGAGGGGGCAGGGCAAGAAGACACCGCTAAGAATGATACGTATGTAATGATGATCTTGTATTTATGCCAATGCTTGACATAAAGTAGCCCTTCGTAAATATCGTAACTAAACTACATTCAATTACTTATCTGGCTATTCCATCCTGACCTACTCATGGTATTACCTGTTTTTATCCGTGTTCTTCCTGCCTCTCTCGCTAACTGAAAATGATTCATGTCTGTCTATTAGGCTTATTCGATTGCCTTGAGGGCAGGGAGGGATCATGTGTTTTGTTTTTGCAGGATTCTCTCAAGCTCTCAGTTCAGTGCCCTGCACACAGTGATGCTCAATAAATACTGGAGATTGATTGATTTAGCATTCATGAAAAACTTTCTAAGTGCAGATCACTCCTACTTAAAAAAAGACTCTAGACTGGAAACTCATTAAGGGCAGGGAAGGTTTCTGCTAATTCTGTTGTACGCTCCTAAGCGTTTAGTACAGTTCTCTACACATAGTAAATGCTCAATAAATACCACTGATGGATTGATCGATTGACTCACCTGTCTCCCAAATGGAATTTAGAACAGAAGAAAAATTTCCCCCCCAAAAAAAGTTCCAGATCCCCATGAGCTCCTGTGCCTCATTCATTCATTCAATAGTATTCATTGAGCGCTTACTATGTGTGGAGCACTGTACTAAGCGCTTGGAATGTACAAATCGGTAACAGCTACAGTCCCTGCCCTTTGACGGGCTTACAGTCCTCCCTCTACCCCCCTTATCTTAATAATAATAATGATAATAATTGTGTTATTTATTATGCATTTACTATGTAACAGGCTAAGCGCTGGGGTAGAAGCAAGGAAATCGGGTTGGACACGGTCGCTGCCCCACATTGGACTCCCAGTCTTAATCCCCATTTTCCAGAGGAGGTCGGTGAGGCCCAGAGAAGTGAAGTGGCTTGCCACACCGCAGACAAGTGACGGAGTCAGGATTAGAACCCATGACCTTCTGACTCCCAGGCCCGTGTTCTACCCAGTAGGCCACGCTGCTTCCCATACATCCTGACCAGTGCCTGTGTCCAGGGGAGAGAAAGAGGGCCAGGTCTTCTGAGTGATCCGGGATCTTTCAAGCAGGGACTCTGTGCCCCAGGCTAGCGATTTATAAAATGGGTCTCAAGAGTCCCTACTTCTAAGGAGCCTCATTTTTACTCCACTGAAAGAGTCAAACCCAGTGACCTTTAACCTCCCCCCCACAACCCGATCTGGCCGGGCGGCCGCCCCTCTGGTTCGTTTTATTTCCGACACCCTTTAATGAAGAGCTCCGGTTTTGAATCAATCAAAATGGATCTAGTCCGTTTACAAATCACAGTAACAGCCTTGCAGTTCTAAAAACGGATACTTAATAAGTCTTTCCTTAGTAAAGGGCCATCACCAGGGTATTCTTTACACATCACGAATCCGGTAAGTCTCCGTATACCGGAGCTCACGTGACGTGCGCTATGGATTATGCGAATGGGATTTCTTCTGCGCTACACATAGACTGCGTGTGCATGCTGAGAGTAACAACCTAATTATCCAAACTGCCGGTATCCAAGATACTATCTAGCAAGATTAATGTGTTTGTGTTATGAGATTCCCTCTGAGTGAGAGACAGTGGTCCTAAATAAATTGCACTGAATTGCTGTAACGCACAATGAAAATAAATCAGCTGTTAGTGTCACTTCCACTACTCGAGGTGATTTCCACAGCAGACAGAGCACGGTGAATGCCACTGTGTTCCAGAGGAAGGAACAGGAAAATCTTTCACCTGGTTGAGAGACTCAACTGCCCCGCCTTGCTCTTCTTCTTCCCGGACAGCAGAACGAGGCGTAGCCAGTAAACTACCTCCAGAGAAACGGAGAGTGTGATCTAGGGTGAAGTGGGAAAAGAGGATGGAGAAGCAGCCTGGCCTAAAGGATAGAGGACGGGCCTGGGAGCCAGAGGAGCTGGGTTCTAATCCCTGCTCGGCCACTTGACGGCTGTGTGACCTTGGGCGAATCGCTTTGCTTCTCTGAGCCTCAGTTGCCTCATCTGGAAAATGAGGATTAAGAGTGGGGGCACGAGGTGTCCAAACCAATTAGCTTTTATCTACCCAGTGATTAGTTAAAAAATAATAATGATGGCATTTGTTAAGTGGTTACTATGTGTTCTAAGCGCTGGGGTAGATACAAGGTAATCAGGTTGGGCCCCGTCCCTATCTCCCATGGGGCTCACAGTCTGAATCCCCATTTTACAGATGACATAACTGAGGCCCAGTGAAGTGACTTTCCCGAGGTCACACAGCAGACAGGTGGCCGAGCCGGGATTAGAACGGTGACCGGCATAAAGCGTGCGCTTAACAAACACTGTTGCGAGCCTCCGGTTCGTACCAAGCGCTTATTACATTTCTCTGCACATAGTAAGCGCTCAATAAATACTATTGAATGAATGAATGAATGAACCAGTACTTTCCTGGACCCAGGGGAGCCTCGGTGACACGTAATACAAGTCAAACCACACCTCTGATCACCAAGGTTAACGGGTAAAGATTTTTACTTAGTTTTACCAGCTTGCAAGGGAGGGACACGTACATAAATAAACTCACTCACTCCACCACCCAAGGATCCAATACCAGGCTGTGGTCAAAGGAGGCCATTCTGCCAATATTTCTTCTTTCTCCTTCCAAGTGCTGCTCTCCTGCTATTTCTACCACTCCAATGTTTGCTTCTTTCTGCATCTCAGAGGTTTGCAAACCTCTAGTTTGCAAACCTCCTTCTCTTCCTACTTCTATGTACGACCCCTTTGCATGCTTCAAAGCAATCGCCTTTAATCTGCCTTAGACGTGGCAGCTGTGGCTTAGAGGCAGTCATTGATCCTTCCAGGCCCGTTACTGGGTAGAACAGGGAGAGAAAGTCCCACGTCCCCCCCTTGCTCCACCCTCACAGGCCAAGCAATCACCTGTCTCAGGTAGAGCCCAGCAGGTGGCTTCGCAAAGTTTCTTCCTTGTTGTTGTTCACGGGATCACAAACAGTCATTAATAAGGCTTGTTGGGAGCTCAGCACAAATACCATTTTTTTAAAAAAAAGATAATAGGAGGGAGATTGCTGATTGCTGACTGGATGCCTTAAAGCTTCCAATGGGAAGTCTTTTCCTTCTCTTTTGATCTGTTTCTTCCCACAGCCTAGCACGACCGAGACTTACAGCACAGAATCTGACATATAGGGAATGGTGACATTAATTCATTCATTCAGTAGTATTTATTGAGCACTTACTACGTGCAGAGCACTGTACTAAGCACTTGGTATGTACAAATCGGTAACAGACAGAGACAGTCCCTGCCCTTTGACGGGCTCACGGTCTAATCAGGGGAGACGGACGGACGAGAGCGATGGCAATAAATAGAATCGAGGGGAAGAACATCTCATTAAAACAATAGCAAATAAATAGGATCGAGGTGATGGACATCTCATTAACAAAATAAATAGGGTGATGAAGATATATACAGTTGAGCGGATGAGTACAGCGCTGAGGGATGGGATGGGAGAGGGGGAGGAGCAGAGGGAAAGGGGGGAGAAGAGGGTTTAGCTACAGTGAGGTGAAGGGGCGGGGGTAGAGGGAGCAGAGGGAAAGGGGGAGCTCGGTCTGGGAAGGCCCCTTGGAGGAGGTGAGCTTAAAGTAGGGTTTTGAAGAGGGGAAGAAAATGAGTTTGGCGGAGGTGAGGAGGGAGGGCGTTCCGGGACCGCGGGAGGACGTGGCCCGGGGGTCGACGGCGGGACAGGCGAGAACGGGGGATGGCGAGGAGGTGAGCGGCGGAGGAGCGGAGCGTGTGGGGTGGGCGGTAGAAGGGAGGAGAGGTAGGAAGGGGCGAGGTGATGGAGAACCTCGAAGCCTAGAGTGAGAAGTTTTTGTTTTGTGTGGAGGTTGATGGGCAACCACTGGAGGTTTTTAAGAAGGGGAGTGACACTCCCTTTCTTAAAAAGGGGAGTGACAGGCTCAGAGCGTTTCTGCAGGAAGATGAGCCGGGCGGCGGAGTGAAGAATAGACTGGAGTGGGGAGAGAGAGGAGGAAGGGAGATCGGAGAGCAGGCTGACACAGTAATCTAGCCGGGATATTATGAGAGGCTGTAGCAGTAAGATAGCCATTTGGGTGGAGTCCTAGGGGACTCAGGAAGGCTTGGGCCCCTTTTTTATGGCATTTGTTAAGCACTTGCTATGTTCAAGGCACTGTACTTAGCTCTGGGGTAGACACAAGTTAATCAGGTTAGACACAATCCATGTCTTACACCGGGCTCACAGCCTCAATCCCCATTTTACAGATGAGGTAACTGAGGTCCAGAGAAGGGAAGTGAGTTGCCCAAGGTCACCCAGCAGACAAGTGGAGGAGCTGGGATTAGAATGCAGGTCCTTCTGACTCCCAGGTCCATGCTCTATCCACTAGGCCACACTGCTTCTTTCGGTACTAATAATAATAATTGCGGTGTTTGTGAAGCAGTTGTTAGGTCCCAAGACCTGTATCAAGTGCTGGAATAGATATAAGATAATCAGATCCTACATGGGGGTCACAGTCTACACAGGAGGGAGAACATGTATTGGATTCCCTTTTTACGTAGAAGGGAACCCGAGACACAGGGAAGTCCCATTGTGGGCAGTGAACATGTCTGCCAATTCTGCTATATTCTACTCTCCCAAGTGCTTAACACAGTGCTCCACACATCCTAAGCACTCCATAAATACCAGTGATGATGATTGATGATGAAATGACTTGTCCAAAGTCACCCAGCAGACAAGCAGCAGAGTCGGAATTAGAACCCAGATCCTTCTGACTACCAGGCCTGTCCTCTTTTCATTAGGCCACGCTGAAGCCTAACTAGGATACTTAAGCTTGATGACCTTCCATACTTCAAGGTTAGTAGGTAGGTGAGCTTCTCAGGGTCGCACCTGGAGAGTTTCCAGTCCCCTCCAGTCTCAGCTACGGGAGGGAGGGTCAAGCGGGGGCCTACCCATTCCATTCTTAGCTCGGGCAGCGGCTAGCGAGTGTAAGGCAATCTGCTATAAGTCAAAACTAACCCGTGCTAGGCAGCAGCGGCACGGGAGAGAGTCTAGGGTAGAGACTCAAGTTTACTCCGCGGAAGGAGACAATGGTAAACCACTTCTGTATTTTTACCAAGAAAACTCTGTGGATCCACTACCAGAACGATTGCAGATGGAGAGCGGGGCGTTCCGGGCGAGATGTGTCCGTGGTGTCGCTATCGGTCGGCAACGACTCCATGGCATAAGAAAAGACAAGGGTGGGTGAGAGATTGGAAAGAAGTCTAGAGCAAAAGGATGAAGCCGTCGGGACCTTTGAGATCTCTGAGAAAAGTTTACGGGAAGGAAAAGGAGATAAGATAAGATACGGAGAAGCAGCGTGGCTAAGTGGAAAGAGCCCGGGCTTGGGAGTCAGAGTTCATGGGTTCAAATCCTGGCTCCGCCATTTGTCAGCTGTGTGACTGTGGGCAAGTCACTTCACTTCTCTGTGCCTCAGTTCCCTCATCTGTAAAATGGGGATTAACTGTGAGCCTCACGTGGGACAACCTGATTCCCCTGTATCTACCCCAGTGCTTAGAACAGTGCTCTGCACATAGTAAGCGCTTAACAAATACCAACATTATTATAATTGGGGGGGTAGTTGTGGGGTTGAGATATTCCCTTTGGAAGAGATTGTTCCTTAAAAAAAAATCAACCCAAAAAACAACATATCCCAGAAAGAATCTGGGAACTGTGATTTCTTGCATTTTTCCAAGTGTGGGAAGTAAGGCAAAGGTCCATGGAGATGAGCAATTATCCCACCTTAGTTCCTTTGCCCAGTTTCCTGAGAAATTCTCCCGATGCAATAAAATATCCAACTTTCACAATGTGCAAATCTGATCACCCTAAGACCAGCAAATGGTATAAAGGGCTCTAATTAGGAGCAAACTGCCTAACTGGTTTCTGCTTCTGTCTCCATGGAGGACAGAGAAAGAGGAACTGGGCTTAAATCAAAGCAAGGGAGGTGAAAGCAGTGCAGAAGGAAGAATTTCCCACCAGGAAAGATTAAGAAACAACAGAGTTAGTCTCTGGGAGAGGTTGCAACATCTTGCTTAGCAATCTGTTACAGCAGGATATAATTTTTTTTTTTAATTGGACATTAAAGACAAACAAATATGCCCCATCCACTCACCCCGCCAAAAAGAAACCCCAAAAAAACTCCATGTAGTTTTTAGGGCACTTGTTAAGCACTTACTATGTGCCAGGCGCTGTACTGGGCTCTGCGGTCGATACAGGCTAATCAGGTTGGACACAGTCCCTGCCCCACATGGGGCTCGCGGTCTTAATCTGCATTTTACACATGAGGGAACTTTTCATTCATTCATTCAATAGTATTTATTGAGGGCTTACTATGTGCAGAGCGCTGTACTGAGCGCTTGGAACGGACAAATCGGTAACAGATAGAGACAGTCCCTGCCCTTTGACGGGCTTACGGTCTAATCGGGGGAGACGGACAGACAAGAACAATAGCGATAAATAGAATCGAGGGGATGAACATCTCATTAAAACAATGGCAGATAAATAGAATCAAGGTGATGTACATCTCATTATCAAAATAAATAGGGTAGTGAAAATATATACAGTTGAGAAAATATATACAGTTGAGGAAATATATACAGTTGAGAAAATATATACAGTTGGGAACTGAGGCACAGAGAAAAAAAGTGACTTCCCCAAGGTCACACAGCAGACAAGTGGCAGAGCGGGGATTAGAACCCAGGCTCTTCTTACTCCTAGGCCTGTGCTCTATCCACTAGACCATGCGTTTAACCAACTCTTTGTCTGCTGTAGCTGTGGTAACTCCTGTGACTATTAGTACAGTGCTCTGCACACAGTAAGCGCTCAGTAAATACGATTGAATGAATGAATGAATGAACTGTGGGGGGGGGGAAACTTTGCCCGTTTACCTAGAGGGGTGGATCTAGATGAAAGATACGCGGCTGATAGGGTGGTTACGTGTAGGGGTAATACAGAACACCAGATAAATAATTGGACAAGACTGAGAGGTGAGTCGGGGTTAATAAATCATGGAAAAGAGACAGACTGTCACGGACTATGAGTGTTGGTGTGGAGGAAAAAGCTAACAGATAAAGCTTTCCAAAAAAAAACCAAAACAACAAAACCCTTCCACGATAATCCCCAAAGTGGATCATCCAATCGGAGGAAATTAGGACTTTGGGTAAAGAGAAAATTTCCCTCACTGTGGGGATTAGATGGTTTAGGCATGTAAACAAATGCATATTTTCAGGGCTGAAATAAGTGACCCAGCTGAACCAATATACCTATATCTATAACTATCTCGATCTCTATGTCTATCCTTATCCTTGACTCCCTTTATTCATCCCCCCTCCCGACCGCATAGCACGTATGTACGTATCGTGGCTCAGTGGAAAGAGCCCTGGCTCGGGAGTCAGAGGGCATGGGTTCGAATCCCAGTTCTGCCACTTGTCAGCTGTGTGACTGTGGGCAAGTCACTTCACTTCTCGGTGTCTCAGTTACCTCATCTGTAAATGGGGATTAAGACCGTGAGCCTCACGTGGGACAAGCTGATTCCCCTGTATCTACCCCAGTGCTTAGAAGGGTGCTCTGCACATAGTAAGCGCTTAACAAATACCAATATTATTATTATAGCTGTCATTTATTTATCAGTATTGAAGTCTGCCTCCCCCTCGAGAAGTGTAAGCTCATCGTAGGCAGGGATGTTCATTGTTCTATTGTACCGTCTCAAGCACTTAGTACAGTGCTCTACACACAGTAAATGCTCGATAAATACGATTGACTGACTATATATATGCATATCTATATCTATGTATATATCTGTCTTTCATAATTGCAGACAATGCCACTGACAGTGAAATTCACCTTTTAGTGTGTTTGTGACTGAAAAGGCCCATGTGGATCCCCCAGTTCTGACCCCCACCCCCCACCCCAGGCACCCACACCTACTTTCACTTTCCACTAAGCAGCGTGGCTCAGTGGAAAGAGCCCGGGCTTGGGAGTCAGAGGTCATGGGTTCTAATCCCGACTCCACCACTTGTCAGCTCTGTGACTTTGGGCAAGTCACTTCACTTCTCTGGGCCTCAGTTACCTCATCTGTAAAATGGGGATTAAGACTTGTATCTACCCCAGCGCTTAGAACAATGCTTGGCACATAGTAAGTGCTTAACAAATATCGTTATTATTATTATTGTACTGGCCTACGACATCTCTTGTCTCTGTTTCCCCCCTTGCCTCTCGCCTCATGATCCTTTCTAAATTTCTGCTTGAAAAGAGTCTCTCCTTCTCGATGGCTGTGGGCCAGGTCGATCCATCTGTGGCCACTACCTCCCAGTTTTTAGCTTTACTGCCTTTTTAAAACATTTCCTACCTCATCCTTGTTCTCAGAAGCACATAATAATAATAATGTTAGTATTTGTTAAGCGCTTACTATGTGCAGAGCACTGTTCTAAGCGCTGGGGTAGACACAGGGGAATCAGGTTGTCCCACGTGGGGCTCGCAGTCTTAATCCCCATTTTACAGATGAGGTAACTGAGGCACAGAGAAGTGAAGTGACTTGCCCACAGTCACACAGCTGACAAGTGGCAGAGCTGGGATTCAAACTCATGACCTCTGACTCCAAAGCTCGTGCTCTTTCCACTGAGCCACGCTGCTCCGTCTCCCCCCAGACCGTAAGCTCGTGGATCGGGAACGCGTCTACCAACTCTGTTGCGTTGGCCTCTCCCAAGCGCGTAGTACAGTGCTCTGTACATGGTAAGGGCTCAGTGAGTACTACTGAGGATGACTGAGGATGACTGATGATGGGTAAATTGAAACCGGGTGAGACGTTAGGAGAATGAGAGGCTAAAGAGACTGAATTTATTTCAAGACAACGCTGTTTGTGATCCTGTCCTGCCACCTGATGTTCATTCATTCATTCCTTCAATCGTATCTATTGAGCGCTTACTGTGTGCAGAGCACTGTACTAAGCGCTAGGGAGAGTGCAATACAACAACAGACACATTCTCTGCTCACAGCAAGCTCACAGTCCAGAGGGGGGGACAGATATTAATACACATATATGAATAAATAAAATTACACATCCCCTGCCCATAACGAGCTCACAGTTCAGAGAAGCAGCGTGGCTTGGTGGCAAGAGCACGGGCTTGGGAGTCCGATGACATGGGTTCTAATCCCAGCTCCACCACTTGTCTGCTGTGTGACCTTGGGCAAGCCACTTAACTTCTCTGTGCCGCGGTTTCCTCATCTGTAAAATGGGGATGAAGACTGTGAGCCCCACATGGGACAACCTGATGATCTTGTATCTACCCCAGCGCTCGGAACAGTGCTTGGCACATAGTAAGCGCTTAGCGAATACCATCATTATTATTACTGTTATTATTCGAAGGGAAGTAAGCGTGGCTTACTGGAAAGAGCACGGGCTTTGGAGTCAGAGGTCATGGGTTCGAACCCCGGCTCTGCCACTTGTCAGCTGTGTGACTTTGGGCAAGTCACTTAACTTCTCAGTGCCTCAGTTACCTCATCTGTAAAAATGAGGATGAAGACTGTGAGCCCCACGTGGGACAACCTGATTCCCCTGTGTCTACCCCAGCGCTTAGAACAGTGCTCGGCACATAGTAAGCGCTTACCAAATGCCAACATTATTATTATTATTATTATTAAGTCTAGCTATATAACCATCTATAATATAATCTCTCTATATAAAACAGTCTAGTTATATGGCGATATTGTACTCTCCCAAGCACAGTGCTCTGCACACAGTAAGCGCTCAATACATGCGATCGTCTCTTATATTGTACTTTCCTAAGCACTTAATACAGCGCTCTGCACACAGTAAGTGCTCAAAAAGTACGAATGACTGACCGCCGGACCCGATGGACCCGCTCTGAGTCAGATGTGGCATCTGAATGAAGTCCACTTCTTTCTGTCACGGAGAAGATTGGAGAGCACTTGCTTTGCACTCGCTAGGCGTCCAATAAATACCATCTATTGATTGACCTATGACTGAACGTTAGTCAGTGTTCTGGATGACAGGATTCTGTGACAGCATTTAGCTCCCTGTTGCCGATACAGATCTCTGATTGCGTCTACGGCTTCCCTGGTTCAGGTCGATACATTAATTTGATTTTCGTTAGATTTATCAACAGTCCACAACACCTGGCTGAGTCAGGGATGTAACTGACCATCATTTGCACGTCTTTTCGGCTTATGATGATGCTCGAAAGATTCTTTCTAGGATTTTGGATGATGCTCCAAGTCTGTTGAGTTGGAAGACGTTCTTAGAAGACTGACACATGCATCCCTGTGTCAATCAATCGGTCAATCGTATTTTTTGAGCGCTTAGTGTTTGCAGGGAACTGTCATAAGCGCTTGAGAGAGTACAGTAAGACAGAGTCGATAAACATGTTCCCTGCCCACAAGGACTTTACAGTCTAGAGAGGGAGACAGATGTCGAAATCGATTTGGATACGTACATAGGTGCTTTGGGTGGGGTGAATATCAAGTGCTTAAAAGGTACAGATCCAAATGCAAGGGTGACAAAGAAGCGAGAGGGAGTAAAGGAAATGAGAGCTTAGCCAGGGAAGGCCTCTTGGAGGAGATGTAGCTTCAGTAAGGCTTTGAAGGCGGGGAGAGTCATTGTCTGCTGGATATGAAGGGGGAAGGAGTTCCGGGCCAGAGGCAGGATGTGGGCGAGAGGTCAGCAGCGAGATAGACAAGATGGCGGTACAGTGAGTAGGTCGACGTTAGAGGAGCCAAGTGTGCGGGCCGGGTCGAGGTAGGAAAGTATTGAGGTGAGGTAGGATGGGGCGAGGTGACTGAATGCTTTAAAGCCAACGATAAGGAGTTTCTGTTTGATGCGGAGGTGGATAGGCAACTACCGGAGGTTCTTGAGGAGTGGGGGAGCATGGACTGAACATTCTTTTAGAAAATTGACCCGGCAACAGGATGAATGATGTATGGACTAGTGTGGGGATAGATGGGAGAAAGGGAGGTCAGCAAGGAGGCTGGAGCAGTAATCAAGGCAGGATAGGATAAGTGTTTGGATTAACGTGGTGGAGAGGGAAGGGAGGATTTTAGTGACGTTGTCGGTGATGGACTGAATACGCTGGTTGAAGGAGAGAGAGGAGGCGAGGATAACGGCAACGTTATGGACTTGTGTGACAAGGAGGATGGTGATGCTGTCCACAGTGATGGGAAAGTCATGAGGAGGGGAGGTTTTGGGTGGAAACCTGAGGAGCTCTGTTTTGGACATGTTACATTTGGACAGTTTCCTTGGAGTTGAGGAGGCAGAAGCCAAATTGGAAGGGGCCAAGGAGAGAATTGGGTTTCAAAGGAGGATTCTTTTAGGATAGGAAATACACGAGCGTGTTTGAAACCAGCAGGGAAGAAGGCACTGGAGTTGAAGATGGCGGTCAGGGAGGGAAGAAGTGAGGGGGGAATTATCTTACGAAGGGATGGGGTAGGATGTGCAGGTGGAGGGGGTGGATTTTGAGAAGAGGTGGGAGATGTCCTCTTAAGATACTGCTGGGAAAGATGGGAAAGTTGAAGAAGGGGCAGGAGAAGGGAAGCCAGCGTAGCTGCCTAGAACAAGTCGCACAGAACCATGCCACTATGCAGCCAAGCTACGCCCCGTTGGCGATGGGCAGTGGATCAGGCAGGGCACCCTCGGCTCTGTCATTCCTAGGTAGCCTCTGAATGATAGCAATAATAATGAAGGTATCCGTTGAGTGCTTACGTTGTGCCAGGCACTATACCAAGCACTGGGGTGGCTTCAAGCAAATCGAGTTGGAAACAGTCTCTGTCCCACGTGGGGTTCACGGTGTCAACCCCCATTTTACAGATGAGGTAACTGAGGCCCAGAGAAGTGAAGCGACTTACCCGAGGTCACACAGCAGACAAATGATGGGGCCGGGATTAGAACCCACAACCTTCCGACTCCCAGGCCCGGGCTCTATCCGCTGCGCCGTGCTGCTGCTACTAACTCTGTTGTAATGATAATAATGATGGTATTTGTTACGCCAAGTTACATTTGTTACTATGTGCCAAGCACTGTTCTAAGCAGTAGGTATTCAGGTTGTCCCACGTGAGGCTCATATTCTTAATCCCCATTTTCCAGATGAGGTAACTGAGGTTCAGAAAAGTGAAGTGACTCGCCCAAAGTCACACAGCTGACAAGTGGCGGATCCAGGATTAGAACCCATGACCTCTGACTCCCAAGTCCACGCTCTTTCCAGTAAGCCACGTTACTTCTTCTCATACTCTCCCAAGAGTTTAGAACAGTGCTCTGCACACAGCACGCGCTCAATAAATACCACTGCTCGACCGACGGAGAGACGGACGGGTTTTAAATGCAGAGGTGAAAGTGTTGGGTTCGACTGGAGAAGGCAGTGGCTCTCCGGCTGTCCTGCACGCTGGCCTCCCCGCAAATCCCCCGGCAACAATAGAGATCGGCAGCGTGCCTGCCTGCCTGCCGTGTGAGGATTAGGGCCTTCACGTCGGTAAAGTCCATCCGGGTTTCAGGATGGAGGGATCTACAGCTCTCTCTCGATTGAGCTCTGCGATTCTGGGCTCATCACCGTTCACAAGATATTAAGAAGACACAGCGTCCGCCCATGGGTTTTATAATCCCCACTGTAATGGGGGCCGCGCGGCTTTACCGTTGGAACGAGTCGCGTGTTTTTTGGCTAGGAAACGGTCTCGCCGGCTGGTCAAGAACCACAGGAGTCGGAGAACGGTCCAGGAATCTCCGCCGGATGGCTGCTTCTTGAGGAATGCAATGTGACATTTGAACAGGTTGGGAAGAGGATTTCGAGTCGAGTCAAGCAACGGCAGGACGTAGTTCCAGAAGAAGACGAGTCCTCTTGAAACGCGGTACTGAAGAGGCACAGCTAAGAGCCGAAGCTTAGCCGAGTCCCATCTTGACATCTGCTTGTATTCCGTATCCACTGGGATTTTTTTTCCCCTTTCTTTCTTCTTACTTCTGTTTTGAAATAGCATTAGCTATTTAGCATCCGCTCATATGACGATTCCAGCCGTCTCTCGGGTGGGGTGAGGGGGTGGGGGGAAGAAACATCAATTTGCTGTCTGCAAGCACTGATCAATCATCCCATCTCTCACCCGATTCTGGGCATGGGAGATATCGCATTATAATACTCATCGAGCTCTGATCTTCAAGCCCCCAATTTATTATTCAAAAAGTATATGCCTCGATTAATAATAGATGGTCGGCCACATAGTTAAGTTGGGTGATTGGCACCTTTTACTGGTTGTCTTTAAGGCTAATTTAATGAGTCCGGAGGACAAGAAAGCAAAGGCCTTCCCCCATTGCTTTATTGTCTGACCTGCCTGTTTGCAAACAAAGAAAGGCAGTCTGTCTACACCCATTAAGGGATTTGGGAAACTCACTTGATAAGAAAATTGGCCACGACCGCTCAGTGCAATGCTTTCTCGGCAGTAGTAATAGCATTTATTAAGGACTTACCGTGTGCAGAGCACTGTACTAAACTGTGGGAGAGAATACACAGCAGGAAATTAGAGACGATCCCTAACCCTCGGGAAGCTCACGGCATCAGTGGGGAGAGGGGACAGGCGACAGGCCCATCAGGGATGAGGAAATGCTAAAACACAACACGGGCAAACACACAAAATAAAAACAACATCACTAGGGAGCTGTGGCTGGAGGAGAAGAATTTCAGGCTCCTCGGGATCAGAGTTCAGGCCACACCCGTAGCCACAGCAATGGCTACAGCAGGCACCAGTCTTCCCTGGGTTTTCTGGGAGTCTCCTGTTGTGGATGATTTTCTCCTTCCTGCCGGGGTGGAGTCACTTCAGCAATGCCCAGGGCACTTATGTCCTCATCCGTAATTTATTTATATTAATGTCTGTCTCTTGCTCTAGACTTTGAGCTCATTGTGAACAGGGAACTTGTCTACCGACTCTGTTGCACTGTACTCTGCCGAGCACTTAGTAAGTACAGCGCTCCGCACAAGGTAAGCGCTCAATAAATATGACTGATTGATGCGGAGGAGAGCTGGTGCTGGTTCCCCGGAGGAGAAAGCTCTCTAGTGCGGGGATGCCAAGGTCGCTTTCCTTACATCGTGCTGCAGCCAAGTGGCGACCAACCCCACCGTGCTGGGAAGCAGTGTGGCCTAGTGGAAAGAGCCTGGGCCTGGGAGTCAGAGGACCCGAGTTTTAATCCCGGCTACGCCACTTTTCTGCTGGGTGACTTTGGGCGAGTCACTTCACTTCTCTATGCCTCATTTACCTCATCTGTAAAATGGGGACTAAAGCTGTGCGCCCCATGTGGGGCATTCTGATTAACTCCTATCTACCCCAGTGCTTAGTACAACACCTGGCACATAATAAGCGCTTATCCAGTACCATTAAAAAAAAAGACAGAAATTGTGACAGATTTTTTTTTCAAAATCTGACGCCCTTTTCGGTCAGTACTTTGATTTGCTACGGGTTAATAATGTTGGTATTTGTTAAGCGCTTACTACGGGCAGAGCACTGTTCTAAGCGCTGGGGGAGATACAAGGTAATCAGGTTGTCCCACGTGAGGCTCACGGTTAATCCCCATTTTACAGACGAGGTAACCGAGGCACCGAGAAGTGAAGTGACTTGCCCACAGTCACACAGCTGACAAGTGACAGAGCTGGGATACATTACCTACCTTGTTGAACTCATTGGCTAATTCAGTCAGGCTAATTATTGAATGATTAATCCAAAGAGGAGGAAGAGAGGTTTGGGGTGAACTGCAGTTCTATAGCAAAGACCCTCAAATCTGTCAGCTCTCCTTTTCTGGATAGTTCGTGTTCTGCTGGGCATCCAGGGGCTCGTCTCAGAAGCAAGTGTAGAAACAGCAAGCCAGCCGAATAAACCATGCAAATGAAATGAGCAAATATGAATCAAATGGCAAAAGCCAAAACTAAGCACAAAGAGGACCTAAGAGATGGCAGTTTGGCACTGATTGAGTAGCTACTCAGTGCAGAATATGGTCCGGGGTGCTGTGTTTTTTGGGGGGGTTTTAATGCTATTTGCTAAGCGCTTACTGTACTCAAAAAAAGAATGGAACTAAAAAAGCAGTGAGGATTCGAACCCAAGGTGGTGACACAAGCAATAATAATAATAATAATAATAATAATGCTGGAATTTGTTAAGCGCTTACTATGTGCACAGCACTGTTCTAAGAGCTGGGGTAGATACAGGGGAATCAGGTTGTCCTACGTGAGGCTCACGGTCTTATCCCCATTTTCCAGATGAGGTAACTGAGGCACAGAAAAGTTAAGCGACTTGCCCACAGTCACACAGCTGAGAAGTGGCAGAGCCAGGATTCGAACCCATGACCTCCGACCCCCAAGCCCAGGCTCTTTCCACTGAGCCACGCTGCTTCGGCTTTCTGCTTGAAAAGCAAGGAAAGGTAACACTCAGAGACAGTACTGGATAGATCAGAAAAGGGAGAAATACGACCGAGTGCCCGTTCGCCTCTGGAGAGGTTCGAGTGACACAATGGCCCCCCTCTCCAGTTCGGCTGTGCCTTTCTTTACAACATATAGGAGAAGTAGCCAATCACAAAAGAACTCGGAAAAGCGTGTTTTCTTCAATGACAAAAGAGACTCTTCAAGCAGGCCTTATCTGTTCTGGGTAAAAAGCAATCTCCTGTCCCCCGGAATGTGCGGAATTTGCGGATGTGGTATACATCCCACCCGAAATGGGGGACTTCCTGAGACAAAAAACAGAGTCATTTAGATCAAGGGCAGCTATCCCCAAAATCCTGTTCCAAAACACCTACTATGTGCCGGGGTAGATACAAGCTAATCAGGTTAGAGACAGTCCATGTTCCACTTGGGGCTCGCGGGCTTCATCCTCATTTTATTCATTCAATAGTATTTATTGAGCGCTTACTATGTGCAGAGCACTGTACTAAGCGCTTGGAATGAACAAGTCGGCAACAGATAGAGACGGTCCCTGCCGTTTGACGGGCTTACGGTCTAATTTTATAGATGAAGTAACCGAGGCCCCCGAGAAGTGAAGTGATTTGACCAAGGTCACACAGCAGACAAGTGGCAGAGCTGGGATTAGAACCCAGGACCTCTGACTCCCAGGCCCGGGCTCTTTCCACTAGGCCACGTCACTTCTGGGTGAGAGGAGAACCCACAAAAGACCCAAGAGACTTAATCCTGGCCCTCAAGGAGTTTACGGTCTAATGGGAAAAAGAGTAGACGTATGATATGATATCAATTGATGAATGTACAAATGTAGTAATTATGATAATTGTGGCATTTGTTGAGCACTTACTATGTTCCAGGCACTGTACTAAGCGCTGGGGTAGATACAAATAAATCAGCTTGGACACAGTCCTCAACCCAGGTGAGGCTCTCGGTCTCAATTCCCATTTTAAAAGAAGCAGCTGGCTCAGTGGAAAGAACATGGGCTTGGGAGTCAGAGGTCATGGGTTCGAATTCTGGCTCCACCACTTCTCAGCTGTGTGACTGTGGGCAAGTCACTTAACTTCTCTGTGCCTCAGTTACCTCATCTGTAAAATGGGGATGAAGACTGTGAGCCCCACGTTGGGCAACCTGATTACCCTGTATCTACCCCAGCACTTAGAACAGTGCTCTGCACATAGGAAGGGCTTAACAAATACCAAAAAAACCCAAAAAGACTGAGGCACAGAGAAGTACGTGACTTGCCCAAGGCCACGCAGCAGACAAGGGGTGGAGTAGGGATTAGAACCTGTGAGCTCCTACTCCATTCTGATCCTCCTTGACCTCTCTGCTGCCTTTGACACTGTCGACCATCCCCTCCTCCTCCATACCTTATCTCACCTTGGCTTCACGGACTCTGTCCTCTCCCGGTTCTCCTCTCACCTCTCTGGCCGATCATTCTCGGTCTCCTTCGCTGGAGCCTCCTCCCCCTCCCATCCTTTAACTGTTGGAGTTCCTCAAGGGTCAGTTCTCGGCCCTCTTCTGTTCTCCATTTACACTCACTCCCTCGGTGAACTCATCCGCTCTCACGGCTTCGACTACCATCTCTACGCAGATGACACGCAGATCTACATCTCCGCCCCGTCCTCTCCCCCTCCCTTCGGGCTCGCATCTCCTCCCGCCTCCGGGACGTCTCCACCTGGATGTCGGCCCGCCACCTAAAACTCAACATGAGCGAGACTGAGCTCCTCATCTTCCCTCCCAAACCTGGTCCTCTCCCAGACTTCTCTATCACCGTGGATGGCACGACCATCCTTCCCGTCCCTCGGGCCCGCAATCTCGGTGTCATCCTTGACTCGTCCCTCTCGTTCACCCCACACATCCTATCCGTTACCAAGACCTGCCGGTTTCACCTCTACGATATCGCCAAGATCCGCCCTTTCCTCTCCACCCAGACGGCTACCTTACTATTACGGGCTCTCGTCATATCCCGGCTAGACTACCGTGTCAGCCTTCTCTCTGACCTCCCTTCCTCCTCTCTCGCCCCGCTCCGGTCTATTCTTCACTCCGCTGCCCGGCTCATCTTCCTGCAGAAACGATCTGGGCATGTCACTCCCCTTCTTAAACACCTCCAGTGGTTGCCTATCGACCTCCGCTCCAAACAAAAACTCCTCACTCTAGGCTTCGAGGCTCTCCGTCACCTTGCCCCTTCCTACCTCTCCTCCCTTCTCTTTTTCTACCGCCCACCCCGCACGCTCCGCTCCTCCGCCGCCCACCTCCTCGCCGTCCCTCGGTCTCGCCCATCCCGCCGTCGACCCCCGGGTCGCGTCCTCCCGCGGTCCCGGAACGCCCTCCCTCCTCACCTCCGCCAAACTGATTCTCTTTCCCTCTTCGAAACCCTACTTAAAAATCACCTCCTCCAAGAGGCGTTCCCAGACTGAGCTCCTCTTCCCCCTCTACTCCCTCTGCCATCCCCCCTTTACCTCTCCGCAGCTAAACCCTCATTTTCCCCTTTTCCCTCCGCTCCTCCACCTCTCCCTTCCCATCCCCACAGCACTGTACTCGTCCGCTCGACTGTATATATTTTCGTTACCCTATTTATTTTGTTAATGAATTGTACATCGCCTCGATTCTATTTAGTTGCCATCGGTTTTTACGAGATGTTCTTCCCCTTGACGCTGTTTATTGCCATCGTTCTTGTCTGTCCGTCTCCCCCGATTAGACCGTAAGCCCGTCAAACGGCAGGGACTGTCTCTATCTGTTGCCGACTTGTTCATCCCAAGCGCTTAGTACAGTGCTCTGCACATAGTAAGCGCTCAATAAATACTATTGAATGATTTTCTGAATCCCAGGCCTGTGCTCTATCTACTAGGCCAGGCTGCTTCCCACTTACGACCGTGTGTGTAGAAGTGTTGAAGTGGGCAGGTTGTCAACATACAGGTGTGTGGGTGTGGGTGTGTGTCGCCACAGATGGCTATGTATGCCACCTAAGGTAGACCGAGCAACACCTCTCACACAAAACAGCAGCAGAGGTCGTGGCCTAATGGAGTCAGAGGACCTGGGTACTAATCCTAGTTCCGCTATGTGACGTTGGACAAGTCACCTCATCTATAAAATGGGGTTTCAATCGTACTGCCTCCTAGCTAGCCTGAGCCCAACCTGATTAACTTGTATGTACCCCAGCTCTTAAAACAGTGCTTGGCACATAGTAAGCGCTTAACAGGTTCCATAATGGCGATTATTAGTATTAGTTTAGGACAGGGACCGTACCTGCTTTGGATATCTTGTATCAACTTTAGGAAAGCGCTCAGCCCATAGCAGATGCTTAATAAACACCGTTCTGAATAGTTCACTCCTGAAAATCAAACCCATGGACTGCAGCCATCTTCCAGAATGCCTCTTTCCTCCACTTCTTAGAAACGTTCTCAGATGGGCGGCTATATTCATCCTGTTTGGTCGAATTAGCAGACTCTTCTCCTCATGTTTCAATCCCTCTCCCCGAAATGGTCAATAAAGAAACGTCTTAGCCATCAGCATATTCCCCATCACGTCTTCTCTGGGCTCTCATTCCCTTGCTGTGCTCAAAAGTACTTTGCTTTGATCTTCCTCGACTTCGAAATAATTGCATCGCATCCAGTTTCTAAATGGACTAAGCAGGTACATACTGAATGTTCAGGTAAACAGACCGATATTTCAAAAGCACTAAGAGCCCTTTCCCTCAATATATTCCCAGAACACTGTAAGGCTTCCAATTACGCTACATTTCTTCAAACATACAGATGATAAATGGATAACAGATGTCAATTCCTACTGAAGGCTACTTACTGAATACTCACTTTTTGTGCTTATTGGAAACCCCTTTAGAAGGATTTCTTTTTTTCTTTCTGTTACCATGACAATGTTGGGCCTAATCTCATGTTTTTTTGTTTTTACCTCTTAGATCTAAGGAACACTGTGTAGGCAGTGGAATTATCATTAAAATGAAATCTACTTACAGTTATAATGAATGCCTCAGACATGTCCTTTGTTAGTATCATGGTTTCCTCGAATTGGACGAATCTGAAATATACGATCGCTCACCTTTGCTGGATTTTGCAAACTAGAATTTGGCTTTTCCAGTTATGGGAACAAGAGCAAAGGTTTGAAGTGACGAGTTTAAAAAAACAGCGCAGCCTAGCGAATGGAGCACAAGCCTGGGAATCACAAGGACCTGGGTTCCAAACCTGGCTCTACCACTCGTCTGCTGGGTGAAGCTGGGCAAATCACTTCAGTTCCCCGTGCCTCAGATACCTCATCTGTAAAATGGGGATTAAGAATGTGAGCCCCTTGTAGGACACGGGACCGTGTCCAACCTGAGTAGCTCATATCTACCCCAGCACTTAGTACAGTGCCTGGAACATAGTGAACGCTTAACAAATGCCGTAAAAAACAACAACCAGAAGTGCACGTTTCCAGATTACCTTGGCCAGAGTTCCTTGAGACACCTCTGACTGAGATTGAGACTCCTCTCAGTCAAATGGAGCTCAATCGCTGTCCGAAAAACTTCCAAACGCACCGGTGGATCATGGAATGAAATTTCCTAGCCAAGGCCAAAACACTTGAGGAGTTTCCCATCTAAGGAATTAAGAGCAATTAAGAGAACCCAATTAAGAGAAAGCTTGGAAGTGAGTGACTCCCACCAGCTGGTTTGAGCTCTGTTTCCTATTTAGAGTGCTTAGAACAGTGCTTGGCACATAATAAGCCCTTAACAAATACTGTCATCATCATTTGAGCCAACTGAAGTTGAATGTTTGCACTACGGGAAGGGAACCTTGGATTCTGAGCACATGATTAGAATGCAACAGCTCCTAGATTCTTGCATTGCTACAGACTTATAGCAGAAGCAGCGTCGCTCAGTGGAAAGAGCACGGGTTTGGGAGTCAGAGGTCGTGGGTTCTAATCCCACCTCCACCACTTATCAATTGTGTGATTTAGGGCAAGTCACAACTTCTCTGTGCCTCAGTTACCTCATCTGGAAAATGAGGATTGAGAGTGTGAGTCCAAGTGGGACAACCCGATGACCTTGTACCTACCTAGTGCTTAGAACAGTGCTTGGCACATTGTAAGTGCTTAACAAATGCCAAAATTATTAAATTATTAAATTATTATTCTCTTCACCTCTGGGAGAATAACCATCTATCTCGCTGCCGACCTCTCGCCCATGTCCTGTCTCTGGCCTGGAACTTCCTCCCCCTTCATTTCTTACGGACGATCACTCTCCCCACCTTCAATGCCTTATTAAAAGCACATCTCCTCCAAGAGGCCTTCTCCGACTAAGCCCTCATTTCCTCTTCTCCCTCTCCTTCCTGCACTGCTCTTGCGCTTGGATTTTCCCCTTTATTCACCCCTCTCTCAGCCTCCCAGCACTTAAGAACGTATCTGTAATTCATTTACTTATTTATATTAATGTCTCTCTCCCCCTCTAGACTCTAAATTCGCTGTGGGCAGGGAACGTGCCAGCCATCTCTGTTATATTGTACTCTCTCAAGCACTTAGTAAAATGTTCCGCATACAGTAAGCACTCAGTAATTACCACTGATTGCCAAAAACGATCGATGGTATTTATTGAGCGCTTACTGCTTGCAGAGCACTGAACTGAGCACTAGGAAGAGCACGATAGAACAAGAGTTGGTAAAAACATTCCCTGCCCACGAGGAGCTCACAGTCTAGAGGGAGAGACAGACATTAAAATAAATTACGGCTAGGTACGTAAGTGCCGTGGAGCTGAGGGTACGATGAATATTAAGCGCTTAGAGGGTACAGAGCTAAGTGCATAGATGATGCAGAAGGGAGATGGAGGAGAGGAAATGAGGCCTTAGTCAGGGAAGGCCTCTTGGAGGAGATTCATTCATTCATTCATTCAATAGTATTTATTGAGCGCTTACTATGTGCAGAGCACTGTACTAAGCGCTTGGGATGAACAAGTCGGCAACAGATAGAGACGGTCCCTGCCATTTGACGGGCTTACGGTCTAATCGGGGGAGACGGACGGACGAGAACAATGGCAATAAACAGCGTCGAGGGGAAGAACATCTCGTAAAAACCGATGGCGACTAAATAGAATCGAGGCGATGTACAATTCATTAACAAAATAAATAGGGTAACGAAAATATATACAGTCGAGCGGACGAGTACAGTGCTGTGGGGATGGGAAGGGAGAGGTGGAGGAGCAGAGGGAAAAGGGGAAAATGAGGGTTTAGCTGCGGAGAGGTAAAGGGGGGATGGCAGAGGGAGTAGAGGGGGAAGAGGAGCTCAGTCTGGGAAGGCCTCTTGGAGGAGGTGAGTTTTAAGTAGGGTTTTGAAGAGGGAAAGAGAATCAGTTTGGCGGAGGTGAGGAGGGAGGGCGTTCCGGGACCGCGGGAGGACGCGACCCGGGGGTCGACGGCGGGATGGGCGAGACCGAGGGACGGCGAGGAGGTGGGCGTCAGAGGAGCGGAGCGTGTGGGGTGGGCGGTAGAAAGAGAGAAGGGAGGAGAGGTAGGAAGGGGCAAGGTGATGGAGAGCCTCGAAGCCTAGAGTGAGGAGTTTTTGTTTGGAGCGGAGGTTGATGGGCAACCACTGGAGTTGTTTAAGAAGGGGAGTGACACGCCCAGATCGTTTCTGCGGGAAGATGAGCCGGGCGGCGGAGTGAAGAATAGACCGGAGCGGGGCGAGAGAGGAGGAAGGGAGGTCAGAGAGAAGGCTGACACGGTAGTCTAGCCGGGATATAACGAGAGCCCGTAACAGTAAGGTAGCCGATTGGGTGGAGAGGAAAGGGCGGATCTTGGCGATATTGTAGAGGTGAAACCGGCAGGTCTCGGCAACGGATAGGATGCGTGGGGTGAACGAGAGAGACGAGTCAAGGATGACACCGAGATCGCGGGCCCGAGAGACGGGAAGGATGGTCGTGCCATCGACGGTGATAGAGAAGTCTGGGAGAGGACCGGGTTTGGGAGGGAAGATGAGGAGCTCAGTCTTGCTCATGTTGAGTTTTAGGTGGCGGAGGAGATGCAGCATGGTGTAGCAGACAGAGCTCGGGCCGGGGAGTGAGAAGGTCATGGGTTCTGATCCCGGCTCCTCCACGTGTCTGCTCTGTGACCTCGGGCAAGCCACTTCACTTCTCTGTGCCTCAGTTACCCCATGGAGATTAAGATTGTGAACCTCTTGTGGTGCAGGTACTGGGTCCAACCTAATTACCTCGTATCTACCCCAGCACTTAGAGCAGTGCTTGATGCGTAGTAAATGCTTTAATGAACACCATCATTATTATAATAAGGCTTTGAAGGCAGGGAGAGTTACGGGCGTTCCGAGCATAACAATAATAATTTCGGTATTTATTATGCATTGACATGTTCCTAGCACTGCATTAAGTGCTTGGGGAAGATACAAGATATTCAGATTAAAGACAGTCCCTGTCCCACATGGGGTGCACAGTCCAAGAGGGAGGAGGATTTAATCCGTATTTTACAGATGAGGAAACCAAGGCCACAGAGCAGGCAAGTGGAAGAGCCAGGATTAGAACTCAGATGCATCTGCAGGCGTCTCCAGGACATCTCTACACTCTAAGCTTGTTGTGGGCAGGGGATGCTTCTATTTATTTTCATTTTGTACTCTCTCAAGTCCTTAGCATATTGCTTTGCACCCAGTAAGTGCTCAGTAAATACGACTGAATGAATGAATGAATGAATGAATCTCCATTTGCCTGTCCCACCACATCTCAAACCGAACACGTCTGCAACTTAACGGGTCATCTTTGTTCTTGAACCTATTCCTTCTCCCAATTTTCCCATCTCTTTGGATAACTCCAACCATCATACCTGTGTCTCAGAAGTCCACCATCTTGGTGTCATCCTCGAGGCCCCACTCTCTGATGATGGTGATTTGTTAAGCGCTTACTGGTGTTCTAAGCGCTGGGGGATACAAGATAATCAGGTTGTCCCACCTGGGGCTCACAGTCTTATTCCCCATTTGACAGATGAGGGAACTGAGGCCCAGAGAAGTGAAGTGACTTGCCCACGGTCACACAACTGACAAGCGTTGGAGCCGGGTTTAGAGCCCATGACCTCTGACTCCCAAGCCCGGGCTCTTTCCACTGAGCCACGCTGCTTGTTAGCCTTCGTATTCAATCAGCCACTACCTCTTCCCCATTTTTCATCCATAACACTTCCCAGATCTTTTCTTTCTCTACCCAAACAGCTATCAGCCTGGCCAAGCAATCAATCATCTTTATTGAGCTCTTAATTTGTGCAGAGTTCTGTACTAAGCGCTTGGGAGAGTACGCTGTAACAGAGTTGGTAGACACACTCCCAGGTTCTTGACTTTCTCACCAGTTTAAATTTTGGCTCTCTCCACCTGCTACTCCCCAGAGGGCACTTACCACTCCTCGCCTCACTTTCTAACTGTTTCTCCTTCTTATTAGTAGTAATAATAATAACAGTATTTGTTGAGTGCTTACTATGTGCCAAGGCACTGTTCTAAGCGCTGGGGAAGATACAGGATGCTCAGGTCAGACACAGTCCCCATCCCACACAGGGTTCACTGTCTAAGTAGGCAGGAGAACAGACATTGAATCCCCATTTTCCAGATGAGGTAACTGAGGCTCAGAAAAGTAAAGTGAAGTTAAGAGAAGTTAAGTCTCTTACCCCTCAAAAAGTACCACGGCTTGATTTACTGACTTATCAATACCCGAAGTCTATTCGCCCATCATAAGCAACAGATCGAGTCACGCTTTTGACCGTGGATTTCTGATCTCACCATTTTCTGATCCACGATCATCAGTTGCCTATTCTGTGACCGCTGATATTCTCGATAACTTTCACCGACTTCTCCATTTTCCATATATCACTCTGTCTGGGGCCAGTACCTAGCATCATCCCTTGTGTTTCTCTTACATTTTTCTCATCTCAAGTGATCTTCGTGTATCCATGCTAACAAATCCAATGATAGCATCTAATGCGCTACTATTCCATTACCTATGAGAAGGACTGCATCAATTATACTTAACTCAAGGCTAGCTCCCCAGGAGGGTGACATAATTCCCAATTAAATTTCATTCACACATTTCTCTCCATATTCCTAATTTAAGAAATTGCTAAAGTTCCAAATAGGTTGTAAACATTTCATTTTATGTCCAATATATGAAATTTGAATCTATCCGTCATCTCATTAGTCTTTGGGAACTAGCAGTCTTGGAAATTTCCGTATTTTAAGGTTATAGTTATTCTTTTTAGGCCCTGATTAATTAAACCACGGTGAGTCAGCTTCCCTGGCTGACATTTACAAATCCTTGCAGTTCTCCTTTAAGGGCTCAGCCGTTCCCCAATTTCTCCACGAAGTGTGGAATACTGAGCTCGTATAGACCTTGAACACCCTGAGCATAGTTCAGGAATCAATCCATCAGTGGTGTTGATTGAGCATTTACAGTGTGCAGATCACTGTACTGAGTGTTTGGGAGAGCATGATAATAATGTTGGCATTTGGTATTTGTCAAGCGCTTACTATGTGCAGAGCACTGTTCTAAGCGCTGGGGTAGACCCAGGGTAGTCAGGTTGTCCCACGTGAGGCTCACAGTCTTCATCCCCATTTTCCAGATGAGGTAAACAGGCCTAGAGAAGTGAAGTGACGTGTCCAAAGTCACACAGTTGACAAGTGGCGGAGGCGGGATTAGAACCCACGGCCTCTGACTCCCAAGCCCGCGCTCTGGCCGCTAAGCCACGCGGCTTCTCTACTGAGAAGCAGCCACATGCTTCTCATGCGGCCTAGGGATGGGTATCGTTGTCCGTCTACTTGTTTTGTTCTGTTGTCTGTGTCCCCCTTCTAGACCGTGAGCCCGTTGTTGGGTAGGGATCGTCTCTCTCTGTTGCCGAATTGTACTTTCCAAGCGCTTAGTACGGTGCTCTGCGCACAGCAAGCGCTCAATAAATACCACTGAATGAATGAATGAAGGGAGTTCCCTCTCTGCGCTGAGGGCCACCTTGGATGGCGGGGAGGCAGGGACAAGGCAGCTTGAATCCCCCTCCCCTCACTTCAGCAGAGCGCAGGCCAGACCCACGGTTTGGAGCCACGGAAGGGAAGGAACAATGAAGAAAAAGCGTCTTTAGGCGGGGCCCCGCCTAGAAGCGACCTGGGGATGCCCCGAGGCAGAGAAGGGGCTCCGGGTTAGATACCTGGCAGCTCTCACCCCTCTGACCCATACCACAAGCCCCTCCTCACAGGAAGGGTAACAAACATGTCCAAAACGGAACCCCTTATCTTCCCACCCAAACCCTGCCCTCCCCTTGATTTTCCCGTCAGTGAAGACAGTCCCACCATCCTTCCTGTCTCACGAAACCGTAACCTTGGCATTATCCTGGACTCACCTCTCTCACACGACCCACGTATTGAATGTACCACTAAATGCTGTCAGTTTAACCGTCACGACATCGCTAGAATCCGCCATTTCCTCTCCATCCAAACTGTTACCGTGTTAATCCACACACTTATTAATTCTCAAGAGAATTAATTCTGAAGAGAACTAATTCTCTTCGCCTCTTCAAAGCCCTACTGAGAGCTCACCTCCTCCAAGAGGCCTTCCCAGACTGAGCTTCCCCTTTTCCCTCTGCTGCCGCTCTGCCCCCCTTCACCTCCCCTCAGCTAAGCCCCTTTTTCCCCCCCTTTCCCTCTGCTCCTCCCCTTCTCCCTTTCCCTCCCCTCGGCACTGTGCTCGTCCGCTCATCTGTCTATATTTTTATTACCCTATTTATTTTGTTAAAGAGATGTACATCCCCTTGATTCTATTTATTGCTATTGTTTTTGTCTGTCTGTCTCCCCCAGTTAGACCGTAAGCCCGTCAATGGGCAGGGACTGTCTCTATCTGTTGCCGATTTGTACATTCCAAGCGCTTAGTACAGTGCTCTGCACATAGTAAGCGCTCAATAAATACTGAATGAATGAACCCAGTCACCGTGCTTCGCTCTCATCTCTCTCTCCATCAACCTCTTGCTCACACCCTCCTCCTGTCCTGGAACTTCCCCCGCCTTCAAACCTAGCAAATCCTCCTGAAAGTCTTCCCTGACCTCATCCTCAAAGGAAAATCAGCGTGGCCTACTGGATAGAGCCCGGACCTGGGTGTCCGAAGGTCATGGATTCCAATGTCGGCACTGCCACGTGTCTGCTGTGACCTTGGGCAAGTCACTTCACTTCTCTGGGCCTCAGTTCCCTCCTCTGGAAAACGGGGATTAAGATTGTGAGCCCAACATGGGCCAACCTGATTACCTTGTATCTACCCCAGCACTTAGAACAATGTTTGAAACATAGTAAGTGCTTAACAAATACCATAATTATGATTATCATTATTATTATTATCCCCCAGCCTATTTTTTCCCCTACTGTCGCTTCAATACTTCATGAACGCACTTGAATCTTTACCTTTTAAGCACTTAGATAATCACCGTTCTCCTCCTCCGCAAAACACTTAAATACGTACATAGAGCACGGGCCCGGGAATCAGAAGGTCAGGGGTTCCCACTCTGCCACGTGTCTGCTGTGTGACCTGTGTCACGCAGAATAATCCTGTCCTCCGTCCCCACTTTGTCTCTCGATTCACACGATGAGCAGCGTGGCTCAGTGGAAAGAGCCTGGGCTTCGGAGTCAGAGGTCATGGGTTCGACTCCCGGCTCTGCCACTTGTCAGCTGTGTGACTGTGGGCGAGTCGCTTCATTTCTCTGTGCCTCAGTTACCTCATCTGTAAAATGGGGATTAACTATGAGCCTCACGTGGGACAACCCGATTACCCTGTATCTACCCCAGCGCTTAGAACGGTGGTCGGCACGTAGTAAGCGCCTAACAAATACCAGCATTATTATTATTATTATTATGAGCAGCTTTTCACCTGCAGGGTTTAGATGTTAGACACAGAGTTTGAGGCTCAATAAATATATATATATATATATATATATAATGGTGCTTGCTGTTAATGGTGTTTGTAAGCACTTACTATGTGCCAGGCACTGTTCTAAATGTTAGGGTAGGTAGGCGGGGAGAAGCAGCATGACGTAATGGACAGAGCACGGATCTGGGAGTCGGAAAGTCGTGAGTCTTAGTCCCGGCTCTGCCACTTGTCTGCTGTATGACCAGGGGCAAGTGATTAGGAGGAGCAGCGTGGCTCGGTGGAAAGAGCCCGGGCTTTGGAGTCAGAGGTTGTAGGTTCGAATCCCAGCTCTGCCACTCGACAGCTGTGTGACTGCGGGCGAGTCACTTAACTTCTCCGTGCCTCAGTTACCTCATCTGTAAAATGGGGATTAAGACTGTGAGGCCCACATGGGACAACCTGCTTCCCCTGTGTCCACCCCAGCGCTTAGAACAGTGCTCTGCACATAGTAAGTGCTTAACAAATACCAACATTATTATTATTTCACTTCTCTGTGCCTCAGTTACCTCATCTGTAAAATGGGGATTAAGACTGTGGGCCCCACAAGGGACAGGGACTGCGTCCACCCCGATTTGCTCGTATCCACCCTAGCACTTGGTACAGTGCCCGCCGCATATTAAGCGCTTAACAAATATTATTATTATACAAGATAACCGGGTTGGACACAGTCCCTGTCCCACAAGGGACTCACAGTCATAATCCCCATTTTACAGATGGAGTAATTGAGGCACAGGGAAGTGAAGGGATTTGCCCAAGGTCACACAGCAGACAAGTGGTGGAGCTGGGATTCGAACCCAGGTTCTCTGAGTCCCAGGACCATGTTCTTTCCACTAGGCCATGCTGCTTCTTTATTTGTTGACTGACTCCAGAGAAAGACCTCAGGAAACAAGAAATCTGCAAGACTTTTGATCTTCCGATGAACTCTTCTAAGATGGGAAATGTACACGAGGGTCCCGTCACTAATACTTATTTCGGCTTTATATCAGCGGGTTTTATTATCCTTGTCTGCTTATCTGATTACCATTTGCTACCGATCTCGACAACTCCATGACTAAATGTAATTTACTAGCCTCTGAGAGCCCCAGCTATAGCATGTTTATCATTTCCAGACAGGTCCTTAATGGAAACACACACACACACACACACACACGAGTTTCCCAGTTGAGAACTACTGGGGCCTAGTGGAAAGTTCATGGGCCTTGATGTCAAAAGACTTGGGTTCTAATCCTGCCTCTACCACTTGCGTGCCGTGTAATCTCGGGCAAGTGACTTCACTTATCTGTGCCTCAGTTTTCTCAGCTCCAAAATGGGGATTATTCGTTCATTCAATAGTATTTATTGAGCGCTTACTATGTGCAGAGCACTGGACTAAGCGCTTGGAACGTACAAATCGGTGACGGATAGAGACGGTCCCTGCCCTTTGACGGGTTTACGGTCTAATCGGGGGATTGAATACCCGATCTCAGATCCAGTTAGGTGGTGATAGGGGAAGCAGCCTGGCATAATGGAGCGAGCACAGACCTTGGAGGCAGAAGGTCGTGGGTTCTAATCCCGGCTCCTCCGCTTGTCCGCCGTGTGACCTTGGGCGAGTCACTTCATTTTTGTGTGCTTCAGTTACCTCATCTTTAAAATGAAGATTAAGGCTGAGAGCCCCATGTGAGAGAAGGAAAGTGTCCAACCTATCTTGTAT